>NC_060126.1:370112562-370754562 GCF_021461395.2 Schistocerca americana
TGGACTGCAGCTCAAGTTCGCACATTACATGTTTCCCACCAGATACGACGCAGCTTCATTTGTTCCCGCGCCTCTTCAGTAGCACACAGTAAGACGCTCTGTGTGGGCGTACGTTAAAAGAAGTTGAACTATTTTGCCATTCGAAAAGAAACGAGCCGGAAGCTGTAAAATGGAAACCGCTGAAGGGATCGTAATGCCATTGGCCACTGAACAGGGTGTAGCCCCTGTAAGACCGCTGAGGCCCTGAATTCTCTGCTAGACAGACGTGAGGGCAGACCCACATTACAACAAGATTGAGTACGGGCACACGCCGGCCGCCCACTGCACTTTGCCGTACTGAGAAGGTGAAATGGGGGCTTCGGAAGAAGAGGAACGGAGAGTAGTGCGTTTCCAGGAGAGTAAGTATGCTGAAACTGGTCTAAAAGTGACTTTTTAAAATTATTATCTCTTAATAATATTTGATCTCCCCTGAACAATTTGATGTACTATTTATCAAATAAGTCCAACTGGAAATGTACATTTTATCATTTCAAGTAATCTTAATAGCTTATCAGAAAGTAATAAGTTCAGATTTCCGCGACCGGCTGCCTCCTATTCTGCTTGACGGTAATCCAATACCACATCAGAAAACAGTTAAGATGGTTAAATGGCTCTGAGCACTATGGGACTTAACATCTGTGATCATCAGTACCCTAGAACTTAGAACTACTTAAACCTAACTAACCTAAGGACATCACACACATCCATGCTCGAGGCAGGATTCGAACCTGCGACCGTTGCGGTCGCGCGGTTCCAGACTGAAGCGCCTAGAACCGCTCGGCCACCACGGCCGGCAACAGTTAAGAACTTGGGTGTAGCTTTGGATGAGCATCTCAACTGGACAGAGAATACAGTCGCACTGTGCCGGACGACGTCCGCTTGTCTCTATGCTCTCAAAAATTTTCCGAACGTATTTCCACAGGACGTGAGACGCCAGCTCGTGGAAGCACTCGTTCTACCGAACCTCCACTATTGTGATGTAGTTCAACAAGGCATGAGTAGTGAAAACAAAAGACGGTTAGAACTAACCATGAATGCCTGTGTGCGTTACACCTGCAACATTCGCCGATATGATCATGTTAATGCCTCATACTCGCAACTAGGGTATAGTTGCGGCCGGACAAATTGCGTGACTACCACACTCTATGTCTACTTCACTGACTCCTCGTCGCGCAAGCACCCTAGTACCTTGCTTCAGAGATTAAACACGTTTCATGCCATCATAATCGAAACACGAGGTCACTGTTATTTGGTATCCTAACTGTGCCCACTCACAAAAGAAAAAACTTTTGCAAACTCCTTCTCATTTGCTGCTGTCCGCCTCTGGAACAGTTTGCCCCTTACCTTGCGCAAAATTCGATCCCCTGCTACTTTCATGAAGAAGTTGAAGCATTTGCTACTGTCATCCTCATAACGTTCTCCACAAAATTAATGTACAAGATCAATTCTCCCCTCTGTCAAATAGCAAAGCTAGTGTCTCCTATCTTACTCCTTTCTCTTCCTCCTCTTCATCTATCTCCAACAACCACGCAATCTTCTTTTCCTTTATATTTCCTTAATTATGTTTCATCATGTCCCTATTCTTCTTCTCCCTTCGCCATCAGTCTTCCTCATACCCCCTGCTGCTAGCACTCCTATCTAAAATCTCTATCGTAATGTCTAATTATAGCAGTACGTATCATCTACGAATCTAAACTGTGTATATATATGTATTTTTCCAAGTGTGCCTTTGTAATTGTTTATCTCACCTTCTGTACTAGATGTAACCTACTAAAACAATGAAAGTAAAATAAGTAGAATCGCTGGTTAGATGTAAGAGAGTACCTGATGGCCCTAATCTTACCAGGTTAAGTAAATCAATCAATAAATAATAAAATTCAGCTGTTCTGCATTGAATAACGCTATCTCTATCTTCGGAAGTATTTAACCTAGAAGGCTAAGTTTTCAGCTATTTAATCTTGATTTCATTTTCATGTTAAGAGATTGGACGCACTGTGCTAACTAAAGTGGCGGTATTTCGCATAAATCTAGCATTTCGTAAGTGCTGAATTGCAAAGAAAATGAATTCTAAATGGTAAATGAAGACTTTCAGATAAAAACATTGGTGAACTCTAGCATTATTAAGAAATGGCAGTAGCATACAACCCATGACCTACAAGAAATGGATAGAGCAGTGTGTGATCATTCTTCTACAAATCATCCACTGATGATACCCCTATATTCGTATTTGATCTTTGTCCACCGGGTGCTGGTTCGCGGTGCAAGTACTGCTAAGAATTGGCTCTGAGCACTATGGGACTTAACATCTACGGTCATCAGTCCCCTATAACTTAGAACTACTTAAACCTAACTAACCTAAGGACATCACACAACACCCAGTCATCACGAGGCAGAGAAAATCCCTGACCTCGCCGGGAATCGAACCCGGGAACCCGGGCGCGGGAAGCGAGAACGCTACCGCACGACCACGAGCTGCGGACTACTGCTAAGATCAAGCAACAGGTACAGAGAAATAATTTAGGCACAAAAAGAGCATGGCTTCTGCAGTGATGGAAGCTGTTACACCAGTGTATGGATAGTTACTTTATACTGCCCTTCTTTCCAAATATCTCTTGGTCTAACGCAGAACCCGAATGAGCCTTTCAATAACGTCAACGTATTCCCAAAAATGTGTTTATAGAAATCGAAACTCCGTCTGGGTGTTTATGATAACATTTAATGATGGTAACAAGGGAAGAATTGGTGTACAAGAGCAAATTGATAGCACTCCACGAGCCAACATACTGCAAGCCTCTCAGCGAACGGATCGATTTTGAATCATGAGAGCCCAGTGTGCAGGTGAAGAAATCACTAAACAAGCAAGAGACAGGGAAAGAAGGAAGCGCCTGGGCTTGCAAGATTATCAGGAACAGGATACAGACAATGCTGATTATGGGCTGGCTGTTCATGGGAACTACCATTCATCCATATATGAGATGATGCCATCTGAAACTGAACTTGGTTTCCTGAAAATAACAGTTTTTAAAATATTTGACCCCTTATCTCAGGAATTCCACCTTATTAAGCAGTTTGTTACCTGTTAGTACACTGTAGCTACTGAACCACCAAAATACACTCCTGGAAATTGAAATAAGAACACCGTGAATTCATTGTCCCAGGAAGGGGAAACTTTATTGACACATTCCTGGGGTCAGATACATCACATGATCACACTGACAGAACCACAGGCACATAGACACAGGCAACAGAGCATGCACAATGTCGGCACTAGTACAGTGTATATCCACCTTTCGCAACAATGCAGGCTGCTATTCTCCCATGGAGACGATCGTAGAGATGCTGGATGTAGTCCTGTGGAACGGCTTGCCATGCCATTTCCACCTGGCGCCTCAGTTGGACCAGCGTTCGTGCTGGACGTGCAGACCGCGTGAGACGACGCTTCATCCGGTCCCAAACATGCTCAATGGGGGACAGATCCGGAGATCTTGCTGGCCAGGGTAGTTGACTTACACCTTCTAGAGCACGTTGAGTGGCACGGGATACATGTGGACGTGCATTGTCCTGTTGGAACAGCAAGTTCCCTTGCCGGTCTAGGAATGGTAGAACGATGGGTTCGATGACGGTTTGGATGTACCGTGCACTATTCAGTGTCCCCTCGACGATCACCAGTGGTGTACGGCCAGTGTAGGAGATCGCTCCCCACACCATGATGCCGGGTGTTGGCCCTGTGTGCCTCGGTCGTATGCAGTCCTGATTGTGGCGCTCACCTGCACGGCGCCAAACACGCATACGACCATCATTGGCACCAAGGCAGAAGCGACTCTCATCGCTGAAGACGACACGTCTCCATTCGTCCCTCCATTCACGCCTGTCGCGACACCACTGGAGGCGGGCTGCACGATGTTGGGGCGTGAGCGGAAGACGGCCTAACGGTGTGCGGGACCGTAGCCCAGCTTCATGGAGACGGTTGCGAATGGTCCTCGCCGATACCCCAGGAGCAACAGTGTCCCTAATTTGCTGGGAAGTGGCGGTGCGGTCCCCTACGGCACTGCGTAGGATCCTACGGTCTTGGCGTGCATCCGTGCGTCGCTGCGGTCCGGTCCCAGGTCGACGGGCACGTGCACCTTCCGCCGACCACTGGCGACAACATCGATGTACTGTGGAGACCTCACGCCCCACGTGTTGAGCAATTCGGCGGTACGTCCACCCGACCTCCCGCATGCCCACTGTACGCCCTCGCTCAAAGTCCGTCAACTGCACATACGGTTCACGTCCACGCTGTCGCGGCATGCTACCAGTGTTAAAGACTGCGATGGAGCTCCGTATGCCACGGCAAACTGGCTGACACTGACGGCGGCGGTGCACAAATGCTGCGCAGCTAGCGCCATTCGACGGCCAACACCGCGGTTCCTGGTGTGTCCGCTGTGCCGTGCGTGTGATCATTGCTTGTACAGCCCTCTCGCAGTGTCCGAAGCAAGTATGGTGGGTCTGACACACCGGTGTCAATGTGTTCTTTTTTCCATTTCCAAGAGTGTACATCTACCTCTAACGGTTTCTTAGTTACAGAGCTAAAAAGTGGATTTTTTAAAGAAAAAAGTGATTATAACTTTAAAAATTTGTAACTAATTAATTATTTGTTTCTACGTTCTGAGTCTGGTTCAGTAATCAGAAAAGGCGTCATAAAACACTTTTAAAAAATGTCAGGTCTCTATCTATCAAAGTTCTTTGATAAGGGGGCGTCAATTTACAATTTTATCACTGTAGGTATAGTGCGTACGTACTCCCCTTAGCGAAAGGAGTGCGGGGAACATAAATTCGTCGAAGAAAGGCACAAGTCTACGGGGAGCATATCCGTTGCAGTTCCGATGCTCAGTCCGAACTCTGGAGCAGTGGCTCGCCGGTCTTCAATAATTAGCGAACCACCTGCAGGACAATGGTATCGGTAACACGGTGCGGCGTCCCAGATGGTCCATTGTCGCCCAACGACATCCGTTCTTCCTCGAATCGCATGCAGTGGACATACAACGCTCTTGTTACGCTTTTGACATTCTGTACCCCGCACTCCTTCCGCTATCCGGAAACGCAGTGCTCTCTGTTGCTCTTTTTTGAAATGGAGAACATTTCTCTGTTTTCAGCACGACTGAGTGCAGTGGACGGTCGACGATGCAGGTGCTCGTCCTGTCGCCATGTGGGTGAGCGCACGAGTCCCTCCAGCGACAAGTTTGGGGCCTCAGCACTTTTATAGATAGCACACCTTCTTCCTAGGCAATAGCGTTACCATCCCTTCAGCAATTTCCATTGTAGACTCTATGTCTCATTTCTTTTTTTGAATGACACTAATTAAATCAGCAAGAAAGTCTCCAGTGAACACTGGCGGAAGTTACACACCATACAAAGTTAAGAAAGGAAGAGCAAGGGACGAGCCCGTCATGGAGACGAGTCAATAATTAGGAAAAATATAGTGTTTCAGTGGCAGCGCAAGGAACAGAAACAGGAGTGACATCACACTGGCATTCTCAATTAGAAAGCGCAGTTGCGTGCGCAAAGTTTGCCAGGCTGGCCCTAAACGCAGATTAATGACGGAGATGGCCTCGCTGCTGGGCTAACAAGGGTCAAATACTCGACGGAGACGGTGACAGCGCTGGGGCCGTGCTTATCTTTACAGATTTGAGTCACCGCGAAACGCGTACAGCAGGAAAACGGTCCCGTTTGGAAGCACTGTTTAGCTGTCGACGAGCACGGACAGGCAGCCATTATATTAATTCCTATGGAAGCCTGATCGCTTGTACTGCTTAAGTCTTCAAGCAGTGGCAGGTGGCGTTCGCCTGCTCAACTAAGTAAGTGAGATCCGATAATTTTCTGCCTTCCATTGTTTTTACTGTTTCTCAGCAAAGGGGAGTGATGTTGATAATTCTTCCGGGTTATATGGCCGTGGTCCATGGAATACTTTTATTCCTAACGTTTCGTCCAATACTACGTTGGATATCCTCAGAGGTATGGCTGGTCCTGTTGAGTCCTGCCCACTCGGCAGGATTCAGCAGGACCAGCCATACCTCTGAGGATGTCCAACGTAGTATTGGACGAAACGTTAGGAATAAAAGTATTCCATGGACCACGGCCATATAACCCGGAAGAATTATCAACAACAGTACCATCCGGTCGTGAAAGCCTTCATTGTATGATTAAAGGGGAGTGAGCATCTTGGAGCGCACGGGTTAATCGCATCAGCTAATGGAAACGAAATCTCGTGTACATCTTCAGCAGCCCGTAATTATTTCTGAAGATGCCTCATCAAAGACGAAACCGCTCGCATTCTGCAAGTATATTTACTGTGTACCCTGATGAAGAGAAATAAAGAAAATGCAGCACGTTTTGAGACATTACACCATCCCGGTTTTGGTAACGATCAGGAATGGTAATGATCACAGTTTTATTTAACCACCTCGGGAGCACCCTAGAATGATTTTGGGAGCCATAACGAACATGAATCAAGGACCTTGATAACGACTTGAAACTGAATCTTTCTTCATACATGGCGAATCGTCTACGCCCTGCCGGCCGCTGTGGGCGAGCGGTTCTAGGCGCTTTAGTCCGGCACCGCGCGACTGCTACGGTCGCAAGTTCGAATCCTGCCTCGGGCACGGATGTGTGTGATGTCCTTAGGTTAGTTAGGTTTCTAGGGGACTGGTGATCTCAGATGTTAAGTCCCATAGTGCTTAGAGCCATTTGAACCACTTTTTTGCCTACCCCCTGCCATTTCGCAGCGTCTCATGCCCGCTTGAACAACACCTGCTCCACTATGTAGCTATAGTAAGTTGTTTTGCAGATTATGTTCTGTTCCATCATTAGCTGTTTGTTACATAAACCGGTTATGATATGTTTTGAATAATAAATGCAGTCTCGGTTGCAAAATTGTTTTATTAATACCAATTAAGCGTTTCGCTCTTTCGAGGCATCATCATACTGCGAAAATATAGCAGTAGAGACTTCATCCGTCAGTTGGCCGAACATGGCATAAAATAAGAATAAAAATCATCTGGATAAGGCAGCCACTCGTCAAAAGTTTTATCGGAACCGAAACGATTATTACATGCGCTAAGACCAGATCAGCATGGTCTGTACAGCGTAGAAACACCCGTAACAATACGTATGCTGCAAGGTAGAGAACGTCCAGATGAAACAGGTCTGCTAAGTACTACAGCAAAAGCTACTATGAAGTATCGTAGCAGCTTCGAAGATACAAGGAATCAAGGTCAATGTTAGGTTTTTGCTCTTTGAGTCTTGCAAAACTTATTTTTATTTTACAATGTCTGTTCCTTCAGCATGCATGTCTGCAGGAACACAGTAAAAAATAAAAATGAGGAATATATTGGTTGACATTTATACGTAATTACGCTCTCGGAATTTTAACACTAATCCATATCATGATGTAGATCGCATCTCTTGTAGCGTGTGCCATTCGAGTTGGATGATCA
This sequence comes from Schistocerca americana, assembly GCF_021461395.2. NCBI lineage: Eukaryota > Metazoa > Arthropoda > Insecta > Orthoptera > Acrididae > Schistocerca > Schistocerca americana. The sequence goes on from NC_060126.1 coordinate 370,120,077, forward strand.
CCTACGTGAAGCTTTCCTGCTTCTTAAACGAATCTATAACGAAACGCGCTGGCTCCTCTTAGGATTTTCTTTATTTTGTCTATGAATCCTACTTGGTATGGATCTCAGACTGACGAGCAGTATTTTAAGATCCAACGAGGGTTTTGGAAGCTACCTCCTTTGTGGATCGACCACATTTCCTTAGGATAATTCCAATGAATCTCAGCCTAGCATCTGCCTTAACTGCAATTACTTTTATGTTGTCGTCCACTTTAAATCGTTCCTTACGCATACTCACAGAGGTTTTATGGATGTGACTGCTTACTGCTTACAATCAGTGTGCTGCGATCGTGCAATCATGTGGTACGACACCTCCTTTCGTGCGAAAGCGTCATAAAACAAGTTGAACTGCGAGGTATTTATGTTTATCGTTAATAGGATGAGAGTGGTACCGACGTTACGATGTGCTTCTGGTTAATGTTCACTGCGGAAAACAATACGTCACGTTACTGACCAACACTTGTTCTCTTTGCCATCGATACACCCAAAGGCAGGCAGACTGACAGCGTATTATCGGAGATCACATACGCGGGACAACGTGTTAACATCGTGTACTGAAGGTGCGTGCTGTTACGTATGCCTTGTGGGTGCAGGAATGCGGCGGTAATTCGGTACGAGGTGGCGCCGACAGCGGCTGCTCCTAATCCCCGATAACGCGCGGGCACCACCTGTCGGCTTAGGGTCGGAGAGCAGGTGAGAAACGCCGGCGTCCAGCCCTGGCTTACCTGTCTATATGAATGTATCAGTGTCCAACATGTTCCCGTCATCGGCGCGTCTTAATTCGTTAAGTGTTACTCTTATATGTACTGCAGCTGCTCTATCACTAAACCACTGACCTTCTACCGCAATCCTACTATCATGCCTCTTCATCTGTGCAAGTATCTTCTGTTAACAGCCTTTCTCTCATGGCGTCTATATTTTTTCATGGCGCCTATCAGGAAATCTCCAAGCCCACACTTTCTGAGGTTTTCTATTATAAAGCATATTTTTCATACGACCATACCATTCTGCTTTTCAGTCCACTGTACCAGTCTTATCTATTCCACTATTTGCATCACTCGTCATACTTTACCCTGTCCATTATGGCGGTTTTGCTACACTTTCTCTAATAAATCTCTTTGCGTTGGGTCTTTTTCCCGTATCTGCCCCAGAGTAACCCAGTCCTCTACGTAAAACTCTTGTACACTCGCTTTGTAGTTTTGTCATTCCATACACTCGATGTTGCTGCTTAATTATGATCTTTGCTTGTCCACTATATTTTATAGGTAAATTAGCATTCCCGTGCTTTCCAACATTATATGTTATCTGTAATAACTGTTTCTTCATTCACACTATCTCTTCATGGTTTCGAGAAGGTCGAATGTAGATCACATTAGCCATTCTATTTCTTGTTTCTTTTTGCGTTCAGCACAGAATTTTTTTCATTTTCTGAGAGAGCTTCAGGGCATTTTTACGAACACGTAGTTCCTATTTATAATCCTGTTCGTTTGCTCAAAGAATCCATAAATTTAATGTCATTATTGCTATAAACTAATGTACTGTATACTTACGTTATATTTATTTCTGTACTATCAGTTTTTTTCCCTGTCAGTTAAATTGTCTTTTCCTCACTTCTCTAAAAGTTTTAAAACGCTGACTACGACACATAGTTTTATTCTAGATGTCGCGCTAATGTATTTAAATGTGTTGTACGCTGGCACGGTGACATTTCCGCATGACAGTCGCAGTTTTATCATTTTTCATACAGACTCCAAGTCTGCGACAATTGCGCCCGTAATTACCGTGAACAGTGATGACTAACTTCTGCAATTTTAACTACATTAATTATCTTTTTGAGAAAGTAATTACTCAGATGTTAAATTCTCCAGGGAAAGCAAAGTTCAAACACTAATTAACAGTATTTTATAATTTTACATATTTATTTGGGTGATTCTACATTGCTGCTAACAGTGACGTATTGAATATTCATTTATCGCGTTTCTGCTAATGAATTGTGTTTACTGAAAATAAATAGCGGAACTCAAAGACCGTAAACATCCTGGTTCAAATGGCTCTGAGCACTATGGGTCTTAACTGCTGTGGTCATCAGTCCCCTAGAACTTAGAACTACTTGAACCTAAATAACCTAAGGACATCACACACACCCATGCCCGAGGCAGGATTCGAACCTGCGACCGTAGCGGTCACGCGGTTCCAGACTGTAGCGCCTAGAACCGCTTGGCCACTCCGGCCGGCAACATCCTAGTGAAGTATCGTTTCTCTATCACTGTCGCATTACTTGTCACAGGTAAAGTAAATGATTTTTGATTTTCATTATTACGAAACGTTCAGTGATATGATTAAGTAATTTTGAAACATTTCATAATCTCTTGCAGTGTCACTCTCGCGCGTGCACTGACCATTACCGCCTACATAAATTTCAATAATTGTTGCTTAAATTCATATTTTCACCCAACATAATCAGTTTCGTAACTTTTGCTCAGACACGAGCACCGTATTTCGTTGTCATAATGAATTGCAGCAATACACTCGTTCGCATTCTGCTGGTACAAAATGCTTCGGAAAAGATGCCTTTTCTGAGAATAACAGAACATTAGGTACACGTGTTATTAGTTACTGGAAAGTGTACATAGGTTACAAAGGCTGTAGGATTTTGGGTTCTAAGAAAGCATTTAAATTTTTATGGTTCGTATACTTTAACATTTTCAATAGTTGGTGCCCTACAGCTGTTATATATTTGTCGAAATTCATGATGTAGCACTGTCAGCATCTTGTGAAAAACCTTTACTACTGCTACCAGGTTCATCTGTTATCAATCAGCACCATAATCTACGCAGATGTTCAGATAATGCGTCTTTCTATACCGTATCGTCAAAAACTGGCCAGCAGAACTTAATACATAGAAATTAACTAGGTTCAGGAGATGCAAGATGTCAATAATATAATAGTACGCCGTAACCGTGCTCTGCATAATATGCTGGACAACGTCACTGTTAGATGTCTGAACTACGACATACGTATTTGATTTCGTTCATCGTATTAGATGATACAGGAAAGTCTGCAACTATGTCACCATGACTGACACAATTGCTGACTTTTCTGAATCATGTAATATGATGAACGAAACTGAGTTCTTAGTGCCTAGCCAGGCAATGAAAGTAAATCGTACGTATTTGAACTACTTATTCACCAGACATTTCGATTTCCATGCGTTTCGGAATGGAAGAATTTTCTGATAGTGAAGAGCCCCCACATTTCTAGAATATCATTCCACATGTGGTGCACCGTGGTTTTAGCATATGCCGAGTCTCTCCTGCGTGTCTTTGTGCAAGTTGCAACGTAGAGAAATGCCGTACACTCTCTCATACATTCATTCATCCTGTTTCTCAGAGTCATAACTAAGAAAGACCTTGAGGGACGTGGGATCAGTCGGGGAAAGCATAAATTCAAAGGAACAATGGTAGAAACTGCATTAATAATTGACTGTAATTTAACTGTTTTAAACCATTTGCTCTCTTCTGCTGCAACTCATATTATTCATTTGCTTATTTTTTAATTGAATTCCTTTGCTTGCTATTAAATTAAGAAATAAATCAAATGAGTGGTAGTCCAACAACACACAATTCAGTCGTAACACTTATGCTATCAACAATACGGCTATTCTGTCTACAAAGGCTAAATTTAAAGCATTAGAACAGCACACGGATACCACTTCTGAAAAAAAGTTACCGTTTTGCAAAAACGTTTGGCAGCTGTGAAATTGAACTTTTATTTAGTAACCAAACAATTTGCAAATTAAATCGCAATAACAATAATAATATGAATATGGTACAATGACATTTTCCTAGTATTTTTTTAACCGAAAGTCCTTTTCCGAGACGTGAATTGCCATCAAGTTTATTTACAACTGCTTGATAATTTTCAGTTATTTGAAAAGGTTGTGATGATCTGCTTTTACGTCATTCTTTGATTTTGTTCTAATATTTTTATTAGAACGTGTTCTTCAAGAACTTGTCTGCTGATATTTATTGTATATTGTGTTTTTCTCGACTTGTGTTTCTCCCACTATACACATAACAAATTTGATCGTGTTATGTTCATTTGATGTAGGTTGACGATTGCACGAGCAGCGTTAGCGGGAGACCACGCTGTTGCTGCCCTCTTGTTGTTTAGAAATGGCTCAAAATCACTAGTTGTGACGGTATTAATAGTGAAGCGGCGTCAATTGTGTTGGTTGGTTCCCTAGCAGTGTTATGTGTGGCTGTAAAAGCCGGGCGTGTAGTGCGATACTCCAAGGTGTTCGTTTCTCTGTAAACCCCACACTCGTTGAAGGGCATAAAGTTGGTGCGGCAAGCTTACAAAGCGTAGTAGTAGGTGTGATTCGGTTTTTAATTCGCAGCAACTAGCGCTCACTACTGCCTATACGCCACAATGCCTGCTATTGATATTTACGAAGCCTAAAAAAATGCTTCAAATGGCTCTGAGCACTATGGGACTTAACATCTATGGTCATTAGTCCCCTAGAACTACTTAAACCTAACTAACCTAAGGACATCACACAACACCCAGTCATCACGAGGCAGAGAAAATCCCTGACCCCGCCGGGAATCGAACCCGGGAACCCGGGCGTGGGAAGCGAGAACGCTGCCGCACGACCACGAACTGCGGACTATGAAGCCTCGTTTACATTTCATTTGTCGGTGGTCGCCCTAAAAAAAACGGCAGCAACTTCTTCGCTGTATCGCAACGCGAATGTAATAATGGCGGACGAATGCCATTTTGGAAACGACTGGAAGGAGAGAGACTGAAGGGGGTTAGTTCCGAACGTGGCTGTTACCTGTGGAAAAGCAGCTGTAGGGATGTTCGAATGTCGTTCTATGGTTCTCAGTATCCGGTGAACGAGTAGTGTCGAGCATTCCGGAAAGAACTCCATTAGTCCTAGTTCTCCCTCATCCCGCTTCGGATGACAGGTGGCCTAGAAGACTAAAAATCTATTTTCGTCGTAGGAGTCAGCACACGCTGCCCGCCCTGCGACTGTTAAATTCTTTGTGACGTTGATGATAACGCTCTGTACCACGCCTTCCACATCAACATTTGCATACACACTCAGAAACCCACAGCAAGGTGCATGGTGGAGGGTATTTTTTATCACCAGTAGCCATTGCCCTGGCCGGCCGTGAGGGACGAGCGGTTCTAGGCGCTTCAGTCTGGAACCGCGCGACCGCTACGGTCGCAGGTTCGAATCCTGCCGTGGGCATGGATGTGTGTGATGTCCTTAGGTTAGTTAGGTTTAAGTAGTTCTAAGTTCTGGGAGACTGATGACCTCATATGTTATGTCCCATAGTGCTCAGAGCCATTTGAACCAAGCCATTGCCTTTCCTGCTCCACTCGCAAATGGATCAAGGGAAAAGCGACTGTCTATACAACTCTGTAGGAGCCCCGGTTTCTCTTACGTCGTCTTCGCGGTCCTTGCGCAAGATTTACGTTGATGGCAGTACAATCGTTCTGCTACCAATAGCAAATGCCGGTTCAAAAAACTTTCTCCACAGTGTTTTGCGAAAGATGTTTCATTTTCGAGTTCATACCGTAATAGTCGCCACATCCCGTTAACGAATGTAGTAGCATGCCTTTGTGTTGCTTCGACATCTTCCTTTAATCTGACCTTGTGGAGATCCAACACACTCCAGTAGTACTCAGGAATGGATCGCACTATCGTTCTAAACGCTTTCTCCTTTACAGGTGAACTACACATTCCTAGAATTCTCCTAATGAACCAAAGCCAACCATTAGCCTTCGCCACAACCTGCCTTATGTGCTTCTTCCATTCCATTTCGCTAGGTATTTAATCGAGGTGACTGTGTCAAGTATCATAGCACTGATACTGTGTTCGAAAATTACAGAACTGTTTTTGCTATTCCTCTGTTTTAACTTACACTTTTCCACGTCTGTAACTACCTGCCAGTCACCATATCAGACAATAATTCTTACCTCTTCATCGTCAGTCCTTCTACAGTAACTCAACGTTCACACTTCCTTGTAAACTACAGCGTTATCCGCAAACAGATGCAGTTTTCCGCTCACCCAATCAGTCACATCTTTTATGTATACAGATAACAAGAGCGATCCTATCACACTTCGCTGGTGCACTCCTGACGATACCTGCGTCTCTGGTGAAACTTTGCCGTCGAGGACAACGTACTGGGTTCTATTACTGAAAATGTCTTCGAGCTACCTACACGTCTGAGAAACTATTTAGTGAGCTCGGACCCTCGGACATGGGTAACATTTTATGATTTCTGTAAATCTACGGATCTGAAATCTGCCTGTTGCCCTCCATTCATGGTCCGCAAGATATCTTACGAGAACAAGGCAAGATGAATTTTGCACGAGCGGTGCTTTCTAAACCCGTGCTGATTAGTGGACAAAAACTTTTCTGTCTCAAGAATTTCATTGTATGCAACCTTAATATACGCTTAAAAATTTTGCATCAGACCTACTTTAAGGATATTGGATCAAAATTGCTAGCAGCGAGTCCTCTGGGATGAGTTTTTTTGCTAAGCAGCTGATAGGTTTAAAAATCAACGGGTAGTCGTTCGGTGTGGATTTTATCACTAGCATGTGTACCTGTAAACAGTTGCTTAAAAAATGGTTGAAATGGCTCTGAGCACTATGGGACTTAACTTCTGAGGTCATCAGTCCCCTAGAACTTAGAACTACTTAAACCTAACTGACCTAAGGACATCAGACACATCCATTCCCGAGGCAGGATTCGAACCTGCTACCATACCGGTCGCGCGGTTCCAGACTGTAGCGCCTAGAACAGTTGCTTAATAGCCCATGTTGTTTCTTTATTTGATTCCAACACTGACTGATGTGACTTTCATTGGATCACAAGGAAATTACTGCTGTTTTTGTGCTTATTTCCGCTCCAGTAGTTCTCTCATATCATTACAAGATGATATTAACAGCTTCGACATCAGCTGCGTTTGTTACGAGTACTCCAAGATCGCCAATCCATAGACAATAAAGTCAATACGCCGTTATCTCTTTCCCCAACAGAGGCTCCAAAGGAATGGCACAAATGTATGTACAGCAGGTCAACCTTTTACACGAATTCTTTTACACGGCTGTAGTTCGTTTAAATTACCATTGACCACTACCCACGATTCGGACTGATGATTGTGCGCGAACCAAATTTCACCACGCTCTTCTTAAGATATTTCTGATTCATGGCATCAGGGGGCTAAAGGATACCCACGCACAGGGCTGTTATATGTGTAACTGTTTCCGTTGCATAAAACAGCGGAAAAGATTTTGCCGCCGGGAGCTGCTCGGGACGGGTTTTCGTTGACGTTTTTAACCGTTGTAGTTTTAAGATGCGCAAAAAATACAGCGGGCAGCACTAATCCATTTTAGAATCATCTGGCTTACGTTTTGATTTGGTAAATCGGTCGTGGTACGATGTCTCTATTTAGGTTAAACATAAGATAGTCTAATCAGAGTGAAAGACGCTACTCTTTAAATATAGTTATTTTTCAAAAATTTCTGGCAGCGGTGGGATTCGAACCCACGCCCTTTCGGACTGGTGCCTAAAACCAGCGCCTTAGACCGCTCGGCCACGCTACCTTCCTAGATACGAAATTCTATATTTGCTCTCCACTATGACCATTGAACTTCAGCGGACTTCATTATAAAGTAACTTAGTATTTCACTTGACTTAGTACACCAAGACCGCCACAGCGCGTTTCATCGGCACAGCACACCGGCTGGCAGCAAAATTTATTCTGGCCGCTCGGCGCCTGGCAATATACCGCACGAGGCCAAGCGCCTCCTACATCACTCCGTCACCACTGAGTCACGAGTCCGTGAAGGATAACGGGTTTCCGAGCCGTGACTATTCAGAGCCCGGATAGCTCAGTCGGTAGAGCATTAGGCTTTTAACCTAAGGGTCCAGGGTTCAAGTCCCTGTTCGGGCGAAAATTTTAAATTAACCATTTCGGTACCAAAAGTGAAGCATCAGCGGAACATCTCGACAAAGATAGAGATGATGTGAGTCCAAACATGAAAAAACCATGTCCTTATTAGGTGCTGTTAGTGCAGTAAAAGTAAACGTTGGAATCAAAGTGGTAATCTACATTATTTTTAATACAAAACATCAGTGAATATGTTTGCTGTATGCGACACTGACGCAGAAGCGAGTTCTTATGCTATGGGCAAGTTAATGATAACACTCAAGATAGAAACTAGTCGTATTGGATCATGTTTATGCTAATTAAATTCACCAGCGTTCAAATCAAGGGCACATCGCTCGAACAGCGGACCATACGACACATATCAGGATACTAATTTTTCTGATTCGTACCGTGCAGTTTCTGACAGAGCACCAAAACGATATGCTGAACTCAATTACGAGGCTGGATATTTTAATGCTAGGTTCCGGATAAGCCTTACGGGCGTTACTTCGTATTTGGCAACAATTAGCTGCCAATCACTTTTTTCCGAGAGTTTTATTGATTTAAGTGTTTCTACACTGACTGCCAGTGTACAGGAATTCACATTTGCGTAAGCGAAAAAGACTTTGTACGGTAATCCGTCTTCAACGACTTGAGACTAAACAAAACAAAAGGAGTAATTACGAGCTTTTTCAGAACAGAACTTCGATAATATCAACCTGAAAATAATGACGCACACAGGCTTCATACGTAATGTCCATAGGCAGTATGTTCCACACTTTTTATGAAGAGACTCAATAAATTTCCGAAACACCATAGTACTTACAGGTAGTAGAAGCAACTAGATAAAGAGCGTTGACGCGGTAAAGACGTTTCCCGGTAGACATAATGTTAACGAACGTCGTATTTTGAGCTGCAGTACGTAAACTTCAATAAAATATGACACGCTCTCCGAGTGATTTCATAGCGGAACTGTTATTCGAATATGTTTCCTGCCTTAAAAGGACCACATAATTTCTACCGCCAACCGTATATCTGGAGAAAATGTCGTTGTATCAACCTTCTATATGGCAGTAAACTGAAACAAGTGTGTACAGATAATACAAATACTTATTATTTTTCAGTATATTCACCATTACGGGTAGGACATAAGCTATCCTTTCCTTCCGTTGTGCTAAAATGCGAGATACGTCATGAAGATTCGTAATAGGTTTTCATCCAAATGTATGTCACAACAAGAATGAGACCTGGTGCCAGAGCTCCCCGAACTTAACTCACTTCTTCAGTTTAACCACAAAGTAGAAAGTCTACGCGCCAAACTTAACAGCAGCTACTAGGATCGTAACAAGTCAGGGAAGTCCATATGAAGTTGTAACGCAGGTACTCAGGATAATTAAGTGGAAATCATCGGAAGAAAGCTGGATTCGTGCTGGGGAAACCTTCTTGGATTTTTTTAGAGAATCGTGATTCGTGGAAGACTGTGCAACAAACCTATTGCATCCATTGTTATCTCGCGTAGAGGCCGTGAGAATTAAAGTAAGTATGATCCGAACAGGGACAGTGTTCCACAGGCTAGTGGAATACGAGAGGGTGTCACTACCTTTGGTAAAATGTACCCCACCCCCTCCCTCCCTCCCTCCCTCGACACAAGCTTTACGTAATATAAACATAAATGTAGAAATTTGTTTGTAAAACACTGTAGATAACCTAGGAGGCATTACGTTGAAAATGCAAACCACGTTACGTACTCTTTAGCAAATGCAAATATCCACGCCATGAAGAAGCAAGATGACAGTTAACCTGTCATCCCATAGAAGACGTCTTAAACTCTGCAATGAGTGAATCAGAAATTCTACGTTATTTATATTGTGATACCCAGGTGTTAATAAAATACATACTAACGCGCATAATAAACATAGAGGACATCGGAAAAGTTCAAAGAAGGGCAGCTCGTTTCCTAGTACTGCGAAATCGGGGAGATGGTGTCACGGTTATAAGAAAGGGTCTTGGTTGGCACCCTACGGCGTTTTTCGTTAAGGCGAGATCTTTTCACCAAAGAGGGAGACATGACCACAGTGATGAAATGAGAGAAGTCAGAGCTCGCACGGAAATATTCATTCAGGGTGTTTAGGTTCAGCAATATTAAATGTAATAACTTGAGAAGTAACTGAGATATTTATTGGCGTTAGCTTCTACAAGTACGGAAACTTAAAAAGTTTTCTGCGTTTGCCTTCCGCAGTTGGTACCGCATGCGCATGTGTGTAACCGATTTTTTCACATAAAAGGGCGTCAGTAGCCATGTGGATTCCACAGCAGGTGGTGGCGTGTGTACTTCCTCTCGCGGAGCTAAAGCCTGTTACACCGGTACAACTCGTTTCCGGCATGAGTATCGACTGCGACCATTGACGATGTTCCTACTTCCGTAACAATGAAGAAATGGGAAAAGCGGCTTCGGGAAACTGGAAGTTTGCTTTTGATGTCGCACCAACACGCTATGCACGCAGTTTCAGAGGCTACTGTTGAATTAATCCGTACATCCCTCCATCGGAGCTCTCGTCAGTCAGTCCGGCAAGCAGGCAGGCAGGCAGTTACAGTTACCTCGTTCGACAGTATACGATCTTGCCTATAAAAGTTTGCGGCTACGAGCGTACAAACTGCAGATTCGTCACAGAAGCATTTTCCGAGACAATCTGGCAAAAATGGAAGAAAAAGAGCCATTCATCGATTTGGTATGTATCTCGGAAGAGGCTACATTCTATATACGCGGCACGGTAAACACACATAATGGCCGCATATCCGCATATGGGGAACTGAACCACCTCCTCCTTCCCCCCGCCGGCTGGAGTGGCCGAGCGGTTCTAGGCGCAACAGTCTGGAACCGCGCGACCGCTGCGGTCGCAGGTTTGAATCCTGCTTCGGGCATGGATGTGTGTGATGTCCTTAGGTTAGTTAGGTTTAAGTAGTTCTAAGTTCTACGGGACTGATGACCACAGCAGTTAAGTCCCATAGTGCTCAGAGCCATTTGAATCTTTTGAACCTCCTCCTCCCCCCCCCCCCCCCCCAACCCACCCCACGTAGTGCCTAAGTGCGAACGTGACTCTCCGTGAGTGGATTTGTGACGTGGATTGTTGAACTACATCATTAAAGGTTCACTCTTCTTCGCGGAGACCGAAGATAATGCAACAGCATATGTAGGTATGTTGGAGTTGTATGCTATGACATAACTTCCTCGTGACGTAATCTTTCAAGGAGATGGCGCACCATGCCATTTTGCAAACACTGTGAGGGATTTCTTGGCTCATGAGTTCCCAGATCGCTGGATTGGGAGAGGTAGTCTATCGATTACTTAGCCTCCTGGGGACCCAACGTTACGCCACTTGATTTTTTTCTGCGGGGTTTATCAAGAATCAAGTGTACCAGATGCCAGTTCGTGGTCTACCGAATGTGAACCGTAGCATTCATTCAGCTATCACAAATGTTGTGCCAGCAGTGCCGCAAAACACTTGGAGACAAGCGGAATACAGACTGGATGTCTGTCGCGCCACTAATGGTGTGGATATCGAGGTGTAATAGGTGTGTTAAAAAACGTTTTGAGCTACCATACTTGTATAAATATAGCGTCAATAAATATCTTAATTACTTCTCAAGTTATTGCATTTTATATTATTATATCTTTAACCCCGACACCCTGTATTTAGGTGTTCATTTTATCCATGCGTCATTCGAGAGTGGAACGGTTGAGAAATAGTCTGAAAATAGGTCTATGAACCTTCTGCCAAACAGCTGAGTTTGAATTGCAGAGTAGCCATGTAGACGCAGATTCTTTTGCGAATGCCTGTTATTGTTTTCTGCAGTCATAGCAGACTGGGTAAGAGGAAGCAATCTCCCCACAGGAGTAGGCTACAAGTACCGTACAGGAGACACGCCGCCTCTACGCCGTATTACCAACGCGACCAGGGACGTGGCACTGGAGTATGTACAGCTCGTACTTCTCACGGCATTCCTGGCTGAAGGCTTTAGTGGCCGCCCTGGACCGCTGCGGCCGGACGGTCAGCTAAATAGTAACGCGTTGTGTGAGTCTGTGTGTGTGTGTGTGTGTGTGTGTGTGTGTGTGTGTGTGGCGCCTAATGCGTGTCCACCGCTAACGACGTCCGTATCTCGTGCGCTGCAGACGGAAACGTGACCCCGCCGGTGTCCGCCTCACCAAAGCCGTGCTCCGGAATGTCTCGTCGCCACCCTGCTCCTAGCGCGGGACACACTGCCGTGGACGCACCGCTCTAGTCTCCTCGTATAAACAGCGATTAGGTGTCATAGCGCAGCGGAAGCACAGCACATAAACTGCAGCAGAAGACACGGCATCTTGTGCTCTGTTTTTAGTTCTCTATGCGGGAAATGCTTAAGAGGACGTGACGTAACAATGTAAACGCACGGAGCTCTCACAGTACTATTGCTTTCATACATTTATCTATTTATCAGGTTACTTGGGGCCATAAAGGCCGGAGATGCTTGGTGAGAGCTTGACTAAATAGTCTACTTACTGCTGATTAGAAAATTTATAAACAGAAGTATGTAAAGAATAAATACATTGAGGTGACAAAATTCATGGGATAGCAATACGCATATAGACGTATGGCGGCAGTACCGTGTACACAAGGCACGACGGGCAATGCATTGGCGGAGCCGTCAATTGTTTTCAGGTGGTTCACGAGAAAAGGCTTCCGAAAGGATTATGGCCGCAAGACATGAATTAACAGACTTCGGACGTGGAAAGGTAGTTGGAACTAGACGCATGGGACATTCCATCTCGTAAATCCTAAGGGAATTCAGTATTCCGCGATCCACAGTGTGCCTAGATTTCAGGCACTACCTCTCACCAAGCATAATGCAGTGGCCGACGGTCTTCACTTAACAAGCGAGAGGGATAAGTTTCTTTAATTTACGTCTATGGTCACAATCGTTTTGTTTAACAGATTACCGGTTTCGATCTTTAATGCCCATCATCAGATCTGTTTCATAAAAACAAAGTACTAATGTACTGCAGCCATAGTGGCATCGTCAAATGTTAAATGCGGAATCGTCAAATGTTACATGCGGAACATTTGACGATGTCACTATGGCTGCAGTACATTAGGTCTTTGTTTTTATGAAACAGATCTGATGATGGTCATTAAAGACCGAAACCGGTAATCTGTTAAACAAAAAAGATTGTGACCATAGACGTAAATTAAATAAACTTATTACATATACGGGTCACTGTGTTTTTTCGCGACGATGTCGCAGCTTGTGAAGCGAGACGGAGCCGTTTCTGTAGAGTTTTCAGTACTAACAAGCAACACTGCGTGAAATAAACGCACAAATCAATGCGGCACGTACGACGAAAGAATCCGTTATGGCAGTGCGGCGAAATCTGGCGTCAACGGGCTATGGCAGCAGACGGCTGACGCCACTGCCATTGCTAACAGCACGGGACCACCATCAGCGCCTCTCCTGGGCTCTTTACCTTATCGGTTGGGCCCTAGACGACTGGAAAAACGTTGCCTGATCAGGTTAGTCCCGATTTCAGTTGATAAGAGCTGATAGTAGGGTTGGAGTGAGGCGCAGACCCCACGAAACCGTGGAGCCAAGTTGTCAAGAAGGTACTGTGGAAATTTGCGGCGGCTCCACAATTGTGTGGGCTGTGCATACGTGGAATGTACTGGGTCTTCTGGCCCAATTGAACCCATCATTGACAGGAAACGGTTATGTTCGGCTATTTGGAAACCATTTGCAGCCGTTAATTAACTTCATGTTCACAAACAACGATGGAACTTTTGTGGATGACAATGCGGCACGTTCTCCAGGTCACAATTGTTCGCAGTTGTTTTGAAGAACAATCTGGACAAGTCGAGCGAATGATTTGGCCACCCATGTCGCCCGAAACGATCCCGTCAAACACACATGTGGCTAATCGAGAGGTCAGTTCGTACACAAAATCATGCGCCGGCAACATTTTCAAAATTATGGTGGGCTATAGAGTCAGCATCTGTCAATAATTCTGCAAGGGATTTCCCAACCACTCAATCAGTCCGTGCTATGTCGAAATGCTGCACTTCGCCGGGAAAAGGGAGGTCCGACACGATATTAGGAGGTATCAGTGTAAATCCCGAAAAAAATTAGAAGACAATCCAGAATAAAAGTTGTCAACTATCTCGAGAAACAACTGCACAGAACAGAACGAGTGTGCCACAATGAAACCTTTCAGCTTGGATTTGAAGACTTGAGAGTTAGCAGTCAATTTTTTCAACTCAGCTGAAAGCCTACTGAAAATTGAACCTCCTCGCTAGTGCACATCGTTCAGCACAGCTCTCAAGTAGGTGTTATCCAACTGCATATCGTTCTGCCGTCTACTGATCAATGAATGACTGTTGCATTATCGGCCGGCCGCGGTGGTCTAGCGGTTCTAGGCGCGCAGTCCGGAACCGCGCGACTGCTACGGTCGCAGGTTAGAATCCTGCCTCGGGCATGGATGTGTGTGATGTCGTTAGGTTAGTTAGGTTTAAGTAGTTCTAAGTTCTAGGGGACTGATGACCACAGATGTTAAGTCCCATAGTGCTCAGAGCCATTTGAACCATTTGACTGTAGCATTATCTCCTGAATGAGCAAATACTATCAACAACAGATCTCATGATGCAATATACAGTGTGTTCCAGAAATGTTGCGACAAACTTCGAGGAGTTGAAGAGAGTGTCTTGAGGAAAGAGCGAGGACAGGAGTCCGTGTCCGGAAACATCATCCAATGGCACTACACAGCCTGTAAGTAATAGGCACCGGCGCCTACCAAAAGCCAACCTCTTCGCAGCAGCCGGCCGTGGTGGCCAAGCGATTAAAGGCGCTACAGTCTGGAACCGCGCGACCGCTACGGTCGCAGGTTCGAATCCTGCCTCGGGCATGGATGTTTGTGATGTCCTTAGGTTAGTTAGGTTTAAGTAGTTCTAAGTTCTAGGGGACTGATGACCTTAGAAGTTAAGTCCCATAGTGCTCAGAGCCATTTGAACCATTTTTCTTCGCAGCAAACGAGACGTTGTATGCTGACGGACGGTAGATGGAACGTCTCGCAATGTTGTCTGTCATTCAGTGATCTAGACATTGCCACGAACGCCAGTGGAAAAGATGGAGAAAGCTATCACATACAGGCCTTGTCTCCTATGATTGCGATGATTTTCTTTTCAGGGTTTCCAATCTGCAGTTTATTTTTCTCCTCTATACCGTAAAACAATGGACATTTTAGAGGGTTCCAGGAGAAAAAAATAAACTGCAGACGGAAACCCATGTCCGAAACCGTCATCCACCGACGGAAAAGAGCAACTCTGCCTACGGTCCATCACCGTATTAAGTCACTTTAGCTGTCGAAGGGGTGACCTAGTGCCAGCCGCTGGCACCATTAACTTGGATGCTCTGTAGCGTGGTTTGGTGACGTTTCTAGACATGGGTTCCAGTCCTCGATTTATTCCTGAAGACAGCCTCTTTTCACCCTTGCAGTTAGACACAACATTTTTGTGACACCTTTCATGTACAGAGATGACACAGTTGCATTTCTGGGACACCTGAACAACAGCTTACACAAAGCTTGCGAACTGACAGTCATTATGATCGGTCTTTTCTGAGCTAAGAATATTCTCGGTGAGCGCACAGAGTAACACCAAACAAAAAAATGAAAGTCGTTTTCTTTTTCGTGGCCCTGTTCCATGCTTAAGGTCTATACTTGATACTGATAAACTTTTATTGGCCAGGAATGCCCTTTTTGCTAGTGCTGATCTGTTTTTTTATGTCCTCCTTGCCTCGTTCGTCATGGGTGTTTTGCTTCCAAGGCAGCAGAATTCCTTAACTTTGTCTACTTCCCGATCAGCAATTTTGGTGTTAAGCTTCCCGCTATTTTCATTTCTGGGAATTATCATTACCTACACTTTTCTTCGTTTTAGTCTCGATCCATGCCCTATCCTCATTAGACTTTATTCCATTCAACAGATTCTTCACTTTCGCTCAGGACAGCAATGTCTTTTATCCCACTCTTGGACTTTTATTTCAGTGGTTGCCTTTTCAATGTATAGATTGAACACTAGGGGCGAAAAACAACATCTCTGTCTTAAACCCTTTTCATACCGAGCACTTCTTTCCTCGCCTTCCAGACTTACTGTCTCCTTTTTGCTCTTGCACATATTGTATACTAACCGCATTTTCCTACAGCTTACTCCTATTTTTTCTCAGAATTTCTAACATCTTGCACCAATTTACTCTGTCCAACGCTTTTTACGGGTCGATAAATCCTATGAACGTGTCTTGTTTCAATTAAGAATCAGCAAAAGTACAGGAAAGGGGGGGGGGGGGGGTACATTACAGTTAGCGTCCATGGTAGGAGGGCTTCGAATGTAGTGGGAACGATTGACTGTCTCACTCTGTTGTCGATGGTAGTGCCCCCTACCGCCTGCAGTGCAATGACTATTGCCGGGAAATGGAATGATTACAGCGATGGACCGAACGCGAGTGGCTGCTTTGGTTGCTCCTTTTGTCAGAGGCCGGGGTGCCCTTGTGACACAGTACG
Organism: Schistocerca americana; assembly: GCF_021461395.2. NCBI lineage: Eukaryota > Metazoa > Arthropoda > Insecta > Orthoptera > Acrididae > Schistocerca > Schistocerca americana. The sequence continues at coordinate 370,136,646 of NC_060126.1, forward strand.
CCGTCCCGCTCTGGTGCCAATCACGTGTCAGACAGACTCTCTGATACTGCTAATGCGTACGTGACCCAGTGCACAGGAGGCGCTGGGTTATCTCGGCGCCGTCGTCTCGGCATTATCTCAGCTGCGGTAACCCTCACCTGCACCGCACGTGCGTCAGGCGCATGGACAAAGCGACACGACCACTTCCTGGTGTTTCCAGTAACGTCGTTTATGGTCAGTAATACCTCTGCAGTTCGTAATACGCCCGTCAGCTTAATCTTAAACCCAAATCTAGACGGTGCGTTTGGAAATTTTGGGGACTATGTAAATGGCAGAGTACGTTTAAAAAGGAACTTTAACGTGAGCAAACACATGGAGAAGTGTGACTTAGCGCCAAACACACTGACGTGAGCCACATTTCTTTGCTGCACGCAGTCAATCATATTGAGAGGATTGTGTCCTAGTGTAAAGCGTAAAAACCATATTTTTTATATAAATTACGAACAACAGTGCCTTACGAACAACAGTGCCTTCGACGAGCGAGAGTATAGAGAAAATATGTGGCGCGGTTGGCTTGAACAAAAAATATGTTAACAGCTGTTCAAAGATCTTAAAGGTGGAGGGGTAACAGCCGATGATGAGCCAAGCATGATGGCAGACAACATTCAGCGAATGCGTCTCCCTCTATGATGAATGTCGGAGGAACTGCGCGGTAGCTAATTTCGTAACCAAAAGGCCACTTTCTGTGGAAAATTCCGGAAATATCGTTGACACTTGTGATGGGGCGAAATGTTTTTCTGTAAACCACGATACGGGATGAGCTTTCTCCAAGTCGATCCAGTGTCCTAGTGTGAAGCAGTGAAAAATCACTGATCCACTCTATTCGGCCCTCCGGATTTATGTTTTCCTCAGTCGTTAATGGCAGGGCTCGGATGGTTCCATCCACAGGGAAAGGAGCGAAGTAAATGGTGGACGTGCTTCTGTTAGTGAACGAATGTGGACCTTCCGAAGAATTAACGTAGGCGTACGGCACAACGTACTGACGATACAGCTGTTCGGCGAAGGTTCAAATGGTTCAAATGGCTCTGAGCACTATCGGACTTAACATCTGAGGTCATCAGTCCCCTAGTCTTAGAACTACTTAAACCTAACTAACCTAAGGACAGCACACACATCCATGCCCGAGGCAGGATTCGAACCTGCGACCGTACTGATCGCGCGGTTCCAGACTGGAGCGCCTAGAACCGCTCGGCTACACCGGTCGGCGTTCGGCGAAGGCCCTTAGAACTAGTCAATATACTGCAAAACAGTAGCTGATCGCCAGGATGCACAAGGGAACTCGCGACCCTGTGACGGAAAAGATGGATCTTATAGAAGAAATGAGTTTACTCCGATTCTACTAAATAAGCTGCAAGAGTGGATAACGCTTCAGTTCGCAAGGCTGTTCGGAATTGGACTTCCGCTGATCGGCGATGTGTTGCTATTCGCATTAGTCCCTTGTTCTGTTCCATTACGCATTTCATCGATTTAATTCTTCTTCTGCTGTATTTGTCTTACAACTGTTTCGATTAGACGCGCTCCACGAGTATTTGACCTCTGTCTCTTCCTTAAGCTGTTGATAACTTGCCCATTTTAATGTCATTTAACATTTCAAGCTTTCGTCTTCCCCTCGTTTTCTTCAATGTAGTATTTATATCTGTGACTCTTCGTTGCAATTTCTTCATTATGCAGTGTCTAGCAAAAAACTGAAGCACTCAGAAGAAGACGTGATTGGGTAACAGAAGTGATTTCTGGCGTTCCCCAAGAAAGTGTTATACGCCCTTTGCTGTTCCTTATCTATATAAACGATATGGGAGACAATCTGAGCAGCCATCTTAGGTTGTTTGCAGATGACGCTGTCGTTTATCGACTAATGAAGTCATCAGAAGATCAAAACAAATTGCAAAACGATTTAGAAAAGATATATGAATGGTGCGAATATTAGCAGTTGACCCTAAACCACAAAAAGTTTGAGGTCATACACATCAGTGCTAAAAGGAATTCGTTAAAGTTCGGTTACACGATAAATCAGTCTAACCTAAAAACCGTAAATTCAACTAAATACCTAGGTATTACAATTACGAACAACTTAAACTGGAAGGAACACACAGAAAATGTTGCGGGGAAGGCTAACCAAAGATTGATTTTTATTGGCAGGACACTTGGAAAATGTAACAGATCTACAAACGAGACAGCCTACGCTACGCTTGTCCGTCCTCTTCTAGAATACTGCTGCGCGGTGTGGGATCCTTATCATACAGTAATGACGGAGTACATCGAAAAAGTTCAAAGGAGGGCAGCACGTTTTGTATTATCGCGAAATATGGGCGAGAGTGTCGCAGAAATGATACAGGATTTGGGCTGGACATCATTAAAAGAAAGGCGTTTTTCGTTGCGACGGAATCTTCTCACGAAATTCCAGTCACCAACTTTCTCCTCCGAATGCGAAAATATTTTGTTGACACCAACCTACATAGGGATAAAAGATCACCACGATAAAATAAGGGAAATCAGAGCTCGTGCGGAAAGATATAGGTGTTCGTTCTTCCCGCGCGCTATACGAGATTGGAATAATAGAGAGTTGTGAAGGTGGTTCGATGAAACCTCTGCCAGGCACTTAAATGTGATTTGCAGAGTATCCATGTAAATGTAGTGTAAGTCGTCGGGAATATAAGTGATTAGAGTTGCAACTCTCTGTCACAGGTAGTATGGATACCAGAATACATTAGTGTTGTTCGTGTTTAATGTTGTTACCAAGTATGGCAGGGTATGTAAGTGGCGCAAACAGCGTTAGATACTGAGTGATCACTGCGAACGACATGATAATGCAGTGTACTCGTGTGACACAGCGTTGTCAGCACCTGGCGAAGTTTGAAAGGGACTCTGTTATGGGTCTCCATTTGCCTGGCTGCTCAAATCGTCCAATATCCAGATCTGTGAGGCATTCGGATGTGACAGCGTCGTTACATGGGAATGTTAGGGCAGGCATACTCGTCTTCGAGGGAGGATCGAAGTAGTGTCCGCCAAGAACACTGCAACCCCTTCACATCCACGTCTGCCATCCGGACACCGGTAGTCGGCTGCGTGGAACTTTGTTTGACGTTCCTCACCATTGGTTGGAGAATAGCAGCAGCACCAGCGGCCGGACTAGAGAAATAGCGTCCCAAGCGTGCGCTTCCGTTAACACCGCAACACAAATGGCTACGTCTGGAGTGGTTCCGTGACCGGAAAGCATGAACTGTTGATGAATGCCATCACATTGTGTTCAGTGATGAATAGCGGTTCTACATAACCGCGGACAACCACTGTCGACGAGTGAGTCAGGGATCTGCGGAAAGGTGCCATTGTTTTGAAGGGGCACAGCAGTACTACACTTGCGGTCATGGTGTGAGGAGCAATTGGGTACGATCTCGGGTCGTGACTCGAGGTGACTAAGGAAACTCTGGAAGTACATTAACTGTTCTCACGTCTTACCTCTCAGGCGACAGTATCGTGGTGGCATTTTTCAACAAGACAATGCTCCATATGTGGCAAGCCTGTCTATGAATTTTCAGGCGACGTTAAGATACTCCGGAGTCCAGCAAGATCTCCAGCCCTGTCCCCGACAGGACGTGTGGCACCAGCTCGGTCGTCAACTCCATTCCAGTGCCAGCCTCCAGGATATCAAGGACCAGTTACAACTGTTGTGGGCCACCTTGCCTCCGGAGAGGATACAAAGGCTTTCCCACACCCTTCCTAACCGAATCAGTTCATGTATCCAAGCCAGAGGGGGTGCATCGTCGTACTGACAGGTGGGCTCATAGTGCCTAGTTCTTTGGAAATTTGATTCGATTTTTTGATCACTGCAGTAACAGCAGATAACCTCTCTAGCAGTGAAGTTCCGCTTCGTTTCCTTCACCCTTTCTGTGCTGTCGGACAGTGTATACCTCCCGGGCAACACGTTTTCCTCATTGTTTCCATTTCCATTAGTTTCCTTTTTTCCCTCTTCTGTTCTTAGAAATGCTTCTTCATTCATCACTACGTCATATCACTTCCGTTTAATCACTTTTCTCTATAACTATATTTGAAAAGTATCTACTGTCAGTTAGGGATTTGCAATATAACGGTACATTTCAAACAAAACAATTTGGTATGTCCATATTTTATTGGATTTTTTGCTGTAAACAAACCGTTCACTTTTTCAGAACTCCTTTACCCTCAAATTTTGTAACTATTTCTTACAAAAAGCTTCCATTTTCTATCAAACTTTCTCAGTACCTAAAATAAATACTTGTTCCACAGTCTTTCCTTTCAAAGCTATTTCGAGGGAACCATCACCACTGCTGATTATCATAATTATTGCCTTTATCCTCATTGTATACTTTGTTTCTCCACTTTTACGACCGTCGGAAATTGTTGTTCTTCCTCCGATTTTACTAACACTGCTTGATAAAAGACGTTGGAGTGAAGACGAGGATATCGGGGAAGAGAGACTCTACGATATTTGGAAAAAAAAGCAAAGCAACGCAGGAGCAGGAGGATTCTTGGATGTTAATTTTGTTGGTACTGTTAGTTGATGAAGAAGGAATGTTATGTTTACGAAATTATTTAGTTTAGCGTCCTGTCGGTTATGTGTTCAAGATGATGATTAGCTATGCGCCACCAAACCTGAATACTGCATTTGACGAGATACTGTGTATCTATTCACAGAATTTCTTATTATTTGATTATTGCGATATCGGAATGGCTCATGTGTATTAAGACTGAAAAAAATAAAAACTGGGCGACCAAGACAGATATTTAATAACTGCCAAAATGGTCGCGGACCTCTACAAGGAATTTCTAGCCTATATTTGCACAAGATTTACACAATACTGTGTTGAAAATCAGTTCTTGGAAACACACAGGTTAAGCACTCACTGATTAATCCACTCGGTAAAGTGTTCGAATGTACTCAGAAAGCCGGCCGAAGTGGCCGTGCGGTTAAAGGCGCTGCAGTCTGGAACCGCAAGACCGCTACGGTCGCAGGTTCGAATCCTGCCTCGGGCATGGATGTTAGTGATGTTCTTAGGTTAGTTAGGTTTAACTAGTTCTAAGTTCTAGGGGACTAATGACCTCAGCAGTTGAGTCCCATAGTGCTCAGAGCCATTTTTTTTGTACTCAGAAAAGCTAAAAAAATAAAACGTTAAAAATATAAATGATTGTGATAAGTTACGAAACACGCGGACATGTCTCTGGTCGAGAATTATCGCATTCGCTGTAAGTACAATCCACTCTGACGTCACTACCTGTGCGACACCACTTTTTCTTTGAACATGGTGTGTAGTCGGACTCGGTCTTCGATAAGCAGTTGCTTGCAAGACTCTTGGTAAAGGAAGTGTGACTCTACCGTACACGTGGTTGGCTACACGGAGTCCACAGAAGATACTGGTATAGGGAAGAGTTACAAGTGTAATCCAAAGAGGAACATCATATTTCCTTCACGAAATAACTGATGAGTTCTCTGCTCAGAAGAATAAATGTTCCTATTACATGACGTCGTTGATAGTGTCAGCAAGTGGCGATTTTATGGAGAATAATTGTTGTTACAGAAGATACAACGAAAATTGCCTCAGTATTATCACTCGTCTCTAGAATTTGTTCCCGGTTATCTTTTTTAACATGGTATGGCGTTTAACAACTGGATAGCTAGCCCTTGTTTAAGATCGGAATTATGGTACAATAGTTTGAGGAACGTAGTGAAACAATTCCGTAACTCGGTTCCCCGATATATTTGTATTACCCCAATAGGCCATACGTACTATGTCACGGAACTTCAGATAAGAACTCGTATATCACCGACTTCTACCTACCGCAATACAGTGACTGACGGTCACATGAGTAGATACGTGTTGCCTCCCCCACGTGACAGGGACTGGGAGAATTTTTCCTCGATGAACTCAAAAGCTTTGCGTGACGTTAGTAGAGCAGTGCGTAAGTTGATGCACGGTCATGTTTTGGCTGATCTTTGTAGCCGGTGTTCGTTACTTGTGCAAGTACAGGTACACGGGTCTGGACTTCGTTAACAAATAGTATCAAATTTTCCAGTGATGCGAGTCACAAAATTTGTATAATCTAGAATGAGATTTTAAAGTCCACGTGGACACAACTGTACGTCGACTTGAATATAGACCTCTGAAACTTCCTTGCGTGACGCGACCTCTCAACAGTAATAAAGACGAAAGTGATTGTGTAGTGGTTGCGAATATTGTGCGCGAAGAAATAACGAAAATAAGACAACTCATAGGTAGGCGACCGACGCACAAAGGTCCGTGGGTATCATGGGTGACCTGGAGGAAGGATCTGCTATTAACCCAACTGTTCATGAGCATGACATTTACTCGATGTACAGGGATATTAAACTACTCCCATATGTTGATTTATTTTTAAATGTTATTTGTTTGCTAGCGAAGAGTTGTAATAAGCAGTCAGTACATAGAATTTCGTATCAGAGTAACCAGGAGAGATTTTCAGACACGAGAAGTGACGACAAACTTAAAAAAAAAATAGCTCTGAGCACTATGGGACTCAACATCTTAGGTCATAAGTCCTCTAGAACTTAGAACTACTTAAACCTAACTAACCTAAGGACATCACAAGCACCCATGCCCGAGGCAGGATTCGAACCTGCGACCGTAGCAGTCCCGCGGTTCCGGACTGCAGCGCCAGAACCGCACGGCAACCGCGGCCGGCACGACAAACTTAATCGCTGAACGATACGAATGCATCAGTTGCAGGCTGCTGAAGTCACGTATGATGCACCGTAAGGGCCTGGAAAGACACTTCAGTTTTTCCAAGAGCGCGACGAAACCCTTAACTCGTGGGGAGCAGAAATAATTGTCTATCACATACACAGAGGCTGGTTAGTGGAGGGTTTGTATATTTCAGTTCATTTTACTTTGTTTTACAGTGCACATTTTATTTATCTAACAGCAACTTTATGACAGTATTTTTTAAAACAATAAATTATAATGTAATTCCACTTTGTTTGTTAATGATTTGCCCTAGATTGAAGAGGAAGGAAGACTGGGTTTAATGTCCCATCGACATCGAGGTCATTAGAGAAGGAGCACAAGCTCGGATTGTGTCAAGGATGAGGAAGGAAATCGGCCTCTCCCTTTCAAAAGGAACAATCACGGAATTTTCCTCTAACGATTTAGGGAAATCACGGAAATCTGGATGACCGGGAGCGATCTGAACCGGCGTTATACCGACTGACAGTCCAATGTGCTAACCACTGCGCTACCTCGCTCGGTACACGGTGAAGAGGATGGGTCTTGATAAAACAGCGATAAATGAGTAAATGGACACAGCACAAATTTTAATTCATTTCGTATGCTTCGATCATTATCGTAGATAATAAAAAGACTTAAATGTCTCAGGGAAACATTTAATTACAAACAGTAATTGTTCCATAAACATAGGACGTCGGTTACTTACGTCGTGGTTTCCGATAAGAACAAAGATCTGCTAGTTTTTCTTTTTTTTTCTAACATAGGAGGCTGTAAAACTAGCACAATGATCAGTAATTAATTGATGCCGTTCTTGTACCTCTCGCAAAACGATGTATTCTAAATTAAGCGAAATGTGTGCTGAAGCGAAAGCGATTCATTGTAATCAAAGACCAATTCACACTGACCGTGAACGGGATATCTCGACACCTCTAATGTTGCTGTGTCGACATAATATGACACCTCATTATCAAATTTCCCCGCAGAGGCCAGAACTGAACACGTAGTGAGGTTGTGCGTGACCGTTCGTTTTGAGGTGTAGTATCAACATTAATACACTAGCGACGATAGAAGTGTTCCATATATGACGACGTCGTGCCATGCGAGAGGGCCACATATACGTACAGTGATAATTGATAATTATTTATTTCCAAAATCAGCTTTCACTCTGCAGCTGAGTGTACGCTGATTTGAAACTTCCTAGCAGGTTAAAAGTAAATGCCGAGACTCGAACCTGGGACCTGGCTCCCTATCTGCCTGAAAGTTTCAATTATGGATTACAGTTTATAACCCTAAACACGTGGTTTAACTACAACATTTACGGAATTATAAAAACGAAAATAAAAACTCTTAGCAGCCTGTGGTGTTTATTTAAACAAAAATACTATTAGACATTGAAAGGTGGCTACACTGAGCCACAGCGCCAGAGATTGCCCCAAAGAGTATTATTCAGCCGCCTCCACTGGCAGTGCTTATTGAGAAGTAGCAGGAGGCAGTTCTTGTCGAGAAGTCGCAGTAGGCAGTGCTTATTGAGATGTAGCAGTGGTGAGTCGTTGTTGAGAAGTTGCGGTAGTGAGTGCTTGTTCAGAACTTGTGGTATTGTTTTGATGGGCTAGACACCAGATGTTGTTGGATTGGGGATGCTGTAATGATCAGAGTGTGCTTTTCGTCAATATATATATAGGTAAAAAATTTAAAAAAAAGTCTAACATGAAGATGTCAAGCGTATTTTTATCTGCCTTTTTGAAGAGAAATATTTTTTTTTAACCTTCATATATGTTGACGAAAAGCACACTCTGATCATTACAGCATCCCCAATCCAACAACATCTGGTATCTAGCCCATCAAAACAATACTACAAGTTCTGAACAAGCACTCACTACCGCAACTTCTCAACAACGACTCACCACTGCTACATCTCAACAAGCACTGCCTACTGCGACTTCTCGACAAGAACTGCCTCCTGCTACTTCTCAATAAGCACTTTCCACCACGACTTCTCGATAAGCACTGCCAGTGGAGGCGGCTGAATAATACTCTTTGGCACAATCTCTGGCGCTGTGGCTCAGTGTAGCCACCTTTCAACATATACTTAAATAAATGTACAGAATATACAAGGCGTGTTTTTTAAGTAAGGTCCGTTTGCAAAAATAAGTATACAACAAAAGATTATTTCAAAAAAGTAAATTTATTTTCAGAAAGTACATACTTCACTCTATTTTTCGACATAGTTGCCAAAATTGTTCAAACACGTATCATACCTCTCAACCAATTTTAAAATACCCTCCTCATAGGAACTTGCCACCTGCTCCGATAACCAAGAGTTCACTGCCGTTATCACGCCGTCGTCATCATTGTAACGGCTGCCACTGAGTGTTGTTTGAGGTGGAGGAACAGATGGTAATCGCTCGACGCAAGATCAGGACTGTGGGGTGAGTGGTCTAAAAATTCCGAGCCAAAACTGTCCAATAAGTCGCGGGTCTGACATCTTGCATTGTCATGGAGAAGGACAATTCCCTTTGTCAGCATGCCACGCCGGCCGCGGTGGTCTAGCGGTTCTGGCGCTGCAGTCCGGAACCGCGGGACTGCTACGGTCGCAGGTTCGAATCCTGCCTCGGGCATGGATGTGTGTGATGTCCTTAGGTTAGTTAGGTTTAAGTAGTTCTAAGTTCTAGGGGACTGATGACCTCAGCTGTTGAGTCCCATAGTGCTCAGAGCCATTTGAACCATCAGCATGCCACGTATTTTGTTTTGAATCGCTCTGCGTAACTTTCTCAGGGTTTGGCAGTATGCTTCTGCATTGATAGTGGTTCCTCATTGCGTAAAGTCGACCAACAAAACACCATACCTATCCCAAAACACCGACGCCATGATTTTGTGCCGGTACAGAGTCTGTTTGGCCTTCACCTTTACAGGCGAGTGTGTGTGTCTCCATTCCATGCCCTGTTGCTTCGATTCGGGTGTGATCTGTTTCGCCTCCAGTTACGATCTGACTCAAGAAGCCGTCACCGTCTTCGTGATAAAGAGTCAAGAACTTCATCGCACACTCAAATCTTTGGTTTCTGTGGTCTTCTCTTAGGAATTTCAGGACCCAAGGGGAGCACAGTTTCCTAAACTTAAGTGTTCAGAAGCAATGTAGTAAAGCACTGATCTCGCAGGAACTTCGTTTGAGAGATCTGTTACTGTGAAGCACCTATTCACACGAATCCTCACTTCAACTGAAGCCACCAAATCAAAGAAGGGCGACTGAAGCGATCCTCATAATGGACGTTGTAACGGCCATCTTTGAATTCTCGTACCCACTTGCTCTTTGCTTTCACTCGTAACAGTATCACCGTACACTTCGCAAATCTGTCGATGAATTTCTGCAGCAGACAGGTTCCTTGCTGACAAAAACCGACGCGAACCTCACACGCGGTGGGCGAGTGGATGATACTATTAAACATTTTGAAATCACAGAACAGAACCGTACAGGTTAGCTACAGAGCTGAAACTGAGCACAGTTGTTCCCGAGGCATGCTGGTACACGACGCACGCGCTCGTTGCGGTATGCGCGCGAACTACTAGTGTCTACAACAAAACGGACCTCGTATTAATGCTGGATTTCCGGCATACTTTCGACTCCCAGTCACTACGTAAGTCGCTGATCGCTTAGTTAATTTTCGTGTATGGACAGTGAAATCAGTTTCAAGCAAGTTTGTTTATTTGTGTATCTATTTCACCTGGCATGATTAGGACTTTCATACCCTCAGACGTCCTCAATGAACACAAACTGCAATTTGCATGGTACATGAGCGCTATAGAGAGCACAGGAAAACAATTTTACCAAAATGTTAGGGTAGAAAGACAGCATCAAACGAAGGAATTTGAGAATGCGAATTAGGGGTCGAAGCTGGACATTTACAGCGCTATGAAATCGTGAAAACGCTTGTCAGTTTGAAAATTTGCTACAACATACTTCTGTTAATTAAGTGATGGCGTGTCCGTGTACAAGAGCATACACATTTACCATTTACTTTGACCTCTTTAGGACGTATTGAAATATGGACGTGTGATCGTTTTCATTTCTAAAGAAGTGCTGTATGGTACTTCAACTGAGTTCAATACACGTGTAATGAGATGCTTTAAGTTTTTCTTGTTTCACAGTGACGACTGGTTAATTCAAACATCTTGTTTATTATACGTTTTGTGTGCATTACACTTCATTTTGAGTAGAGACATCCATATGTCAGATTTCTATTACGTTCTTGTAGCGCCGAAAATATGCAACTGCAGTCCCTCGTTTGCATACTCAAATTCCTTTGTTAGATGCTATCTTTCGGCCCTACAATTTTTTTCTATACTCTGTATGATTGAAATAACGATAATAATAATAATAATGAACTGAAAAGCAATGAATGTGTGAAATGTAAGAAATAGACTTAATAAAATTAAACAATTTCCTCATTACATTATTGATAAATGTGAATAGTGGCATCTAACAGAAAGGTATGACGGCAGTACAGAAGGACTGAAAATGGAAAAGAAATTAATCAGAGGAGTAACGAGAAATAATAGGATAAGATTAGCGGATGATTTTCGCCATATTACTGTGGGTCCAATTACCCTGTAAGCACAAGCAGACCTAGAAGGAAACCAAAGTAACAGTGGCCTAAATATTAGTTTCGCCAATACTAGTTTTTTTGAGGAAATAAACATTATTCCGTTTCAGTTCCCAAGGCAGCATACTTAGAGACACACTTTTTGATATCTACAGGAACGTAGAAGTGGACAAGCGAGGCAACCATAAATTCCTTAAATGTGATGCGCGTGCGTTTGCGACCAGAGTAATGGAAGACAGAAACTGATACATACAAATATAGAAACGTGAAAAAGCTTATTCTGGATGCCACCTTTGTAGTAGAAGACCTGTAGCAGTAAACCATAATTTTATTCGAAATCGGTTCTTAAGGCCTCTGAACTTTATGAAAGCTTCATCGCATATGTTTCCGTGTTCATTGCCAACAACTTGCCAAAACTGGGAAAAGTAAATCCACAGCATCAGGTACTACGGACATTAGAATTTCATATTCCCCGGCCAGAGTGGCCGAGCGGTTCTAGGCGCTACAGTCTGGAACCGCGCGACCGCTACGGTCGCAGGTTCGAATCCTGCCTCGGGCATGGATGTGTATGGGTGTCCTTAGGTTGGTTAGGTTTAAGTAGTTCTAAGTTCTAGGTGACTGATGACCTCAGAAGTTAAGTCCCATAGTGCTCAGAGCCATTTGAACCATTAGAACTTTATATTCTCTGTAATTTTTTAGTTATATCTTTGAAAACATTTAATACTCCTGACTTACCTCTTCTTCTATCAGGTGTTTCTGTCTGCGCGGATAGCAGAAGGTGATGCTGTTGTGCTATTTATGCCAATTACATTTGATTTCGATATGATTTGAGGTGGTGTAATGCTATTAATATTTCCTGTGGTTACTCTGGTGTATATATTTTTCAGAGCTGTAATCTAGGAAGAAAACGGCATTGGTGTTACTAATACATTGGTGTTACTGATCGGCAGTCGTTGCTGCGGCCATAAATGCATACTGTATGACCAATAAAGATTCTGCGTCTTTTTCACAATTTGGTTTCCGATGCCCGATCCATTTAAAGAAGTATCGCTCCTTTACCGCTAATACTAGATTGAAATACTTACATTACTTTCCACGGTCATGCATCACTTTATTAGTGGCGGACGTAAAATTAGAGATTGTGTTGATACAAAGAAAATTCGTTTCCGTTATTAAGATAGTTCCATCTTCTATGTTTTGCTGATAATATGGGACAAATCGCACTTAATCATTTACCCGTCTCTGTATACGTTACCTTCACATCCGGTAAGTCTCGTCGTAGATGTAACATGTTTATGAAATTCACAGTTCTGTCACCGTACTGATGAACCACAACAAAATATTGACGTAAACATTTTGCAATTATTTCAAACAAATTTGATTTCGTTGATTCGTCCCACCAAAGGGCTGCAAACGCCTGCTATCAAGAGGTTTATAGACGTAAAGTAATCCACACTTTAAATACGTAAAAAGGTGCATCAAACTTCTGTACGAATAAAGAGGTGCCAAACTAACGAATTATCACTAATCCGTTTGTAAATGGTATGCATTCTTTCATATTCGTAATGGTCTTACCAATTCTAGGACGATTTACTTTTAAATAATATACTCAAAATAGTGCTTCATTATTCTGGCAATGGTATGTATGCAGCATCAGTTTACTAGTCAACGTTTCGGAAGCAGTTCGCTTACTTAAAAAAGAACGCAGCAACAAAGACAGGTCTCTCTTTTCCTTGCTAACTTCTCTTCTCGTGGACTGCAAATGTAGGGTAGCGCTCTCACTTCCACTATTATAGTTCGCTTTTTATCATTTCGTGGTTATTGTGTGACCGTGTAAACACTTCTGGTCCGGAAATGTATTACTGCAAGTATTGCCGGGAAACACCGGGAAACAACGGCTCACAATGATGCTAAACGTGTGACTGCAATTCGTGTGGCCGAAAATGTCGCCTCGCAACATTTACGAGCTATATTGTCCGCAACACAGAATTTTATGGGTAAGGTAAACGTACCTTAGGGGTGTGTGTGTGTGTGTGTGTGTGTGTGTGTGTGTGTGTGTGTGTGTAACTTTAGTTGTTTCATCATACCAGACTTTTTTCATCTCCAATAGACCCAGAAGGAGGTCACTGCAACAGTGATCGAAACGCTGGTTTCACTAATAATATTTTTTTATAAAATGACGCTGTACCGTATCCGTAAAACTTACACTACCGTTCATTAATTTCAATATACCCTGGTATTTCAGGTTTACAACACAAATCAAACGGTATTACTCACAAAATATTATTATATTAACTTTCACATATATAATACAATCACAATCATTATATTTAACTTTCATCAAAGTATCCTCCTTTGGATTTAATTACTACCTCACAATTCGAGGCATGCGGTCAATCAGTTTTTGTAGGTATCGTGAATCTATACGATTCCACAAATCCTTAACAATATTCCAGAGATGTTCCTTGCTGGATACATTAACTTCTGTGATACGTCTGTCCACTTCATCACAGACCATTTCAAAGGGATTACTATCGGAGCTTTGGGACGGCCACACCACATAATTCAGTGCTTCCTGTTTCTCCGTTAATGCATTGTAGTTCGTACAGCATGCCGACCGATGTTTTGGGTCATTATCCTGTTGTAAGCTGAACCCTTTCCCTATTAACCGCAATCCACATTGCATGACTCAAGCATGCGGCGGTACTGCTTATGACCCATACATCCTTCTGCTGTCACAATGTCGCCAACTCTATCTCCGACAATACATCCCCAAATCATAATAGAATCCATCGTGTTTAACTGTAGGTAGATCACACTGCTGGGCTATCCTTTCCCCTACAAATCGGCGAACAAATATTCTCCTTCTGGTTCCATAAATCTCGAACTTCGATTCATCGGTGAATAACACCTTCGTCCATTCTTCCGATGTCCAATTACGATGTTTTCTAGCCCATTCAAGTTTCTTCTGTTTATTTAAGGGCCTTAGAAGGGTTTTTCTTGCTGTGACACATCCTTTCAAGCCGGCTTCAGTCAGTCTCCTTTTTACTGTTGCAATATATATTGTTGTCGTGTCCATTTCTACAAATTCTGCACGAATTTTGGCCGCTGTTTTGAATCTGTTTCTCTTACTGATAATTTTGATATATTAATCATCACTTTTAGTTGTTTTACGAGGTCGTCGTGGCCGTGGTATGTCCTTATTGCTACCTTTTGTCTCCTGGCGGTGAAGGATATATTTCACTCCCCCCCATAGACACACTACACTGTTTCGCAATTTGGCTAACTGATAAACCTGCTTTGCTAAGTGCTACAGTTGCAGCACGTTTTTCTATGGATATCTCCACTTGTAGAGCCATACTAGCGATGTGCGCACTTCAATGTCACGAAGGAACTGACGTGCAGGAACCACATGTTCTGTATCGTAGCAATGCTTGCCGTTCGCTGCGGACATCACATCACTACAGGGAACAACACAGGTGCACCAAATGCGGCGTCCGTCGGCAAATAGGTAAACAGACATCTTGGATAGGTATATAACGCTAAACAACATTGTTTGTTGGATACTACTGTATCTCGATGACCACAAACAAAAATGATAACATGTGTACAACTGTTGTACAGGGTGTCCGAAAAGACTTTCCCTGATTACATAAATTGATAACTCAGGCTAGAAGTAAGATACAAATATGAAATTTGTGTCGAATGTTAACAACTACCAAAGCCTTTTTTCTGTTTTAGGTTCGCAGTACGTAAGTAGTGGATGAGGTGCAGTGCCCAAGAAGCCATGTTAACCAATCAGGAGAAGGCACAGTGTGTCCTGTGGTACCATGAGACATGATCACCAACCACAGTGCAGAGACACTTCCGCCCGCATCTCGTGGTCGTGCGGTAGCGTTCTCGCTTCCCACGCCCGGGTTCCCGGGTTCGATTCCCGGCGGGGTCAGGGACTTTCTCTGCCTCGTGATGGCTGGGTGTTGTGTGATGTCCTTAGGTTAGTTAGGTTTAAGTAGTTCTAAGTTCTAGGGGACTGATGACCTAAGATTTAAGTCCCATAGTGCTCAGAGCCATTTGAACCATTTTTAGAGACACTTCCAGACAACATTTGGAAGGAATCCACCTGATTTCAAGAGCATTAAAGCCTGGTATGAGAAGTTCAAGAACACAGGATCGGTTGCTGACCTTCCGAGGTCTGGTTGACCAAGAACCTCAGCAGACAGGGAGGAAGCTGTAAGGCAGTCTTTTCTGCAAAGTTCGAAGAAATCGGTGCGCAGGGCCTCCCGTGAATTACAGATGCCAAAAAGCTCTCTCCATGACATTTTACACAAACGTTTATTGTTTCGTGCATACAAAGTGCAAATCGTTCAGACCTTGTTGCCCAGTGACAGTACACGTCGATACGACTTTGCGATCGAAATGCTATCACGTATTGAGGACGATGATGGTTATCTCAGACGAATTGCCTTTTCCGACGAAGCGATCTTTTTTGTCAGTAGAGTAGCGAATCGGCATAATGTGCGCATTTGGGGTTCACAACCCCCTGGCGAGGTCATGGAGTGCACCAGAGGCAGTCCAAAGGTGAATGTTTGGTGCGCGCTATTGCACGATCGAATTATCGGGCCATTCTTCTTCGCTGAGGCTACCATCACATCTGCAGTGTATTTGGACATGTTGCAACTGTATGCTGTTCCTCAGCTGCTTCAGTATCACCCCGATGTCTTGTTTCAGCAAGACGGTGCACCGCCTCATTGGGGTTTGGACGTCCGTGCATATCTCGATATGACCTTTCCTGGGCGATGGATTGGTCGTGATGGGCCAACTGTTTGCCCTCCACGCTCTCCTGATATAACTCCATTAGACTTCTTTTTATGGGGTTATGTCAAGGACGAGGTCTACCTAACACGTGTACCAGATCTTGAAACCCTGCGGCAACGGATAATGAATCGATCCCTCCAGTCATGTTGGCTAATGTGTGGACGGAAATTGAATATCGCCTAGATGTGCTACGTGCTACCAAGGGTGCTCATGTGGAAGTTTACTGGTGTATGAAAAAAAACTTTGATAGTTTGTAAACAATTAGACACCAGTTTCATATCTGTATCTTACTTCTAGCCTGAGTTATCAGTTTATGTACTCAGGGAAAGACTTTCCGGACACCATGTACTATTCCTTTGCTTCCTCAACCGTACCCACGGTATTAGACCTTACATACAGAGAACTAGATGTCATTTATTGGATGTATTGAAATTAATGAGGGGTAGTGTATGTCAACGGAATAATATTGTTTCACTACTCGATTACTTGACTTGGCATTGTGAGAAAGAGGGAGCAAGGCTGGAAGTGAGAGGGAAGCTTTTACAGACAAGGACTATTGCCCAGACATTCCGTGATACTGCCACATAATGCAGCCACCATTACAGCAATATTGACGGTAACACTGTTGCAGTTACAAATGCCGTAAAATATGGCCCTCGTAAACGCACCTTCACGTAAGCCTTCATTACTATCTCTAGCGATCTGGAATTTAAAGGTGTCGACAGGCATCGGCGGTGTCACGTTAATCGAGACGGGAGGTAAGGTGCCGTTCAGGATAATATTCAGGCACCGTTTCCGCACTGTCGCAGACAGCTCGCAAGGTGTTTGGAGGAGTCGTAGGAGGCACCGAGCGGTCCGCTGGGGCAGCGCGGCTCGGCTCGGCTCGCCTCGGCTGCCTCGGCCCGCCGCTGGCTGGCGTTGAGGAATGCAGAGGTGTGGGAGTGCAGCGCCGGCACCTGCCGCCCTCACAATGCCACAGCTGCACAGCTGCCCAGCTGCTACAGCTGCCGCGTCCACCACCACCGCCTGCCCGCCGGCCGCTCTCTTGCGCAACTCGGCAGCTCTCTGTTTGCTTCCAGCCGACTATCTATCTTTCCAGAATTAAACAGCCCGCGATAAGACCACGGGATGCCGTCCTGGTCCCAGCCTCCCGCTAGAGGCTCGGCAGGCTCCAGCGTTGCTCTGCCTCCCACTTCAGTTGAAATTCCAAATGTGCTCAAGGCTGCCTTCCTTCTCACAAAACTTTCCAATATGTACGTCAGCTACGCTTGCACGATTTTGTCGTTCGGACATCAATGTCTGTCCAGGATTTTTTTTTTCCACCGTGCATAAAAGCTGATTTAAAAGCTTAAGACCTGAAAGTCGATCCCGGTCTCGATGTCAAAGGTAACTTATGTCTCTAAAGTTTACATAAATTTGCCCGAGGCTTTTTTCCCGCTTTTGGCACTACTTATTTGTGTGAAAAAACTTTCACCAAAATGAAACATGCAAAAAGTATTTGCAGATCAAAGTGATGAGCATTTGAAGTCGCTGATGATTATCTCTACGAGTAAACTTGATCCACAACTGGAGATAATTATGAAAGTTACAGCTACACAAAAGTCACTAATTATCACTAAGATGTTAAATTTCTTTACGTGAATACTCTAACATTGTGAGTTTTCAACATATAAATTAATTACAGTTATTTTTATACATCAGTTATAACTAAAATATCCAATATCATTATGTACACTAGGTATTGTATTTTCTTTAAATTGCCTTTAAATAAAAATATTTTATACGATTTACTTGCTATGTGTTTTTTACAACGTAATCAAAAGAAAGTGAAACCTCGCTTAAGAAGCATCTTCCATAACGATTGATTACTAAGGCTAGTCGCCGAAGTGGCTTCCATTTGAAAGACTTGGATGGTTGGTTGGTTTGGGGAAGGAGACCAGACAGCGTGGTCATCGGTCTCATCGGATTAGGGAAGGATGGGGAAGGAAGTCGGCCGTGCCCTTTCAGAGGAACCATACTGGCATTTGCCTGGAGTGATTTAGGGAAATCATGGAAAACCTAAATCAGGATGGCCGGACGCGGGATTGAACCGTCGTCCTTCCGAATGCGAGTCCAGTGTCTAACCACTGCGCCACCTCGCTCGGTGTTTGAAAGACTTGCACCAGACTCGTGAGTAGAATAAAATGCAAATAATTTCTTTACTTAAAATGTTTTCGCCAAAGTAGTCTGTTAACCGTTCTTTTTTTTCACTATCGCACAGAGAATGGTCTGTCTGTTTATTGTGGATAGCCACAAGTTTAACCATGACATATCGCTTTGTAAAGATAGAGCTCCAACAATGTCGCGGTGTATTGGTCGCGACAGGTCTCGAAACTCACTTGATGGCACTATAGGTACCACCTCAAATATTTGGCGGGCCGGATACCGGGGATGTCTGGCCAGCTAACGCGGGCCGTAGTTTGCAGTAGTAGGATATATTGCCTTATGACTAGACTACGAAATTATCTTCATACTCACCAATGACGCTCTCGCTAAACTTTCTTCACTCAAAAGCAATATTTAGATTCTGCATCCACATTCGATAACGATTTAGCGACACAGTCTGTGTCGCAAATTGTCCAGAATTATCGTAATATTATGGAAAACACGTGTAAACTCCCGTTTTCGAACTACAAAGGGCGTCTGAAAAGTCCATGCAAAGTCCGAGAGATGGCACCACCGGCGCGTATTGAGGTTATGTTTGGATAGTAGCATCTCTGGAAAGAACGCAGCCATATTGATCTATTTCTTTGTGTTCGGCATTCGTGTGAATCAAGGCAGTCGAGTGATTTTCAAAAAATGGACAAAAAAGAATTTTGTGTGGTGATTAAACATTACTTTATGAAAGGCAAAACGCCTCAGGAGGCTAAAGAGATGCTTGATAAACACTACGGTGACTTTGCACCTTCGATTAGAACAGTTTATAGGTGGTTTCAAAATTTTCGGAGTGGCCATATGGGCACAATTGATGGTGAACGTTCTGGACGCCCTGTGCATGTTACGACTCTAGAAATCATTGATAAAATCCATGATATGGTGATGGATGAGAGAAGAGTTAAGGTGCGTGAGATTGCTAGTGCTGTGTGCATCTCGAATGAACGGGTAAATATTTTGCGTGAACATTTGGAAATGAGAAAGCTATCCGCAAGATGGGTTCCGCGATTGCTCACGCTTGACCAAAAACGGAATCGTGTGAAGTGTTGCAAGGATGGTTTGCAGCTGTTCAGGAAGAATCCGCAGGACTTTAAGCGTCGTTTCGTCACTGTGGATGAAACATGGATACATTACTATACTTCTGAGAGCAAACAACAATCTAAACAATGGGTTACCAAGTGAGAATCTGCACCAAAAAAGGCGAAGACCATTCCTTCGTCCGAAAAGGTTATGGCGACTGTCTTTTGGGATTCGAAAGGGATAATCCTCATCGACGATCTGGAAAAGGGTGAAACTATTACAGGTGCACGTTATTCATCGTTACTGGACTGTTTGAAAACCGATCTGCAACAAAAACGCCGGCGGTTGGACCGCAAAGAAGTCATTTTCCATCACGACAATGCACCAGCACACACCTCAGCAGTTGTGTTCGCAAAATTAATGGAAATAGGGTTCCAACTCGTTTGACATCCCACCTATTCTCCAGACTTGGCTCCCTCGGACTACTATTTGTTCCCCAATTTGAAGAAATGGCTGGCGGGACAAAGGTTTTATTCAAACGAGGATGTGATTGCAGCAACTAATAGCTATTTTTCAGACTTGGACAATTCCTATTATTCGGAAAGGATCAACGAATTATAACAGCGTTGGACGAAGTGTATAAGTCTAAAAGGAGACTACGTCGAAACATAAAGAAGGCTTAGCCCAAACACTTAGTAGTTTTTATTTTTACACGGACTTTTCAAACGCCCCTCGTACTATGACTTGTACGCAATTGAATAAATTTCCATCATATAAAACTATATTTGCTGTGATGTTTCGTGCGCTTGTTTTTGTTTTCGTTTTCATTTCAAACTTTTTTTCCTTACAGCTTTCGAGCCGTTAATACTAAAGTTATCAGACCACGTCATATACCCATCAGGACAATGCTGATTCTAATTACAATTTACTTAACATGTTACACTCTCACTCAGATATTTGCATTCAGGGTAAACAAGAACGAAATTAACAGAAGGTACAAGAAATGGAAAAAGTTCAAACATCTAGATTCTGCAAAAACAAGAGCTCATACTAGTGTACCGTCGTAGTCTCTAATGGCATTGCCTATAATATAGAAAACGCTTTTATGTATACATTCATTTCTTTTACTAGAATAATGACTGCTTGAAACATAATGGATAAGACTAAGTCGCCCGTAACGACGGTACCAAGGCATTGTCAGTTACATTTTACATAGATCTTTTGAACGATTCTGTTATCGAAATGATGTGCAATCAGTTAGTTTACAGGATATGTATACAGCATTAATCAACGCAACATTATTTTGGTCCTACTTATGATGCTACACTTACAAATAACTTCTTTTACGACTGGCTACCACTTTTTAAGTGGAAATTCAATGGAATAGAAGCGAGTTTTCCAGGAAAAATGGTTTCAAGTTAGATTTAAAACTTGCTTTACTAACTGTCAGACATTTTATTTATTGAACAAACAAAACAAAAAAATCGTTTCTGCATACTGAACTCCTTTTTGACCCACTGACAGCTTCAATAATGGGTAATGTACATATGTGACATCACTGTTTTTCTCAAATTGTGACGGATTATCTACTATGAATTTATTAGCAAACTTATGTATTGTGTCTGCGCAGTTTAACTGTTTAGCTTCTTGAAGAGGTGCCTATATGACGTCCGTGGATGAACACGGATTAACGGTCGTTCGCTTCAGTTTTTTATAACAGTCACGTTCAGGGGAGGAAGTTTCGCCCTCACCTACGAACCATGGTTTATCGTCAAACAGGACTCACTTCATACAATACTGGTCATGGAACTCCACGAGTTACAAAAACACTCCTAAAAATGAAGTACAAAAAGTGATTAACGTAGATTTCATGAGAAAATGTAGATCAAAACGTTATTTGATAAATTCACACATTGGAATTGATGAAGCGCCTTAGATCAAATACATTTGCAGTAATCTAGATTATTACTATAGCTCGTTGGAACACGGAGAATTCTGGGTAATGTCTAGTAAAGCGTTGTGTCTTTCACGTCACCCTGACGGTTGGTTTAGAGTTTCAGGTATCAAACAGTAATTTTTGAATATCAAACTGCTTACAACAGAAAAGAAATGAAACTAGACGAATGACATTTTCGTTAATCGGTAACCAACATTAGTACATGAAGGATGCTACAAATTATGTGACGAAGTCTCCGAAACTCACTGTAAACCACTTGCACGTTTTCTTACGATTCTGACTTCGACAGCATGTGTTTTCCGCAGATGCAATAAACAACCGATTTACAATGTCGGTCATCGCAGTCACGTTAGAAGTAAAAACTCCTCAATTAATAGATGTCCATCTCAAAGATTTGAAAGCGCTGGGCGATGTGTGCAGAATGAGTATTTGCGCTGCGGGTAAGCGTTACTGCTGGCGGAGTAGTGGTGCGCCCAGCCCCGGAAGACACGATCCTCGGGAACGGCGACCGCATGCTGCGGCAGAACCTGCCGCGGTATAATTAATGAGGGAAGCCCTGCCCTCCGCCCTGGGAGGAGGCCCTCTGCGTAAAACCTAGCGGCTGTGAACCGCAGCGGCACGACCGAGGTTGCGGCGCTCTGCACAAGTATGCGCCGAGGAAGTGGGTTACCGACCGAAAAGATCGCAGACAAAAAATATTCACGACTGACCCCGTCATACATTAGCGAAGTTCTTGCATAGATTCCAAAAAATGGCTCTGAGCACTGTGTGACTTAACATCTGAGGTCATCAGTCCCCTAGAACTTAGAACTACTTAAACCTAACCTAAGGCCATCACACACATCCATGCCCGAGGCAGGATTCGAACCCGCGACAGTAGCGGTCTGAAGCGCCTAGAACCGCTCGGCCGATAAAAATCTTGTCTATGTAGAACCATTAAGTGGGTCCAAGACTTGTATTCAGTCAGTTGTCGGCCGGTCCAGTGTGGCAATAGGAGACAGTAAAAGGAAAAATGAAGTTCAAAGCCGGCCGGTGTGGGCGAGCGGTTCTAGGCACTACAGTCTGGAACCGCGCGACCGCTACGGTCGCAGGTTCGAATCCTGCTTCGGGCATGGATGTGTGTGATGTCCTTAGGTTAGTTAGGTTTAAGTAGTTCCAAGTTCTAGGGGACTGATGACCTCAGAAGTTAAGTCCCATAGTGCTCAAGCCTTTTGAACGATATTTTTGAAGTTCTAAATTTCACGCTTAAAAAAAATCATTTACGCAGGAAGACGATGCACATACCATCATTAGACCGTATGAAGGTCGTGAAGAACGTAAGACATGGCCATAATTGGCACTGAAAAGCAGTTGAAAGGGTTGAAAACAAGTAAGTAGCCAGGTCCACATGGGATCGCAATCAAGTGTTACAGAGAATGATTTTAAAGATGGGTCTGTTCGTCCCTGACCCTCTACTTAGCTGTTATTACACTTATCGTGAATTCCTCACCCAGAGGAAAGTCCCAAGGAACAGAAGAAAAGCCCAGGTGGCTCCAATATATGTTCTCCGAAGAGTAGTTTTATGAGGCTTTCCACGTTAGTCTATTCCGTGCAAGCTTCTCCATTTCTGAAACTCACATCTATTTGACTCCGCTTACTGTATTCGTGCCTGTACCTCCCTCTACAGTTCTTACTCCCAACACTTCCCTCAATCACTAAATCGACTGCTCCTTGAAGCCTGAGAATGTGTCCTATCAATTGGTACCCTCTTTTAGTCAAGTTGTGCCACAAATTCTAGTCCTCAGTTCGATTCAGTGGGAAAGGCAACTGACGGACTTCGTTTTGTTGGGAGAATTATGGGAAAGTGTACCTCATCTGTAAAGGAGACCGCGTAAGGAACACATCTGTGACCCATTCTTGAGTGCTGCTTAAGTGTTTGGGATCCGTACCAGATCGCAGTAAGACTTAAGCTTGCGGCTGGCGTAATATTACGGCGCTTGCGGGAAATGTGAACGTGCGGCGGATGTAATATTACGTCAGCCGATTATGATGATTTTCCGGCGTGTCAAATTGACATTTACGGCTCCCACAATCGTCTATCAATTCTGCAGAATTTATAGTTTCTTTCTGTATGGTAGCAGCCGTATCACGGGAATAATTCGTCGTTTTTGAAATGTTTTATCGCCTTTTTTCGTAGGCTTTAGATGACGTTCAAGTTATTTGTGTTTAGCACGTTTTGTATGCTTTTATGTTGACTTTGTGTTGAAAATGTGCAGTGAAGAGAAAAGAAGTGTGGCGCAAATGATCTACAAAGTCCTTGACTAGTCTGCAGATGATCAGAACGAATATTTGATGACGACTCATGTTACGTTTATCGTCTTATTTTCACAGGCTGTGTTGGTATGAAGGACTTTCCTCCAGGTACATCAATATACTCCACTATCAACGCAAAATTCTGCTTCGTTCTTGTGTCTTGCGTGTTTCTCTAGAATTAAATGAGCTCTAAAAGAAATTTTAACAGAAAATTCACTTGTCTGCTTACTGCGATATGTATTAGAATGCCAGAAATTCTTTCCATTTTTTTCCGTGATAATTACTATTGAATTGTTCATCTTTGGATCATTTTTAACGCTAGCAATGCCAAAACATATATATTTAAAGCAGAAAGATCAATAAAGGTAAATTTTTTTTCAAATTCCAACTACGCCATTGTAACCACGAGTTATAACTTCGAGGAACAATCGATATTTTAGCCAGTCCACAGGCTATAGCAGCTAGGTTCAAAATCAGCAATGTAAGTATTAAAGAAAGACATAGAAGTAATTCAGAGGCGTGCTGCTGATTTTTTACCGGTAGCTTCGATAAATGCCCAAGTGATACGGAAATGCTCCGTGACTTCAAATGGAAATCTATGGAGGGAAGACGTCATTCTTTTCGCGAAACGCTATTGAGAATGTTCAGGGACTCTGCATTTGCAACGGACTGCAGAAAGGTTCTACTGCTGCAAATACACACCTCTCATGAGAGCCACATACAGAAGGTAAGAGAAATTACTGTTGGTACGGCGGCCAAGAGAAAGACGTTTTTGGCTAGCTCAATTTGTGAATGGATCAGGAAAGACAATGACTAGATGTGGTATTTGATACCTTCCGCATTGGATCGCATGGTTGCTTGCAGGTTGTTGTAATGTAGAGTAATGGTACATGCAATATGTAGAATGGCTGTCTCAGCAGCATCGAGGTAAAAAGTGGGGACAAGTCACCACTGTTTACTAATTACGCAACCACCGTGTATAAGAAGTGCTAAATCCAGTGGCCACAGATAGTCTCCATAAAAATGAACACTCGGGGCTGAAACACACTAGGAGAAATGGAATTAGACACACCTTTCCTCTGGGTCATCCGACTGCTTTGATGCGGCTCACCAAGATTTTCTCACATGTGCCAGTGTTTCCATCCAACGATCTATCTGGTAAAAAATGTGAAGCACTCCGTTTCCTCAAGATAGTAGTCGCGATGTTTCATGACGTCGAATCAACGAGACAGTGAAAGCGGAGAGAAGCCACCCTGTTCCATACGCCCACAACTCACGAATAAAGATCGAAAATAGGTCCAGCTCGCAACCACCTACATCGATGTCGTGCCGCATGTGCTCAGTAAGACCCGGAGCGCCAGTGGAACACCCTTAAGCCTTTAACAACAAACTCTAACACAATTCGAGAGCAGTGGGATGGTTCATTGCCTTTTTCGCGTGTCACCTGCTGGGTACTGTAGTAAGCACAGTATCATATTCTCTACTTCACCAGCGAGTATTTATGGCAGACTAGTTCGAGTCCCATTTAAACATTCACTTTACCGTGCAAAGCAGGATGAATAACCTTATATACTCCTCAGTGCACCTGCCATCAGATATACTGTGACATACCACTGCATTTCACCTTTCAACATGTCTCCAAAGTGATATGAAGTGCAGTAAGCGAACATTTCCGGAAGTGTTTCCTGTACACTACAGTGAAAAGGTGATGTAGCTGCTCAGCGTTTGTCGAGCACAGAACTGTTGAGGGATCTGTCGCACTCTGGCCCATAGGTCCACTGTTACAATCCTTTATACTCAATGGCGACCTCTGCCAACAACACATTGTTGCCAATGGGAGCAATGTGGTGGTGATTTTCGGTGGACGGATGTACTTAGAGTGGTGCATCATCACAGAGGTGACATGTGCCATGTGTCAGCCACTCACTATCTGACCATGATGAAATGCAATGGAGTCATGCTTATTGCCCGCTTTGTGTTCGACTGTCACTGTGACCGCCAGTATGATACGTGACGGCAATGCAGACAGGTGACAGGCAGAGCTGTTCCACCAACAGGAGCTCGCTCTCCCCAACATAAAAGTCACAAGTTTATTGTTACCTGTCAATTTTTACATATTTTCACAACGTGTTTTGAACACATCTCCAACATCAGTTGCGTTTCTGTGGATTCACCATTACGCGACGGTGTTCTCGTATGTGATATAACACGACAGTGTTGGTATATGTGATGTAACACGACAGGCGAAAAGCCGGCCACCACTAGAAAGTGTCACAGACAACTCCAAAGTCGTAGCACAACACACTCATGCTATATTAATCTTCATAAATTCACCTGATTATGGAGATTTAAATCTTCGAAAAATGTTGTTGAATCAAATAAACAGAGACTGAAAACAGTATACTTGTTGCTTCATTCCATATCGACAATAGTCATGGTAAACCCCAACAAAAAAATATTCGCATTTAAAGTGTAACTCATCGCTACTCGTCTCGGAGTCTTAGGGGCACTGGCGAGAAACCACACTTGCGACAATTTGAGTGGCTGTATCAGCTTGACGCACTATGGCTGCTTTCAAAAGTGAAGTACTTCTTGAAACGTAGTTACAGTTAAATTCCACTTCCATCAGGTAATTTTACAGCCACTTATACTGGGCGTACCTCTCAAAAATCGATTACTTGTCATGCTTAGAGTGATGTCGCAGGAGACAGTGCAAAACTTTGCTTCTCAGCAAGAACACCAGTATCAGGACAAAACTAACACTAAGCGTGTTTTCCTAAGCATGAAATAGTAACTACGAAACTGCTACGTTTCTCTAATCAGTTTTTATTCTGGAACCATTTCATTTGCTCGTTTTTAAGCCTTTCTTACTGTACCGCTACAACTGAAAACATCACTCCAGCCTAGGTTTGTGAAGCATTAAAATGAAAGGAACCTAGTTGACACACTGAGTCGCTGCCAGAGCATTCCCCAGATAGTTCACTTCCTGCACACGTCACCTTTCGACCAATCTTTTCCTGGTAGCACTCTATCTTGATTAGCCATTGACTTGCAGATAGTGCCACGTTTGAGAGTAGTTCCAGGTAGCGTATGTGATCATACCCAGTGCTCCCCGCCTCGGCTACGTAGAAGTACACATCGGACAAGGAGCGTCGTGAGTGCACTTCGTCGTGATGTGGCATTTTCGGATGCGCTTCAGAGTGCTTCATTTTTAATGCGAACCAGCGTTAGCACGGACTGTCTTTACTTCTACGAAGCTAGAACCACCACACCCGAGGTCCACTGCCTCAGCCAGCCAATTGTTTGCGACACAGGACGTCCTCCTTTAGCTCAGATCGTCACTGTCAGAAACCGGTTTCAATGTACAACACCTGGAGCGATGTGGCACAGGAAGTACTGTTACTTACCAATCACTGGACACGAGTTCGCATGGCGGCGGGAGTCCTCTCGGGGATCGGTACAGTTCAGACCAGTGGGGACTGCCTACGCAGATGCGAATAGGAAATTTCTTGTCGTCGCTCGATCTTTATATATTTTCTTGTTTCCGTTTCGAGATGGAGGTGAAGGTGAAGATTTAACGTCCCGTCCACGACGAGATCGTTAGAGGCAGAGTGCGCGGACTGAAGTAGGATAGCGAAGGCAAACGGCTGTGCCAGCTTCAAAGAAACCATGCCCGGCGTCTGTGTTACTCGACTATGGAAGACGTAAAGCTACATGGCAGGATGAGAACTGCGCTCTCCCCCCCCCCCCCCCCCCTCCCTCCGCACGCACTGCGAATCCTCTGGGAACAGAACAGCATGACATTTACCTTTTCTATAATGTGGTATTAATGATAATAATGAGTAAATAGTCGTTACATCGATAGACTAATTCCATGAAACCCAATGTGCTTTTGCTGTGTGCGTATTTAGTACTCATTGTATTATAAACTTGCGGCATTGGTTGACTGTTCCCTGCGTTCGTGGTAGAATATTTTATAAATTATGAATGGAAACACACATGACACTGAGATAATATTCTAGTACTATTTTATTTTACAAATTGGTTTTCGGCTGTCGCGCCGTCGACAGGGACAATGATAAATATGTCCGACTGTGAAATTTTTGTAGGATAAAATTTTTTACACTAGTGCTACTGGCATCTCAAATCCAAATAATACGATTGTTAATGTTTGATTTACGACTGTAAGAAGAGGAACTGTTTCAGTGAAAATTCGATGTAAAAACTGTTTAACTTAAATGAAGGTTCTTCTACAACTAATTTTCTTCTCAGAACAATTACTGTAATACTGAAAGGGGATACTGTGGCGCACTTGTATGTGGCACCAGAATAAGATAAGAATATTAATAAATTAAAATGAAACTAGTGTACTATAAGCAATGGATGTCTCTGATACGCTGGATAATTTGGTGCAGTGCTTTTAAGATCTGTTAACAGAGCGATGTTTAATTTAATGATTTGCATTTATGTTGGATTAATGAAGTTAGATAATACTTGCTGTTTAACTCTCATTGTTTGTGAATCAATTGTGAGTAATGTAACTTCAATTGTGAAATGTTTTTGATTAGGCAAATTTAACTTGCAATATAATTTTGGTAAAAAACTGAGCGTTAGTAATTCACCATACTCAGTACCGCTTCCTAGTCCAGGTCATATATTTTTTAAAGAAGTTGAATTTTCTTAAATCTTCTCGTTTATCAGCCAAATGAATTTCATGTGCATTTCAAGTATTATGGCCAGCACTGCACACTACTGAGCCTGTAGTTAGCTTATTCATACTTTTTATCACAGACCAGAATATATCGCGTTACTCCGTTGCTGCTTTAGAGGTAAGACAATTTAATTTATTCGTTGTGAGACAGAGCCTTAGGATTCAGTGCTTAAGGGGCTGAATGTATTTTGCAGTGACTGTATTTCTTTATTGGTACTGGGAATTGCATTGCCCAATGAATTCGTGTAAAGTTTTGTTATCAATAAGACAGAGTAACCACACCACTTGCAGTTACGACAGTCAGAGTTCTGTATCTTTTCCACAGTTCATACATTCATTTAACATAATCGTTATCTTTTTTTATTAAGGAAAGTTACAATACATACTATAGTTCATTATCTATGATCTCCGACATTTGATCTAAGTTAAATAGTTTTACATCGCATTTTCACTGAAACATTTACTCGCGTTTTAGTCATAAATCAAACATTAACGATGAACTGTCATATATGGAAACCAACTGTAGATGCACTTAGCCTCACATATTTATCTTTGTATCTGACCATAGCGTAACAGCCGAAAAACAGTTTTCCAAAATAAAACAAAATTCCAATTATTATGCCGGTCTCTGCCTCGTGATGGCTGGGTGTTGTGTGCTGTCCTTAGGTTAGTTAGGTTTAAGTAGTTCTAAGTTCTAGGGGACTGATGACCATAGATGTTAAGTCCCATAGTGCTCAGAGCCATTTGAACCATTTTTTATTATGCCGGTGTCTTGTATGTTTCCATTCATAACGTCTAACTTTGATGTACACTGACGGAAAAAGTTGCAACACCAAAAAATAATTAACGTAGAGTAATGGAATTTCAGGGATACATTTGTCTAGATAACAAATTTAAGTGATAAACATTGCAAGATCACAGGTTAATGTAAGCCACTGCAAATCTAAAACGATGGTAGACTAATAACGGGTGTAACCGCCACAGTATTGAATACGAGCACGGAAACGTGCATGCATTGTACTGTACATGTGTCAGTTTGTGGGATGGAGTTCCATAGCTGTAGCACTTGGTCAGCAAAGGGGTGATTAACATTGGTTTTGAATGGCACTGAAGTTGTCAAATGATGTTCCATATGAGCTCGAGTCGAGACAGATGTGGTGATCGAGCCGGCCAAGGCAACATGTCGACACTCTGTAGAGCATGTTGGGTTACAACAGCGGTATGTGAGCGAGCGTTATCCTGTTGGAAAAACTCCCTGGAATGCTGTTCAAGAATGACAGCACAAAAAGTCGAATGACCAGACTGGCGAACAAATTTGCTGTCAGGGTGCGTGGGATAACTACGAGTGCTGCTGCTGTGACATGAAATCGCACGCTAGACAATAACTCTCGTTGTAAGACTAGTGTGTCTAGAACGCAAACAGGTTAGTTGCAAGCCCTTGACTGCCCTCTTCCTGACCAACACACGGCCATCACTGGCATCGAGGCAGATCCAAATTTCATCAGAACAGACGTCCTGCACCCTTCCCTCCAATGAGTTCTCGTTTGGCATCATTGAAGTCACAAATGAAATGATAATTAAATGGACACCCTAGCTGCAAACAGGCGTTGATATACTTCATTGGGGACATGTTGAAAATGTGTGCCCCGACCGGGACTCGAACCCGGGATCTGCTGCTTACATGACAGACGCTCTTTCGGTAACAGATATTACCGTCATATATAGTTAAAATATGGCTTCCCGGCCATTGACCTTCTTGTGCGAAAGCACACGCTATGCCCGAACTCGTACGAGACTTGGTAGATTAATGTGCCACGAGTAATGAGTATGATGGGCAAACATCTATTAGGCGCACTACGAATGTAGTGGTGTGGACATGTTGGGAATGTGGATCTCACGGGGAGCGTGCAAGGGATAAGTCCCTGCAGACGCACTATCCTCTGTGCCCGCGGTGGCTCAGAAAAGATGGATA
Source organism: Schistocerca americana (assembly GCF_021461395.2). Classification (NCBI taxonomy): domain Eukaryota; kingdom Metazoa; phylum Arthropoda; class Insecta; order Orthoptera; family Acrididae; genus Schistocerca; species Schistocerca americana. The sequence goes on from NC_060126.1 coordinate 370,166,974, forward strand.
GAGCGTCTGCCTTGTAAGCAGGAGATCCCGGGTTCGAGTCCCGGTCGGGGCACACATTTTCAACATGTCCCCAGTGAAGTACATCAACGCCTGTTTGCAGCTAGGGTGTCCATTTAATTATCATTTCATTTCTAGCAAAGCTGCATGGTCATCCACGGTAACTGTTCTTTCGGGAACAGATACTGCCGTCGTATGAAGTCACAAATGGCGGTGGTTTGTGAAATGTACGCTACAGGGCGTCTGGCTCGGAGCTGTCTTTGAACTAACCGATTTGTAACAGTTCGTTGTGTCACTGTTGTACCAAACACTGCTCAAATTGCTGCTGATGCAGTACGGTGCGCCACGGTCTTTCCCCACAAGGTCGTTCTGAACCCTACATTTTAGGGACCACCGCCACCAGCAGTCACGTACAGTGGCCACACTCCTGCCAAGACTTTCTGCAGTATCGCAGAAGAAACATCGAGCTTGTCCTGTTACACGATCGCGTTCAAATTCAGGAAGGCGTTGACAATGGCGTCTTTGTCGCCTTAAAGGCATTCTTGCCTAACATCAACTCACCACGATCAATCTCAAAAGTAACTAACGCTCACGACCGTTACAGACTGTATTTAAAGCTACTACCGCCACTCTCATGCGAAGGACGCGAAATTTCAACAGACTTCATCTTTCAGATGTAGAAATACGTCCACCAACTTCCGTTTATCTTGCACAATTTCTCCTTGGTGTTGCGATTTTTTTCCGTCTTTGTCATTGTCATTAACACAAATTGTAAACATCTCCTGCTGAGGATGGATTACTTTTTGAATGGAAAGAGTGTGGTCGTCAAACCCTAAAGTAGGCGAACTACCGTACTGCACTTTTTCCCTTGCCGCCTTTTCTGCGGCCAGGAGAGCAGCATGGATAGCAGGCGGCCCGCTTCCAGATCGTGTTCGTGTGCTGTTCGCGTAGTAACACATCCATATATAGTTGTGTTTGTGCAGAAATATGGTACAATTAATGGATGAAAGCGGCGGCTTAGCACCTTTTACAGTAACAAGTTGACTCATATAAACTGTATCCTCGGATGTAAGGTATTCCAGGCAAAATTATGCATTGACTTGAATTGGACAATCGATATATCAGGCATTGTCTAAAAAGATAGACAATGTGGCCTTACTGAGCTAGCTATCCAAATAGAGACGTGAAGATAATGTGAAAACTAACGTGCACAGTACTCTGAGGCTTAAAGGCAACAATTTCAACTTCAACGTTTTATTCAGATATGTTACAGAAGAGACAGACGTGCTAGGGAGAGTGTGGTGATGGTTTTAGAAACAATATTGTGATTCTTTCATAGTAACTTGTGTTACCATCACTTACAAGTCCTTAACGTACATTTTCCCAAATCATTTTCATTTTAATGTTTTTTATTGTAACTGTAAAAGGAAAGTGGTTACATAAATTTTCAAACCGCAAATTTGCACAAAAACTGTGAAAAGTCGCTTTTAATATTCATTGGTTAATTTACTCCTTACTTGTTTCATTACTGTCCTAAAAGCCGGCCGGAGTGGCTGTGCGGTTCTAGGCGCTGCAGTCGCAGGTTCGAATCCTGCCTCGGGCATGGATGTGTGTGATGTCCTTAGGTTAGTTAGGTTTAAGTAGTTCTAAGTTCTAGGGGACTGAAGACCTCAGAAGTTGAGTCCCATGGTGCTCAGAGCCATTTGAACTTTCTGGACTGTCCTAAAAGTAGAGTTTCTTTAAAGGAAATTTCAGTAACGATTTGTAGTTCAATTGGAAGAACCGTTCTCAAAATGTGTCCCTTTACAACTGGCGACCGATTTATATTGATATTATGTCTTATTATCCATTTTCAGAGAGGAAGTACTCAACCGAGTCTGCATTGGTTCCTGGCCCAGATTTCGATATAGCCGCTATGGTTTAGTGCAAAATACTGAATCGTTTAAAAGACAAATAAGTCAAGAAGTGAGGTGCATGAAAAAGTGATTTCTTCTTTGTAGAATGACCCTCCTAAAATGTACTAAGCGATGCTGATAAAAGCGACATCCTTCGCAATAGCCAAATGCGTTTTACACACGCTTAGCTTTCATTAAAAATTAGTTCTAGTAATGGAAATTCTCAAAATTGTCGAAGTGTAATTTTATCAGTCTTTTCGAGCGTAGAGCTTACGCTACGATAACACCTGAAAGTCGCAGCAGGGTCTCGCTGTTCGACAGAAGCGACAAAGCCACTCGTGAAACAGCCGACAGAAGTTAACGATATTTGGAGAATAAACACAGCAGGGTCCTTACACACTGTCTTACCGATGTTCTAACTCGCACGGCGTGTTTTTATAATCTGTTAAGACGTAGACGCTGCCCGTATAACAAAATATAGGATCTACAATTATAATGATAGCAATGGACTGGAGGACATTACAGGGAACTGCTGCCACATGAAAATGATTCGCCTTTAGTAGCCTGCAGGAGTGCTGTACGCTCAAACAGAGAACCTACCGCGTTCGAAATCTATCCAGGTTAATCGACGGACATTTCAGGAATACAAAGATAATAAGTTCCAATGAAGGAAGACTGCTCGCGGCGCGACTGGATTTCCATACCATGACAACAGTGTTATTATGGTATGAGCAGCTTCATTCAAAATCGATGAAATCATTGCTAATGGATGATCGGATTATTAAAAATCATTATTTGATGCAAGGGTAGCTGTACTTCCTTCGTATACCGATTATAAACATACAACATAAAACAGTAAAAGATAGTATACAGACAACTGAGCAACGTCATAACTGAATACAACAGTGAAATTGCGTCTTGTATGCTTACAATTCCGTGAATTCGACTTCACATAATAATTGAAATGTTGCTTTATGTATCTAGAACCAGAATGAAACTGTTCGTGTCACTACGAACTGCATTCCCGTCTGAAACTTCAACTCTGTCTCAGGTCTTTTATTACATTCCAACTTGCAGTTTCTCTCTTTTTTCAGGTGGCTCTTACATCGGTGAGACACCAAGTCTGGGGAAACTACTGCTCCTCCAGAAAGGATATAGACTGCATTGAACTGTCATCTTTACAGTGCTCTCGTCCCGGAAGAGCTGGTGGTATCGCGTAAGACTTGCGTTCCACCGGCAGATACATTTGCCAGATGAAGCTTCTTCTGCAGAGACGACGTACGCTTTTACAACCGCTACGCCTTGGAACCTGTCGTCCGAAGTTAACACAGTGGAGCGGGAACTTCAGGCGAGTCGTAAAGCTACGGTCGGCGAGAGGACGGTATTAAAAGTGGCCTAGTGCAATTGATAGATGTCTTGGTAGCCAGACGAGTGTGTATTACTGTCCTAGCGCCTGTCTGACTCAAAGTATTTTCGTGAGGCGCATAATTTACGTCAGTCGTTACTGTTTTGGGATGAAGGAGAGAACGCTGCCCCTCAAGCGACAAATTAAACAGTCACGACTGGGCATTGCCCTGAGGATGTTAAAAGCATAGAGGGAAAAATTGATTGTTGTCTTGTGTGACGTAAGACCATTTCCTGGGATACAGACAGGGGAGAAACTGAGATTTGACGTATTGCTGATGGTGGCGTCATTAAGAGCTAGAGTACAAGCTCAGACTGGACTATGACGAGGAAGAAAATAACCTGTGCGCTTTTAAAAATTCACTAAACCTGCACTAGCCTAAATTCTTCCTTCTTGAGAGGAACCCTTACGACGTAACCAAAGACAAACTGGCAAAATAGAGGTCACCTTTACTACAAAATGTGTAGAAAATACGTACCTACTGCAATAGTATGTTAGCTGAAGATTTTTCAGTGCTGTGTGTATGTAGCAGTGTGCCACGTGAACCGCGTATCTGTAAAAAAAAGTAATTCAGCAAAACCACGCAACACCTGTAACTGGATGCCCAGACGGGAATTTCAACCGAATCCGAATAATTCAGACAACGTGTCGCCGAGTTCCGTAAAATGGCAGGCATGGAATAGTATTCGCACTGATGTCATCAAAAGGGAATAGGGAAAAAAAACAATAAATGAGAGCTCTATGTTTTTACACCGTGTTCCTGAATTCCGCTTCTACGAACTCCAACACAGTACGCCATTTTATAGCCCCCCCTCCCCCCCCCCCCCCTCTCTCTCTCTCTCTCTCTCTCTCTCTCTCTCTCTCTCTCTCTCTCTCTCTCTCTCTCTCTCTCTCATTCTCACTCGTTCAATACCGTACGGTAATGAACGTTACTGGGAAGAGTAGCTCGATTTATTTTTGGCTGGCAGCTGATTAGCTACCACAGGACATTGTATAACGCCAAAGTTCAAAATGGTTTAAATGGCTCTGAGCACTATGGGACTTAACTGCTGTGGCCATCAGTCCCCTAGAACTTAGAACTACTTCAACCTAATTAACCTATGGACATCACAAACACCTATGCCCGAGGCAGGATTCGAACCTGCGACCGCAGCAGTCGCGCGGTTCCAGACTGTACCGCTTAGAACCGCTTGGCCACTCCGGCCGGCTAACGCCAAAGTAATATTAATAAAAAAATAAATTTACTTGCTTTCCTGCCTTCCTTTTGCCGTAAACCCTATTGTGCTTACATGTAACTGTCTGAACTTCTCTTTATATCTCGAGTATTATCGTGATTATCCGAATATGAAACTGCGCCTACTCTAATCAAAGATGTTTCAAATAATTAAATTACTCATGTCGTCGTCATTTCCGTACTATCACTAACTGGCTAGCAAGACAGGCAACAGAGCACATAATTTTCTTGATAATGGACCGCATTTCGTCGCAAGATACAGCAATAGTATATTTTAAAAAGTCATTTCCAGTAATTGTCACACCTCACGTTTATCTAATTGCCGGCCGGTGTGACCGAGCAGTGCTAAGCGCTTCAGTCTGGAACCGCACGACCGCTACGGTCGCAGGTTCGAATCCTGCCTCGGGCATGGATGTGTGTGATGTCCTTAGGTTAGTTAGGTTTAAGTAGTTCTAAGTTCTAGGGGACTGATGACCTCAGATGTTAAGTCCCATAGTGCTCAGAGCCATTTGAACCATTTTTTATCTAATTAAACAGATATTTATTGTTATTTTTGTTTTCATTGGTTGTTACCATAAATGACCAGTCAATGATCGTCACTAATCTTCTAAAATGTGTGCAAATCAGACGGAGAAAATAAACATTTTTTTAATAATTTCTTTCTAGTTTAAAAAAATTCTTTAGTTTGACACGCTTGCTTCCGTACAGTGTCATAGTACGATGAGGAACATGTGTAACATAAAAATATACAAGTGAGAGTAAAGCCCATCCGCCTGGCTAGCGTTTCTAAATACGTCTGCGTGTGATTTTCTTTGCGAATTTTGCCGCCAGTCGCAGTCGAGACAAGGACGCATCGGCGGGTAGCGGAAACTTGCCGCGAAACGTCCGCAGCCAGCCAGCGGGAAACTTGTGTGGAGTACTGTGCAGAGCCCCTGCTGGCTGCCGCATTCCGAAGTTTGTGCCGGGGGAGAGTTTCGCTGCGATGCAGCTCTCAAATTTCCTCCTCTTGTCGACATTGGTAGAGCGCCGGATGGGATGATACATATCAAATCCTGCGTGGGCAGAATTTAGTTCGGAAACGGATGTATGAGCGGAACTATAAGAAGGAAGCTGCCACAAGTTTTTCATTTGCCAGCGGTGAAGTTTGCTGAAGGATACAGAGAACATGCATTACAGTTGTCAGGGAACGCTCACATAGGCAGTGGAAGTATTGGTCAATATTATTTTAGGAGCCATTGCAGAATAAACACCGATTTTCACGTTCCGTTGAACGACTGATGCGTCTAGAAAACATTATTCCATATTTCTCGTCTTAGGTCATTTATTGCCTGTCACGGTTGCCACCCTTGCTTTCGGCAAAGAAGATATCTGTTCCTCTTTGATTTAAAATTATTTGGTATTTAACAGAAATCTCTGCGGGTCCATTATTTGTGGGGCCCACTTGATTTTCTTCTGTTTTTATCAAACTTTTCTTGTATAAGTATCTGGCCCAGTAATACTACCAGGAAAAGGTGCCTACGGTTTACGTGGATTACGAACCACGTCTCGTGCCCGGTGAATCCTCACATCGTTGAACAGTGAAGACATGGTTAATGGCAAAGTGAAATATTCAGTGGTCTGACCGGTATCCCGTATCCTTTCGGTTTACAGACATGTGCAAGATTACCTAGCTGAAGGTCTTTCTTACTTGCATTTCTATATTAGTTGGTGGATCTTAAAGGCTAAATTCCTACATTTTCGTTAAGTAATTCTTGTTCCTTATCTAAAAACCATGGTTTACTGACACATAGCAATGTCTTGAGACCAATCACCTTATAAAATTTTACTCGTGTTTCTTTTCGTGTTTTAGTTTGCAGGTGCCTGTTGACTGCTTCACGTATCATTCTACCTAACATTTTCTACTCATTTTGTAGCTTTATCGCGACCATAAGACCAATCCAAACGAAGGTAATTTTGTAAACTTTTTGTTATAATTTACGGACGCATTAAGACTTGTCACTTTTAATTTTAGAGCCATTTTCAAATAAAGCAAGAGGCTAACTCGCTAGAAAAGTTTTCAGTCTTGGTGGAACCATGGATTTGAGTAGTTTTCAAACCTAATTGTGATGGTAAGTAGTTCATGTTTCGTTAAGCTAGTATACTGTTATTTTTAGGTCGCCTTTTTTGCTAAGAAATCAGAGTGCGGTCATCAGTGTGCAGAAACTGATTTATCTGTAAGTGGGCTGTTTCTGTGTTGGCAGCGCTGTGCAGCGCTTTGCATTGGATCTCTGACTGCGCTTACTTTGTAAGAGACTCTGTGGCTCGTTGGACTCGTTGTTGGAAGTTAATCCCCAGCAGTGTTGGGCATTTGGAAGTTAGTCGCTAGCGGTGATGGAAGTACTGTTGGGCAGTTGGAGGTGAACGGCCAGCAGTGATGGAAGTTGGATGTGAGAAGTTAGCATTGATGGAGGGTAGAGGTCTGAAGTGTTAGCGTAGGCTAACGATCTGGAAGAATCCGACTTGGACATTGAAAATTATTCATGATTATATATCTTTGTACTGGATGTCAATGACGATTTATATTCGTGTTTGAACTGGATGTCGCATTATTAAGGTAAAACATACATTATTTGGTTTGAAACAAAATCTTTCCTTTGCTAACCACATGCCTATTAGTAGTTAGTGGCTTTAGTAGTTAGAATCTTTTATGTAGCTGGCAGTATTGACGCTCGCTGTATTGCAGTAGTTCGCGTAATGAAGATTTTTGTGACGTAATTGCTTAATGAACTGTATAGGCCATTGTTGAGATTTCTTTTTAGTCAGGCCCATTCTTTTGAATTAATTATTTGGAGTCGGGTTGTAATTTTTTTGAGCAGTTAGTTTGCGTTGAACTAGAATATTGTGGGTGAGTGTTGACACGGTAAGAAAAAGTAGAGAGAAATTAGGCTCAGTACGTTCAGTTTTACTCAGCTGTTTCAGAATCAAATAACATAGAAGTTTCATTTTCTCAGTCATTCAGCAATTTACGTACAGACAAACACACTTAAATAGAGAACTTCCATACTTACGTTGAGTGATACAGCTGCATTTGAATGTTAATGATAACCCTTACAACATAGTGATTACAAGTAGATTCAAAAACACTCCAGGTTCTCAGGCCGTATGACCAGCCGGTGTGGCCGAGCGGTTCTAGGTGTTTCAGTCTGGAACCGCGCGACCGCTACAGTCGCAGATTCGAATCCTACCCCGGGCATGGATGAGTGTGATGTCCTTAGGTTAGTTATGTTTAAGTAGTTCTAAGTTCTAGGGGACTGATGACGTCAGATGTTTGTCCCAAAGTGCTCAGAGCCATTTGAACCATTTGTCAGGCCGTATGGCGTACGACAGTCGGGATGGTATGCCTCTGCTGCTAGGGGCGGGGGTGTCTCGAGACATGTCGTCGCTGGACATCAATCCTGAAGCCAGTTCTACTCCAGTCAATCAGATTCCAGACCGAAGTCGTGTCTGGAGACGCCCCGCACAGCAGTGCCGTACCTGCCTGTCATCCACGGCACCCGACACAGCGCAGCGGTACGTCGTCGATATTCTATGCCTCGATTTGTTGCCCTTCATTTCAAGCCATCTGGAGCTTAAATTTCTACAAGATAACGCCTACCTGCACATGGCGAGAGTTTCTATTGTTTGTGTCCGTACTTGCCAAACGCTACCTTGACCAGCAAGATCGCCGGATCTCTCTCGAATTGTGCTGTTTGCAGTTTTACGGGCAGGCCTTCCAAGCAGCTCGGGATTTGGACAATCCATTGTGCTAATTGGACAGAATTTGCCACGATGTCCCTCAGGAGGACATCCAACAACTCTATCAATGAATTCTAAGCCGAATAACATCTTGCGTAAGAACCAGAGTTGGGGCAATGCATTATTCATTTGCTCAATTGATAAAGCTCTTTGTAAAAAAAAAAAAAAAAAAAAAAAGAAAAAAAATTCTGAAACTGACATCATTTGAATGTCTGTACATGTACATCAAATCTACTTATTTACATCCCATTTGCATAAAGTCTTCGTGGTGTTTCTTTTCTTTCCGTCTTAGGGTGTATTAAGAATTAGAGATGAATTACTCATTCATTTTGTTTACTAGTATGGAGCCAGTTCCACTAGCAGAATGAGAAAAATCGTAGGATATTCGTCAGCAATAGCAACAGTATACACGAAGAAGTGGATGCAAAATGGTTCAAATGGCTCTGAGCACTACGAGACTTAACAGCTGAGGTCATCAGTCCCCTGCCGGCCGGAGTGGCCGTGCTGTTCTACGCGCTACAGTCTGGAACCGAGCGACCGCTACGGTCGCAGGTTCGAATCCTGCCTCGGGCATGGATGTGTGTGATGTCCTAAGGTTAGTTAGGTTTAATTAGTTCTAAGTTCTAGGCGACTGATGACCTCAGAAGTTAAGTCGCATAGTGCTCAGAGCTATTTCATCAGTCCCCTAGAACTTAGAACTACTTAAACCTAACTAACCTAAAGACATCACACACATCCATGCCAGAGGGAGGATTCGAACCTGCGACCGTAGCGATCGCGCGGTTCCTAACTGAAGCGCCTAGAACCGCTCGGCCTCTCCGGCCGGCAATGGATGCAATGGCTAGGACAAAACGTATGACAACATTTCACAAGAACTGCTCGAAATTAATTATGGTTTCGAATTTGCTGTGACATGAACATGTAGTGATTACTACTGTCATGTACCTTTGACAGCATGGAGAGGCTGAGTATTATCTGAAATTAACATGGAAGACGAGAGGCGGGTTTACTGCTCCGAACAACACAGATTACTGTGAAGCATGGGATGGAGATACAAGTACACAAAGGTGAAAAGGAAATGGAAAGTGACCAATATTTGGGAACAGTGTTGTTAAAATCCTCGTCTGGTTTCCTGATTTGTTTTCCATGGCTTCTGCATCAGTTCAGGCGAATGTCAAGATTCATTGGAACTAGCTTTAACAACGTCCTTCTCCCACTCCTTGTCAACGAAGAACATAAACTTCTGTGAGATGTTACAATCGCTGCTCACGTTCATCTCGAAAACTGGGACCGTGGAGCGTTAGTAGCTTCGTTACGGTCGACGGCTACAACTGCATAGTCCCATGAGGTCTCGCAGCAGAGTCCAAAGAGTGAAAGGTACACGCGCAGCTGTGCTGTCCCACATATTCCCAGTTGGGAACTACCTGTCCCAACCGCAGTTCTCTGGGATCTGGCTCAAAAGACGCTAGGATAGATATCTCAAAAACGAACGGAAAATACAAAAATGTGGCCGGATTATTATTACCGCGGCTTCACTATCACGAAGCACTAACTAAGTCTTTGTGCCATCACAGAGAATGGAGCTAGACGGCTTCACGTCTGGATATTACGTCGTGATCTCGCAAGGAATCGCTTTTCTGACTTACTGCGATGCTGGTTCCTTATACTCAGGAGCAGGCGTATTAATCATCACATCCCCATCTACTGGCACCATTATACAGCACGGCATTTCATGTATAACGAGGTGATGCACTGCCTGGATTCCTAACATGTCTAAGGTTTTTCATAATAAGGCTGTTACCGAACGTTGATGCCATTGTAGTGTTCTGCACCTTGCAGCTGCTTGTCAAGGTCCGGCGCTGGGAGGCACACGGCTTCGTTGGCAGGTGCACCCGGCAAGTGTCTGCAGAGGCGAGCCGCTATCTGCAGCCAGGCAGTGCCCACTCGCCTTTCCCAGGCGTCTCACTACGCGCGCTGACGTCGTCCAGCAGGCCATTCTCACAGTGACCGCGACAACACGCAGTGCAGCGGCACGCACCAAGAGTCAACAGCGCGTAATCCGCTGCACTCTTAGCAATCCTTCAGGGTCACCGCTTTCTAAACACGCAAGAGCGTTTCGTTTGGAGGAAACTCGGAGCACAGGGAAAGAAAGTATCAAGTTGTGATCTGTGAAGAATAGACGACAGGCGAAAAATAATCGTCACACCACCGCAACGAACATTCATCATTATTTTAGAATAATCAATGCTATATCTTTTACATTTTTCTGTGAAAACCGTGCCGCGGTTTTGCCTATACTTTCCGATTAATTTTCAGGGTTCGGTACCTCGGTCGGTAAAAACGGAACCTCGCCAATTTTTTATATCACGACAGAAAGAGAAGCAGAATTTAAGCGTTGCGACAACTAGAACCAGTGTAATATGTGTACGTAAGACGGCATATCGTAGAAGGGTATATCGATCGTGGTGGCATTCTTCTCCTGGCAGCAGGATGTTTACGTTGTTGATCATCTGCACGGCGGCATCGACGCGGCTCGGACAGGGTGGCAAAGGACTCTCGAGGTACAGATACGCCGTGACTTAGTAAGTAGTTTCCAGGAATACTGAGCGCAAATTTCACTGGCCGCAGTTTTCATACACCCGTTAACTCCCCCTGGTCACACTCCTCACAACGTACTCTTCCTTGCATATTGGCCGATTATTCCGGTTCTCCATTCGGAGCTTGTGTCTCTCAAGAGCTTGTGGTCGACGAGACACTGACCCCTAGTTTTCTTCTTCGTTCGCTAAACCAACGTGCTCGTTTGTACCGTCACCAAAGAAACATAGTTCATGCGTGAATACAGATATGATCAGTAGTTCGTAATTCCTGATACCCAAAAGAGGAGTGGAGCTCATTACGTAATAACACTGCATAACGTAGCTGTGTGGCATACGAACACTGACCTTCGTCGGCCTTTTGGCGCTACAACGACAGCTTCGGTATTTCGCGCTTACGGGTAGGCAAACAACGGGATATTGCATACAGAAGACCAATTTGCACTACGAGCACAGAACTCGCATCCAACAACCTGTTAACTAACGTGTTTATAGTTAAAGTGCAATGAGGGTTTCATGATGTTGGTTACGATTTTTATGGCTTCTTACGAGTGTACTTTGTAGCTGCAGTGGCCGCTACGTTGGCATGAAGTGAACTAGCAAGCAGTCGACTACATATGAAACATCGAGTACTATTTTTAAAGGCTATCATGGTCGCCCTAAGCAAAAAGAAACCTGTGAACCCTTGCCAAGAGTAGTTAATCTTTAAGTGCTTATCTTCAAAGAAAGAAGGAAGGAAGATTACGGTTTAACGTCATATCGACATCGAGGGCATTAGAGAAAGAGCACATGCTCTGAATGTTTCAAGGACGGGGTAGGAAATCGGCCGTGCCCTTTCAAAGGAATTCTCCCGGCATCTGCCTGTAGTGATTTAGGAAAATCACGAAAAACCTAAAGCTTGATGGTCGGACGTGGGTTTGAACCGTCGTCCTCCCGAATGCGAGTCCAGTGTGCTAACGACTGCGCCACCTCACTCTGTATTTTTGCTTGTCTCCCTTCCCAGTTTCAACCAAATTATTGTTGCGCACAGACAATGCCAATAAAATAACAAAAATTCCGATAAAATAACAAAAATTGAGAACTTTCTTGAGCATATTGGGCTTTTTAGAAACTACGAGCGAACTGGGAGTGGCCTGGATGCGGAGGTTTGGAGAGAGCTTGCTGAGAGCCAGTGTTACGAGGAACCCTTCGCTGTACACCATGTTTTGGTTTTAGGACCATGAACGAGATTCAGAAGAGCGGTAGTGTTGTGCCTACTAGAAGAATGACTAATTCAATAAGTAAACCACACGTTGGTTAAACAGACAGCTTTTTAGCGCTAAAGGAAAAAACTACATAATTAATTTTGTTAGAATGTCTACTTTATCAGTGCAATCGCATTCAGAAAACTAGTTTTTCAGTGCAGTTTCATGCCTGTGAACAAATGCGTCCCGTGGAGACTATAGATAATCAAAGTTGAAGCTCTCTTTCTGGATATTGCTAAATTTATTCTTGAACGGTGCGAGTGTCGAACTACATGCAGGCTGATGGGCATGAACGTGCTCTACCAGTTAGACAGTGTTCCTGTAATAATGGGAAACAAGCCAGTCCACTGCGATATCCTTCCTGTCAGGACTGCTACTCCAGCGAGGTAGTTTCTGTGTAGTTTGTAAAGGAGAAGTGCGGTCCCAGTAGACTCTGCCGGCTGAAGTGGCCGCGCGGTTCTGGCGCTGCAGTCTGGAACCGCGAGACCGCTACGGTCGCAGGTTCGAATCCTGCCTCGGGCATGGATGTGTGTGATGTCCTTAGGTTAGTTAGGTTTAACTAGTTCTAAGTTCTAGGGGACTAATGACCTCAGCAGTTGAGTCCCATAGTCCTCAGAGTCATTTGAACCATTTCAACCAGTAGACTCTGAGGTGTGACTGGATGTTGTCAGTCATCCCAGGATAGCTCCGTTAGTAAGAGCATTGCTAGCGAAGAACAAGCATCTGGACTGGGATCCTGGTCCACCGAATGTTTTAAGGTGCCATGATGCCGCATATCGTAAGACTTCATGTTGTCTGTTGGCTCCGATGAGTTCCATAATAATATTCCTTATTTTATTCGATGCTTACGTTCCGGTTCAAATGAATGTTGTTAAATGTCAGTTGAAGCACATTCCAGCGACCAGGCAGAAAAGTGGACATGCTATTCGAAGAAACGAATTTGTTATTCATTATAGTGTAACACCCCTAATAGTGCCTTTTTTGCGACAGTAGAAAAAAGCACGACCTCGCGCAAAAAAGAGCTTAAAATTAACGTACTAATTATAGCTTCACGAATAAAAAGATCCAAAGTAAGAGACTGTCTGCTTCACTTACTTAAAACCACACCGTAAGCTCTATCTTAAGTCCGCAGTAACAAACACGAAGGAAAATAATGTCGGCTGAAGGAAATCATGTCCGAAAACTTCCATCAACTGACGGAAACCCAATAACGTGAGATCTTCGTGCACCGTAGATTCCATTAACTAACTGCTTCTTTAGAATCAGACCACACATTTACCGAAAACGGTGAGATAAATAAGGAAGGTTGCTGACAGTTTAACGTCCCGTTGACGACGTGACCATCAAAGGAGGGGCAGGAAACCAGCCGTGCCCTTTTCAGCGTTCCGGAGATTTAGGGAACCGGGGCAAAATGTGAATTTGGAAGGCCGAGCGGAGAGCTGAACCGGCGCCCTCCCGAAAGCGAATCCGGTGCGCGTTGCCACTGCGCTACCTCGCTCGATTACTGCGATGAGTGGGAAGCTACGTTCATGACTGCAATACATAGTTAACAGAGTAAGAAGATGGTGTGCACAGTAGCGTAAAATAATATCCATCTAGTCAGCCGACAGGACAAAGTTTGAATAATAATCAGTCAATAGTATGATGACATGGTACTGGTGGCAGAAAATGAGCGGACAGTGAATAACATGCTGAAAGATCTGAATGAAGCTTCTGTGGAATATGGGATGCAAATAAACACAGCAAAAACAAAGAGTATGGTCATCAGTACAAGGCGCAGACTGTCCAATATTAAAATAGGACAATCTACCATTAGCCAAGTAAGTGTATTTAAATATCTTGGAAGCAGAACAACTGAACACTTCAGATGTCACTAGCAGGCGAAAATTCGAATTGCCATAGCGAAGGAGGCATTCAACAGAAATAGGAGACTCTTATGTGGCAATTTAGATAAAGGTCTAAGAAAAAGGCTTGGCAAATGTTTTGTCTGGAGTGCGGCACTATATGGGGCAGAGACATGGACGCTGAGACGAGAGGATGAAAAAAGGTTAGAAGCATTTGAGATGTGGATATGGAGGAGAATGGAGAGAATAAGCTGGATGGAAAGAGTGAGTAATGAAATATTGGAAAGGGTCGGTGAGAGAAGATGTCTGATGAAGGTTGTAAGAGGAAGGAAAAAGAACTGGTTGGGACATTCATTGAGAATGGAGTGCTTGTTAGCAGATGCTTTGGAAGGATTGGTTTGTGGGAGAAGACTGAGAGGAAGAAGGAGATACAAGGTGATAGTCGACATAAAGGGAAGAGGAAATTATGCAGACCTGAAGAGGATGGCAGAAGACCGGACAGCCTGGAGAACTACCACGTGAAAACCTGCCTTTTGGCAAAACACTGATGATGATGAGTATACACACAGTGTTTGATATATAGAGGGCAACTCTCAAGCGGCATGTAGACAGGGGACTAATGTGGCATTCGTGTCTTTTCGACGTGAGTGCGGTCAATGCGGGAATGTGAACTACGGCGACATTAACTAACAAATGCGTCCAAACAGAACCAACGTGCTATCATTCTTTTCTTGGTTGCTGAAGGACAAACACCGGTAAACAGCCACTCAAGAAAGGTGTGGGACATCTTGTCTATCGAAAACCACCATTGTTGCATGCTGCGCGACAAGATATGTTGCTGCTTCATAACAACTCATGTCCCCAGATGGCAAACGATGTAACGTGAAAGTTACGCCAACTCAAGTAGGTGACGTTCGAGCACCCGCCTACAGTCCTGATCTTTCCACTAGCGTATGTCACGCCCGCGGACCCTTAAAAAAGGCTTTAAAGGGTCGACGATTCCTGTCGAACGAGGATGTGCATCAGGTAATTACGACTTCTATACGCAGCAGAAACTGGAAGCTGGAAATTTGTGGTAAGTTTCTATGGGACCAAACTGCTGAGGTAATCGGTTCCTAGGGTCACACACAATCTAACTTAAACTAACTTACGCTCAGGATAACAGACACCCATGGCCGTGGGAAGACTCGAACCTCCAACGGGGGGAGGCAGCCGCGCGAACCGTGGCAATGTGCCTCTGACCGCGGGCTATGCAGTAGAACACCGTGTTTTATCAAACCATTATCTTCCCCTCTGGTGCGTCGTCAGCAGGATCCCCTCAGTGCTCACGGCGGTTTTGCCTGACTGGCATACCGATTTAGAACTGTACGATCTTCGAACGGGAACTTCCTGATAGCATCTTTTAGGTACAAACGAAAGGGGGCGAGTAAAGGATAATGACACAAGCAAATAATCCTAAAATACACTCCTGGAAATTGAAATAAGAACACCGTGAATTCATTGTCCCAGGAAGGGGAAACTTTATTGACACATTCCTGGGGTCAGATACATCACATGATCACACTGACAGAACCACAGGCACATAGACACAGGCAACAGAGCATGCACAATGTCGGCACTAGTACAGTGTATATCCACCTTTCGCAGCAATGCAGGCTGCTATTCTCCCATGGAGACGATCGTAGAGATGCTGAATGTAGTCCTGTGGAACGGCTTGCCATGCCATTTCCACCTGGCGCCTCAGTTGGACCAGCGTTCGTGCTGGACGTGCAGACCGCGTGAGACGACGCTTCATCCAGTCCCAAACATGCTCAATGGGGGACAGATCCGGAGATCTTGCTGGCCAGGGTAGTTGACTTACACCTTCTAGAGCACTTTGGGTGGCACGGGATACATGCGGACGTGCATTGTCCTGTTGGAACAGCAAGTTCCCTTGCCGGTCTAGGAATGGTAGAACGATGGGTTCGATGACGGTTTGGATGTACCGTGCACTATTCAGTGTCCCCTCGACGATCACCAGTGGTGTACGGCCAGTGTAGGAGATCGCTCCCCACACCATGATGCCGGGTGTTGGCCCTGTGTGCCTCGGTCGTATGCAGTCCTGATTGTGGCGCTCACCTGCACGGCGCCAAACACGCATACGACCATCATTGGCACCAAGGCAGAAGCGACTCTCATCGCTGAAGACGACACGTCTCCATTCGTCCCTCGATACGCGCCTGTCGCGACACCACTGGAGGCGGGCTGCACGATGTTGGGGCGTGAGCGGAAGACGGCCTAACGGTGTGCGGGACCGTAGCCCAGCTTCATGGAGACGGTTGCGAATGGTCCTCGCCGATACCCCAGGAGCAACAGTGTCCCTAATTTGCTGGGAAGTGGCGGTGCGGTCCCCTACGGCACTGCGTAGGATCCTACGGTCTTGGCGTGCATCCGTGCGTCGCTGCGGTCCGGTCCCAGGTCGACGGGCACGTGCACCTTCCGCCGACCACTGGCGACAACATCGATGTACTGTGGAGACCTCACGCCCCACGTGTTGAGCAATTCGGCGGTACGTCCACCCGGCCTCCCGCATGCCCACTATACGCCCTCGCTCAAAGTCCGTCAACTGCACATACGGTTCACATCCACGCTGTCGCGGCATGCTACCAGTGTTAAAGACTGCAATGGAGCTCCGTATGCCACGGCAAACTGGCTGACACTGACGGCGGCGGTGCACAAATGCTGCGCAGCTAGCGCCATTCGACGGCCAACACCGCGGTTCCTGGTGTGTCCGCTGTGCCGTGCGTGTGATCATTGCTTGTACAGCCCTCTCGCAGTCTCCGGAGCAAGTATGGTGGGTCTGACACACCGGTGTCAATGTGTTCTTTTTTCCATTTCCAGGAGTGTATTTTCCCGTTCATAACGGGGTTGGTACAGCAATCAGTGCTAAGGAACAAGTAGTCTTGGTTGCAGTGTTAAAATTTTTTTATTATTTGCCACTGACACGTTTGATTTATTTTTAGGCATCTTCAGATTAGCCGGCCGGATTGGCCGAGCGGTTCTAGGCGCTACAGTCTGGAGCCGAGTGACCGCTACGGTCGCAGGTTCGAATCCTGCCTCGGGCATGGATGTGTGTGATGTCCTTAGGTTAGTTAGGTTTAAGTAGTTCTAAGTTCTAGGGGACTGATGACCTCAGACGTTAAGTCCCATAGTGCTCAGAGCCATTTGAACCATCTTCGGATTGGCCTACGAAAGAAATACAGAATTTCATAACAGTGGCGGGACCCCCATTTAATGAGATTGGATTACCGAGAAAATATAAGGGAACTTACTGACACTTGGTAGCGATGGGTACATGGGATACCGCACATTAAAATATCCCAGCAGGTAAATATCTCTTGACAAAGCTTTAAATACACTGCGCGGATCCCTGTAAAATGGCATAAAACAGATGACCGAAAGGTAGCTTTGAAAAATATTGATCCTGCTTTGTTCCTAAATTCACAAACTACACTAGAAATAAGAAGCAAGCAGCAGCTTACCTTATTACGGCATGTGGCGCAGTCCAGGGGAAACCAAACGGTATCATGCCTACAGTAAATTTTTACTTCATAAACATGGCGAAGGTATAGTGCATATTCTGTCTGCACACATCACACTGAATATGAAAACATACGAGTCCCCTAAGAGTACATTAAGCAGCTCTCGGCAGATGGCGGCTGCAAGCTGTGAGCTACGGTAGTGTTCAATTGCCAAATCTTGTCATAACAACAGCCCAAGAGGGCTATTATACATGACTGGTGTCATAAAAATTGCTGAGTTTTCAACCTTCGATGGCAATGCAAGTTGAACGGAGAAGCCGCAATTGCTAACTACAAAGAGAGAGAGAGAGAGAGAGAGAGAGAGAGAGAGGGAGAGGGAGAGAGAGAGAGAGAGGGTGGGGAGAAAGAGACGTTGATCACATTTCTGGCAGTCTTCTGGGAATTAGCTTGTTTCCCCACTACCTAGCGGCGTTATCTTACCTTGTTTTGAAGTCTACAGTAAGTAAGCTTTCTGATAACCGTAATCTAATTTACTGTTAAATCAACTTTTTAGCGGCCCTATCGGCTGCAATACGCTCCGTCGGTGGACGCATACCTTCATCACACGTATCTGCGAAAATTTTCTTGCTAAAACTGTCAGATTACGTGCCGTCCTAGAAGGTATAGCCTTAGAAACCACTCCCTGACTTTAGATTTGCTTGATTTTCCAACGTATTTTCAGGTAAGTGTCAAAGGGATACCTTCAAAAATTTCTTTCTATTTTTAGCGGCCATTAGAAATTAAATTATAGAAAAACCACAAGTCGCATGTTACTTTCCTTTAACACGAGGACCTGCAGAAATTATGTAGCCGGGGGCCACACGATGCATACAGAGTGATTCCACGATGATATTACAAACTTCCAGTAATGATGGAGAAGGGTAAATGTGTCAAATCTGACGGAAGGGACAATTCAGAGGTGGGCTGGTAGATTTGTTACCGGTAGGTTCGAACAGCGCGTAAGTGTAACGGAGATGCTACGGGAACTCAAACTGCAATCCTTGGAGGGAAGGCGGCGTTCTTTCCGGGAAACATTATTGAGAAAATTTAGAGAACCGGCATTTGAAGCTGACTGCCGATCGATTCTGCTGCCGCCGACATACATCGTGCGTAAGGATCACGAAGTTAAGATAAGGGAAATTAGGGCTCATACGGAGGCGTACAGACAGTCTTTTTCCCTCGCTCTATTTGCGAGTGGAACAGGAGGGGAAATGACAAGTAGTGGTACAGAGTACCCTCTGCCACGCGCCTTACGGTGGCTTGCGGAGTATCGATGTAGATGTAGACTGAGTCGAAAGTTAAAGCAAAACTCGTTCTGACACCTCTGACAGTAGACCTCTCCTATTGCATGCTCTCTGCTTTCCATATTTTGGGAGTAGCCTGTATGGTCTTCAGATTGATACATTTACCCTTCTCCATCATCTCAAAGTCTGTATCATCATCACGGAACCACCCTGTATGTCGGGCCCGACATATGCAACGTGCGGCCCCTGGCTACGTAATTTCTGAAGAGGCTCGTGTTGACCGTGTGAAACATATTAAAATAAAGGGAAGTTACATGCGACTTTGGGTGAGTGCTCTACAGTTTACGTTCTTTGCATACCAAGGTTGCCGTGCAGCCAGTGTAACTTCTTAAAAAATCTTTATCCAGCCATTGCGAATAAAACAAGTATTTATGAAAATTACATAAAGAAGTCAGTCGCCTTTTTTTTTTTTTAATGGAAAGTTATACAAGCCATCATCGCGCAACAAGGTTAGAGCAAAAAAGTACCAGTCCACAACTTCATGTGTGTTTTTGGAGAAAGCGTGCGTGATTGTACGTACCTAAGTCAGGTGGTAAGCAGAAAAGTAATTTTGTAACTTAACAGATCTCTTTTTGAGCTGATCATTGCAGCAAAAGGCACGAGCCATACACTGACATCCCGTGCGTTCTGGTTCTTTTCTGTTGCGATGTTAACGATTACGACTGACTTGTAGGTCGTATGTCTTCAGTGGCTTCTTTGGTTGGTTGGTTGGTTTGGGGGATTAAAGGGACCAGACTGCCATGGTCATCGGTCCCTTTTTCCAAAGACATAGAACACCCACAGAGAACAAAAACGAGGAACAGAAGAGATCACAGACGATACAGAACAGGAGAGACTGAGACAAAGACAAGACAAAACGAAACGAACGAAAACCACATAGAGATAAACGGTGGTTGGCCGACCATACAAATAAAAAAGGAAAAGCCAACCACTTAGAAACACAATAAAAAATCAGTGTAAAATCATAGGCCAAAGGCCAGAGTCGACACAAAACAAAAATAAAACAGAAACACTCAGATTAAATGATAAAATCCCCCTGCCCGAATAAAACGTAAAACTAAGTCAGCCATAGTGGAGTCGTCTGTTAAAAGGGCAGGGAGCGTATCAGGCAGCGCAAATGTCTGCCTGACCACAGCTAAAAGGGGGCAGGCCAACAGAATGTGGGCCACTGTCAAAGCCGCCCCGCAGCGACATACAGGAGGGTCCTCCCGGCGCAGTAAGTAACCGTGTGTCAGCCGGGAGTGGCCAATGCGGAGCCGGCAAAGAACTACCGATTCCCTGCGAGTGGCTCGCAGGGATGACCGCCACACAGCCGTCGTCTCCTTGACAGCACGGAGTTTATTGGACAATGGCAGTTCGCGCCATTCCTCGTCCCATAGCGCCAAGATTTTGCGGCGGAAGACTGCCCGCAAATCAGTCTCTGGGAGGCCAAGGTCCAGAGATGGCTTGCTGGTGGCCTCTTTCGCCAGGCGGTCAACATGTTCGTTACCCGGGATACCGACATGACCGGGGGTCCACACAAAGACCACAGAGCGGCCGCAACAGGCAAGAGTATGCAGAGACTCGTGGATAGCCATCACCAGACGAGAACGAGGGAAACACTGGTCGAGAGCTCCTAAACCGCTCAGGGAATCGCTACAGATAACGAAGGACTCACCTGAGCAGGAGCGGATATACTCTAGGGCACGAAAGATGGCGACCAATTCAGCAGTGTAAACGCTGCAGCCATCCAGCAAGGAACGTTGTTCGGAACGGTCCCCTAGAGTGAGCGCATACCCGACACGACCAGCAACCATCGAACCGTCAGTGTAGACAATACCAGAGCCCTGATACGTGGCCAGGAGAGAATAAAAGCGGCGGCGGAAGGCCTCTGGAGGGACTGAGTCCTTCGGGCCCTGTGCCAGGTCCAGCCGAAGGCAAGGGCGACGAACACACCATGGGGGTGTATGCAAAGTAGCCCGGAATGTAGGTGGAACAGTGAAAACCTGAAGCCCAGAGAGAAGCTCTTTGACGCGGACCGCTACTGTACAACCAGACCGGGGCCGACGATCTGGCAGATGGACGACCGATCGCGGGAACAGGAGACGATAATTTGGATGCCCGGGCGAGCTGAGAACATGGGCAGCATAAGCGGCCAGCAAACGTTGGCGTCGGAACCGCAGGGGAGGGACACCTGCCTCCACGAGTAAGCTGTCCACAGGGCTGGTGCGGAAAGCACCAGTGGCAAGGCGTATCCCGCTGTGGAGAATTGGGTCCAGCACCCGCAACGCAGACGGGGATGCTGAACCATATGCCAGGCACCCATAATCCAGACGGGACTGGATTAACGCCTGGTAGAGCCGTAGCAGGGTAGAGCGGTCGGCTCCCCAGCGGGTGTGGCTCAAACACCGGAGTGCATTGAGATGCCGCCAACACGTCTGTTTGAGCTGCCGGATATGAGGCAGCCAAGTCAACCGGGCATCCAAAACCACCCCCAAAAACCTGTGGGTCTCCACCACAGCAAGGAGTTCGTCGGCAAGAGAAAGCCGCGGCTCAGGATGGACTGTTCGGCGCCGGCAGAAATGCATAACGCGGGTCTTGGCTGCCGAAAACTGAAACCCATGGGCTACAGCCCAAGACTGCGCCCTACGGATAGCGCCCTGTAGCTGACGTTCAACAGCTGCAATGCCAGTAGAGCTGTAGTAAAGGCAGAAGTCGTCAGCATACAGGGAAGCAGAGACAGAATTACCCACGGCCGCAGCAAGCCCGTTAATGGCTATTAAAAACAGACAGACACTTAAAACAGAGCCCTGTGGCACACCGTTCTCCTGGACGTGGGAGGAACTATACGAGGCCGCGACTTGCACGCGGAAGGTACGACACGACAGAAAATTGCGGATAAAAATCGGCAGAGGACCCCGAAGACCCCATCCATGAAGCGTAGAAAGAATGTGATGACGCCACGTCGTATCGTACGCCTTCCGCATGTCGAAAAAGACAGCGACCAGGTGCTGACGGCGGGAAAAGGCAGTACGGATGGCCGACTCCAGGCTCACCAGATTGTCGGCGGCGGAGCGGCCTTTACGGAACCCACCCTGAGATGGAGCCAGAAGGCCCCGAGACTCCAGTACCCAATTCAAGCGCCGGCTCACCATCCGTTCAAGCAACTTGCAAAGAACGTTGGTGAGGCTAATGGGACGGTAGCTGTCCACCTCCAGAGGGTTCTTTCCAGGCTTCAAAACGGGGATGACAATGCCTTCCCGCCATTGCGACGGAAACTCCCCCTCGACCCAAAGACGGTTGTAAAGATCGAGAAGGCGCCGCTGGCAGTCCACTGAAAGGTGTTTCAGCATCTGACAGTGGATGCCATCTGGCCCAGGAGCGGTATCAGGGCAAGCAGCGAGGGCACTGCGAAATTCCCACTCACTAAATGGAGCATTGTAAGATTCTGGGTGGGTGGTGCGAAACGAAAGGCTCCGACGTTCCATCCGCTCTTTAATGGAGCGGAAGGCCTGGGGGTAATTCGCAGAAGCGGAACTCATAGCAAAATGCTCCGCTAAGCGATTTGCAATGACGTCGGAGTCAGTACAAACTGCTCCATTTAGTGAGAGCGCAGGGACGCTGACAGGTGGCCGATAGCCGTAGACGCGGCGAATCTTGGCCCACACCTGCGATGGAGTGACATGGAGGCCAATTGTGGACACATACCGCTCCCAGCACTCTGTGGCTTCTTTTACGATAACGCCGACCGTATTCGGATGTAGTTCTTACCCTCGTGATATGACTGAATACACGTTCGAAGCGCTAAACAGAAGGCCGAAAGGAAGTTAACAATGCTTCTCATTAACTCTGGTACTCATTTCGCTGACAGAAATCGTTCCCTGTAATTCAGTCTCTACGTATCAAATTAAACGAGTGCTTTGCTAGAGAATAAATGTTATAATTTAATGATTAACTATACGTTTATGGTGACTGTTCAGTTATTATATGGAAGGTGGCGGGGAAGGACTCAGAATGCTAGATCGGACTTAGTCGTTACGTAGGCCCTCTGTTTCGAAGGACACAGTCTGCGATTCTACGTCCCGTCAATGTCCAGGTCGTCAGAAATGGAACACAAGCTAAGACAGGACAGGAAAACGGGAAGATCCAAAACTTCATTCCACTAGTATTTACAGTGAAATGATGGCATTATTTATATTTAGTACCTTTCAGAACTACAAATTCCACTACATTTATATAATTTTCAATTCTTCCAGCACACATTTCGCTACAAATAAGGTGAAGACTGTAATATTTTGAGGTCAAGAAGAAACTTTCACATGACGATGAATGAACAGTAGCGATCATCGCAAAAATGATTCGAGATCAACTTCATAGTCTGCACCAGTGTTAACACGCTTTTGCTGTTTTCGCACATGGGAGAACTATAATGATTTAGATTTCTTTACTGGCACAAAATTTGGTAAGGTACGAAGGCTATTCGGAAAGTAAGGAACGATAGGTCGCGAAATGGAAACCACATTGAAAATCAAAACTGTTTTATTTTCAACGGTTAGCTACATCTTCCAGCTACTTCTCTACACAGTCGCCGCTCAGACTTAGACATCTATCGTAGCGTTGTACCAAATTTTCAATTCCCTCGTTATAGAAGACATCCGCCAGTGCTTTTCGACAATTTTCTTATCTGGACTGCTGCTCGTTGTCTGCGTCAAAATATTGTCTTCATAGCCAGCGGTTCATTTGAGCAGAGATGAACCTCAGGGGTAGCCAATTATGGGCTGTATTGTGGTTGATCAAACACTTCCCATTGAAAACGCTGCAGGAGCATCTTCATTGCCCCTGCAAAGTGTGGGCGAGAATTGTCGTGTACAACGAACATGACAGTTATGTTATGTGGGTTGCATAGTTTCAGGCGAAATTCTTCACCAGGCCCTCATACTTGGCGGGAGACGCTAATTTCTAGCCTTCTTTACGTTCTCACTGTGAGCTCAGAACTGAAAAGAGCGACGCGATGAGATCGACGGGCGTACTAGACAAAGTGCCCAAAGCATCTGTGCAAAGCTTAATAAGATTTTTATTGTATTTTCCATTTCGCGACCGATCGTTCCTTACTTTCCGAATAATCCTCGTATTAGATACTAAAAGTAAGAGCTGTCCTCAAACGTTGTTTTAATGATACAGAAATGCGCAAACAACTATAAAAAAAGGAATCTAACAACGAGAGCGTTACTTGTTGCGGTATAGGAAGCGGACTGTAAAACTCGTATTTCTTGGAACACCCAAAATCTCCTACTCATTTACTGTGTCATTATTTCGTGTGGGGGCGACCCACCAGGTGGCCCAGTTCACAAGGAAGGACGCGCGAGCGATACGGGCAGCTTATCGGGAGTATCGGCTTGAAATTAGTTACCGGTAATCTCCAGGTGCGCTAGGTCGAGACGCGAACACACCCAGATTAAAATTCGTTATTGGTACGACGTGACAGATAACAGCCAAGAACGATTTCTAAGACCTATCTTCCACAAGGCGTGGCACGCTGAAGTCGGCGCATGATCACACACAAACACACGCACGGTGGCGTTCTATTCTCGAGGAATGGAACAGCAGGAGCGATTACACAACGACCAAATGCGCACTCCATCAGAAACTAATCGTTTTACTGGGAAAGGGGGCTATCTGCGGCGAAAGGCCAAAATATGTTGCATTGGAGACTCCATGCTCAGGTTTTCTCATTTGAAGTCTTGTTGTAGCTGAGAATGCGGCATCAGATTCCGGTAGTGCATGAAACTCTACTTCCGAAACAATTGACACAAAAATTAAAGAAGTTGAGCAAGAGTTTAAAAAATGTAGTATTAGGAGGATTATGCTAGATACTGGCCTATATTGGCGGGCTGGGAGAAAAGAAGGGTAATACAGGCTTATCAAACTACCGACGACGAGGAAACTAAAGACAGAGTACAACATCCACCGCTTCCTTTTCGAAGGAGCAATCTCAGTATTTGCCATAACGTATTTAGGGTGACTACGGAAACGTTTTATCTGGATGGCTGGATGGGTTTGAATTCCAGAGGCGTTAACCACTGCGGCACCTCGCTCGTCGATGTACTTGAGAAAATACTTTTGTCTTGGCTTGTGTGTCAAACGAAACGTCACTGGTCGCTAGATACTCTTACATACTCTCCCGTAGCCGCTTTTAAGTTATCGAGCAAGATGCCGCAGTAACAAGGACACTGGTTCAAGTCGCCGTCAGGTTATCAGGAATTAGATTTTTCGTGAAATTTTGGAAATAACACGGTCGTACTTCCGTTCTCAAAGCGAGGTTATGCTCCAACGATCTAGACGTCGACAACCTGTTAAACGCAAATTCTCCTTCAGACCCTTCACTTTCGTACTGTGCGATACAACGGCTCCACGATGGATGTCAGTCTGTTTCTCCCTCCTGTTTATCAGCATGTCTCACAAACAGGTTTATTCTGCAGCGGCACCGATAACAGACACTACTACACTTTTAGCACAAGGGTACTTTTTCCAACAATAAGAATGATTCCGTTGTAGTAGCCCTCTATGGTTATCCAAAAGTAAATGAAAAATTTAACACATCTTTTGAAACCATTTTTTGTCGTATTTGGTAAATTCAAATGTCAGTCACGCCCGAAACACAAAAGACATCTAGCCATCGCTTGAACACTACGCACCAGATCCGTCAAAACAAGCTAGAGATGACTCATTACCCAGCATCAGCCAAATACGTGTGTGAACTATTTGAATAACAAGCCATTGGGGAAAAAGAGACTGTTGTGCAACTCATCGAAGGGAGCTGTACCACACCAAGTTAGCTCCTCGTTGAGCATTGCGCTGTTCTCGTATGTAAGAGTTGTCTAGGTGGTTATTACTATGTATCGATGAACAGCTACAATCATCTAGATACTTCCTACTTCTCGCATTCCACCCTATCTTCAGGCGACCCTGTCCACAGAGTTACGTCAGATAAATGCTTTGCAGTTACTTTCGGCGCCGCAAAAAAAAAAAAAAAACAGTCGCTACCATAACATGCAAGTTGTCACCCCCGCCCCCCACCCTCACACACACACACACACACACACACACACACACACACACACACACACACACACATATAACCAGGAAACAGAGCCTGTTGTGCACACTTTATATTTGCTTCAGTGTATCATTGGAGAAAAAATAGTTGTATTATATTTTGTGCTTTAAGGGGCAGTACACGTCAGTTCAACGAAACAAGTTTCGTAAGTTTCTGGAAAATTATCATTTCCTTGTAATATTACACATGAGGTTTTCCTGTTCGCTACACCTTACGTGTTTTATTATGTCTTATCTGCAAGTGTTTAGTGTAGGTTGGTGATAGTAGTGCATGATATGTGTAAGGGGCAGTCAAATGTAAACGAGGCTGATGGAAAAAAGGTAAGTAAACTGTTTACTATTTCAAAACCAGTCAGCGTAACTGTAAACTCATTTACGCACTGTGAGACAAGACAGTCAACACCTTTGGGTTAGAAGGTTTGCCGTTGCTTATGGTGCCCTGATTGCACCCTGGCGTGAACCATTTCGTCCGAAACAAATCGACGGCTGCGGATGTCTTTCTTCAGGGCTTCAAAAATACGGAAGTCGGATGTTCAGAGATCGGAGATTAGTACTTAACGTCCTGTCGACAACGAGGTCATTACAGACGGAGCACAAGCTCGGTTTAAGGAAGGATGGGGTAGAACAGCGGTCGTGCCCTTCCAAATGAACTATCCCGGCATTCGCCTTAAGCGATTTACGGAAATCACGGAACACCTAAATCAGGATGGCCGGATGCTTGTTTGAATCGTAGTCCTCCTGAATGCGAGTCCAGTGTGCTAACCTCTGCGCTACCCCGCTGGGGGACTGTTTGGCGATTATGTAAGGGCTCTCCGGCGAAACTACTGCAGCGCAGTCGAAACAACAGGCATGCCACCTCTTGGAAAGTGATGATGACCTCTTCTTTGACAGCAGAGGTCCGCTACCCATTGACCTTCTGGAACACGGCGCCAAAAGTAACGAACAGAGGTACGTGGACACTGATATTGCAGTTGTGACAAGAGATGTAAACACTCTTAAAGTAATGTACGAAATAATGTACGCAGAAGGAGCAAACATTTGATTCACGGTAAACCAAAACGAGACAAAATACCTAGTGATGTCCATTTCTAAGGCAAGAAAAACACCACATGACCTGGAGGCTTCTAATAAATGTTTTAAAGCTGTCAGCTGCTTCCATTATTTAGGTGTCCTCTTACCCAGCGTTAACAGTACAAGACATTGTATTAGAGAAAGGATACAAGTAGGAAACAGAGCCTGTTGTGCAAAATTACAGCTATTCAAGATTTATCTACTTACAAGATCAGCCAAGTTAGGAGTATCCTCTTCCCTTGCATGATCAATGGTTACATAGGGTAAGAAATGTGGACGGAGGCAGGTATGAACAACCTCAGGGCATTTGAAATAAAATCATGCGAAAAAATTGTAACTGTGAGAGAGTAAGGGGGTTGAAGAATAACATACAAACAAGAAATACTAGAGCTTATACAAGGAATAGATATGCTGAAATTTGTTAAAGCTCACAGACCGTATGGGTTGGTATATATGGACATGATGACAGATGACAGGATGACCAAATAAGGTAACGCAAATTGTATTCTACCACAAGGAAGAGCCAACCAAGAGCTAGATGGCTGGACAATGTGTTGGCCAACCTTATCAAAATGGAGATCCGAGGATGGAAGTAAAAAGCAGAGGACATGTTTGGAGGACGATTGTTGAGAATCCAAGGCCCATCAAAGGCTATAGTGCCGAAGAAGAAGAAGAAGGAGGAGGAGAAAGAGAAGAAGATACTTAGACACTGCAAAATTTGAAGCGCGGCATTACGTCCAAACGCCCACGAATGTTGATGGACATCATCATTCTCTCGCAGGATAACGTCCGCCCACATGTTGCTCAGGTTCTTTCGACTACGCTGCAGAAGTTTTGCTGGGAAGCCCTTACACATCCTCCGCAAAATCCCGATCTCTCTCCATGCGATATATATATATATATATATATATATATATATATATATATATATATATATATATATTAGCCCTGAAGAAAGACATTCGTGGCCGTCGATTTGCTTCGAACGAATAGGTGCACACCTGTGTATAATCAAACATTTTTCGGTGAAGAACGTGACAGTCTTGTCTCACAGTGAGGTAAATGTATCAACAATCACGGCGATTACTTTGTAAATCATAAACAGTTTACTTTTTTTCATCTGTCTCGTTTTAATTTGACTGCCCCTTATAAAATGGAATATACTAAACTTAACCTCTCAATGCAATGGACGGATCACCGATCTTCACTCTATGAGGAAATACAAAGGGATTTACAATGTAAGGCAGTATTGGCACAGAGTCTGAAGACCAGAAAATGCAGACTATCAGTTCTGTCTCCGCTTTCCGGATTACGGCGATGGACGTTTCTTCCACGACTAGGATTCGAACTGCCTGCTTGCTGGTCAAATGCTACATCAGTGTCGCACGTTACCGACCTCACTGGCACGGGGGCGGATAAAGATTACCCCGCCCGACCGGGGATCGAGCATCGTCCGTCTGCGGAGCAGTCGTTAATCTTAAACAGAATAACACACAGGACCTATACCCACTTAACTGCATGGCCTACAAGGAAAATGGGTCAGGTGATGACGCTTCAATCGAACGTTCTGCTGGTGATTGAATGAATTATTCCGAAAATGGAAGTGAGCAGAATGATTACTTCAAACTGTAATTAACAGTGTGATATGGATATCACGCGTACAGTCGAATTTATCCGTGACTATTTATGTTCGCATCTTCTTGCCAATAATATTCTCCATTGAATACTGTAGTCCCACAGCGTGAATGTCTTTAAGTTACGCTCTTGGTAAGTATCACATTTTCCCGGGTTCGATTCCCGGCGGGGTCAAGGATTTTCTCTGCCTCGTGATGACTGAGTGTTGTGTGATGTCCTTAGGTTAGTTAGGTTTAAGTAGTTCTAAGTTCTAGGGGACTGATGACCATAGATGTTAAGTCCCATAGTGCTCAGAGCCATTTTGAACCAAGTATCACATTTCCTAACCAATTTGGAGATACTAGTATAGTAACTGTGGGATGTCCCTGTGTACACTCCGATGACATGTTGATCCACATACTCACAAGTTAATACTCCATATAGATTTCAATGCCACAAATAAACTCATACCGTGATATTTATATCCATGAAATACAAAGTAAAACTTCACGTTTCCTACATGTGCAGGATTTGTTGAACGACATCAACATTACGACCATCGCCTTTAGTTGCCCTATAGCAAGTTTGATCTTTGGACCGAAGGTGGATCGATCCAGAGGCTGTTGAAGGCTTCTGTAGAGGCGGCACTGGCAAACGAAGAGTAGCTCGTGCAGTACAGGCACGCCTCGCTTACCCGTGCACACGCTGAAATGCACCTATGCTGCGTTGCCGCGCCTTTGTGAATCTTTTATTTTTCTCTTTGCGAAAAATATGCATGCCAAAGAGCTCCCATCAGGCAGCGTACGAATATTCTGATGTAAAACTCCCTACCGGTCAGCAGCAGCCGAAGAGTCACGCTCGTTGTGGATACAAGTAACTTCTCCATCATAGTAACTAATTTCTCATACAGCAGAATCATAGCAAGCAACGATCAGACACGTTTCATTTACGATCTCACGAGGAATAAATTTAGAACGCTATCAAAACCCTTTCACAGGTGACTACTTTTTGTTTTGTAATTTTCTATTTATTTATTTTTTCATCGGCCACTGAACAACACACAGGAAGCCCTTTCATTATAATGATACACTCTCTCTCTCTCTCTCCCTCTCTCTCTCTCTCTCTCTCTCTCTCTCTCTCTCTCCCTCTCTATGCGTTGTCTGCTGTTAACTAGACCACTGTGACTTCCGCTTTTGCTTTCCTTCAAACTTTTCTTCTTCTTCTTCTGTTCCTCGGGTGCTCGAATACTTCTTTCCTATCGAGTTTTTTCTTCCAAATCTCTCGACATCTGCTCGACACCTGCATCTGTACCTGAAACACAGAGGCGGCGCTACTGTTCCTTATGACATCGCAAGGACCAAGGTTAAAATCCCCATCCATCCATTCTGACTTAGGACATGTGTCTTCCAACTTATGTCGAATGCCGGACTGGTTCCTTTAATAGGACCACAAACGACTCATTTCTGAAATATCCTATTCAAACCAATGTAATTGTGAGTCTATGATATGGTCGGCGACTAACCTTCCTCTTTCCAATATTTTCTAAATGACAGAATGGTGCCGCAAGTGGCTGAATTTCTAATTATGTTTGTTTTAGTGCAGTTTCGGGTGTCAGGTCTTTTTAAAGCACCGTTTATAGTCACTTTGGGAAACCGTGACTACTAAAAGTAATAATCAAATAACAAAAACGTTTTTTTTTTCACCAGGAAGTCCTGCTAGCGAAACAATACAGCATTTATACTACCACACAGATGAAATTTAACTGTTTACTCTGTGTAATAGTATGGGTATACGCATAAGCGCTATATTTTGTCGCTGCCGGGGACTGTCAGCTGTTTTTTTTTCTTTGGTTATTACTCTGACCAGTCATGATTTCTGAAAGTAACTATACTTGATGTGAAAATCATCTAACAGCTGAAGCTGCACTGACACAAATAAAGCTTAAAAAAAACAGCCACTTGTGGAACCCTGTTGCAACTTGGAAAATTCAAAACTGCTGAGCATAAATAAACTTGACAAATTCTTAAACTTCAGTTAAAACACTTTAACATGGTCTCTCATTCGACAGCAAATAAAAGCAGCTGATTCGGTCCCTTGCACTGTAACTCCACCTCCGGTCTCAGAAGATGGAACAAGAGGGATGAATTGAGTGGGTGACGACAGAAGGTGGTTTTCTTTTGCACCGGGGAGAGTGGCTGGCGTGGGGCAGTGACGGCCTGACGCCGTTCTACAGTGGCAACTGTGAGGACGACAGGCGCAGCTGACGCACGGGCGAGTTCGACAGGTGACGGAAGTCGGGGAAAGGCGGTGTTACAGCACGAGCGGCCGATATGACGGAGCCGGAGATAGCCTCGATTTACATAACGGCCACCGCTACAATAAAACCAGAACCAATAAATCTGCGGAATGGGCAATAGCGCCATACGAAAGAGAAAAAACGCGCCCACGAAGGACATTTAAAGAACCACTCGGCAGGTGGAATAGTCCGTAGACGATGAAAGCTGTCGCTCTACTTCCGTTCTTTTAAAATCAGTAGCTGCCAAACGCATTACACGATCGAAACAAATGGTGTCCAGTGGCAGAGTTTGGCCAACGAAATGGAAAGACAATATTAAATATTTATTAACTAAAGGCAATTTGAACAGTGAGCTGGAATACTGATTGAAGGCTATATAAGGAATGTGGTCGTATCAGTTGAGACTGCCTGTCTTATGTGCACTAATGCTATCTGAGATAGCTAGAGAAACCCATGTGCAACCTATCGCATCGAAAAGTGTCTGAAAATTTTCGTCGTCCCAGCCTGCGAACGAAAAATTTCTGCATGTGTTCGCAGTCCT
Source organism: Schistocerca americana (assembly GCF_021461395.2). Lineage (NCBI taxonomy): Eukaryota > Metazoa > Arthropoda > Insecta > Orthoptera > Acrididae > Schistocerca > Schistocerca americana. The sequence goes on from NC_060126.1 coordinate 370,198,442, forward strand.
GGAAAAATTCGCTGCAAAAGATTTCCCTGTGAACTGCGGCTTAGTGTTCGAGACTCGCGAATAAACTGTGGCCCGGTGACACGACATCCGCTGTTTGGGAACATGAAGTCAGTGAATAGCTGCAAATGGTCTTCGAGTAGCCGAACATAACCATTTCCAGTCAATGATCTGTTCAGTTGAACCCGAGAGCTCAGTCCATTCCATGTAAACACAGTGCCCACCATTATGGAGTCACCACAAGCTTGCGCGGTGCCTTGTTGACAACTTGGGACCACGGGTTCGTGGGGCCTGCGACGCACTCGAACCCTACCACAGCTCCTACCAACTGACATCGGGACTCATCTGACCAGAGCCGCGCGGGATTAGGCGAGCGGACTTACAAGGGGAGGCCACCAATTGTGAAATTCAGATTCGATTCATACTGCGCACAATAAAAGCTCATGTCCAGAGGTGTAATGTGGCAAAGCACCAAGATGCACTTCTCAGCCGTTGTCGAGAAAATCGACAGTTAAAAGAAACCGTTGCGGTGAAATACTCTCTACGATTAGTAATTTTCTACAGCATCGTGGCGCAGCGGTAAGTGCTTGGGTTAGCAATCCGAAATTCGCCTGATCGAATCTCGCGTCATGCAATTTTCTTTATTATTAGTTTTTTGTAATTCAAATATATATATATATATATATATATATATATACTATTAATGAATCGCTTATGCATGTTGGTGAATGCGGATCTCTCTCCAATTGTACCGCCTCCATTTTTCCGTTTGTTTAACAGAGTGTACCAAAGCTCTCACGTCCGCACTGATTTTCGACGATGTTATAAGTTGCGCTAGGGACCGCATCTACCTTCTTTCGAAGTTAGCAGGCAACTACGCTGTTATACGGCGGCTCGTTTCGCCCCATTCAACATCTGTCCTTCAAGTGTAACGAGCGAGTAACGGAGTTTATATTTCATACCTGCCACAGCAAATTTGTGTTCGTGGGGTCTCTATTCTAATTCGAACGTTTGACTTACGCTATACGTATTCGTTTCGGAATATCGTTTCTACGTCTTCCGTTAACTATACGTGGTTAACATTATGAAGACAATTAATAACATTTGTGAAATACAACTTTGTTTGCGGAAAACATAATGATGTTCGAAGTCGCCAGTTTTTCCACGACAAACGACTTTCAACAACTTATTATATGCATAGCGTTCGGGTTTGTAATCCGAAAGTCGCCGGATCGAATCTCGCACCACGCAACTTTTTTTAGTATTTGTTTTTTGTAATTCAAATGTGTATACACACACACACACACACACACACACACACACACAGATATATATATATATATATATATATATATATATATATATACTAAAAAAAAAGTTGCATGGTGCGAGATTCGATCCAGCGACCTTCGGATTACAAGCCCGAGCGCTTACTGCTGCGCCACGGCGCTGTACAAAATTACTAATCGTAGAGCGTATTTCACCGTAACGGTTTCTTTTAACTGTCGATTTTCTCGACAACGGCTGAGAAGTGCATCTTGGTGCTTTGCCACATTACACCTCTGGCCACGAGCTTTTATAATGCGCAGTATGAATCGAATCTGAATTTCACAATTGGCGGCCTCCCCTTGTTAGGCGCTGCAGTCATGGACTGCGCGGCTGGTCCCGGCGGAGGTTCGAGTCCGCCCTCGGGCATGGGTGTGTGTGTCTGTCCTTAGGATAATTTAGGTTAAGTAGTGTGTAAGCTTAGGAACTGATGACCTTAGCAGTTAAGTCCCATAAGATTTCACACACATTTGAACCTTTTTGATTCATCTGACCAGATCGTGGTTTTCCAGTCGTCTAGGGTCTACGCGATATGGCCACGAGCACAGCAGAGGCGCTGCAAGCGATGTCGTGCAGTTTGAAAAGCCACTCGCGTTGGTAGTCTGCTGCCATAGACAATTAACGCCAAATTTTGCCGCACTGTCCCATCTGTCCTAACGGATACGTTAGTCGTAGGTCTCATACTGATTTCTGCGTTTATTTCACGCAGTGTTGTTCCGCCAATGCACTGCCCTTTCACACCTTGTGTTCGCAACACTACCGCTATCTGTATATGTGCACATCGCTATCACATGACTTCTGTCACCTCAGTTTACCTCTGTTAATGTTAAGTCTAGCACAGTGTTACAATTACGCATACGGATGAGACGTTGCTGGCTCTCTGTTATTTGCCGGACAGCTTCGTCACACCGCGAGGAAAAGCTGACCCTAACGAACGGCCTCCCTCTCTCTGACTCAGGACTAAGCTCAGTAAACAGCGAACAGCAGTCCAATCTGTGTAATGGAGGAGTTGAGACAGAGGGAGAGTCGCGTCACGCAGGTAGGCCCTCGGTCGTTTCCCGACGAGAATCAAGTTTCTCCGCTGCGGATTGTCTGAAATTGAGATTCCCCCGAAGGGACGAGCGGAAAGTAGAGGCTACGAGTCTTGATTCGTGTATTTGTAGAAGACTGCACACGCAGTCTTATTTGCACATGAAGGACGTTAATTGTGTTAGAATACCGTCTCATGTACCAACGTATGAAGAAGTGACGGTGCACGTCGCATACGGGTGAGTTTGCTTGCAAAAACTCTTCTTATCGTATAGAATCAATATAGAGTTCACGCACGTAAACATATGACAGCGATTTTTTATATATATATATATATATATATATATATATATATATATATATATAATTTCTTATATGTATATCACCAGTTCTCTGGCTAGTTTGGTACCGTCTTCCATCTCCGATTATCTCTGCAGTCCATTCACAGATATAAAAAGATTATGACATTCTCAGTAACCTATTTCGAAAGATTTAATATTTGTCCAGTATCTGAAATTTTTCATCGTTACTCTTTCCAGCAACAGATTAACTATGTCTTAATGTCATACCGGAAATCGCACTACCTAGTCTTTTTTTTCTGGCGTTTCCATATTCTCCTTGCAGTTCTCCATTTCGTACTTTATGTTTACTTCATTCGAAACCTCAGTCTACAGTGGCACATTTCAAACGGCGAATCGCGGCGGGTAGAGTACCAACTGACAAGAAGGAGATAACCCACGAATAGTCTGCCACACAACCCCTCAGTCTCGTCCAACACAGACCAGTGGTATTTTAGGGCCAATAAAATCTGTGAAAGTTGATACCACTAGTCTTTTGACACCGTTAGATAGCATATTAACGCACCCACTCTTCAGCTAAACTAGCCTAGGAGCTGAGGAAAGCCGCTGCAACACGACCGAAACTTTCAATTATTTTAGTATTTTAACATTTTACTAATTTATAATATGACGTGGCAATAAATCTAGAATCATTTTAATGAGATGATGTCGTATGTTTGTTAAATAAGCTTCGAAGGAGCACCCCGTTCTGTCGTGGTGTACGAAAACTTTACTGTAGCGTCCTCCAGTCATCATCTTTACAAGTGTCTGTGGCGCTCTCGCCTGTGGGTAACCCGCGATGAACCCGGCAGGCCTTCTATGAACCTTTTGTGTCTTGGATAATGCAACCCGGTAAAAAATTCCAGATTGACCGACTATACTCAAGCGATATTGGAAAGAAAAACAGTTTCTTCATAGGTTAAACATAATTAGAATGCTTCAAGTGAATCTCTATTTTGCTTATGCATTATGGCATAAGTTCCAGGCGCAATTAGGTTAATTTGATTGTTCAAAGTTAAATCTCCCCTACATCCCCGCGAAAAAATCGAATGATTGCTCACTGATGTGCAGTCAAACAATACCGGATCTTATCGCTGTTTATGCATATTGCACTGGATTTGCTTTGCGTCAGTTGCTATACAAACGTAGGAAATCATAGCCGCTGGAAGCCTGCAAATGCTGTACGACAAGCGGACTGCAATAAAAAGTAAGTTCAGACAACAAACAGTGCATCTATACGTACATTGAGGACAATATGCTCGAATATACGATCCGTCGCCGCGTCTTCACGACGGAAGTTGGATTCACCAGCTGTACAAGAACCCGTACCTGGACTATAGAAGGCAAGTTCGTGCTGGAGTCGCCATGGCTGGACATTTCTATTGTGGGACGGGTCATCTGCTACCCACCGCTCGTCGTATCAATAATAATAATAATAATAATAATAATAAAACCAGTAGCAGCAGTAGTAGTAGTAGTAGTAAAAGCAAACAGACAGACACCGGAGACAGTCATGGAAAAAACGAAGAAAATGAGAAGACAAAAAAATATTTAAAATTATTTCATAATGGATTTGCTGGGCGGAGCAGCAAGGACATGATAAGTCGTAGAAGTTGAAACGTGCGGTCATGTAAGATGATGTCAAAATGACATGGTATTTACTAAAATAATCAAATTCACTTTTCCATATATATTGCTAAAGATGAATATCTAGAGACATAACACACAAACTATGTATTGCAGCTAGCTAATGAAGGCAAGAGAGTGAACCAGCTGAGAAAAAAATGTTATTCCCACGAGTGCACATCTGCAGATGGTATCTTAAATGATCATACAGAGATGTCCAACAAAATACTTCCAAGAAATTTTCGTAAATTAGTAGTACAACTTACTCGTCAAGTATGGTCCTGCCAAAAACCATGTTTTTAGGCCGTTAATATTAACCCTGGCTTCAGAAGTAGTTGTGGAACGTGCAAGATATATCTAATTTGACTTTTAGATATAATTTCCGAGATACTCGTAACTAAACGCATAAGCCGATCACATGCCGAATGCTTCAGTGCATAAGTGAGGATATATATATATATATATATATATATATATATATATATATATATATATATATGGTGGTCCATTGATCGAGCCCGGGCCAAATATCTCACGAAATAAGCATCAAACGAAAAAACTACAAAGAACGAAACTCGTCTAGCTTGAAGGGGGAAACCAGATAGCGCTATGGTTGGCCCGCTAGATAGCGCGACCATAGGTCAAACGGATATCAACTGCGATTTTTAAGTAGGAACCCTCATTTTTTTATTACGTATTCGTGTAGTACGTAAAGAAATATGAAGGTTTTATTTGGACAACTTTTTTCGCTTTGTGACAGATGGCGCTGTAATAGCCACAAAAGTATTAGTACGTAGTATCACGTAACATTTCGCCAGTGCAGACGGTATTTGCTTCGTGATACATTACCGGTGTTAAAATGGGCCGTTTACCAATTGCGCAAAACGTCGACGGCAAAAGGTGTACGGCTATTGTGATCAAAATGCCCAACGAGCGAGTGCTATGTATGCTGCTCGGTATCCTGGACGACATCATCCAAGTGTCCGGACCGTTCGCCAGATAGTTACGTTATTTAAAGAAACAGGAAGTGTTCAGCCACATATGAAACGTCAACCACGACCTGCAACAAATGATGATGCCCAAGTAGGTGTTTTAGCTGCTGTCGCGGCTAATCCGCACATCAGTAGCAGACAAATTGCGCGAGAATCGGGAATCTCAAAAATGTCGGTGCTGAGAATGCTACATCAACATCGATTGCATCCGAACCATATTTCTATGCACCAGAAATTGCATGGCGACGACTCTGAACGTCGTGTACAGTTCTGCCACTGGGCATAAGAGAAATTACGGGACGATGAAAGATTTTTTGCAGGCGTTCCATTTAGCGACGAAGCGTCATTCACCAACAGCGGTAACGTAAACCAGCGTAGTATGCGCTATTGGGCAACGGAAAATCCGCGATGGCTGCGACAAGTGGAACATCAGCGACCTTGGCGGGTTAATGTATGGTGCGGCGTTATGGGAGGAAGGATAATTGGCGCCGATTTTATCGATTGCAATCTAAATGATGCAGTGTATGCTGATTTCCTACGTAATGTTCTACCGATGTTAGTACAAGATGTTTCACTGCATGACAGAATGGCGATGTACTTCCAACAAGATGGATGTCCGATACATAGCTCGCGTGCGGTTGAAGCGGTATTGAATAGCACATTTCATGTCAGGTGGATTGGTTGTCGAAACACCATACTATGGCCCGCACGTTCACCGGATCTGACGTCCCCGGATTTCTTTCTGTGAGGAAAGTTGAAGGATATTTGCTATCGTGATGCACCGACAAAGCCTGACAACATGCGTCAGCGCACTGTCAATGCATGTGCGAACATTACGGAAGGCGAAACACTCGCTGTTGAGAGGAATGTCGTTACACGTATTGCCAAATGCACTGAGGTTGACGGACACCATTTTGAGCAATTATTGCATTAATGTGGTATTTACAGGTAATCACGCTATAACAGCATGCGTTCTCAGAAATGATGAGTTCAGAAAGGTACATGTATCACATTAGAACAACCGAAATAAAATGTTCAAACGTACCTACGTTCTGTATTTTAATTTATAAAACCTACCTGTTACCAACTGTTCGTCTAAAATTGTGAGCCATATGTTTGTGACTATTACAGCGCCATCTATCACAAAGCGAAAAAAGTTGTCCAACTAAAACATTCATATTTCTTTGCGTAATACACGAACAATGTAATAAAAAATGGGGGTTACTATTTTAAAAAAACGCAGTTGATATCTGTTTGACCTATGGCAGCGCTATCCAGCTGGCCAACCATAGCGCCATCTGGTTTCCCCCTTCAAGCTTGACAAGTTTCGTTCTTTGCAGTTTTTTCGTTTGACGCTTATTTCATGAGATATTTGGCCCGGTCTCGATCAATGGACCACCATTGTGTGTGTGTGTGTGTGTGTGTGTGTGTGTGTGTGTGTGTGCGCGCGCGTGCGTGTTGTGTCACATAGAGCAGCTGCTGTAGACAAAAACGTTCTACTGATGAAAAGATTTAATGTCCGCCTTTCATTGGAGACGACGCATAGTCGCGGGAGAAGCTTCCTGGCATAAGTCAGGCGGTATAAAACCTAGATGGCTGCTTTTTGTCTTCATCTAACTCTATCCACGTCCACGGAGATCAACCACTGCTAACATAAACATTTTCGATTCCCCATGAAGTAGGACAAAGAACGGAGTTCCATAGCCGCTAGCAGCTAGGACTCCGCGTTGACGGCGAGCTGCAAAAAGAGTAAGCGAGGAACCCGGGGCGACGCTTCTTGCGTTAATCTGGCTGCCGTGCGTAACGCCTCGCTCGCATTCCGATCTGCATTCCTGGAGTGACGCAGCGCTGCAGAGAACAAGAAAGTGACGCGATGGGCAGGCCTCGGTGCGCTGGTTCCGAGTGTCCAGTCCCCACTCCACCTCAGTCCAGACCTCTCCACACCAGTTCGTCTTACTGGGCCGCGACGCGAGAATGCTGAGCAAGGGCCCATCGCAGGTGATCTCTGTTTCTTCTTTTTTCTCCGTCGACCCAACAGAGACACTGATAACGAAACAAAGGCGCCTCTGTTGGACAGTGTTTACCGACCAATCTTTGCACAGTGTGGTGCGAGTTCATGTGGAAGAATGAAACACGAGGGTCACATTAAGTGTCGTGAGCAACCCTTTGTTAGAACTACAATACCAACGACATAATAATAAAAATGACTTCATTGTAGTAGTGTACAGACTTCATACACATTTTGCGCAAGTGAGGAAATACACCTAGGAACCCTGAAAACAGCAGAACTCTGTACATAAATACAGTGAGACCCGATATAGAAATGATCCAAGTTTGGTGTCAGGGCTCATCTACATCTACATTTATACTACGCAAGCCACCCAACGGTGTGTGGCGGAGGGCACTTTACGTGCCACTGTCATTACCTCCCTTTCTGGTTCCAGTCGCGTATGGTTCGCGGGAAGAACGACTGCCGGAAAGACTCCGTGCGCGTTCGAATCTCTCTAATATTACATTCGTGATCTCCTCAGGAGGTATAAGTAGGGGGAAGCAATATATTCGATACCTCATCCAGAAACGCACACCCTCGAAACCTAGACAGCAAGCTACATCGCGATGCAGAGCGCCTCTCTTGCAGAGTCTGCCACTTGAGTTTGCTAAACATCTCCGTAACGCTATCACGCTTACCAAATAGCTCTGTGACGAAACGCGCCGCTCTTCTTTCGATCTTCTCTATCTCCTCTGTCAACCCGACCTGGTACGGATCCCACACTAATGAGCAATACTCAAGTACAGGTCGAACGAGTGTTTTGTAAGCCACCTCCTTTGTTGATGGACTGCATTTTCTAAGGACTCTCTCAATGAATCTCAACCTGGCACCCGCGTTACCAACAAGTAATTTTATATGATCATTCCACTTCAAATCGCTCCGTACGCATACTCCCTGATATTTTACAGAAGTAACTGCTACCAGTGTTTGTTCCGCTATCATATAATCATACAATAAAGGATCCTTCTTTCTATGTATTCGCAATACATTACATTTGTCTATGTTAAGGGTCAGTTGCCATTCCCTGCAACAAGTACCTATCCGCTGCAGATCTTCCTGCATTTCGCTGCAATTTTCTAATGCTGCAACTTCTCTGTATACTACAGCATCATCCGCGAAAAGCCGAATGGAACTTCCGACACTATCTACTAGGTCATTTATGTATATTGTGAAAAGCAATGGTCCCATAATACTCCCTTGTGGCACGCCAGAGGTTACTTTAACGTCTATAGACGTCTCTGCATTGAGAACAACATGATGTGTTCTGTTTTCTAAAAACTCTCCAATCCAGCCACACAGCTGGTCTGATATTCCGTAGGCTCTTACTTTGTTTATCAGGCAACAGTGGGGAACTGTATCGAACGCCTTCCGGAAGTCAAGGAAAATGGCATCTTCCTGGGAGCCTGTATCTAATATTTTCTGGGTCTCATGAACAAATAAAGCGAGTTGGGTCTCACACGATCGCTGTTTCCGGAATCCATGTTGATTCCTACAGAGTAGATTCTGGGTTTCCAGAAGTGACGTGATGCGCGAGCAAAAGACATGTTCTAAAATTCTACAACAGATCGATGTCAGAGATATAGACCTATAGTTTTGCGCACTGCTCGACGACCCTTCTTGAAAACTGGGACTACCTGTGCTCTTTTCCAATCATTTGAAACCTTCCGTTCCTCTAGAGACTTGCGGTACACGGCTGTTAGAAGGGGGGGGGGGGGGGAGCAAATTCTTTCACGTACTCTGTGTAGAATCGAAATCGAATTGGTATCCCGTCAGGTGCAGTGGACTTTCCTCTGTTGAGTGATTCCAGTTGCTATATAACCTACGATAGCCAGTTCCTTCTAATTGTGGTACGTGGAACCTTGTGGGGCGAGCGTTATGTGGAGGACGTTCTTCAACTCCCATGTGGGACCTTTCCAACATGGTCTACCAGGGGCACTTTCCAGCAAGATAATGCCCGTCCACATACAGCTCGAATTGCTCGAGTCTTCTTACGTCATGTTCCGACTCTTCCATGTCCGGACTTGTCCCCTTCACAGAACGTGTGGGTGCAGCTGAAACACCAGATGCCACCGTGTCACTCTGTACACCATTTGCAGGTGGTTGTTCAAGATTCGTGGACAAATCTGCCTCAGGACGACATCAAATATCTTATCAACTCGATGCCGGATCGCGCTGTGGTACGTATTGCAGCAAAAGGTGGTCCTACGCATTATCGATGTTGTTGTTTGTCTGCTTGTACTCACTGTACTTCTTTACATGTCTATATTATGGAATCAAAAATGGTTCAAATGGCTCTGAGCACTATGGGACTTAACATCTGAGGTCATCAGTCCCCTAGAACTTAGAACTACTTAAACCTAACTAACCTAAGGACATCACACACATCCATGCCCGAGGCAGGATTTGAACCTGCGACTGTAGCGGCCGCGCGGTTCCAGACTGTAGCGCCTAGAACCGCTCGGCCACTTACATGTCTTTATTCTGGAATCAAGTGAACATCTAATCACTACAGTTATGTCTAGTAAATTTCATCTCGGTCTGATGCTTCCTCTTAGTGCGTTATTTTCAGTATTCCGGCGTGTATTTGGAAAGCATCATGTTTCAGTCGCCAAGAACTGCTGACAAACTAATTATTTAATGTCGCTTTCTCACTCCATAACATCTTTAAGTATCATAAAATTATTTACAACAGCCTACGTGGCAATGTTCGTACTGTGACTTCTCGCTAGCCTCAATACAAAAATACATTATACAGTCAATAGTAAATTGTAGAGATACGTTTACCCTTCGTGTAGTGATACAATGAGGACCCTTCTTATCCTGTGGAAACGCTACATACTGACGCGATCAGTATACGAAGATTAACTATGTAAGAACGTCTTGGGTATTAATAAAATGCTCCAGCAGTATTTACTCCTTTACTTATAGATCACTACCAATTTCGTGGCACTAAAAGCCACATCTTTTGGTGAACACATAATTGAAACATTAGAGATAAAAGCCTCGGAGCTTCTTGTACCCAACGTTCGTTGTCTATCAGAACAAAACACCGCTAAAAGGCAATACGTCATTGAATGAAAACAGCCAAATTCCAATCCGATATGGTGGATGAGTCCGTTTTTCTGGTCTATTCGGAATCACGAACAGGGGACGGGGCCGTGTGCTGTGTCTTATGTAAGAGCAATTCACTGTTGACGGCAGTGACGCGGAATGGTTCTTTCATTCGAATCCACTGTACGAGAGTTTCCATGTAGGCGGTTGTAAATAATTATATGATACCTAAAGATGCTGTGAACACACGTCAAACGCACGAGCTATACGGTCTCCATGGTGACAACGCACCTTCTCACAGGATGCAGCATTTTATTATTTATTCGAAGCAAAACAGTAAGGATCTTCATCGTGAGGTTTGTCTAAGCGTACCGGGATCTATTTTCTCGTAAGAACTTCTACATCATCTTGGAACGATACACACATGGTACAACTTCTACTATCGTATCTACCACACGGTATAGCTGACCACGTTCATTCTATGAACACAGCACCGAAACAGTGACTCGCTTGACAGGTGAGCGTCACTTATCGAGTGAAGACCCTAACGATATTATCAGAAACTGTGCTATCAATACGAATTTGTGTCCATTTCTATATAAAGAAAAGACTTCATTGTTACCGATATTGCTTATTTCGTAAATCATAGAAACACATTCGCCCATACAAATGGTGCTTGGCATGGTTTTTCTCCTCTGCTTTTTAAAAATTACTTTTTAATTATTGACTTCGTTTTTGTCACTGAGTTCGCAAGCAGTCAGCAGTGCTTCGAGTAACAGAAGCCATTCATTTTTCACACAACCCTGACCTACAACTCCAACAAGCATCATGATCTTACTTCATATTCACTTAATGCCACTGGAACGAGGGACAGGCAGCTACAAACTAGCAGATAATTCAGTTATTACTCCTAATTTCTTTAAATGAAGTCCTTTCTTCCATAATTTAATCAGGTCTGACGTTAAGTATAGTAAGATTTCAGAAGTATGTAGGAATGTAGCATGGGAGTATGGGAAGCACCCGAAAATTGTTTACTACTACGACTAAAACATTAATAAATTAATAATTAATACTTGCATGTTGAAGACATAAAAATTTTAAATACAATTATTCATAAAATTGAGAAATTATGAAGCTGATATAAATTCCTTCTCCTGCAGCATTTTTAAGGCGTTATCAGCTTAAAGAAATCAAATCCTGTAGTCAACTATGACATGGATCACTTGTGAAATCATTAACGGTGTTTCAACGACATTGCATTAGCTCTTGTATATATCGCACGTATCACCCATATTCCGGTTTAGTTCATACAAGGGTTAGTGTTTTTGTAAGATATTACGCTTTACGGGGGATATTTTACATGTAAACTGCTTTGCAATGTTGGTTGTTGGATAAATGATTTGTCAATCTCCGGAATCTCTCAGTCATATGACCCACCGCATATGATGGACGAGATCGTAAAATTATTTTAGTCCGTAATGGAAGTATCACATGGCTAAATTATTTTAGTATCTCGCGAATCAGAAACGAATTAGTACCTCAACAATTGGTTTCATCGAAATCTCGTAGAGGTAAATAGAGAACAATAAGTAGTCCACTTCAGGGTGGAGACTACTAAGATATTGATAAAAAGGACAGTTTTTGTGTTATATTCATGAACTGTCGCAATATCTCGGTGTTATGCACAATATTTGTTACAGGCGCAGTAAAGAAGCAGAAAATCGTTGACTGGGGAACGTGTGGCAACTGATAGTCTACGACATTCACATCGCGACACTAATAGTACAGTTTTCGTACGAATATTCTAGAAACGAGCATGCTATTCCTCGCGGTCCAAAGTGAGTTTTTAAAGGCCTTTCTAATACCGTTACAATACACAGCATCGTAACAGAGTGGACAAGTGTTTCCACTTACTTTTTACGGCAAAGACAATTCTGTGCGTGTGTGTATACCACGTAGTTTCGTGCCCTGCTGTTGCGCATCCTGAAAGTCGACAGACCTGAATAATATGTTAGGATACGTCGCACGAGAGTTTTACAAGACATCCTTAGTACACTCATTTCGTTTTCTCCAAAATCCTCTCAATAAACCCAAATGTACAACTTGCTTTCCCTACGATTCAACTGACTCTATTATTCCATTTAACACCCGAACATATTGTTACACCTACGGTTGGATTTGAAGCAAACCATCATGGCGCAGCTAAGAAATGTTTGAGGGAGATTCCATGCAGATCAAATATTCAGTGTGAAAAAAAAAGACTTCCCTAGCTTCGAAACAAGGCACCTCAGTAGTTGCTTGAATATTACTTAACGTAACATCAAAATATTTGCGTTTTTAATAACTATTTCTTGCGTAAACCTCTTCTTGGTTCACCGATTTCTAGAATATTTGAGGATAGCAGATGAAGTGATAAAAATAGTATGTAGCTTTTGGCACTGTGAATTAATTTATTCAACACAGTACATGTTTCAGAAGGCTATATTCCAATAACAGATGTGGTAAGTTGAATAAGTTTATTTCTACAAATTTAATTTTTTATAAACTTAATTATTCAGAAAACATCTATTTTAATTAGTCTAAAATCGCCGTTTTATTTTATAAAATGACTGTCGGTTTCGGTACCATGTACCATCGCCAGGCCACCCCAAGCAGAAGTGTCAATATGCCACACCTATTTGGGACGGTCTGATGATATACAGGACATAAAATCCTACCTGAGGCCTGCGATCATTTTTATGTTAATAATTGGCAACCAATGCTGTACAATCGCAATAAAGTCATGAGATGTTCAATTGACTCTTTTATTAGAACACGTTACGCGTTTCGGGATTACACCCATCTTCAGACATCACAAACTTCAACTCCTTCCAAACCAAACAGGCGTACAACCTTGACAACTCAAAGAAAATATCCAATAACATATGACTATAACTGCAACGCAAGCTCTGTTTCAAGACTGCTTATGTCGCAGTTATAGTCGTATGTTACTGGACACTTTCTTTGAGTTGTTAAGATTGGCTGGTTAGGAAGGGGTTGAAGTTTGTGATGTCTGAAGGTGGGTGTAATCCCGAAACACGTAACATATTCGAATAAAAGAGTCAATTGAACATCTCATGACTTTATTGCGATTTTACAGCACTGGTTGCCAATTATTACGGTCTGATGACATGGTACTGAAACCGCTATTTATTTAAAAAATGAGATGGTGACTGTAAGCCAGAGCAACTAATTTTTTACTGACTGTGTTGATAGCTGTTCAAAGCGACAGCATGACGAGAGTATAATTAATTGTTGGCGTTGCCGCTGTTAGTGGTGGAACACAGTTATCTGATACATGTGTTGTGAATAATGTCACAATGGTTGAGGCAGAACGTTCCTTCTATTGTTCACTGCTTCAGGTTGCATGGCCTTCAACATTCCACATTTCCATGTTGGATGAGTGGTACTTTTCCGGACTACGAATCCATGAGAGCTGGGTTCAGTCCGGTCGATCGCAAGATTTTTATCTGTCCCTCGTCGCTTCTTCCACGGCGGCAATGTTTGGTAATGTGCGCAGCGGTTTGGAATCTACGTTAGACTGTATGTGTGTCCTTATGACTGGGAGATCCAAGTCAGTTCAAAAGTCGAAAGTAGGGAATAGTATACCATCCCATATAGGACTGTGGCTAGTAAAGTCGGCGTTCTAAGAAACATCTGGGTTCATGACAGGTGCTCCATATGAAGAACGTCTACCACCAAGAACTGTAGATAAAATTTCTTTATTTGACAATCAGTTTCGGTAGGCACTCCATCATCAGGTTCGAAAAAAGAATTTACAACTACATATTAGGTGTTATAAAACCAATGGTTTCAGATAATATAATCGATAAATTCGTCACTGTAGTAATATTATTATATGACAGCTGTAACGAATTCCTGGATTTTATGACCAGACGCTTATGATTTTATAACGCCTAATATGATGTAAATGCTTTTATGAGCCTGATAATGATCTGTGGACCGAAACTGTTTGTTCGATAAAGAAATTTTAACAGCGTCTCTTGACAGTAATCACTACGTCCTTCTGAGGAGCAATACGAATGCATTAACAGCTGAGGCCCATAGCGCGGGTGTGGGTGTGGCGTGGAAAACTGGTTTGGAATGTGCGAGTTATGGCGGACTCACCTTGCCGCTGTATTCCCAGCGCTTGATGGGCAGGCCGCGCTCGTCCTGCACCTGCTGCAGCTTGCCTTGCTTCTGCGCGTGCTGCTGCTGGCGCCTCTTGCCCGAGACCTCCATGGCGCTCAGCTCGTCCATCATGCGTCGGTAGGTGCGGCGGTCCTCGTTGTCGCCACTGTCACTTCCGGAGCTGGTGCTGCCCCTGCGGCTGCTGCCGCCGCTGCTGCTGCTGCTGCTGCTCGCGTTCTCCAGCTCCGGGGGCGGCGACGAGGGCGGCGGCGGAGGCGGCACGTCCGGCGGCAGCACGGCGCCGCGCGCCACCGTCCTGATCTTGCCGTAGTCGCGGTACTCGTCGTCGTACTCTTCCGGCGAGGCGATGGGAGGGGCCGCGCTCGGTGACCAGGGGCTCTTGGGTCCCGAAGAGGCGGAGCTGAGCCTGCTGTAGGGCGCGGCCGCGTCGCCCACGGGCGCCGGGTGCAGTACGTCGTCGGCGCGCTGGTTCTTGGCGGTCCGGCCGCCTCCCCAGTATCCGGAGGGGTACGTCGCCGACGCCGCCACCACCGTCCTGGAGCCGCCGCCGCCTCGACCGCCGCTGCCGCTGCCGCCTCCGCCACCGTAGCGCCGCTGGCCGCGGCCGCCGTCGCCTTCGCCGTCGCTCGCCGGCGGCGGGGGCGGCGGGAAGTCCGGCACCTCCGAGTCGGCGCCGTCCACGATCTCGTTCTGGTAGACGCGCTTCAGCTCCCGTCCGGCCGGCGCCGCGCCGCGACCGCCGCCGTCCTCCTGGAAGAAGACCTCGTCGTCGTAGCTTTGCCTGTGTCTGCTCCGACTCTCCCTCACCCTGACGGGAACGCCGTCGACGAGAATCTCGTCGCCGTCGTCGCCGCTGTAGCTCGACTTGGCCGAGGGCACGCGCGCGTTCAAGCGCACCATGGCGCTGATGGCCTGCACCTTGTTTGCGGGCGGAGGCTCCACTTCTTCGTCCTCTCCTTCGCCGTCGCGATTCTTCCGCCTCTCGTCCGGGTCGTGGGCGGAGGGCGAACGGGCGTTCTGTCTCACGTAGCTGGTTGTGTACACCCTCTTCGGCGAGTCCTCCGCCCTCGCCGGTTGGGCCCGAGCGCTCTTGTAGCCGCCCCGCTGCGAACCCGACGACTCGTCGTCTGACGGCGCGGCGGACGACGACGGCCCGATCCTGGAGGCACCCACGTTCACCACGTTGGGCGTGACGGGCTCACTCTCGGAACGGTAGCTGGAGAGGCCGCCGCGACCGGTGTAGAGACTGCGGTACAGGGGCTGGTTCGCCGCGGGAGAACTGCCCCGCGGCAGGCTAGAGTACCTGCCGGCGTCCGACCCATTTCTGCCGGTGGGAAGCGGAGGCAGGGAAGAGGAGCCCTGCCTCGAAGTCACCACGGAGGGCAGCGGCATCGCCGGAGGCGTTATCACTGGCGCCGCGAGGGGGCGGATGCGTCCGTACTGCGAAGTCAGCTGGGACTCGTAGCGGCCACCGCCGGAGCCGCCGCCTCTCGCGGGGTTGGACGAAGGCTTGCCGCTGGAGCTGGAACTCTCGGAACCGCCCCCGGAGTCGTCCTCGTTGGGGGCGGAGGCCGGTGGCGCCGGCGACAGCGGGCGGAACGGCGAGTAGGAGCGGACGCCGTTGCCGATGGAGCTGCGGTAGGAGACGTAGCCGGAGCTGGCCGAGCCGGCGGGCGACGCCGCCCTCGTCGTCTCGTCGGCGGCGCCTGCGCCTGCGCCGGCAGAGGGCGAGTAGGGCCTGGCGTAGCGGCCGCCGAGCTTGCGGGTCGACCAGCCGCCCACTTCGGCGTCCGCGGCTGCGGAGGAGCTCTTGCTGTCGTAGGACATCACCTGTCACCTGCACTGGTCGGGCTGCTGCGGGCTGCGGCTGCGTGCTGGGCGTCGCGTCGCGTCCGGACTCGCACTGGCCGCTCCGATAACGGCAGCCTCGCCTCGCTCTGCGGCCGCCGCGATAACACCGGGACGGCCCCTCCCCGGCGGTTATCGACCTTCGGACCCCAATCACTTAGGCGCCGCCGCCGCCACCTTCCGGTAATTCTGTGTTTACGGCGTACGGCACGTACGGGCGGTTGCTGGCGTCGCGTAAATACCGCTGCCACCAACTGACAGGTCCTCTCTTCAAGTTAAGCTGCACTTGTCTCTTACACCGGCAACTTCCACTAATCAGAGTTACGCTCCACTTGAGCCGACCAGAAAGCATATATCTGTCAGTGCAACTTCTCTAAGCAAACACCTGTCAGAGTTAACCGATATCCTATTTTTGATGTCGTGTCACTTCGTGCACTTGACAAGGGCGCGTTTACTTTCCTCCTCGTATCACTGTAAGGAATTCCTTCTCGCGTATACACTCTGTAAACTCAGATATCTACCGCACCTTGTCCAACTGTGGTCAAGTCATTCATTTGCTAACGTCTCGTGAAAACAGTTCTTGCTTGGCTGTCGTTTGTGCCACATCACTGACCACTTTTCTGTTCCATACAACACAAACAAGTGCTTCAGAGTAAGCAATACGTCTCCATAATATCATTTGTGTTAAGGACTCCTACTTGCAACAATGTTCCTTAGATTCACTTCCTACAATGCGTAAGTCTTCTGCACTGTTTATTAAGGACCGTGGGCTCAATACTGTCGTATCGCATATGTAACACACTACCCAAGTCGTCCTCATTCACTAACCAACTAGCGTCATGAAGCTATTTTCGGAGATCTTAGTTTTGTTGCTTTTCTTCCTCGCAGACTTAACCTCTTTTACAGCAGGTAAATCACAAGTTTTAAGGTATAAGAGTTAAATGAGTCTGTTTATCGTCTATCAGTAGAAACAAAATGTAAAATTTGCCGTATCAGAGCAGACTTTATGTTTTCCGCTTAATTAACAGCTTACACACGGCCTACTAACTGACGAAACTTTGGTTACGATTTCAACTAAGACACTCGTGGGAGTGGAGGAAGTAACACTTTACGCAGCACTTATTCCCATAGCACAATTTTTCAGCACAACTGATAGAAGTAAATTGAAGTGGTAGTAGACCATGTTGGGCGAGCGTCTCTTCAGAATTCTACAGGAATGAAACAGAGGACGGAAAAAAAACAGCAACACGGCCTGCTACAAAAACACTTTACTTCGCGAGACAACTACAAGGAAGAGTTAAGCCATAGTTTGGCCACAACATAGTGCTTCAAGTAATATTACGAACAACACCAATACATTACCGACTATAAAGCTAAGGTATTGGTGAGGAAAAAACGTCACGTAATAATACAAATACAGATATATAGGAGGTAGACTGCAGTTCCAGCTACTGTGCAGACTGCCCTTTCCCGAGGTTCACAGATAGGGCGGAGCACTGTGCACGGCCAAGCCACCGCTGCTGGAAGCACTCCAGATATTCTCCAGCGACGGAGGCAGTGTCTGCGTAGGCGCCCTACCGTAACAGCGCCGTGGTAGGCAGGCTCCGGTGCGTTCCCGCGCGCTGACTCCAGCGCTCCAGGTGTCGCCGCGGCCGGAAACGGAATAAGGCCGACGAAGACGACAGGAACAACCAGCAGCAGCGGAAAGACCAGAGAGACGGGAAGCCTCACAGTGGCCTTGTGAGCAAGTAGACGGGAGGGCGCAGCAGAAACGTCACACGCCGTCGACGGTCGCTGCAGACTACTATGTCGCGTCACTAATATCCCAGCATCCGCCTCTGACCTGTCAGCTACCACACGCGCACCAGACTATCACACAAATACATTACGTGGCCTACAAGAAAACAACGTTTTGCAATTGCTGCTGGGGAGCAAGGTCGCTAACGTGGGCAGGGAAAATATTTCCACAGCACGGTCAACGTCCTTAAGTTTCAAGAAATGTATCGACGTTTAAAGACGCTTGACTCGCCAGCCACAAACAGCTTGCACCTGGCAGCAACGAATTCATTCCACCTTGCTACTACGCAATTAGGCACCGTTCACCTCGAATTTCTTCAATTTTGCGTGAGAGAACAAAGTCAGTAGCTACTACCTAGAGGTGACGTTGCATACAACTCTTACGTTACAATTTCGTCACGGTTTCAGTCACGTATACGTTATCATGACTTAGAAACTGCTGCTAGATTTCTTATATCGTCTGTACGACGAAGAAATAGGAGCACTAATGCAATTGCGTCTGCTCAGCTGTTTAAAATTATTCTGTCGACAAAGACGAAATGATATGTGTAGGCAATAGGACCAACAATTTCGTTATCATCAGTCGGTACCAGGTGTGTACCAATATTGGGTTAAAACAGTCGGAACTCACAAGACAGTCACGACAGAGTTAGTCAGTCATCGATCTGCCACAAATCTAGTGCAAGAACGCCCTACACGAGGTATCTACAGACCACGGATATAAAAATATTAAGACTTTGTTCCAGACAAAGGTAGGGTAATGATTCAGGTATCAATGAACAATTGCGACACATGAAATGTGTTTTCCTTGTCACAAAGAGTACTCGGTTGCACAACTGCTCTACGTTACCTGATGAGGATCCGAAAAAAATGTTTCGATAAAGGCTGCCGCCATATTACGTCAGATGTTAAAAAGTGGATAGGTCACGGCTTCGTAGCAAGTTACAAGCTTTATTTGCAGCGCCCCCTCTGAAAAAGTTCGTGTAAATTTTATTTCCGGCTCACAGAACATACAAATTTCTCTTTGTACAACTATGTTCAACCTTCTGTTGTTACAGCACAAGTCAGTAGTCTGTTGTAAAACTGCACTTATACTGCAGAAGGTGAATGCCGCTTGAAACTGATTTAATTTCTAGTGTGCCGCTGGTGCTAAATAAACACTATTCGCAATTATCTGCCCACTGACAGGCTACAGCGTAAAGTCACCTGTCGAGACGTCTTTAACAGGAAGTTAGAGACAATCCAGCGATAATCTGTCACTGACACTGCTACGGTACAAGCATTTAATGCTGACGACGGTTATCAAGCGATGCCACGCCACCATTTACTCGCAATGGTCCACTATGGCAGGTAAATTTACCGGGCCTTCTCAAAAGAGATGACAGCTGATAAAATCACAGTCGGAATAATAGTCCACACTTCTCCACTGAGCCCGGTAATATTTGTTAAGCCTGACGATGGGTTTACAGTCGGAAACTCCGTCAGGCAGGCACACTTAATGTACCCGGCGCGCGATTGCCCATTAGGATAGGAGGGAGCGAGTAAAACACGTCCACAAGAGACGTCGAACGCGTTTGTTATACCTGACGACTGGTTCTGGTTACGACACGTGTACTGGGCGTAGACGTCCGGCTCCCCGAATGCACGCAACGCCAGCGTTCGTCGCTCCTGATGACGGTGCGCTCGGGTGGGAAACGCCACGCGTCGCGTCACTCGACTCGAGGCCAGGTGCTAGGCGGCCGCGCAGCAGATGTGACACGGGCTGGGGTGGGGGACCTTGGTGCCGGCAGCCGAAATGCAAGGTCGGCGCGCTTTCTCCGGCCTACGCAGGCGGCGACGGCGGCATTCCGTGCCGCACCGGCGCGGCGGGTCGGCTGTTGGTGACGCGTGGGCAGGGAAGCGAACCCCAGCCTTCGGGACCGACTGCTGGCCGGTAGTGAAGGTTAGCCGACCGGTGATGCGCCGTGTACGAGCTGTGCTCCGCAGCTGCACCAGTCCTTGGTACTGCAACGCCGCAGCCACCGATAACAATGATTCTGTCCGTGGAGGGAGAGGGGCGAAAGATTTTTAACGAAAGCCCACGCGACTAATGACTTTCACGTGAAATTCAGACAACAGTGATGCAGTGCACTTTCACAGACCAAACATAATTTTACTCAGGGGAAGGTAGAAGAGGTGCCACGACTTTAGAGCCGCGCTGAGGAAATACCAAAAACCCAACAAGTTGTTACTGAATTAGAGAGAAAAATTACAACTGATTGTGTCAGGAAACCTGAGCAGTTTGTAACTTAGACGTGTTCGCTGGCCAGAGGAACTACACAACTGTAGTGGTGTCTGCCTGTGTTGCACAACTTATGTGACCTTACCAAATACGTAAAAAATCCATTTTTTTCTGGCGCTCACAACCTCGCAAGGAGCCGGATAGCACAGATTTCTCGTGTGACTGTTTACTGGCGTGCACAAACATAAACGATACGAGAAATGTAACTAGAAGGTCACAAGGTGCTTAACACGGGTCATTTAGGCTACAGGAGCATTCTCAGTGTTTATGAACTAGAAGATAAGAGGCGTGTTTATAAAGCTCAGTTTAATTTAATTTATTGAATAAACCAATTTCGACTTGTGCCCTTGAGCTTCAATTGTAACTCAAGCAACCGTTTAAGTCATTATTTTCGTGCTGCAACAACAGTACAGCTTTTGTCAGGTGTGCAAATAATTGTGTCGATCGTTTTAGAACGCTAAAAGCGCGAGAGGAAGAGGAAGAATGGAAAATGACAGAACGGCAGTCGCCGCCTGCGTGTTTCTGACAGTGAGGAACACAGAGAACAAGGGAGGGAGGTCGGAAGCGGACTATCAACGCGTCTGTTTCCCAAGACCGGCGCTCCCAGGACCTTCGCCACGTCGGTCCCTTGCGGCGTCAGTCAAGACCGATCGCTATCAGCTTCCCCGAAGTCTGCGCGTTCCTAATATTTAAACGCAGGGGGACGGAGCAGGAGTGCCGGACTTTTAGGAGCCGCTAGCGGACACCGATTAATTTCCCGGACGGACGCCGACGCCTGCGTGGCGTGCGCGTCGGTCACTCAGGGCTGTTATTCACTGTCGCTGACAGCTGACAGGAGACGTCTCCGCCCCCGTCAGCACGCACGGCGCCCGGCGTCAGTACAGTACCACGTACTTATCGATATGGCGACGTCGACCTGTGAGGTCGGTGAGCTTCGGAAGAGACGTTATCGATACAGGGGCAAAGTAGACCCAGAAGAGCTCTTACCGTATGGCAGTTCGTTCGTCAGAAAGATTCGTATGACTGACATTCGAGATACACACACTCACAAGTGTAACAAGAGCTTCCGTTTGTTTAGAGTTCTCAGTGATTTTCTTTCATAATTACAGCTTTAGGTCTCCGGTAAGCATTTTATAGCTTCCAAATATTCCAGGGAGAGATCATCAGTATAATGGCGCCACACTAACTACTAAATAACTAATACAAACACTGCAGACAGCCTTTTCTTCCCAACGACCTCTCTTTCGGAAGGCATTAAATACTCAGACTAACATCCATTCGACACAGTTCTTCCAAGCGCCTTATCACTGGGGAAACATTTCGTCGTCAGATTTTCGAAGCACGAAATCTACAACTCGGCAATTCCCTCATAAGAGTACTACCGCTTCGTTAACGGAAAAGTGTAAATAGTAGAGCACTATACGGATTGACAGTGAGAGTAAACG
The DNA here is from genome assembly GCF_021461395.2 of Schistocerca americana. Taxonomy (NCBI): domain Eukaryota; kingdom Metazoa; phylum Arthropoda; class Insecta; order Orthoptera; family Acrididae; genus Schistocerca; species Schistocerca americana. The sequence continues at coordinate 370,220,413 of NC_060126.1, forward strand.
GACTAGGAACTGGTTTAAACATCACAACAGCGTGGGTGTTTTAAGCTAATAACATTCTTGTACTGGTACGCAGTTCTGATTTTGCCTTACTGGAGAAATTCTGTTCCCCCAGAGAATATCATTGGCAAGTTTCGCCGCAACTGGAGGTTCTCCGGCACAGTGTCTTCAAGATTTCACGCTTAAAATGGGGGTGGGAGAGGATGTATGGTAGTGTTCGACGACACTAAGTTGGAAGATTTGAAATGGTGAAAATAGCTTGTCAGTCGTTTGTCACACTGTAGTAAGCATCTTTCTGTTTCTAGTGAAGCTCGATAAGGCCTAAATAAGTTATCTGTTGCTGTAGACACACGTAATAGGCATCAGACTCCGACAGCAAGTTTCACTTGGTTCACTGTATTTTTACTTTTCGTTCAGCCGAAGAAGCTAAGGAGCTTTGAAGTTACGAAAACACGTCCGGTGAATGCACGCAGAGACGATGGCACTACGATGATAACATTCTCAGTTACTAGGGAGTTTAAAGAAGTGGAGCACGTTACCAGTAGCACTTTATGGTCAGAATACGCTAACGAGCAATGTTCTTTAATGGACCCTAAAGCAGAGGTCTCGAAATAAGTGTGTGGCACGTCTTCAGGTTACACACCGGCGTCAGTAATCACTTGTTACTCTATCTCATTTTGCGCCTTTCATTTCCTGACGTCTCGTCACTAGCTTGCGTCCGTAGTTGTGTTTGTTTACGCTCACGACGCTGTTCAGGTTAGCAGTGCGCGTTCTGCAACAGGAGGAGAGCGAGTAGTGGTCGTGTCAGCTGGAACGAGAGCTGTGACGTCAGAGCAGACGCGACCGGTAGTGGTGGCGGCGGAGACAACGCGGAGGTCCGCGGAAGACGCGTGCGTGCCGGCGTCAACGCACACGCAGGACAGTTCGCGTCGCGTCGCGTCTCAGAGCGCAGCGGCACAGCGGACCAAGGAACTCGGCGGCCGAGCAGCCGGCTGTCGGACACGGTACTGCCCGGCCGGCGCGCCGGCTCCCCTCCCCAGAGGGGGGGGGGTTCCCCCTCCGCCACACAGGGGGTTCCCCCTCCAGGGAGCGCCACCCTCTTCTCTCTCCCCTGCCGCGTGCGTTCCCCTGGCGCAGCGGCAGCCGCAACCGCACCCACAACGACACAACGATGCCGGCCGTGTAGGCTAATGAAACACAAACAGCCGGCGCCGTACGTCGCACACATCACAGCCGCAACCAGTTTCAAGGTTTCGGGGCGACGAGCAACGAGGCTCGAACCGGAATATCGAGCGTGAGGGCAGCTATGTGTGTATGTGTCACTGCCTGTTTCCCTAAAGCCGCTTTTCCATGACCGATTTCCCCGTCTCATTCTACACTACATCAATGTTCCGCAACCCACCTGACTGTGTGTGACCAACACCCACTCAAAGGAAGGCCTCGGCGCTTGTTGGTGACGTCACGTCAGCTAGGCACGGCGAACGCCAGGTCTGTTGCAGGCAGAAACGCCTGGGCGTGCTTATCACTATAAATCTCTTATTTTTGGACAAAATGTTTGGTATTGTTTTGGATTCTGCAGTTTTATTTAGATGAAAGATTTTCTTACAATCGTAAAGCTACAAATGAAGATCATAGTTCTGTATTACTGAACCCTGTCGAAACAAACGTAGATCAATATGAGAAGATGCTTTGCTCCACTGCAAGCTTCGTAAATTTTACATTCAAGTAACTGTATTTACTTGATCCAATTTGTTATCGAAACTTACCCCAACCCCCTTACAATGAACTCGTTTCTTTTATTTATTTACTTATTTTCGTTTGACATCGTCATTGGAAATGTGAACTAATTTACATGTGTAAATGTCCCACTGTTGCCAGTCATTAGATTACAGTCGTTTTCAACGAAAGGAATTCTAAAATAGCTTCATACATCGAAAATACTGCTGAGCTTAAACTTTTTTAAACATGCACATTAGAAAAGATAAATATTCCCCTCTAGCAACTGAAAGGAGAAACTTTATAAGATAAAAAATTTTATTTGATAAAGCAAGTATCTCTCTTTTGCCTCTTCTTCTGTCCCCCATCCCAACCCCAAACGTGTACAATCGCAAGATATTTCATTAACATTCTGTGCTCCTCACCCCATAGTCAACCAAGATATCTAAAGAAGAGCACCAATATGTTCACAGTTTCTTGTAAAAGCAACCCAATACAAACGTAACTTCCCCAGATTTACAAAAAAGGTAAAGAAGCATGAATTCTGTTGCAGCTGGACCATGCATTTGTTTTTGTATGTCAATCCTTAAAACAGGTGGAAATTTAAGTTCAGGAGTACACTACTTGTTTAGAAGTGTAATGAATTGCACAATTAATTGATTGCAGAAATCTCTCAGAACAATGTGTGTTGGTCAACTACCGCCAATAGTTTCACATTTTCCTGTGTCAGAGAGGGAGACACCACCATTATGAGTATGCCTGAAAGAGACCTGGCGTTGGCCGTGCCTAGCTGACGTGACGTCACGAACAAGCGCCGAGGCCTTCCTTTGAGTCGGTGTTGGTGTGACGCGTTTTACAACTGGTACCACTAGGTGACCCCCCCCCCCCCCTTCCCGTTCCATTCCCGAATGACCAGTGTGCTATAGTATATCGAGAGGTTGTAACAATGGAAAATAGTACTGAAATGCAGGAGGATCTGCAACGAATTGGCGCATGGTGCAGGGAATGGCAATTGAATCTCAATGTAGACAAGTGTAACGTGCTGCGAATACATAGAAAGAAACATCCTTTATCATTTAGCTACAATATAGTACGTCAGCAACTGGAAGAATTTAATTCCATAAATTATCTGGAAGTAGGCATTAGGAGTGTTTAAAATGGAATGACCATATAAAATTAATCGCCGGTCAAGCAGACGCCAGACTGAGATTCATTGAAAGAATCCTAAGGAAATGCAGTCCGAAAACAAAGGAAGTAGGTTACAGTACAGTTCTTCGCCCACTGCTTGAATACTGCTCACAGGTGTGGGATCCGCACCAGATAGGGTTGATAGAAGAGATAAGATCCAATGGAGAGCAGCGGGCTTCGCTACAGGATCATTTAGTAAACGCGAAAGCGTTAAGGAGATGATAGATAAAGTTCAGTGGAAGACTCTGCAGGAGAGACGCTCAGTAGCTCGGTACGGGCTTTTGTTGAAGCTTCGAGAACATACCTTCACCGAGGAGTCAAGCAGTATATTGCTCCCTCCTACGTACATCTCGCGAAGAGACCATGAGGATAAAATCAGAGAGATTAGAGCCCACACAGAGGCATACCGGCAGTCTCTCTTTCCACGAACAATACGAGACTGGAATAGAAGAGAGAACCGATAGAGGTACTCAAGGTGCCCTCCGCCACACACCGTCAGGTGGCTTGCGGAGTGTGGATACAGATGTAGAAGAGGGATTGTCCGTAAGGCTCTATATTAGCTCTAATAATCTTGAATTTTTTCGTTGACCCATTTTTCGAGACGTATGTTATTTTAGTAGTATCTCTTAATAATATACAGTCATGAGTTCTACAATTTTGTGCAGCTCCCAACGCGATGGAATAAAATTAGTAATTTTCTGCTGCCACTAACAGTACTCCACTGCATAGTGGCTTTCCAGAAGCTTAATGTCCAACAGGTGCTCGGAAACAACTGCCTTCATGCGAAAGTGAGTACGGTCTGAAGCCAGCCTATTACGTTACTGCTGAAAACTGCTTTAGTCGAATTAGTGAAAGCCCAGCCCATCATCTCAAGGCTGGACAATGCTCGCGTTTACCGGGTACAGGAAATCGGCTTTACAACAACCATGAGAAAAATCCGTCTGAGTGGTCTAAACCAAAAGACACTTTAGAAGACATTTTCATTGACTTTCTTGTATAGTTCCATGATTTTCCCTCTTTCTTAACCGCTAGGCAAAATGGACTACGAAACTAAATAATCCACGCTTCATATTCTTAAACTGGAAATTAAATCTCGCGTTGGGGTCCACTTTCGGAAACCGTTTAATGTCAGTTTGCATGGCATCATTATTGATAAAGCAACGGTACATATGTCACTCCCGTAAATATTTACTCAACACTCAGTACAATTAGCTGCATCTGCACTTGCTCTATAGAAATTGCACAACTTGGAGGAAACCCCCGGACTTCTTTGTGTTTCGATGGGCAGTTCGTTGCACAGCAGTTCTTGGCGTGCAATGAGGGCAGCACTGACGGGACTTCACCTCCACAGGCAACAAAGGCAATCTCTGTTCCAAAATGGTTCTGAGCCCTATGGGACTTAACTGCTGAGGTCATCAGTCCCCTAGAACTTAGAACTACTTAAACCTAATTAACCTAAGGACATCACACACATCCATGCTCGAGGCAGGATACGAACCTGCGACCGTAGCGGTCGCGTGGTTCCACATGTAGCGCCTAGAACCGCTCGGCAACCCGGGCCGGCGGCAATCTCTGTGCTACGACACGCAAAGACAGGAATTTGTCATCTGTGCACGCCCGCTCGAATGTGACGACTTTGCGCCACGAACATCAGTCTGGTATGTAGCAAATGAGAAAAGAAACAGACAGACATGGAAATTAAGTCATCGGGACGACGGATTCGTACACCTGCGACAAAATCGGAAAAGGCGAAATACATCTTTTTCACACACACACGCACACGAGATGGAGACAGAGAGAGAGAGAGAGAGAGAGAGAGAGAGAGAGAGAGAGATTAAGATGGTCAGGCGGGATATGGTAGATGTGGTAATAGCAAGGAAAAGTAGGCACACAAAATATAGTTGCCATGGCCACAACTGGGTAGTTGACTCTACAAGAGATGTCTACCCACAGCTTGCAACCATCTTAGTACGCGACTGACATCGTCATTCCCACTGTGCCTGGTAAAATACTTTTACTTGGTTCGCAGTCAAGTTCAGCCAAGCCTGGCTTCGGAATTCAGTTCCTCCTTCGAAAAGCCCTGGGTTGCTCTTTGTTTTGGTTTTGTTATTTATAACCATTTAATAAGCTGGGTCTTTGTTTTTATTTGTTAAGATGTTACTTTTCATTTAAAACACTGATACTGTAACTAACAAGCACAAAGTAAATAAAATCTCGATCTTCCAACATTACATTATTTGCCAATATCATGAAGTTATTGCTTTGCACCCTCGCCTCAGGTTCGTAAGTATCATTGTTCTGAAACATTTAACTGGAGTGTAGTTTGGACGTAAATAAAAAGTTCCTTAAAAGCTGGTAATCTTGCAATACTTTTGATAACAGACATGAACAGGTTATTCATCGTCACCTCATCGAGCTTTTTTTTCAGTTTACATTCGTATTTCATGATTTACAGGGAAAGAGATTATTCGTCTCAATCTGTAGTTACGGCAACTGAGTAACTTTAAGCAAACGTTGCTCAACTTCACTACCAACAATTAAACGTGGAAAACGTTCACTGCTTCTTTTCTGTAATGGTCAGTGTTGATCGCACAGTGGGGCGTGGCGAAATAACTCTGTAGCGGATGCCGGTGAGGCTGCTTGGCGAAGCAACGCAGTTTAAGACACTACACTCGTATGTGAGAAGCCCCGTCGAGTCATCTCAATGCAGGTTTACCAAAATTGGGCATACTTGTCAGCAGGGTATGATCAGGGTTCCCCTGCGTCTGTTGAGGCGAAAGGTGGGACGGTTTCTTTAAAAAGATTTTTGTACTATCAGAAGTGGTGCACTGTCCCTAATGATCTCTTTGTCGACGGAAAATTTAACCTTTCTGCATTATCTTTAATAAGATCGGCCTATGTTCGTCCTATTGTCGTGTGGTTCTAAATCGACACTGCCACAAATAATGACAGCAAACAGTTAATTCACACAATGAAATGTATTCGTAGTTGCGAATATGGACAGCCATCAGCTGTATAATCGAATGACGACAGCGAAAACGTCTACCGGATAGTGACTCGAACCCGGATTTCCCGCTTAATGCAAGTGGTCGCCTAACCATTAGGCTATTCGAGCACGCTTCACGGCCACGCCCAAACTTCCAAATCTCGTCAAACATGTGTATACAACCCACATTCGTACGTTCATTATTTATACTCCTGTACAGGGTAGACATTTTAACTGAAAGTCGTTTCCCTATTGTCGGCGGATAAATACGACATTGTAGTGCCTGTGTTATCCAGAAGTTTGACACTGCTTAATAAAACTCGCTCTGCAGTATCGTATCGAATTCAAACATTGTTCGAATGAGTTCACATTTAAAGCAAACTCAAGGGCTGGACTATTAGCTTACATTACCTCCACTATCGCCGAAATGCATGGGTAAAAATTTAGTTTAGGCTCCTATAAATCAAGATTTTTCCTTCCAGCTTCTTCTCTTTTGTAGCTTTCCAGTAGTTCTGATTTCGCCTGGCTGCTTTACGAAGGCTGCAGAGTTACAGCTGGATAGTGGGACTCCCACTTTACAGTCTTCCACCCTCCATGATTTTCTTGTAAGGGTTTACTCCCGTACAGGCTTCTAGAAGCCCCTCCCCCTCTCACCTCATTCGCTACATAAGAGAATAAACAAAAAACAAAGACCGTCCGAGAAGGCCTTGAAGGTTTACCGAAGCGAACATAAACCTATCTGATGGACCGATAAAATAACACAAACTTTTGAATAGCGGAATTTGTAAACATAATAACACGAAGCGTCAGAGGGGTATCCACAAAGGGAAAGGAAATAACAAAAAATATTATAAGGGAGCATCCATTAGAGAAACCACAACAAAAACTAAAGGAACCAGCGATCTAGGAAATTATAATTTACAGCGGATTACAAAAATGCAGAAGAGTACAAACTGGAGCTCCTACACTAATTAACGAAAAATAGAAGAGCAGACTGGTAAGCTAGAAGTGGACAAGCGAACGAAGAAACAGGTGAAGATCTAATATATCTACATACTATTTACCCTATATAACAGTGTATGGACCAGAGGACGGGGAGAAGAAGTAATGTGGGGTGTTTCACGAGGGCATACAGATAACACTAGACGTGATAAATAAAAATGACTAAATTGTAAGTGGTATAGACTAAAATGCAAGAATAGAGGGAGAGAACAGATAATATACTAGGTTATGCTAGAGAGATTACAGTCAGTAGCAATGGAACCATGTTAAGAGATTTTGCAACATTTAACAACTTCACCAGTTTTGAACTCTTTCTACAAACACAAAGATATTCGCCAAGTACACATGTAGAACCATAACCGACTTTTTTCTAACAAAGCAAAATGCAGCTATTCTGCTTCAGGATCTGCATGTATATAGAGGGTATGACATAAATACAGACCACTTCTAGGTCAAGCAAAAGTTGCCTTAAAGGAGGAGGAGGAGATTAGTGTTTAACGTCCCGTCGACAACGAGGTCATTAGAGACGGAGCGCAAGCTCGGGTTAGGGAAGGATGGGGAAGGAAATCGGCCGTGCCCTTTCAAAGGAACCATCCCGGCATTTGCCTGAAGCGATTTAGGGAAATCACGGAAAACCTAAATCAGGTTGGCCGGAGACGGGATTGAACCGTCGTCCTCCCGAATGCGAGTCCAGTGTGCTAACCACTGCGCCACCTCGCTCGGTAGTTGCCTTAAAGCAGAGATGGCATTATATATACAGGGTATTACAAAAAGGTACGGCCAAACCTTCAGGAAACATTCCTCACACAAAAAGAAAGAAAATATGTTATGTGGACATGTGTCCGGAAATGCTTACTTTCCATGTTAGAGCTCATTTTATTACTTCTCTTCAAATCACATTAATCATGGAATGGAAACACACAGCAACAGAACGTACCAGCGTGACTTCAAACACTTTGTTATAGGAAATGTTCAAAATGTCCTCCGTTAGCGAGGATACATGCATCTACCCTCCGTCGCATAGAATCCCTGATGCGCTGATGCAGCCCTGGAGAATGGTGTATTGTATCACAGCCGCCCACAATACGAGCACGAAGAGTCTCTACATTTGGTACCGGGGTTGCTTAGGCAAGAGATTTCAAATGCCCCCATAAATGAAAGTCAAGAGGGTTGAGGTCAGGAGAGCGTGGAAGCCTTGGAATTGGTCCGCCTCTACAATCCATCGGTCAACGAATCTGTTGTTGAGAAGCGTGCGAACACTTCGACTGAAATGTGCAGGAGCTCCATCGTGCATGACAACATGTTGTGTCGCACTTGTAAAGGCACATGTTCTTGCAGCACAGGTAGAGTATCCCGTATGAAATCATGATAACGTGCTCCATTGAGCGTAGGTGGAAGAAACTAAAATGAGCTCTAACATCGAAATTAAGCGTTTCCGGACACATGTCCACATAACATCTGTTCTTTATTTGTGTGTGAGGAATGTTTCCTGAAAGTATGGCCGTACCTTTTTGTAACACCCTGTATACAAAAACTCATCAGAGCAACCAAGGGGGATATAGAAAGTATACTTACTGGAACATGGGTATCAAGAATCTATACCAGTGATGGCTAGGCTAAATTATGAGTAGACTCTTAGAAACAGGCAGTATTGAACATCAATGAGGACAAATTAAGAACGTAATAGGTACTGCAATGAGTGAGGCATTAGGTAAAACAACACAAAGGAAAAGGAGAAAAGGGCATATCTTTTCGACAAAAGAAATGGAGGAGGCAGAGACTACAGAGAAAACCTCATATCAAATACCTACAACACCCAAGCGGGAGAATAACGAACTTACCAGAAGATGACAGTGAGTTTGTAAAAGCTAAGCGGGAAACTATATCAAGATGGATGTCATAATTTCGTAGCAGCTACTGAGGATGAAGTCCAAGTGAAACGAACACTTGCCTGTAAAACAGTATGACACCTGCAACATGGGAAAGGATATGACAGATATCATTGTCATAAAGAAAAAAGATTGGTTTCATTGCTACAAAAAATGTGGACTGATGAAATGAATAGCCTATAAAAAAGGAGGAACCCTTGAAATGAAATTCAGATCACACTGAATACCACAAATCAGAGCATATTCAGAACCGAAAGGCAGTGGAAAGTAACGGTGAAAACAGAAAAATTATAAAATGCTCTTAAAGAGGATTTAAAACATGATTCCTTAGCTTTCTGAATCATGGCTTGACAAGGAAAGAAATGTCAAAAACTGGAAGACATCGCTCATAAACCCAATGTTCAAGAAGGGCAATAGACCAAATCCCGAAAATTTTGGAGGGATATTGTTAATGAACTCGGCGTATAAGATGTGTGCTAGAAGAATAACGAAAACTAAAGCTCTTAATGGAGTGAATTCTGTCGGAGAAACAAAATGGATTCAGAAAAGGAAGGAGTTGTAAGGGAAATAAATTTGCACTAAGAATAATTATAGATAAACATAAGGAATACGATGAAGAAACGCACATCCTTTTCACAGATTATGTAAAAGCCATGGGTAAAGTAAAGATATAATTGTTACCGGAAATGTTAAGAAGAAGAGACATACAACGGTATCTTATACAAGTAATTCAGAAGATCTATGATAACATCATAATCCAAATAAATGCGGATAATCAGAAAAGAACAGAAGATATTAGCATAGGAGTCCGACAAGGTTGCAGCCTTTCGCCACTGTTCTTCAATATGTACGCGCACACTGACGAAGTTGTATGGCAGTGGAAAATGAAACTACAGAATTACACACACTATTTTAATCATCCACATTACATACTGACGATGCTATTTGCAGATGCTCAAGCTATGAACTCTAACAGTAACGATAGAGAAAAGCAAACTGCGTGTGAACTACACAAAATATATCGAATGAATGCCGGCCGCGGTGGTCTAGCGGTTCTAGGCCCTCAGTCCGGAACCGCGCGACTGCTACGGTCGCAGGTTCGAATCCTGCCTCGGGCATGGATGTGTGTGATGTCCTTAGGTTAGTTAGGTTTAAGTAGGTCTAAGTTCTAGGGGACTGATGACCTCAGATGTTAAGTCCCATAGTGCTCAGAGCCATTTGAACCATATCGAATGAATAACGTATAAATTTCAATACAAAAAACAAAAATCATAGCTTTCTGTGGGAAAAAAAGAGTAATAGAAAACAAGATTATGGAGCAAGCAAATCTAATTTAATTTTTAGGGACCATGCTAATGTACAGAGGAGACTACAAGAGAAAACTGAAAAGTTCAATTAACTCGCGGTGCAATTAGAAAAGCTCTTTAAATTAAAATAAGGACAGGAACTTATCTCCCAAATTTTATAAACTTACGCCGAAACCATCAGTGCTACATGAAAGTGAATCTTGGATAATAAAGAAGAAGAAGGAAAAAGAAGAAGAAGGAAAAAGAAGAAGAAGGAAAAAGAAGAAGGAAAAAGAAGAAGAAGGAAAAAGAAGAAAAAGGAAAGAAAGGACTACAGGTCAACGAAATGAAACTTCAGCTGGGTCAGCTGTAATATGTTGCAACACGTTTTATGGCCGCGCGGAGTAGCCGCGTGGTCTACGTCGCCTTGTCACGGTCCGCGCGGCTCCCGCCTTCGGAGGTTCGAATCCTTCCTCGGGCATGGGTGTGTGTGTCGTCCTTAACGTAAGTTAGTTTAAATTAGATTAAGTAGTGCCTAAGCTTAGGGACTGATGACCTCAGCAGTTTGGTCCCATAAGACCTTACCACAAATTTCCAGAATTTTCCACGTCTTATGCTCGCGTAATATGACATTTCTGGAGGCCGAAAGTCTCCCCTGTAGGGACCAACATGGCTTCCGGAATCAATGATCGTGTGAAACAGAACTTGGTCTGCTCATCCACGAGACACAGAAAGCAATAGACGGGCGCGTAGGTAGATGCCGTTTTCCTTGACTTCCGGACGGCTTTCGATACAGTTTCGCACTGCCGGTTAGTGAACAAGATAAGAGCGTGTGGAATATCAGACCAACTGCGTAATTGGATTGAGGAGTTTCTAGCAAACACAGCATGCCATTCTGAACGGAGAGATGTCTTCAGGCGCAAAAATAACTTTGGGCATGCCCCAGTGAGGACCATTACTTTTCACAATATATGTAAGTGAGCTAGTAGGTAACGTCGGAAGTTCCACGAGGCTTTTTGCAGATGATGCTGTTGTACACAGAGAAGTCATGACGCTAGAAATTTGTAGCAAAACGCAGGAACACATGCAGAGGATCGTAGCTTGGTGGAGGGAGTGGCAGCTGACCTCAACTTACAAGGGGAGGCCGCCAATTGTGAAATTCAGATTCGATTCATACTGTGCATAATAAAAGCTCATGGCCAGAGGTGTAATGTGGCAAAGCACCAAGATGCACTTCTCAGCCGTCGTCGAGAAAATCGACAGTTAAAAGAAACCGTTGTGGTGAAATACTCTCTACGATTAATGATTTTCAACAGCGTCGTGGCGCAGCGGTAAGCCTTCGGGTTCGTAATGAGAAGGTCGCCGGATCGAATGTCGCACCACGCAATTTTTTTTTATTATTAGTTTTTTGTAATTCAAATTATATATATATATATATATATATATATATATATATATATATACTATTAATGAATTGCTTATGAATTGCTTATGCATGTTGGTGAAGGCGGATCGCTCTCAAATTGTACCGCCTCCATTTTTCCGTTTGTTTAACAGGGTGTACCAAAGTTTTCACGTCCGCACTGATTTTCGACGATGTTATAAGTTGCGCTAGGGACCGCATCTACTTTCTTTCGAAGTTAGCAGGCAACTAACAGTTATGCGGCGGCTCGTTTCGGCCCATTCAACATCTGTCCTTCAAGTGTAACGAGCGAGTAACGGAGTTTATATTTCATACCTGCCACAGCAAATTTGTGTTCGTGGGGTCTCTATTCTAATTGGAACGTTTGACTTACGCTATACGTATTCGATTCGGAATATCGTTTCTACGTCTTCCGTTTATTATACGTGGTTAACATTATGAAGACAATTAATAACATTTGTGAAATACAACTTTGTTTGCGGAAAACATAATGATGTTCGAAGTCGTCAGTTTTTCCACGACAAACGACTTTCAACAACTTATAATATGCATAATTGTTGCAACTGATTGCTGGGAATTATATATATATATATATATATATATATATATATATATATATAACGTGAAAGTCGTTTGTCGTGGAAAAACTGACGACTATATATATATATATATATATATATATATATATATATATATATATGTGTGTGTGTGTGTGTGTATATACATTTGAATTACAAAAACAAATACTAAAAAAAAAAAAAAAAAAAAAAAAGTTGCATGGCGCGAGATTCGATCCGGCGACCTTTGGATTACGAACCCGAGCGCTTACCGCTGCGCCACGACGCTGTAGAAAACTGTTAATCGAAGAAAGTATTTCACCGCAACGGTTTCTTTTAACTGTCGATTTTCTCGACAACGGCTGAGAAGTGCATCTTGGTGCTTTGCCACATTACACCTCTGGTCATGAGCTTTTATTATGCGCAGTATGAATCGAACCTGAATTTCACAATTGGCGGCCTCCCCTTGTTAGACAAATCTGACGTTCCGCGAGTACTTAGAAAGACCCTTTGTTGTATGATTGCCATAAAATAGGTAGGATTATGCGTACAGAGCGATTTGAAGTGGAACAACCATATGAAATTAAATGCGAGTAAGGTAAATGACACACAGAGATCAGTTGGAAGAATCCTCAAGAAACATAGTCCATGAACAAAGGAAGTAGCTTACAAAATTCTTGACGACCAGTACTTTAATACCGCCCATCGGTAAGAGATCCGTACCAGAGTGGATTTCGCGAAAAAAAGGCCACAGAGGTTCGAGCCCACACGGAGACTTACTTACAATCTTTCTTCCCGCGAACTATTAGCGAGTGGAACAGGGAAAGGGGGAAGTGATACTGGTACGTAAAGTATCCTCCACCACACACGGTAAGGTGGCTTTCGGAGTATAGAAGTAGATGATAGGCTATAAAAGAAATGCAGATATTAGGAAAGTATTGAAAGTATTTGATATAAACGAAAAGGTTGAAGAAAATAGACAAAAATGGGTATCCCATCTGTTGCGATTGCAGGAGACAAGATTATCGCTATTTTACGGCAATACATTACGCAAATTAAAAGATGCCTTGGAAGACCAGTAAGAAGATGGAAGGATCAAATGTAGCTGTAATAGTTCGAGTAAAGCCTAACTCATGACGGAGGAAGAAGAAGAAGGTAAATCAAGACGTGATTTCTTTTAATTTTTTTAAATTTTTTTTTATTATTTTTTTTTACGCGTCTAGTTCCATAGGACCAAATTAAGCAACATATATCCAAGTGCATGGAACGTGTCAGTACATGAACTTACAACATAAAAGTAGTTACAGACAAAATACAATGTTTATGAGCCTAAAAAAGACAAACCATAAGTTTGTGTAAACGCAGCCAACAACATAACCGCCGGCCGCGGTGGTCTAGCGGTTCTAGGCGCTCAGTCCGGAACCGCGCGACTGCTACGGTCGCAGGTTCGAATCCTGCCTCGGGCATGGATATGTGTGATGTCTTTAGGTTAGTTAGGTTTAAGCAGTTCTAAGTTCTAGGGGACTGATGACCTCAGATGTTAAGTCCCATAGTGCTCAGAGCCATTTGAACCATTTGAACAACATAACCGCAGGATGTCCTGGACAGAATAGAAGGAGTGACCCGTGAGGTAGTTGATGTTTTACGGATTATTTTATGAGAAACATTCCAGAAATTCTGATTTCATAACCACTGAAAGTTGTTCATATGTTTAAATGAAATGTTTTTCTCCGGACTGCCCCCAGCGTCGCTTCCTCTGACACGTAAGGTTTCCCCTCAATACGCAGCCAGTGGTGTAAACATATTAAAGACGGCTCAGGTCGTGTCACGATTTACTGTGAGCCCAGGGATAGACGTTTGAATTTGTGCTGCCTCTCCTCTGTACGAGGCCGTAAATAAATTAGCGCCTGATGAAAGGCTGACACGAACGTATTCTCGCGCTTCCTTTTCTTCCATATAACACGTGGCGCGGCGCGAGGGCTAAACTGTTTACGGGGCCCTTTATAGCACCGAGAGTTCACAAAACATCACTTTGTAGAAAAAGAGAAGAAAAAAGTAATCCAGTCCCGGCAGACTTCTGTTCAGTCACAGTTTATTTACTCATGCATTCATATTATCTGGTAAGATTAAGGACTTTGAACCCTCTGTTCTGACAAGGCATCCCTATTGCGTCAACATTACAATTTTCACAATACATGACCAGAACACAATGATGGTGATGACAATAATAATAATAATTATTATAATAATAGTAACTAGGATCATTAACTGCACAAGCGGAGGAAATGTTCGGAGGGTGCTGATTCCGAAACTATGTGTTCAATAAGTCATTTGCCGCTCCAGTGTCTAATAAGACCTTTGTTAAGTCCATCACATAATTAAGTCCTTATTAGTAACTGGAGCCGCATTTCATTAATTAATACAGAGGAATTCGTGTGGAGATTTCACGAAATATGGCATCCATCATCCTATATCATCTGTTGAAATGCTGACTATCCCTCGGGGCTTTCATACTGAGCAGCTGCTTGAGAAGCAGCTTAGGAATCTGCAACTGCAACTCACCAACCTATGGAGCAATAGTAGTCCCAGGCAGTAATTGCACGCCACTTAATCTGGCAGAAACATCCGCATATGTCCCAAGCTCTAAGACAGAAATTATAATGGGATGGTTTAGAAAAGGAGTAACTTGAAACATACGAATTACCTCAGCGATTTACAAGCATCAGTGCATCAATGCGACATTCACGAGTTGTACAATTAATTTGATTTCATCATACACGGTCTGTTCACAACATTTCGGAACTTCGTCCAAAAATTTTTCTACGCATACCTTTTACTTATTGTGCATGGTCTCCTTCGAAATAATCCCCTCCACAATTGATAAACCGCTCCCGACACCATTTCCACTTCCGGAAGCAGTCTTGGTGCACCTCTTGCTAATCGTGCGAAGCGTCATCTGCGAATTTTCTTAAATCTCGTCTATCATTAGAAATCTTCGTCCTTCCAACTTTGGAAATAAAAAGTCCGCAGGGACCATGTCTGGAGAGTATGGAGGTTGAAGCAGCACAGTGATTTCGCTTTTTGTGCAGTAGTCACACACCATCAGCGATGACTGTCCAGGTGCGTTATCGTGATGCAAGAACCATGAATTGTCTCGACACATTTCAGGTCCTTTCCTTCTCACAATTTCCCCCAGGCGTCACAACATGTCGCGATTGTATCACTGATTAACAGTTTGTCACTGTGGCATGAATTCCTGATGAACTAATCTTTCAAACTCAAAGAAAACTATTAGCATGGCTTTGACATTTAACATGACCTGAAGAGGTGCTTTTGGTCGAGGAGAACCTTTCCTTACCCACTGTGAAGATTGAATCTTGGTCTCAACATCGTAACCTTAGACCCATGCCTTATCACCAGTTACGATTCTCTTAAGGAACATCTCGTTCTCATTTGCGCGATCCGAAAGCTCTTCACAGATAGCGAGGCGACGATCTTTCTGGTCTTGACTCATGAATCGTGGGATGAACTTGGCGGCAACAAGATGCATTCCAACAAGCTGTATAGGGATTTCATAATAAGATCCAACTGAAATGTTACACTCTTCTGCAATCTCTCGGGCAGTCAGTCTTTCGATAGGTACAATTTCGTTGATATTCCTGACATGAGCGTCGTCGATAGACGTCGAAGGACCTCCTGAACGAGGGGCATCTTTAACTTCCGTCCGGCCACTTTTAAAACTCTGTGAACCATTCGTAATACCGAGTACGACTTAAGTTCTGATCACCGTAGGCTTCCTGCTTCGTTTATTGTGCCTCTGTAAAGGTTTTCTTGAGTTACACGCAAAATTTAATGTAGACGCATTACTCCTCTAACTCTGCCTTCTCGAAATTCGTAAACTGTGAGACACAACATTCTTCTCTACACAGCACTGAACGATAACTAACAGACATACTCAGTGAAACTTCCGGCAGCTACACATTAAACACAGGGGTGTGTAGAGATGGCAACTGCATTTCGCTTCAACACACCATCGGCGCGAAATTACGAATGTTCCGGAATTTTTTGGACAGACCTCGTATTCAACGGTTCCTTATAGTTTCTTCAGTCTTATGGTTTTTTTATTTCATTCGTGGAAATTAGTGTCAGTGACCAGATCCCAGTAAGGTGGTTGTGTGCTTAATGCATTATGAGCCGGTTCTTTTTAATCTGTTGTTTGACTTTTTCGCACAGTTAGTTGTTCAGCATCGTGAGTGAGGCTATATTTCACCACGAAACAGTGGACGGATGGGAAAAAAAAACAAGCTGGAAGCCAGCGCTGTGACTGTCGAGGCGAACAAAAATGCGTAGCCGGTGCCAGCTGCATTTCTAAGCAGCAGTCCTGTCCTCGCCTGCGCTCCCAGGAGCCCACGGGGAACACCTCGCGTCCTGGCGAAGGATACTGGCAGACGGAGCAGCATTCTCTGCGAGTGTAGTGCGGCGTATTCCCGGTCCAGTCTGACCAACTTGCGACTGCCGCGTTCGTGTCCTCACCTAGTCACACCGCTGTGTCGCTTTGTGTTCAGCGAGGCCTCGCTCGGTTTTTAGCCAGGAGAGCGGTGTAGTAGCGATGCGAAAAACCGAACCGGTGTTTTAGTTCTAAGTAGCTGCTATTTTTCGGAATTTGTTCGGTCTCGATTATAACAGTTGTCTTTTATTTTGTTACTAATAACCGATTCAAAACCCGATATATCTATTAGCGCCAGCCGGGGTGGCTGAGCGGTTCTAGGCGTTACATCCTCGAATCGCGCGGCCGCTACGGTCGCAGGTTCGAATCCTGCCTCGGGCATGGATGTGTGTGATGTCCTTAGGTTAGTTAGGTTTAACTAGTTCTAAGTTCTAGGGGACTGACGACCTCAGAAGTTAAGTCCCATAGTGCTCAGAGCCATTTGAACCATTTTTTATCTATTAGCCCCAACAGCATTACTAAAATTTTTCATCTTTAAATAAACAGTTTTTTTTAAAAAAAAGGAGTGGTTTTTATCCATAAAATTTCCATGGATTTGGAATATTGCGTTATTACAGAAAATGGGAAAAGCGATCATTAGTATTCTAATAACAGTGTCGACAGAAACGAGCAACAAACACATGGCATAAGAACTGATCCAGCATTGCTGAGACAATAATGTCCCTGTTGCCGTGTGTCGTGGGTTAAGGTATGCGTTTATGTGCTGTGTGCAGGACTCGCCCCCTCCTGGTCTGCATTGTAGTTTCTCGCTGTCGTGGCCGGACATCCGTTGTATTGCAGAGTGGCACCAACCCTAGTCTGGAAATATTTTTACGAAGAGACATAGCAATGAACTACAATGCTTCATCTGCTTCAAAAGTTAAAAGATATGTCTAATTATACAATGAAGGCTTTCATGACCGGATGTTTCAGCTGCCCAGAAGTCTTCCGGGTTGTATGGCCGTGGTTCATGGAACTCTTCTATCCTGACGTTTCGTCCAAAGCTACGTTGGACATCTTCGGAGGTGCTCCTGGTTGTGCTGAGTCTTGCCGAAACTCAACACAACCAGGAGCACCTCCGAAGATGTCCAACTAGCTTTGGACGAAACGTTAGGGATAGAAGAGTTCCATGGACCACGGCCATACAACCCGGAAGAATTCTCGGCAGCTGAAAGATATGTCTGCCAGTTCCATGAAATAATAAAGGAGGAAGGAAATTGTGGTAACAATAATAAATAAAAACTGAACAATAATTCATTCATAGTATACAATTAAAATAGAAATTAGCTGATCTGCTGCCTGTTTCTAAATAATATGACTATCTGCTTGTAGCCTTTGACAACGGACAAATTAACACGAAAAGCAGAGTTCTTCAACCTCAGTTTTCAACTTTTAGCACTGACTATTCGTAATGCCTAAATAGTGGTCTGATTCCCCATTACAAAATGAATCTTGAGCACCGTTTCAAGAAATTACGTTCAACAGCACAATACAGATTTTTTTTTTTTTTTTTGTAGTATTCAGACACTTATCACTTTTCCGCAAAAGCAGTGAAAGGCGGACAGACTAAATTTGGCTGTCTAATTTTAAAATTGATTCTGTATATCTTGAAACTGAGAGAGTCAAAATTGTTCAATCTTGCTCGATCTGTACGTTTATTACAGGAAATAACAGCGATAAAAATTTGGTTATTACAGAAACCTTTTATTTTGAGCGGATTTAAAAGTCAGTTTACACTGATGTAATAAAACCAATGTAACAGAAAACCAGTTGTTTCACCGACAACAGCGGTCTCTACGGTACAGTCGCGTCCAGTGCGCGTTGAAGGAAGCGAACGACGGCGCGCTCGCTATCTCTGGATGCAAGAGTTGTAGCACCAAGCAGCTGCGTCGCTCTACGTTCTTTGCTGTCCTGCGTGCCCCCGACACATTCTTGCTGCAACTTCCGCCGTTCAGGTAGCTGATAATGGCACCGTTAAATCAACAACACGCATTACAAGAGCATTTTTCAATCACACTCTTCCTTTTCTATTGTCTTATAGCAGGGATCGGCATGTTAACCTGGATTTGGCAGTATTAGTCGTTAACGTCAGGAACCGGTAGTCTAGCTTTCTGTCTTTCGCTAGTAATCAAAACGTCCCGGGCCTCGAGCTCAAGCCCGTCCACTGCTTAATTTTTTAATCGAAATCATCAGCAATGACGGCCGAAGATTTCCAGCACAAGAAGTCACCCTCGTTCAGCCAACGGCCTTGCCAGAGAGGGCAAAGGAGCAGTAGGAGTAACATGGAACGCTCTTGCCCTTAGGGTGGAAAACCGCCCTTACAAGGCGGAAGAACCAGCAATGATCAACGGCATGGCGAGGCAGAGGTAACGGAAACCACTGCACTGAAGACATCCAAGTATATCCACAGCGCATGTGGCCTGTAATTGAAAAAGTGTCATGATTATCTCTGCAGTGGCTAAAGATTCAGCGTTACTCCTACATTCGGATATCCTGGATGGGACAGGCAACGGGGAGGTGACCATGGGAAACAGATTGAATACCCAATAAAGTGATAACATTCTATGAGTCGGAACGTGGAATGTTATAAGTTTGAACACGGTAGGAAAGCTAGAAAATACGGAAAATAAAATGCAAAGCCTCAATTTAGATATAGGAGTGGTCAGTGAAGTGAAATTGAAAGAAGATAAGTATTTCTGGACAGACGAAAACGGGGAAATATCAAGACAAGCAGAAAATGGTATAACGTGAGTAGGAATCGTTGTGAATAGGGAAGTAGAGCAGGCGGTGCGCTACTGCAGACAGTTCAGTGACAGATTGTTCTGGTCACATTGGACAGCAAACCAACCCGACAGCGAAAGGTTGGATATAATTGCTAACGTCGCAGGCAACAAATGACAGATTGAAGTGTGCGAGAATATCCAACGAGCAGTTCAGTATTTAAAGGGAGATGAAAATCTAATAGTCAGTGCGGTTGTAGAGGAAGAAGTAGGAGAAAAGGTTACGGGAGAATACTGGCTTGGTAGAAGGAATGAGAGAAGAGAAAAATTGAGTTCTGCAATAAATTGCACCAGCGAATACTCTGTTCAAGAATCACAAGAGAACGAGGCATACTTGGGAGTGCCCGGGACATACAGCAATATTTCAGTTAGATTACATCATAAGCAGGTAGAGATTCCTAAATCATGTATTGATCTGTAAAGCGTATCCAGGTACAGATATGGATTCAAATAGCAATAATATTTAGTAATGATGAAGAGTGGACTGAAGTTTAAGAGAGTCTTATTGAAAAATCAGTACGGAAAGATGTTGGATACTGAAGTACTGAGGAATGATTATACGCGTTTGAAGTTCGCTAAGGATGTGGATGTTTTGATAAGGAATACCAGAGTATTCATTTCACTTGAAAAAGAATGGACATCTCTAAAAAAGGCAATCGCAGATGTCAGACGAACGCAGTTTTAAGGAAAGCAGTTCCGTAGAAAACTTGGCTAACAAAAAATGCATCAATTGATCGAAGAAAGAAGTATGAACAAAAGTATTCAGAGAAAGACAGAAGTATAGAACTACAAGTCATTTAGGAATGAAACAACAAGGAAGTGCAGAGCAGCCAAGGTGAAATAGCTGCAGGAAAAATGAGAAGAAATCTAACAAAGAGTTACCGTTGGAAGGACTGGCTCAGCATACAGAAAAGTCAATACGACCTTCGGTGAAACTAAAAGCAAAGGTGGTAATATGAAGAGTACAACGGGAATTCCACTGTTAAAACGTAGGATCGGCAACAGACCGGCGGAAAGAGTACATAGATGGTCATAATGAGAGGGAGGACTTATTATGAGTTGATAGAAGGAGAAATTGGAGTCGATACGGAAGACAGAGGGGATCCAGTATTAGAGTCAGAATTTAAGAGAGCTGTAGAAGACTTGAGCTTAAATAAGGCAGAAAGGACAGCTAACATTCCATCGGAATCTGTAAAATGATTGGGGAAGTGGCAACAAAACCATTGTTCACGTCGGTGTATGGAATGTATGAGACTGGTAATATACCATTAGACTTTAGAAAAAACATCATCCACACAATTTCGAATATTGCACGAGTCGCCAAGTGCGAGAACTACCGCACAGTCAGATGAACAGCTCATGCATCCAGGCTGCTGACAAGAACAAGACCACAAAACAAAATTGAGGATCTGTTCGATGACTATTATTTCGGCTTTCGGAAATGTGACGACAGCAGAGAGGCAGTTCTGACGTTGCTGCTGCTAACAGAAGTCAGTCAGACTCAAGAAGAATAAACGCTCGTTTAATGGATTTGTCCACCTCTATAAAGCGTTCAACAATGTAACGATGCCAAATGTTCGATATTCTGATAAAACTGGAGTAAGCTATGGGGAAAGACAGGTGATGCGTAATGCTCAGATTAAAAAGTGGGCAGGAAGCAATGGCGCAAATAAGAGAGATATTCAGGAGTGGGATTAAAACGCAGTGTGAAAGGATATCAATGATAAGATTCGCTGATGATATTGCTATCCTGAGTGAAAGTAAATAAGAATTACAGGATGTGTAGAATGGAATGAGAAGTTTAAGGAGTACACGATATGAACTGAGAGTAAACTGGAAGAAAACAAAAGTAATGAGAAGTTGCAGAAATAAGATTAGCGATAAAATTAATATCGAAGTTGTTGTTTGGGAATTCTGTCATCTTGGAAGCAAAATAACCCTTGACGTACGAACCAAGGAGGGTACAATAAGGAGACTAGCACAGGCTAATAGAGAATCTCTGGTCAAGGGAAGTCTAACGATATCAAACATTGGCCTTAATTTGAAGAATTAACTTCTGAGGACGTATGTCTGAAGTACAGCATTGTATGAAAGTGACTCATGAACGGCGGGAACACCGGATCAGCAGAGGATCAAAGAGTTTGAGAGTTGGTGCTTCAGAAGAATGTTATCCGCAGACTCGGTGAAGAAATAAACGCATGCAAAACACAGACAAAAAGAAGGTGCAGGATGATGGCACATGTGTTAAGTGACTAGCCTCCATGTTACTAAAGCGAACTGTAGAGGGTAAAAACCGTAGCAGAAGACAGAGATTAGAATATATCCGGCGAGTAGTTGAGGACGTGGGGCGCAAGTGCTGCTCTGAGATGAAGAGCTGACGCAGGAGAGGAACTCCTGGCGAACCGCATCAAACCCGTCAGAAGACAGGGCTAGAGGGTCCTTGATGCCCTCCCTGTCGGGAAGGAGCTAGCAGCCATTTCAGGGACTGGAGCGTCCTTTAAAATGCGTCTTTTCGAAGACAAAATACTAAAGTCCCATCACGCCACTTTTGATCAGATGTACACTACTGGCCTTCAAAATTGCTACACCAAGCCCATGCAGCTTCAACACGATACCACAGTTCATCAAGAGTAGTGACTGGCGTATTGTGACGAGCCAGTTGCTCGGCCACCATTGACCAGATGTTTTCAATTGATGAGAGATGTGGAGAATGTGTTGGCCAGGGCAGCAGTCGAACATTTTCTGTATCCAGAAAGGCCCGTACAGGACCTGCAACATGCGGTCGTGCATTATCCTGCTGAAATGTAGGGTTTCGCAGGGATCGAATGAAGGGTAGAGCCACGGGTCGTAACACATCTGAAATGTAACGTCCACTGTTCAAAGTGCCGCCAATGCGAATAAGAGGTGACCGAGACGTGTAACCAATGGCACCCCACACCATCACGCCGGGTGATACGCCAGTATGGCGATGACGAATACACGCTTCCAATGTGCGTCTACCACGATGTCGCCAAACACGGATGCGACCATCATGATGCTGTAAACAGAACCTGGATTCACCCGAAAAAATGACGTCTTGCCATTCGTGCACCCCGGTTCGTCGTTGAGTACACCATCGCAGGCGCTCCTGTCTGTGATGCAGCATCAAGGGTAACCGCAGCCATGGTCTCGGAATTGATGGTCCATGCTGCTGCAAACGTCGACGAACTGTTCGTGCAGATGGTTGTCGTCTTGCAAACGTCCCCATCCGTTGACTCAGGGATCGAGACGTGGCTGCACGATCCGTTACAGTCATGTGGATAAGATGCCTGTCATCTCGACTGCTAGTGATACGAGGCCGTTGGCATCCAGCACGGCGTTCCGTATTACCCTCCTGAACCCACCGATTCCATATTCTGTTAACGGTCATTGGATTTCGACTAACGCGAACAGCAGTGTCGCGATACGATAAACCGCAATCGCAATAGGCTACAATCCGACATTTATTAAAGTCGGAAACGTGATGGTACGCATTTCTCCTCCTTACACGAGGCATCACAACGTTTCACCAGGCAACGCCGGTCAACTGCTGTTTGTGTATGAGAAATCGGTTGGAAACTTTCCTCATGTCAGCACGTTGTAGGTGTCGCCACGGGCGCCAACCTTGTGTGAATGCTCTGAAAAGCTAATCATTTGTATATCACAGCATCTTCTTCGTGTCAGTTAAATTTCGCGTCTGTAGCACGTCAGCTTCGTGGCGTAGCAATTTTAATGGCCAGTAGTGTAAATCTTTGGCAATATCTTATAACTGATAACAGATAATAAGTGGCTTTTGTACACTTCACATGCTTGGGATACAAAATCAAAAGTATTTCACATAGGCGTATCTCTAGCAATGCCTTTCAACCAGTAACAGCGACAAAAAAGAATCACCTTGATAACGACTATGAGTTTATCAAGGTGAAATTTATCTGCTTACTTTGTATTCCATGGGAAAGTAGACTACTTTTTCAGTATGTATATTACTTTATTTTGCGACATAACTTACCAGTGTATTTATCATTCTGCTCGTTGTTCAAGAACAGAACATTACGAATTTTAGGTTTTACTGTGTTAAGTTGAAGCAAGTGCTGCGAGTTTATTTTCATTTTTGTTTATTCATATTTTTAACATCAGTGGAGATCAACAATTCGAATGTAACTGAACTGCTGAGCAGCAATTCCAGGACAGGCACAGCATTTCTCCTACTAACCAACAATTTTCGCTCACAACGATGCCATCGTTCGGCAGGACGTTCCAGACAAGTAAGAAATACAGGTAGCTCGTTAAAAGTGTATGACTGGTTTAGTTAGGTTTTTTTTCAGCATTAAAGGGTATGCTCCGTTCATCGCAGGGCATCACACCACTAACAGAGTGGCTCCAACTCCAAAGCGCTTAAAAACGTACGGAAGATGTATTTTCGAATACAGGACCGGACAAGGTTTAAATGAAGATTATAATAGATTTGAGATTGCTTGCTGTAAAATCGCTCGAAGCCATAGCGTCTACTACTCTCGATCAGCTCACACACACACACACACACACACACACACACACACACTATTCTAAGTGCTATCCATGGACATATAATGACAGCACAGAAAACTACCAGGCTGCACGAGGCATCACCACGGGCCGTCTTTCCCTTCAGTCAATCGTAAAAAAAAAAGTATTGGCTGTATTTCTTTACGCATCCATGGTTGGTGGAACACTTAAATCCGCCTACATCCGCACTTTTAAACGTTGGAACATCTATGTCCTATGTCTGTCTGATACTGCTATATAGTGAGAAGCTTCCGGAATGTGGAGAAAAATACTTGGGACCATGAGGTGGTTACGTCGAAGACTGTGAGCGATGAGATGGGGCGGTGTGTGTGTGTGTATGACTTACATAGTGTCGAAAATTCGCATGTGATATACCATGTTTTTAATTGTCGCGAGAACAATGGATTTTGATACTGAATTGTAGTTATTTCGTAGTTACCATATTGATAAAGTCTCTCTAAAGCGAAAAATCTGACTTTGAAAATCGTAGGTTACAATGAAAACATGAATCTTTCTGATAACCAAAACCAGTCAACTTGAGAGACACTTTTTAGTGGAAGCATAATATTGATATGAGAGTGGCCAATTCGAACCCTTTATCTTTGATGTAAAGTTAGTTTTTACCACGAAAGGATAAAAAGTTAGCGCAACCTTCAACTGGTCCAAAAAATTAAAGGCTGCAAACATGCAAGGCTATAAACCACAACAAGTAGTCGAGGATGTTCTTCGGAGAGACGCGCAGCTTTACCTTCTCTGTCTGCCCCTGAAAGCCTTTGGTGTATCTGTTTCCGACGTTATCGACGGGACGTTTATCACAGATCTCGTTATCTAAATTGAATCGCTGGATTAAGTTGCGGCTGCCAACCAAACTGCCAGCGGTCTACGCGCCTTATCTGGCACGCTCGTCCTCTGTAGGCACCCACGCGACAGTTTCACTTACATAAGGCGTGCTCTTTTTGGAAAATGAATAGTTCGTATGACAATCGATGAAAATACACTAAAGCACTAGTCGGAATTCAATCTTGCGATGGACAGCGGGCAAAAAGTTTGGTCTCATCGTCGTATACTCTGAGGTGACAAAAGTCGTGGGACGGCGATATCCACATTTACAAATGGCATTAGTATCAAATGGCTCTGAGCACTATGGGACTTAACATCTATGGTCATCAGTCCCCTAGAACTTAGAACTACTTAAACCTAACTAACCTAAGGACAGCACACAACACCCAGTCATCACGAGGCAGAGAAAATCCCTGACCCCGCCGGGAATCGAACCCGGGAACCCGGGCGTGGGAAGCGAGAACGCTACCGCACGACCACGAGCTGCGGACGGCATTAGTATCGCGTATACAAGTTATAAAATGGCAGTGCATTGGCAGACCTATGATCTGTGCATAGGTGATTCCTGTGAAAATGTTTCGACGTGATTATGGCAGCACGCTGGGAATTAAGATTTTTGTACTTGGAGCTAGACGCATCGGACATTTTATTTTGGAAATCGTAAGGGGAATTCACTGTTTCGAGATCCACAGTCTGAAGAGTGCACCGAGAATAACAAGTTTCTGGCGGATAACGCAGAGCCCGACGGCCTTCACTTAACGACCGAGAGCAGCGGCGTTTTCGTAGTGTTGCCATTGCCAGCAGACAAACAACAGTGCGTGAAATAACCGAAAAAATCAATGTGGGACGTACGACGAACGTGTCCGTTGGGACAGCGCTTCGAAATTTGGCGTTAATGGGCAAAGGCAGGAGGCGATAGACGCGAATGACTGAGTGGCTTTGCTAACAGCACAACATCAGCTGCAGCGCCTTTCTTGGCTTGTGACCATATCGGTTGGACCCTAGACGACTGAAAGACCGTCATCTGGTCAAATGAGTCCCGTTTATAGTTGGTAAGAGCCGATAGCAGGGTTCGAGTGTGGCACAGAGCCCACGAAGCCACGGATCCAAGTTGTCAACAAGGCAAGGCAATATGCAACGTGGTGGTGGCTCGAAAATGGTACGGGCTGCGTTTACATGGAATGAACCGACCACTGACTGGAAATGGTTATGTTCGGTACTTGGAGACCATTTAGTAGCCGTTCATGAACTTCAAGTTCCCAAACAATGATGGATGACAATGAGCCATATCAATGGGCCACAAATGTTCGCGATTGGTTTGAATAACATTCTGGACGATTCAAGCGAAGCGAATGATTTGGCCCTTCAGATTGCCCGATATGAATCCCATCGAGCATTTATAAGACATAATTGAGAGATCAGTTTGTGCATAAAATTCTGCACCAACAACACTTTCGCAATTATGGGCGGCTAAATACAGCATGGCTCAATATTTCAGCAGGGATCTTCCAAAGACTATGTGAGTTCAAGCGACATCATGTTCCAGCACTACGCCGGGAAAAAGGCGGTTCGACACGTCAATAGGAGCTATACCACGAATTTTGTCACCTCAGTGTATTAATGTGTGAAGGTACATGTAACTAGGTCTCGATGACGTCATCCAAGATAGCGGCCATAACATTTCATTACGTCATCGAAGATGGCGACCATGACATACTTTCCTTACGTCATCCAAGATGGCAGCCATGACGTCATCTCATGACGTCATCCAAGATGGCGGCTTCTGGCAGGAATTTTGGCAGGATGATAGGTAAATTGGGCTACCTCCACTAACCTAACCCCCCTCCCCTCCCCCTGATAATGGCAGGAAGTTCATATTCCATCAGGACAATGCAACACACCTCTACTAACCTACGAAAATGGCGGGGAAATAGATCATTTGGGCTACCTCCACTAACCTAAGTCACCTGACCGTCACCTCTTCGTAGGAACTGGAGGGAAGTTTGAATTTAGGGGGGTGGGGGGGGGGGGGGAGATAGGTCAATTGGGCTATCTCTACTAACCTAAGAAAATAGTGGGAAAGAAAGGGCAGCTGGGTTACCTCCACTAACCTAAGTCATCCGACAGCCACCTCGTCCGAGGAAATGGCGGGAAGAGGACTCGACCTGTGCTGGACATTTTGTTTTTCCGCCACGAATTCGAGGTCTGTGTCAGGTTCTAAACTGACATTAACACGTTCTGATCCACGGCCTCTCGCAGAAAACTAGACGTCGCACTGTGACGCGATTGACGTCATTCAAGATGGCTGCTGTGACGTCAGCTGATGACGCGATTGACGTTATTCAAGATGGCTGCTGTGACGTCAACTGATGACGCGAGTATCGGTACTCAAGATAGCAGGAAAGTACCATACCCCCCCCCTCCCCCCCCCCCCCCCCCCCCCCCACACACACACACCTGCCAAGCTCTTCTGGCGGGAAGTTTGACTTTTGAGGGAAGATAGGTCGACTGTGCTACCTCTACTTTTAAACTCATCTGTCACAGTGATGGAATAGCTGATGTCTCTGCATTCCATTTCGACTGATTCCTGATATTGCACTCATGTACGCGATCACTGTTTCGGTGCTAGCCATCCCCAATAAGTGTCACCCTTCCACAAAACTCTTTCTCCATCACAAACAAGCGTTGTCAGTGGACGGATGGGATGGGAAAGACACCGCCGATGTACTGAAATAATAAGCATTACAGTTGACAGTGTGAACAATTTTAAGCAATTTTACGGTAATTTCAGCACCGACCAATGATGCGACAGCATGTTTCCTAATTTATGTATCGTAGTTAAACCACCCCTTCTCCACTTTGCGAGCCTCATTGCGAATGCAGATAGATGACTGTGCAGTACGTCCATTCAGCGTTAATTCTCGAACACATACATCATCAAAGTATATCAGACAGTGCTCTACATATTTCTAATACTTTGAACAGAGCGCTTAATTTACGATCTATTTCTGTGATGATGGGAGTCACAGATCATTCTCGGAGTTTTAGAGTAAAATTAGAGACTGAAAGACCCCCCCCCCCCCCGCCCCCCTCACACGGTCATTGAACAACCTGCCCTGCAGCACCGTTACCGATTTAATCTGCAACCGACCAGAAGTAGACAGCTACATTCCACGTCTCGTCAATGAATGGAGCTTGACGAATCCCCACCCATCCAAGTGCACAAGATTTCTCGAGGTGCGTCCATGTCGAGGAGGTTAGCACTCCTTAGCGATGTATAGTAACAGATTTGAAAGTGTTGTAATAGCAGACGGTTAAAAGAACAAGAAATAGGTGATTTTTATGAGTGATGGAGCTCCAGAAAGATGGAGTTCTAAGCATTTTTATGTAAATCATCCAAGCTATCAATTTTAAAGTATTATTCCATAGTCTACGCTCAGTACCTGGGAGGTATTGGTAAGAAAGAACACACACACACACACACACACACACACACACACACACGGACACTCTTAAGGCTACAACATTCCGTACTTAAAACAGGCTATAATGTTAGATCGCTTGAGTTTCCGACCTATCAGTCGTGTAGAATGAAGCGCTGTTAATACTAAAATGTAATAAATATATTTCCAGCGCATGACATACATCCTTCTTGAAGGTGTCTCTACGATAAACTATGGTATCGAACCGGAAAACGACGAAACTACTTCCTTAAAACAGTGGCTACGTGTGATACATGCACAATATAGCTTTCCAGAGATGTATAGCGTCCACTGTCCACATCCGATCACGGTTCAGAAATTATACTATGCCCAAATAAGTCCTACATGAAATGATCGTTGGTAACGGAGAATATCTGTTACAAGGAAGCAGATAAACGCATAGCAGCGGCGTCCGACATGTGAAATTACAAGTCATGTCACCACTAACTTTGTAAACAGCACATCTGTCAAGCAGATGTATACACAGGGGATTGCACTGTCTCACAAACATCTACCGCTAACTTAGTTATGAAACTGAAGTATCGATTTTATACTCAACATGCGACAGGCGAATGGAGTACATCGCATAAATCTTCGTTCGTTTAGAGGAATGTGTCACGCTTCATCACACCTGAGATGGAAGTCCTCTGATGACCGTGAGGTTTACTGTTAACGATCGCAAGTAGACACTGCTCTAAGACCCACACAGAACAAGCAGTTGTATACGAGTCGAGCGCAGGCTATATCACAGTAACTGATGCATCCTGACGGAACATCAGGGAAGAAATGGTCAAATGACCTGCAGCAACTTCTCCCTCCCTCTCCCCCCCCCCCCTCTCTCTCTCTGTCTCTGTCTCTCTCTCTCTCTCTCTCTCTCTCTCTCTCTCTCTCTCTCCCTCCCATCATCAGTATACTATTAAATCGTACCTCGTTACAACTCCATCTTAACCGACCAGTCCATCCATTTTGTGTCATCCTTTAACGCAGATGCAAGTAAGTTTAGAGGCAGATGGTTCTCTGTCTTCCTTTCAAGCGTCAAATACAGTAGTCAACTCCGGTGTATCACTGTTACCTCAATAGACATGCAGTACAATGCTGCCTCGACGGATAAAAGTGACTCTTTCCCTGGTTCCTTCGCTTTCATGCAGATGTTTTCTTGGATACCTCTTGCTGTCGCATGCTTGTTCACATGTAAAAATTGTTCTGCACCAAGCAGAAGACACGCAAGTACTTCCTCAACTACCCCTGCATTTTGGTGTATATCCCATCAATATATACGTATTTTCCGCGATTCTATAGATATTTTTATGCCAGTTCTACCCATACGATCATGACATTACTTCTCCTTCCGTGTTCTAAAATCGCTTGTAAATGTACAGCTGCCGACACCTAGCACAAATGCACTGATCGGGAGGTATAACATAAAACTGTACTAGACTGTATCCAGTCGCCTCTACCCCGCAATTTCCACATTTGCAGAGCGTCCGCTCTGTTTTCTGTATGTCTGAGCATGTGCATGTGCATGTGTCGCCGATGGTTCCCAGGACCCGCTGTAGACCCGAGTTAGCGTTCGAGTGTAAAATCAGTATCCCTGATGGATCTGTTACTCAGGTGATCCCCAATAACTGAAGACCTGAGCTGTCGTGACCGACCCATACTGCTCCCACCGTTTCTCAGCTGGCAACACAAAAATCCCCGCTTCCTTCAATATTGGGGGGTCCGCCTCACCTGATATCTCGTGATCAACTCCACATTACATGGAAGTGTCCGGCTGCTACTGGTGAGATAGTGTACGTCCTACTCACGGGCCGGCCGGTGTGGCCGTGCGGTTAAAGGCGCTTCAGTCTGGAACCGCGTGACCGCTACGGTCGCAGGTTCGAATCCTGCCTCGGGCATGGATGTGTGTGATGTCCTTAGGTTAGTTAGGTTTGAGTAGTTCTAAGTTCTAGGGGACTGATGACCACAGAAGTTAAGTCCCATAGTCCTCAGAGCCATTTGAACCATTTGAACCTACTCACGGCGGTGGTTCATCGCACGTTCCTATGGAGTAAGACTGGTGATCGCTACTTGCGGGAATTCAAATGGCTCTGAGCACTATGGGACTTAACATCTGTGGTCATCAGTCCCCTAGAACTTAGAACTACTTAAACCTAACTAGCCTAAGGACATCACACACATCCATGCCCGAGGCAGGATTCGAGCCTGCGACCGTAGCAGTCCTGCGGTTCCCGACTGCAGCGCCTAGAACCGCACGGCCACCAAGGCCGGCTTACGGGAATATCGTGCGAAGTTGTTCGGTGGTCGCTGCGTCATTTTGCGAGGATCTATCGTGTTCGGAGGGTGAACACAGGATAGTTGCAACACTCTTAACGCCTAGAGCTGTGGAAAGCTGTTGCAATCACATATGCAACTTTCGGATGTGTCCTGCGGCCAAACTCGAGGTTATGGTTTCAGTGGCCTTTCGTATCTAGCTGCTGTGGTGGGTGAATTTGTCCCTGGTGAGGATATTCACTGCATCAAATGCAGTGAACGTACTACGGAGACGAACTGCATCTTATCAACCGTCACGAACCATTCTTTCACACCTCCTATCACATATCAGACATTAAATCACCCGCCAGTGGAACTAGGTTCCAGAATACACATATTACGAAACAGCGACATTAGGAAGGAATTAAAGAGATTTAAGGTAAGAAAGAAAACTGAGGACAACGGATGAAAGTGAATGACATCTCGACAGAATGATTAGTGGCATGCTACCTTACAAAGGCAGAAATTGTAATCCGGTAAGCAGACATTGTCTTAGAAGGCCAATGAATGGATGGGCATCATAATGGCCACGGGCCTAACACTTCAAGTGCAGACGATCAAGAAGAAGAACGTCTGATGGATACCATGCCAGCACTTGTAGTAGTTTACCTCTATTAGGCTCTGCTTCTGTGTGGGTGATGATGTTTGGTTTGTGGGTCCCTCAACTGCGCGGTCATCAGCGCCCATACAAAGTCCCAATTTTTACACAGACCACTTTTTTCACAATCAAATCTAGTCACTTTCACAAATGATGATGATGATGATGATGATGATTGAATGATGAGGACAACACAAACGCAGAGTCCCCGGGCAGAGAAAATCCCCAATCCGGCCGGGAATCGAACCCGGGACCCAATGATCCAGAGGCAGCACTGCTAGCCACTAGACCACGAGCTGCGAACCTCTGTTGCTATGATTCTGACTGTGCGTCTTTTCTTACTGTACGTATATCTTC
This sequence comes from Schistocerca americana, assembly GCF_021461395.2. Lineage (NCBI taxonomy): Eukaryota > Metazoa > Arthropoda > Insecta > Orthoptera > Acrididae > Schistocerca > Schistocerca americana. Next base: position 370,251,873 of record NC_060126.1, read on the forward strand.
GGTTTAGAGTTTTCGCTTGATTACGCTTTTCGTTGTTCTGATACCGATAACGCAATTGGGAAATGTGGCAATTTTTTGACCCTGATTAACTGTTGGACACCGGGGTATTTACGGTCGCAGTTCGCACTTCTAAGGGAAATGGACAGAGGAATAGCCGCTCGCCACGAAGCATTACCTCTGCTGCTAGGTCTGTTCGTTCCTAAGTTAACAACACACACGCTTACCGTACATTGTGCATACTACTCACCGGAGTGTCACAGTTCTCAAGTCAGCAAAGGCGTCGAGATTGCATTCAGAAATTTCCACTGGTAATTCAAGTTTTGTGGGAAGGATCACTTACCTGAAAAAAAGAAAAGGAACTGTCAGTACAAAACGGTTACTTCACCATAAAACTGTAATTCCGCTCTGCGTGCTCATAAACGACAGTAAATGTGGAAATATTCTAAGAGGCATCAAGAACATATAATTTTTAAACCATATTACCCCATAAAGCAAAACAAAAACCTCTAATTATTATTACGTTTGTCTCTTTATTGATCCTTACTAAGGGCAGAAGTTTAATCGCTAAGCATACAGAGCTTTCACTGAGGGTTAGGTGTTCAACTTCCACTATCCAGACCACTTACCTATTGTACAACTAAGGAACAACTTTGTTATGGCTGACAAATGTTTATTTTGGTACTAGGTGCTCCCGGCCACGTCTTGCTGTAGCTGTCTGGTCAAATGAAAAAGAAAGGAAGGGAAAAGCACACGTTTCTAATATGTATGGGAACTGGGTATACACTAAGTGATCGAAAGTATGCGGACACCTGGCTGAAAATGACTTACAAGTTCGTGGCACCCTCCATCGGTAATGCAGAAATTAAATAAGGTGTTGGCCTACCCTTTGCCGTGATGACAGCTTCCACTCTCGCAGGCACACGTTAAATCAGGTGCTGGAAGGTTTGTTCACGGGGTGCTGCACTGAGGAGAAGTAACGATGTCGGTTGGTGAGGCCTAGCATGAAGCAGGTGTTTCAAAACATCCCAAAGGTGATCTATAGGATTCAGGTCAGGACTATGTGCAGGTAAGACCATTACAGGGATGTTATTGTCGTGTAACCACTCCGCCACAGGCGGTCAATCGTGATGAAAGATGCAATCGCCATTCCCGAATTGCTATTCAACAGTGGGAAGCAAGAAGGTGCGTAAAACATCAATGTAAGCCTGTGCTGTGATAGTGCCACGCAAAACAACAAGGGCTGCAAGCCCCTTTCATGAAAAACACGTCCACACCCTAACACCACCGCCTCCAAATTTTACTGTTCGCACTACAAACACTGGCAGATGACTTTCCACATACCCACTCCTTGCCATCGGATCGCCACATCGTGTACCGTGATTCGTCACTCCACACAACGTCCAATGTTTACACTCCTTACACGTTGCGAGGCGTCGTTTGACATTTACTGGCGTGATGTGTGCTTATGAGCAGCCGCTCGACCACGAAATCCAAGTTTTCTTACCTCCCGCCTAACTGTCATAGTACTTGCAGTGGCTCCTGATGCAGTGTGTAATTCCTGTGTGATGGTCTGGATAGATTACACATAACGACCCTCTTCAACTGTCGGAGGTCTCAGTCAGCCAACAGACGAGGTCTTCCTGTACGCTTTTGTGCTGTTTGTGCCCCTTCACGTTTCCACTTCACTATCACATCGGAAACAGTGAACCTACGGATGTTTAGGAGTGTGGAAATCTCGTGTACAGACGTATGACACAAGTGACACTCAATCACCTGACCAAGTTCGAAGTCTGTGAGCTCCGCGGAGCGCCCCATTCTGCTCTCTCACGATGTCTGATGACTACTGAGGTCGCTGATATGCAATACCTGGCCGTAGGTGGCAGCACAATGCGCCTAGTATGGAAAACGTACGTTTTTGGGAGTGTCCGGATACTTTTGATCACATAGTGTACGTCCTAGTCTCCTCCTCCTTGCTCCTCTGTCTATGTTATCCACCCCCACTCCCTCCACCTTCTCTGCCCCTCTCTGTCTATCCCTTCCTTTCACTTTCGATCTGCATTTACTCTCACTCCTCTGTCCGTCTCCTCTCCCCCCTCCCCTCTTTCTCTGACCTCGAGGCTCGTTCATTGTCATTGCATATTCAGATTCTCTGGTAGTATTCTAATCATAAACCGATAACCCACAAATAAAACTTCCCCCCCCCCCTCTCTCACTCTCTCTCTCTCTCTGTCTCTGTCTCTGTCTCTGTCTCTGTCTCTGTCTCTCTCCCAGAAGTTTGAAGTAAATTGGTCAACAACGTTTCCCCTTCCCCTTTATATATTTTACATAATTATTTATATAGTCTATTATATACATTAAAATAGTTGCATAAAAACACGCGCGTATTCGAATATGACTGTGTCCAGACTTTATAGTAATCGGTGAAGAACCTTCAGAGATTTAAGACTTTAACAAACGAACATGACGTTTTTGTTAACAACGTATCACTTTATATATACGACACGGCGCTCCAGTTGGTATATAAAAACATGCTCGTATTTGTATGCAACGTTGTGTTAGGGTTTCGAAGCAGTCGGTGAAGAACTTTTGGAGATTTACGATTTTAAACAAATGAACATTCTCATTTTTATTTATACAGGTTACAGTTCCCATGTTTCGTCCCTATCAACACTACGCAATTCGTCCTGTATCACAGCACAGATGTCAGTTGTAAGTAATGGTGACATTCTTAGGCTACGTCCCTCTAAAAGACAACGGAAGTACAGCTACGACCACTGAAAAGTAACAATTACTTCAGTCGTGTTAGTAACCCAACAAATTTCCATTATTTAAAGGGTACATCCGCGCCGTGGTATACCACCAACGTATGCCTGATAAGGGCGGAACGGCGAAACTGCAACAGCAACGTAAAACTTTGGCAACCATAAAAGGAGTATCAGGTCCCTGCAACAACTCATATTGGCTGTGGACCCATTAGCAAGAGATTAACCAATAAAAAGATAACAGTATGACTGTTTAGTAACGACCTGCTACCTACTAATATTTATGGACCCTACCCTGACGCTCGGTAAACACCGTGATAACGCGAAAACAGAATGAAAGCAACAGCATCATTCGGCAACTTGGGACCAGGCGCAAATGTCATTCATACATTTATTCCATACCTGGGCTATTCTGTGGGGAAAACATACTTGTCAAATACGGCACGATTCTACTAATGGAGAAAGCATCGCTGTACCTTTTTTACAGATTCAAACAACTATTACTGCCCGGTGCTTGAAGACGGTCTTACTGATCTAGACTGAATAAAGAAGTAGGAAATGAGGACCAGGGCGGCGTCTTTTTTTCTTACTATAATAATAGTGATCACTGTTTTGCAGAGACCAAATGTCTCCAGTTATAATATTTTTCCTCATATCAAAAAAATGGACGACGCAATTCTTGTCACCCAATCACCTTCTACAACAACGAGAAAATACATCCAAGGAGTGATATCAAAGACCAATACTACCTTCGAACATACTGCTTATTCTTGTCTGCATGTCGCCTCCTAAAATTTTGTCTAAAAGTCCCTAGACTACGAGTGAAATACAACCTTGGAAAATTGCGACAGCTGTTCAGCCGTATTGCAGATGGATCGAGTTTCCTCAGAATGACTGCGCCTCTAGCGACCTCTCAATGGCGAGTACAACGTCCCACTGGAAGTTCCATCCCTCGCTCACCGAGAACCTTGTTCTGCATCTAAGCGCGCCGTGCTTTTGAACCTTCCGCGGACTAGAAACGCGAACTTTGCCTTTCGAGGGCGGAGTTTTACTTTCACCACGAGCGCCACCACACAACCGAAGATGGTCAACGTCAGAAGTTACGGATAATGAAAATTACTAAACAACAGGTAAGGTAGCGTTAACTCTGTCCCTCTGTTTCTTCACAAGGGAGAGAGTACGATCTCACTCAGAATTTAAGCAAAACCACCATCTCTATTTACAAGGTTACTTGCCAATTTAATTTCAACATCTACCTTAATAACACAATCCTAACAGCTGGAAGTGCATGCCACAATCTCTGTGTGGTTATTGCGGTGACGCTAGCGTTTACAGTGTGTTTACAGTGTGTGTGTGTGTGTGTGTGTGTGTGTGTGTGTGTGTGTGTGTGTGTGCGAAACAAGATGCAAGCTCTTAGTTCATCAGATATGTTGTAGCAGACGTAAAATAGTGAGCGTCATTGTACTGAAGTTTTATTTGCACTACAGCACTTGTTAAAACTTAACGAGGTGTCTCGAAATGTGCGTTGATAACGACTGTCGCGAGCGGTGGCGGAAACCAACGATGGCGGGACAGGAATTTTGTGGAATCAGTGACATAATGATACTTTCCGTTTCTATCGCGGGAGAAGTATTACGTACTTAGCATAACTACAACCTTAACAAACTAGGTGCTATCGTGCAATCAGAATGTTTGTAGAAAAACACTTCTTTTGCAGGGGAAAATACACACAAACACGTCAGAAATAATTTAACGATTAGTTTTCATTTGATACCATCGCCGCGTCTTACAGTTTCTGTTATCGACACACAAACTGCGGGACTCTGGACGTAAATAAACAGAAAATAACGGAAAATTAAACTGTCTTCCAAGTTAATATAGACCTCGGACCACGATACACATCAGTATGTAACCACAACCTAGATTCAGCCTTTGAGATAAAATCAGTAATCTGTTATAACATTTCAACAACGATAGTCACGAAGTGCTACAGACATGTATGTCAATCGCAGAGACGCCGGTAAGCAGAAAACGGAGAAAGGGCGAGTAATTCTTAACCGTTTTTCACCACACGAAATCATTCATGTCACTAGAGCACGAAGGACGCAAATGTGCTATATACGCATATACATCAGTAACAGAAGAGTCAATACGCTGCGAAAAGAGCATCTAAAGGAAAGGCCGTCCACGAAATGCGATCAGTTCGTGTGTTAGTGACATAAGGATATGTTTGCTTAATAGCTGATCATTGGACACCACACATTATTCACAAACTGGCTGCCTACAATTCGACACGGAGACTTTATGGTAACATATGCACTATATCGTGAACAATCGGCCAGCGTTCATGGTCCTTTGTAAAATTTAGCCCAACGTTTTACGAAACATTGTCAGAACAAATGTAAGTAAAAAGTTTACATCCTGTACTTGAAAATTATTACAAACATTCAACGAAAAACTTGCTAGGTTGTGGCAATAATAGATTTAGTTGCATAATGAATCATGTAGTAGGCAAATGTTGATACTGAAAGTGAGTGATTTAGTTACAACATGGGGGTCAATTATTACAGATTCTCCGCAGTTGTTACCGATTCATCACCTTAATTACGGAGGTACGTGAAATTACTAAACACCGCAGAAATAGGCATTAAAATATAATGTTTCAAAAAAATCGGAATGGTTCTGTTTACTTTTCGCTAATCATATGCTACCAATTTTATAGCTTGTAATGATTTGCTTCATGAGCGCTTAGTGAATGATTCCGTCTCCTCGGCATGCAAGATAGGTTAAGCTGAGTGATGACGAAAATTTTTCATTCCCCGTGTCTCGACTTAAAGCATGCCAGTGAATCTCCTGAAGAGGGGCACCAGCCTATTCAGTAGTTGCAGGGGCAACAGTCTGGATGATTGACTGATCTGGCCCTGTAACACTAATCAAAACGGCCTTGCTGTGCTGGTACTGCGAACAGCTGAAAGCAAGGGGAAACTACAGCCGTAAATTTTCCCGAGGGCATGCAGCTTTACTGTATGGTTAAATGGTGATGGCGTCCTCTTGGGTAAAATATTCCAGGGGTAAAATAGTCCCCCATTCGGATCTCCGGGCGGGGACTACTCAAGAGGACGTCGTTATCAGGAGAAAGAAAACTGGCGTTCTACGGATCGGAGCGTGGAATGTCAGATCTCTTAATCGGGCAGGTAGATTAGAAAATTTAGAAAGGGAAATGGATAGGTTAAATTTAGATATAGTGGGAATTAGTGAAGTTCGGTGGCAGGAGGAACAAGACTTCTGGTCAGGTGAATGCAGGGTTATAAATACAAAATCAAATAGGGGTAATGCAGGAGTAGGTTTAAGAATGAATAAAAAAAAATAGGAGTGCGGGTAAGCTACTACAAACAGCATAGTGAATGTATTATAGTGGCCAAGATAGACATGAAGCCCATGCCTACTACAGTAGTACAAGTTTACGAATATATGCCAACTAGCTCTGCAGATGACGAAGAAATTGAAGAAATGTGTGATGAAATAAAAGAAATTATTCAGATAGTGAAGGGAGACGAAAATTTAGTAGTCATGGGTGACTGGAATTCGAGTGTAGGAAAAGGGAGAGAAGGAAACGTAGTAGGTGAATATGGACTGGGGCTAAGAAATGAAAGAGGAAACCGCCTGGTAGAATTTTGCACAGAGCACAACATAATCATAGCTAACACTTGGTTTAAGAATCATGAAAGAAGGTTGTATACATGGAAGAACCCTGGAGATACTAAAAGGTATCAGATAGATTATATAATGGTAAGACAGAGATTTAGGAACCAGGTTTTAAATTGTAAGACATTTCCAGGGGCAGATGTGGACTCTGACCACAATCTATTGGTTATGAACCGTAGGTTAAAACTGAAGAAACTGCAAAAAGGTGGGAATTTAAGGAGATGGGACCTGGATAAACTGACTAAACCAGAGGTTGTACAGAGTTTCAGGGAGAGCATAAGGGAACAATTGACAGGAAGGGGGGAAAGAAATACAGTAGCAGAAGAATGGGTAGCTTTGAGGGATGAAGCAGTGAAGGCAGCAGAGGATCAAGTAGGTAAAAAGACGAGGGCTACTAGAAATCCTTGAGTAACAGAAGATATATTGAATTTAATTGATGAAAGGAGAAAATATAAAAATGCAATAAATGAAGCAGGCAAAAAGGAATACAAACGTCTCAAAAATAAGATCGACAGGAAGTGAAAAATGGCTAAGCAGGGATGGCTAGAGAACAAATATAAGGATGTAGAGGCTTATCTCACTAGGGGTAAGATAGATACTGCCTACAGGAAAATTAGAGAGACCTTTGGAGAAAAGAGAACCACTTGTATGTATATCAAGAGCTCAGGTGGAAACCCAGTTCTAAGCAAAGAAGGGAAAGCAGAAAGGTGGAAGGAGTATATAGAGGCTCTATGCAAGGGAGATGTACTTGAGGACAATATTATGGAAATGGTAGAGAGTGTAGATGAAGACGAAATGGGAGATAACGATACTGCGTGAAGAGTTTGACAGTGCACTGAAAGACCTGAGCCGAAACAAGGCCCCGGGAGTAGACACCATTCCATTATAACTACTGACAGCCTTGGGAGAGCCAGTCCTGACAAAACTCTACCATCTGGTGAGAAAGATGTATGAGACAGGCGAAATACCCTCAGACTTCAAGAAGAATATAATAATTCCAATCCCAAAGAAAGCAGGTGTTGACAGATGTGAAAATTACCGAACTATCAGTTTAATAAGTCACGGCTGCAAAATACTAACACGATTTCTTTACAAACGAATGAAAAAACTGGTAGAAGCCGACCTCGGGGAAGATCAGTTTGGATTCCGTAGAAATGTTGGAACACGACTAATCTTAGAGGAAAGATTAAGGAAAGGCAAACGTACGTTTCTAGCATTTGTAGACTTAGAGAAAGCTTTTGACAATGTTGACTGGAATACCCTTTCAAATTCTAAAAGTGGCAGAGGTAAAATACAGGGAGCGAAGGGCTACTTACAATTTGTACAGAAACCAGAAGGCAGTTATAAGAGTCGAGGGGCATGAAAGGGAAGCAGTGGTTGGAAGGGAGTGAGACAGGGTTGTAGCCTCTCCTCGATGTTATTCAATCTGTATAATGAGCAAGCAGTAAAGGAAACAAAAGAAAAGGTATTAAAATCCATGGAGAAGAAATAAAAACTTTGAGGTTCGCCGATGACATTGTGATTCTGTCAAGAGACAGCAAAGGATTTGAAAGAGCAGTTGAATGGAATGGACAGTGTCTTGAAAGGAGGATATAAGATGAACATCAACAAAAGCAAAACGAGGATAATGGAATGTAGTCGAATTAGGTCGGGAGATGCTGAGGGAATCAGATTGGGAATTGAGACACTTAAAGTAGTAAAGGAGTTTTGCTATTTGGGGAGCAAAATAACTGATGATAGTCGAAATAGAGAGGATATAAAATGTAGACTGGCAATGGCAAGGAAAGCGTTTCTGAAGAAGAGAAATTTGTTAACGTCGAGTATAGATTTAAGTGTGAGGAAGTCGTTTCTGAACGTATTTGTATGGAGTGTAGCCATGTATGGAATTGAAACATGGACGATAAATAGTTTGGACAAGAAGAAGATAGAAGCTTTCGAAATGTGGTGCTACAGAAGAATGCTGAAGATTAGATGGGTAGATTACATAACTAATGAGGAGGTATTGAATAGAATTGGAGAGAAGAGGAGATTATGGCACAACTTGACAATAAGTGGGACCGGTTGGTAGGACATGTTCTGAGGCATCAAGGGATCACAAATTTAGCATTGGAGGGCAGCGTGGAGGGTAAAAATCGTAGAGGGAGACCAAGAGATGAATACACTAAGCAGATTCAGAAGGATGTAGGTTGTAGTAAGTACTGGGAGATGAAGAAGCTTGCACAGGATAGGGTAGCAGGGAGAGCTGCAGCAAACGAGTCTCAGGACTGAAGACCACAACAACAACGACAATGAATCTGGAACTGACATTCCAAAACATTCGTCTTACCAAGTTTAAAAAATACGTCGTTATAAACTTCTATGAAGATATCAGAAGTTTTTTCCTCAACAATGATTTCACAAAGGATCAAATTCGGGCTGCAAAGTGTACATCAAGATTATGGCTCGAGAGAAAATTATCTCCAGTCACCAATGAAAATATAGATTCTGTTTTATACAAGTATAGACTGGTTCAGGAAGGAAAAAACAGTCGGTGAATGAGGAAGGAATGTGATAGTTTTTGTCTAAAGAAACTGAAGACAGCCTCTCATTTAATAATGTAAGTGGATTTCGTTTGCGTGTTTTCATTTTATTTTCATTAATAATGTGTAAGAAATGTGTGGATTGATTTTGCAGTATTAAAAAAAAAATACAGAAATGTTTCCAAAGCGCACTTGATGTTTACTAAACTGAATTTCAGCTGTTTCCACTTAACTTTATTTTTTTCATTTTGATTCTTTAAAATAATCATTACTTAGGACCGAAAAGTTTCTGAAACAAAGCGTTTAAAAGCCTAAATCAGGCTTCTAATATTCAAAATTTTCCAGACCCCTTCTTTGTTTGCCATGTGGTTACTGACAGACTCTTCCCAAGATTGGCAGCTCTGAAACAATGTGTAGAATATACCACTAGTTGTTACAAAACGATTCTGAAGCCCAGTACATGCTTCTACATGATAAGACGGAATCTTGTTCACAGACATACTGACAGCTTTCGAAGTGTCTTAAAATGTGAAGCATCGATACAATGAATATACACTAGCACAGCCTGAACTCTACATTTTCACCTGGTTAGGTTCACTGCGCAAAAAGCTTTGAAATATCAAAATAGTAATAATCGTTTATGATAAATTTCGAGGCACGACATGGGCAGAAAAAGAGGTTTTCATTATATGAAACAAGAATCATTTAAAATCCAAATCAGTTCCAGATTTCAGATAAATATATAAAAAAAAAACAGAAGAACTGTACAAGAGAATCCTAAACTACGTGTTGTTGAGAACTATGTACAAGGCATTCTTATCAGACCCATACCTACCTCACACCACCTGATAAACCATTTTGTCAACACTTCTTACCTAGAAATAATTCAAAAGTCAAGATCTTTTAAATACTATTTACTGGATAGCCGCTTTCAACACACTAAAGGTGCCATAATCGGATCTGAATGATGGCACCTTTAAAGTGTTGAAACCGGTTATCCAGTAAACAGTATTTAAGCGATCTTGGCTTTTGAATTATTTCTACAACAGAGTGATTGCGGCACTACGCACTATGTGTTCACTGCACTTCTTACCTAACAATTTAGGAGTAAGAGTCATAGTAAGAGCCATCCCATTCACAGAAACTGCTAAACCTTGCTGCTGAGAGGGAATTCGTATCTCTGTATGAGATCACACAGTTCTTAAAAGGTAACTTAATAATATACAACAGTGATACATAAGGAGGCGGCCGACATGTTTCCCTGTGTTAAGAGGGAGAGTGAAGGTGGTGAGGGGAAGGGAGGCAGATATAGCGACACATCAGTTACCAGCAAAAGCTAACAACCAAAACAACTATTCTTACACGATAGACAGATGCAGGAACAGTGAAAATGAAACCACAAGCATTATACACTACTACATATGAGACAAACACACTGACAAAGTAAAATATGTATGAGAACACGACAGGTTGACAATAATTTACAAAATAAGTAGTTTGCACACAAGCATGTACAAAAATTTCAGGTATGGGATACTTACCAATTAATTTATCAGAACTACCAGCAGTTTTTTTTTTTTTTTTTTTGCAACATAATATGCAAAGAACACACTAGGACTCGGAACTACAAAACTATCAATCTGACACTAGTATAATTTTTGAAGGAAATACATCATTCACTCACAAGAAACATATATGAGAATAAGCAATAATATTTGACTCCTCACTCTTGTGGAAAACCATGACAGGTAAATAGGACTAGCAAAAACAAAGAGAAGAATAATACAAAACATTCCTAAAACCACTGGTTATATTTAGGTTCAATAATTAAACACGAGGACAGGCGCAAAATCATCCACCCTAAGCATACCCTCAGTATAAGCTGCTTACTGTGAGCTAAGAAGGCACAAACGTGATCAAATAAAAGAGTTCGCTACTTGTAGGAAGCAGCAAACTTCTACCAAGTAAAATTATGTACAGCTTTTTAAAGTTTATATTTTTAAAATATGCCCTTCTGAGACAGTTTTTTTTTCCTTGTGGTTAATAGCCTCTGTGCCTTGTTATTTCACATTTTACGTACCGTACGGAAGTTACTAAGCAAAATGTTGAGACTTGTCTGTACAGTAGATTTCCACAATTCTACTTATGAATGTCAAAAACTGATCAATAGCCATAATACAATCTAGGTAAGTTACTCGCTGCTAGGCGTCTGATAATGGGAGTTGCTTTCGAGAGGTACGAAGGCATTACAATAAGTTTGCAGGTTACAGAGATTTTTCCCGAGTTGTGGTTACCTTGTGGGCGCGATTATTGTAGCCGAAATTTTCTGTGCTACCACACGTGACACCCCCCCCCCCCCCCCCCTTCCGAGATCGCCTTTCAAAAAGTGCAAATGGCAAAGTCACGAAATGAAGAAAAACATTATGTAGTCTCACAGGTGAAATACGTACTGTGAATCAAACTTTAACTGTCACAGGGCTTTCGTGAAACTACTGGCACCAATAAATGCTTAAATGAATCTGCTTACCATAGAATGCTAGGGAAGAAATTATGTTTCTTGGAGGCGGATCTCCTCTTCGCAAGTCCATCTTCGTCGGCTGGAAATTTGAAGATGTTAACTTTGTTGTTCCCTTCGTAATTACGAGCAAACTCACGATCATGACAGTTGTTCCCCACTCTAAATATTAGCAATCAACTTCTACAAATAGCATAGGTCTCAGGGACAACACAAAGCACAAAAGAACAGAGCGATTTGTCAGACGCTTACAGCACCAACGAACTACCCTGTTTGACCGCCGACTGTGCTGCACGCGGCACACCTCCACCCGACCTCTGTTTCCACATGTGACGTCACTCCTTAAGTGTCGAGGCCTACGAGAAAGACAGGCCGCGGCGCGTAAGGCACCAAGGTAGTCCTGCGCTTGCTCGAATGAATCAGCAGACAAACTACGTTCCTACACATGTTAACTCGTAACTAGGCGTGTCCGTAGAAACTGAAACCGAATCTTCTACTGGAATCCGCTATTATGGAATCTTAGTCCTATAATGATGGGAAGCCCATGGGCCTACTTATAATTTGTTACGGCTGTACTGGCGTACAGTAAAATAAAATAATGCTAAAATGATTATCAGTTGCATAAGGCACCACTTCCAGCATGTAATGAGTACTGTTAAGCAGAAGAGACTAAATGTTATAAACAAGCCGTTATACCATTTATAGCCCGCATCTCGTGGTCGTGCGGTAGCGTTCTCGCTTCCCACGCCCGGGTTCCCGGGTTCAATTCCCGGCGGGGTCAGGGATTTTCTCTGCCTCGTGATGGCTGGGTGTTGTGTGCTGTCCTTAGGTTAGTTAGATTTAAGTAGTTCTAAGTTCTAGGGGACTAATGACCATAGATGTTAAGTCCCATAGTGCTCAGAGCATTTGAACCATTTATATCGAGTATTGATCTTAAATTAAATTTTGCTGTAGTACTGTTAATCAGTAAGACTTCATAATAGCAGATTCCAGTGGAATTTACAGTTCTCATTAGTACTTACACGTTCAGCTGCGAGATAACAGGTTTAGAAACGCATTTTGTCTCCTGAGGCGAGCGAGCGAGCGAGCGAGTTCAAGACTACTTTCGTGACGTACGCGCCGCGGCCTGTCTTTCTCGTGGCCCTCGGTAAGTGTAGTCGTACGACTAAGACTAAAAATAATGTAGTCATTAAAGTTAACACTAATCATGTGTACATATATGCAGTCTGACTCGTTCCACATAATTTAGATAAAAGGTTCGTTCAAATGCTCTTTGGAACATGTAATTAATTAACTAGATATCTAACTAAGTGACTGGTATCCTGTCAGTTTTATTGTTGAATAGTACTGTGTAATAACACTGATGTTCTCCCTAGATTGCTAAATGAAAATGTGCAACAGCACGGTGCAGATTTTTGTCTGTTTGGAAATGTCGGTCGATACGCTGTTACTATGGTTACTGCTCTGGTTTGCACTAGACTAACGGGGATCACTCTATGGAATGGATAATCCACCTCAAATTTTAAAAAAAAATAAAAATATTGAAGAGTGAGAGAGAGAGATAGAGAGAGAGAGAGAGAGAGAGAGAGAGAGAGAGAGATGAGAAGGAGGACAAGAAGAAGAAGAAAAGTTGTAAGAATAAACAACGTGATGTTTTCTGTAGTCAATTTTCTTTGTAAGGAACACTTGATGGACAGTAACTCGGACTGACTCTATCGACTCACTGACAAAACTTAACTGCAAAGTTTTACCGAAACACCAGAGGAAAAACGTCTGACAGATCTCAGGAGGAACACGCGGTATGCAGGTTTAGTTTGACTCCCACGTCTCACAAAGCATGTATTGCGAATGTTATCTATGAGATAAGTAACTAATTAGCAAACGTCATTAAATAAAAATGCGTAACAACAACCCTGTCATAAAATGGTAACTTCTGTTTGAGCTCACGGTGGATTTCCTTAATATTTTCGTGTTGATCGAACCTACCAGTAACAAAGCTAGCAGCACGTCTCTGAATCGCTTAGATGCATTTCTTTAATTCGATCTGATGGGAATCCCAAAAACGCGATCAGCACTGAAGAATGGGTCGCATTAGCGTTGTGTATGTAATCTCCTTTACAGATGAGCTATACTTTCCTGAAATTATACCAATAAACCAAAATCGAGCTATCCTATCCCTACAACCGTCTTTATGCTCGTCCGATTTCATACGTAATGCCTCTTTCAACGAATATTTCGATAAATGACTAAGAAGGTAAAAATTAAAAAATATTCCAGTTCACACGGAGCGATCGTTCTTCCCGCGAAGCATCCGTGGCAGAAGCAGGGAAACGGGGAAATAGCAGAATTTCATGAAGTACCTTCTACCACACACCAGACAAAACAGCGAATTAATATTGTACTTTCACCCAGTTCTAAGTTATTTTGAAAGACTCGTATCTCTAGCCCATCAGTTAATGACAGTGGTAACAAAGTACCCTCCGCCACACACCACACAAGAAAGTGAGTTAATATTGCATTGTCATCCAGTTATAAGCTACGCTGAAAGTTTCGGGAGGTTAGTTTAAAATCAACTGCAAAATTTGTACCGAAAAGACGGATGGTGAAAAAAGCGACCTAATAAAAACTCTGCGGTCGAGACAGAAAATTTTTGTATCGCAAGGTATGTTATATTTCCCCTGGAGACTTGAAATTACTTTGATGTCTACGGATGACTACCACCTTAAAGTTGCACTTCGTATTCTGCCGGTTTTGTATAACAACATCGAGTAAATATGTCTAAGTATCACTGTATATCTTTCGGCCGCTGGCCTTGCTAAGTACCTACACTTAATACCTGCTATTCTGCGTGGTATGTTCTAGAGGGTAAGTATTTTAAGGCGCAACCATGAACACTACTCACTAGCATGCTATGTGTATCATATTATGGAGGGCATGCGTCTTAATTAAACAACTCTTTACCACGCGTAGTACAAAATAATGTTCACTGACAGAATCACAAACACTACTTTAGGAAAGAACTGGCCGGCCGCGGTGGTCTCGCGGTTCTAGGCGCTCAGTCCGTAACCGCGCGACTGCTACGGTCGCAGGTGTGTGATGTCCTTAGGTTAGTTAGGATTAAGTAGTTCTAAGTTCTAGGTGACTGATGGCCACAGACGTTAAGTCCCATAGTGCTCAGAGCCGTTTGAACCATTTTTTTAGGAAAGAACTTCCACCTTAACAATGTCTGTAATGAACAAATCGTCTCTGCCGGATGTAGCACATCGGGACACGGTACTACTGACAGCTCGAGTTGTGTCTTGGATTACTCACGTCACTCCGTTTCACCCACAATAATTAATCAACGTTTTCACAGTGAAAAGAGTTTTAATATACGGCTTGTTGCGATAAAATTATTCGATTCAAAGACTGAGTTAATTAAGGCAGTTGCAGTCACACAATGCTGCACTTGAGTGCCAGCCGCGCCAACTTCAAATGTAACACGTGGTCTTGCTATTTCCTTAAGAGTGAAACACTAATCCTGTGCTGGCCGCTTTTCGATTAGAAGCACAGGACCCTGCCACGCGATCGCTCCTATAGTTCAACTAGTCTGATGCCCGTGGTTACTTCGAATTAAACCTTTTCTGTGCTTAATTTCCATGATTAATGCCGAGCGGAGTAGCCGCGCGGTATAAGATGCCGTGTCACTGACTGCGCTGCCTCTCCCGTCGGAGGTTCGAGTCCTCCCTCGGGCATGGGTGTGTGTGTTGTTCTTAGCATACGTTAGTTTAAGTAGTGTGTAAGTCTAGGGACCGATGACCTTAGCAGTTTGGTCCCTTAGGAATTCACACACATTTGAACATTTTTTACCATGATTAACTTCGCGCTTATTGAGCTTCAATACACACGCAGTTCTTCTAATAACTTCGTAGAAGTATGCAAGAATAATAGCATACGAGTGAAAAAATTAACCTGCTCGTAACTAGTTTTGTTATTTATAATCGGAATGCTGTGCGGTATACCTTTCGTATAATTATATTTTCCAAACAAATGAAATAACAATTTGACGACAGCGTAATCTGTTATGCAGCTTTCCGTCATCAGTGAGATAATAGTCTATTGTCTAAATAATATTTGTTTCCTAAACGAAGCCCATCTGGGAACTACATATATGAATAGCTAATAATTTTGTTATTCAATACTACTCGAACTTAAATGGAAATCAGCAGCGTACTTTTGAACCTCGCAGGTTAAATCACAGTCGACTCACTTCATATAATTCAAGTTAAATACAAAATCCTGTACCATTACAGTTATGCTCTTCAAAAAAGCAAGCCTGATATTTTTATTCCAACGTTCATACGGCATTCAACGTTAAATATTCTCGTTTAAAGAGTAAAACTCTTTCTTCTGAAGTCAGCGATGAATGTAATTACACGTCACAGATATAACCCTTCGCAGACTGGCTACGGATAATCTTTTTCTTTAGTACCATTACAGAATTTTCCGTAACATTAAATGCTGAAAATCTTATTCCCTTTTCGTAATGCTCAAATTTTGCTGCTATTTCCTTTAAAATTACTTCGTATTAGTTGTTTGATTGTTTTTGCAAATTAGCTCTTTTCCTAATTGATAATCAGTTCTAAATATCTTCGATTATTCCACACTTAAGTCCTTATTTATGGTTGCCCCGAGTGGGATTGAGGTGACCAAATTCGATGTAAAATTTCTTCTTAAAAATTTTTGACCCTTATTACTTCCGATATAGCAGGAATCTTAATTCCGAATGTGGCTGGACGCGTTATCTATAGTAGGTGATGTGTTACTAAACAAAAAGATCGTAAATCCAGAAACACCGAATCTGGCTGTTCATTCGTGGTGCCGGCCGTGGTGGCCGAGTGGTTCTAAGCGCTTCAGTCTGGAACCGCGCGACCGCTACGGTCGCAGGTTCGAATCCTGCCTCGGGCACGGATGTGTGTGATGTCCTTAGGTTAGTTAGGTTTAAGTTCTAGGGGACTGATGATCTCAGATGTTAAATCCCATAGTGCTCAGAGCCATTTGAACCATTTTCATTCGTGGCGATTAGGAAACATGTTTGACGAGTGTTCATTGGTGTTCTTACGCGATGAGCCTTTCTGGGACTCATTTTTGTTTTCACGGAGGAGGTGTGTTGGTTCCGGGCCTCTGGTCCGGCGGATACCATTCTGGAGCGGTCTGAGGAAACGGGAACGAGACGGGAGAGAGGAGCCGGTGTATCGGTGTCAGTGGGGCGTGTCCTCTGCCGTCACCGGCCAGCCCAGTTCCCGGCGTCCACAAATCAACGCACCGCGACCGGCCGGGAAGGGACAGAGGACGGGGCCTCCTTCCCGCAGTCCGGTCTCCGTTCGCAGAACTGCCGCGGCCGGCCGCCATCCGGGTCGACTGGAGCTCACTAGCGGCGCGGGGCAGTCCCGTAATAACGATGACGTCGGCTGCGCTTTATCCTGAGTCGGTACCCCACGTTGTGGAATCACCACGAGGAGCATCTTAACTGTTCGCGCTACAATACAAGATGTGACATGTAGTAACAGAAGATGTTCGCGCCCATTTTATGAAATTTACAATGTTGAACAGTGCTGATACGGACGCTGGCTAAATATTTAATACTCACTACGTTCAGATGAAAAAAGTCGCGCGGTACCTCCTAATATCTTGTCGGACCGCCTTTTTCCAAGCTTAGTGCAGCAGCTCGACGTGGCACGCACTCAACAAGTCGTTGCAAGTCCTCTACAGAAATGTTGAGCAATGCTGCCTCTATAGCTGTTCAAATGTGTGTGAAATCTTATGGGACATAACTGCTAAGGTCATCAGTCCCTAAGCTTACACACTACTTAACCTAAATTATCCCAAGGACAAACGGACAAACACGCACACCCATGCCCTGGGGCGGTCCATGACTGTAGCGCCTCAGATCGCTCGGCTAACCCCGCGCGGCCCTCTACAGCTGTTCATAATCGTGGAAGTGTTGCCCGTGCAGGATTTTGTGAATGAAATGACCTCCCCATTAAGTCCTATAAATGCTCGATGGGATTTATATCGTGTGATCTGGTTGCCCAAACCAGTCGCTCCCATTGTCCAGAACGTTCTTCAAACCAAATGCTAACAATTGTGGCCCGGTGACATGACATTGCTGTTTGGGAACATGAAGTTCACGAACGGCTGCAGATGGTCTCCATGTAGCCGAATATAACCATCTCCAGTCAATGATAGCTTCAATTGGATCGGAGGACCCACTCCAAACCCATGTAAACACAGCCCACACCGTTATGGTGCTACCACCAGCTTGCACAGTGCCTTGTTGACAACTTGGGTCCATGGCTTCGTGCGGTCTACGCCACACTCGAACCCTATCATCAGCTCGTACCAACTGAAATCGGGACTCATCTGATAAGGCCACAGTTTTCCAGTCGCATAGGGTCCACCCAGTATGGTCACGAGTCCAGGAGAGGCGCCGCAGACGATATCGTACTTTAGAAAAGGCACTCGCTTCGGTCTTCTGCTGTCACAGCGCATCAACGACAGATTTCGCCGCACTGTCCTAAGGGATACCATCATCTTACTTCCAACATTGATTTTTGTCCGCAACTCGTGGTCGTGCGGTAGCGTTCTCGCTTCCCACGCCCGGGTTCCCGGGTTCGATTCCCGGCGGGGTTCGGGATTTTCTCTGCCTCGTGATGACTGGGTGTTGTGTGATGTCCTTAGGTTAGTTAGGTTTCAGTTAGGGGAATGACGACCATAGATGCTAAGTCCCATAGTGCTCAGAGCCATTTGAACCATTTGAACCCACATTGATTTCTGCGGTTATTTAACGCAGTGTTGCTTGTCTGTAACAACTGACAACTAACGCCCCTGCTGTCGATCGTTAAGTCAAGGCCGTCGGCCAGTGCGTTGTCCGTGGTAAGAAGTAACGCCTGAAATTTGGTGTTCTCCGCACACTGTTGGCACTGTGGATCTCGGAATATTGAACTCCCTAACGATTTACGAAATGGAATGTCCCATGCGTCTATCTCCAACTGCCATTCCGCGTTGAAGGTTTTGGTTCTTGTCGTGCGGCCTTAATCATGGCGGAAACATTTTCACAGGAACTACCTGAGTACAAATGACAGCTCCACCAATGCACTGCTCTTTTATACCTTGCATATGTTATGCTACCGCGATCTGTATATGTGCATATCGCTATACCATGACTTTCGTCGTCCTCAACGTAAAGGCAAGGCAATTGCTTTGCTGAGGCGTTCCGAATACACTTCTCTTAAGAATATCTGGAAAAGGTTACAAAAATTAAGAACAACACAGTGATGGTATCTAAAAGACAATGCATGAAAAACACATTCCAAGTCAGGGAGAAGCACTTCATACAAGCAGTATACGGTCATGTGAACATGGCATATTCCAAAACTTAACCGAGTGTACGAGGCATGACGTAACGTCTAAGATAATCGAGTGGCCAATGGGTGGCGCTAATGGTATCATATCGTAGAAAAATGTGGTTTAAAAATTGCACCCCCCGGACCATTATCTCTACTTTCAGTTACATACACTGCACTGTTTTAGCAAAATTATATGAGCAAGGTCCTTTTCCGGTATATTTTTACATTTAATTTGTGTTGTTGTAATTAGTCATATGTACGACCAGTCTTTCACGTCTTCCATGTATTTTAAGCAAATTTTTTCTCATCCATTCAACGCTATGATATAACACAACTAGCGCCACCTACTGTCCACTTAGTTATATTAGGCGTTATGACATGCCTTGTGCACTCAGTTACGTTTAGGAATGTTTCATATTCACGTGATATGATATTGCTTGTATGAAGTTGTTTTCCCTGACTGGATAGTTTCTTTTATGAACACTTCATTTTGTTTTATTGTTTGTTTTTTAGCAACTATCACTGTGGTACCCTTGATTTCTGTAATCTTTTCAAGATATTCAGAAGATGAATGTATTCTAAACGCGTCAATAAAGCAGTTGGCTTACATCTAGTGACTGTTAAATATATATCAAGTGTCCATATCAGCAAAGTCCAACATTTTAAATGCACTACAGTTCTATGAGCTTTAACAGTTTTTCAGCCGCAAGAAAAAATACTACTTTTGTTTGTTATACAATAACATTTGCTGTTGCATCACGACTTTTCTCTATTTTTTTCCCCGTACGACGCGTTACGGTAAAAAACTACCATTAACAAGTCCTGCTTCTCGTCTATTACGACGTTTTTAAGCGTAATATTTGTGACGTGTCAGCTGCTGGATTATTTTGGCGGCTTTAACGTAAACACGCGTAATTTCGTACTTACTGATATATCTTTACATGGACATTTTCTGACAGGCTAGTGGAAACGCATCTACTGGGAACAGAACCAAAAGACTGGAAGACACATAAATGAGAAATACAGAAAATAAGGTTGGAATATCACTACGACTGAAATGGAAATAAGATGAGCATACAGCCAGATAAATAAAAGATAATCACACCAGGCACACTGAATTGGTGAAACACAGCGATCGTCTTGTAATTTTTGAAATGTATATTTCAGATTCAGCAGGTACAAGAGACACGGGTTTCCACCAAATGATCTGAGCACGTTCCATAGTTAATAATTAATAATTAAAAATTAGACAAAAGGATAAGGACACTTCTAGTAGATTTCTAGTGAAAAATACAGACCTCGACGGCAATGTAATGCAAAGTATTGCAAGGAAAGGAGTTCCCTTGCGTTGAGAATAGTTGGTGTTCACATAAAAAAAAAAATTAATTACGTTTAATCAACGAAGGATACGATAGGTGTTCGAGACACCACCCTGCTCTCCATCCTATTCCCACCCCCACCCCCCCCCCCCACCCCCCTCCATTTCCCATTATGTAGTCCAATTATTTTCATCCAAATTCGAGCTGGTACTGGGAAAGTGGGGTCCCAATTAGGAATATTTGGGGAGGTTTTCCGTCATCCTTAAAACCATTAGCAGTGGAGTTATAACCAGTACTGATGGGTACCGGAGGTTGGAGTTATCTTTAATTCATTGCAGAGACAATACGTCCCAGACAAAAATATAAATTCTCAGTGCGTAATAGCTCATCTGTTCGTGTATGTAAGACTTCAAGCGGACGACTTGATTCGGCTTGTGACATGTACCCATCCCGGGAATTACATCAAGCACGTACCCCCCTGGCTACTGGGTGCCCCGTTTAGCGCCTGATGTGCAGAGTGTTCAAAAAATGCATTCCACATTTCGAGAGTTGGTAGTATGGACCAAAATAAGACAAAAACTTCCGGTAATCATGGGCTCTAAAATGCATACCTTAAGAGCTATGAACACTAGTTGTTCATCTTCGATACTGCGAAACATATCTATTCGACTGCAACTTCTGTGCTATCACAAATGACCTATAGCACATAGCAAACAAATGAGAAGACATTTTCTAAGAGCTCTTAATGTAATCTGCTAGATATTACTTCACCTGCATCACTAAAGTATGTGCTCAATATGGTGTTCATTCGTAGCAAGACTGCCTGGTGAGTGCAGAGATAAAAGCGCAGTGTAAAAGCATTTCAAAAACTTATCAAAACACAAACTGGTTCCATCAGAACTAAAGTACGATCTATACTTATGCGAAACTGTGAATGTGGTCTGCAGTAGCAACACAACAAATGCTGAGTCTAAGGACAATGATCCTCTGCAGATCGTTCGTAACAGCATAGAGCTTGCATTACAAGAGATATGTTTCTCAGCAGCGAAGATGAGCAAGTGTTCACAGCTCTAGATGTTTGCATTTTAGAGCCCATGGTTACCGGACATTTGTGGCTTGTTCCAGTCCATACTGCCACCTCTCGAAACGTGGAAGCTATTTTTAACACCCTGTATAAGAGATGGAATAAGTTTCGGGGATAACTATTGCGATAAGTTTTCTAGTACACATCCGGAGTTTGCAACACGAAACTCTTCTTCTTTTTCTTGTGCATTTGTCCCGGTTGTTAACGGATCTGGCATGGTTAAATTATGGGCTGGCCGCATTCCCTTTCTGTCCTCAATCCCTTACCCAGGGACGGGATGTGTGAACTCCAATTGCCTGCGTGTAGTGTGATTCAAGTGTGCGACAGTTTTCTAAATGTTTGTGAATCGTCTTGGGTACTAGCCCGGTATTCATTTAGTGGAATGTGGGAAACGGCCTGAAAACCACAAACCAGGCTGGCCGGCACACAGGCCCTCGTCATTGATTCGCCGGGTGGGTTCGATCCAGGGTTGGCACACGTCCCATCCCGGAAGCGGCGGAGTGTGTGTTTCTAACAAGAAACTATGAAAATTAATATTAATGTATTTGGATCATTCGAGGTATCTTCGAAGGTCGCGTGGAATCGACCTTCCCAGAGGTTGAGTTTGGCGGAGATACTACTACGACGGCCTCGTATCATCAGTGGTGGCGTCTTCTTACAAGTGATATATGATACCTTCAACCAGATAACCTGCTTTTATCTTTCAGAATAATTGACGATGCAGGTAATATTTGTAGCATTGGATCCAGAAGTATAGCAGAAGAAGATGTAGGCTACCCAGTCCGCCGTTTTAAGAAAGAGAGGATGTGTTAAAATCTTAATTCCCTCAAGTAAAAAAAGGAAAAGGAAATACGTCGAAAGACTTACCCGAATTGGACGGAAATCTGTAACTGTGATGTACAGACAAACGATTACAATTTCATAAAAATTGGATGATTTACTCAAGAGAAAGAGCTTCACAAACTGAGCAAGTCAGTATCGCGTTGGTCCATCTTTGGCCCTTACGAGAGCAGTTATGCGGCTTGGCATTGGTTGCTAGAGCTGTTGGTGTCCTCCTGAGGATATCGAGCCATTTCTTTTCATAGCACTGTCCCTTTAATTGTTATCCGCGTCACCCTTACAGCGGGGCGGTACATTGCCGATATTCTGCGTCCCGTTTTGCTGCTCGTAATAGCACGCCATCCTGGGCTTACATTTCAGCAAGATAATGCCCGCCCAGACAACGCGAGAGTTTCTACTGTTCGTCTCCGTGCTTGCCAAACCCTACCTTGGCCAGCAAGGTCCCCGGATCGCTCTTCAGTTGAGAGCATTATGGAAAGAGTCCTCCAACCAACTTGGTATTTTGACGATCTAACGCGGCAATGGGACAGAATCTGGTACGATATCACTCAGGACATCCAACTACTCTTAGCAATCAATGCCAAGCTGAATAACTTCTTGCCTAAGGGCCATAGGTGGACCAACGCATTATTGAATTGCAGTAAGTGTAAAGCTCGTGGTTTTGAATAAATCATCCAACTTTTCTGAAATTGTAATCATTTGTTCGTCTGGACAAGTACATCACATCTACCGATTTCTTTCCCATTTGGGTAATTCCTTCGTGGCACGTCGCTGTTTTTCAATTTTAGAGCGTATTTTCACGAATATTTTCCGAGAACGTGATTGCATGTTGTTATATACAGAATGAACGTGTCTCTCTTGCAAGTGAGTTTCATGAGGATGTTGAATATATAGTGGGTTGACTTAACAGGTGGCTACGTAACATACTGTCTTTTGACCATTCGTTCCTGGTTTCATATTCTTTTTTGCTTTGAGAGCCTTCTAAATTTTATTCTTCAATTTTTTTCTTTGTTTCTAATACTTTTAGTTATTTTCTTATTTCTGCAATCAGTTCCACTGTAGACCTTTTCTAGAAATAGAGGAATGTTTGTTTTGTTACCCCGCTGTCATTCATTCGACAGAGGTGTTCAAAGAAATTTAACCTCCGCTTTGCAATTACTTCTTAAATTTTCTGTGTACTTCGTTATATCTCCTCATTGCTTGCCATTTTCTAATCCTCAATTGTTTGTCTTGTACTCATTATTTTTCTGATCCACTTTCCACGTATCTCTATTTGGTCCCGTTGATATCTTGTAGTTCAACATACACATGCTTATAAACATTCTGATCTTACCACTGTGAACAGTGTTTTAGTTTTGTATTCCTAAAGGTGCATTCTTGTTGTAGATATTTCTGATTAAACCACAAGCTCCTTCCGTTTTACTATGTCTCGAGTGCAAATTTTGCTAGTCCAGTTTCCTGCGTGGTTTCTCCAATGTATTTAAATTTAGTAAGTTTCTCTATTTCACCCATTATTTTTATTTTAGTAATTTTTGTTTTAGCTATTTCTTATTTCACCTATTATTCTTTTATAATGTCTTAGTTTAAATTCGGCTAGGCACAGTTCGTGCGTTCTCAGCAACGGTATAAGGCAGCGTGGGACGTCGACAGTTAGCTTTCGGCACACCCTATTCGGTGCCTGTTACGCACGAACCACGCCGAGGAGGCGGGCCAGGTGAGAATCATTAGGGCCAAGAGACAAGCCGCCTCCCCCTCCCCCCCCCTCCCCACCCCCTCCTCCCGAAAGGTCGCCCAGGAGTCTGACGCACCGCGTAACACCAGATGTCAGGGTCGCGCTAATGTCAAACGAGAGCGTGTCGGGGGAAGCTCTGTACGAAAGAAGCGATGACGTAGGTCGTGGGAGTCCAATCACAGCTCTCACCACCCCCCTCCCACCCTTCCCCTGTCGAGGATGCAATTCACTGTCGCGACTAACGAGTCGAAAGTCTTGTTTTCCTCTGAAACAGTTTTCTTTCAAGTAAAACTCACCTCCATGATTTATAGTGAAGTTTCAACGATTTTATTGTGTGTGCATTGAACATTACACCAAACAAAGTCACAGATTGTTTCGGACAAGCAAAAAAAAAGAGTTGATTTTTTTTATTTATTTATTTTTTTTGTTTGTTGCATCAGCTGATTTCTATTTGCTTTCGAGAACGTCAGTACTCCATACACAGCAAATAGCATGCTAAGGGAGGGGTGAGTCACTTTTATTTCGGGGCAGATCTCACCTTGCATTCTTGAGCAAACAGTGTGTAGTCGGAATTGTCAGGTGTCGTGCTAGCAAGCAGATCAACTCTCAGTTAACAGCACTGGTAATGTCGAACAGTTATCTTCTTGCAATTAGAGCAGTAATTTATCTTTTGCGGATTTTCCAAGTCTAACATTGCACTTTATATCACGCAACGTTTATAATTTATGTCTGTACTGCGTTTTAGTTATATAGTTTTCCTTGAGCACACAATTAGTTTCTTTTGACGTTTAATTAATTTTCTTTATTTAAAATTTTACATTTCGTGAAATTTAAAGTTTTATTTCACGACATTGTTCACAGGCGCAGCGCAGGATCAACCAACAGTCAGGTTTGGTCAGCAATAGAATACACACCTAAAGTATATTTAGTTTTCTCTCATACAGACAATTTTATAGAAAAGTTACAAGTTAAAACTAACCCCAATTTTCTGTCATCGGCCGACCGCGGTAGGCGAACGGTTCTAGGCTCTTCAGTCCGGAACGGCGCGACTGCTACGGTCGCAGGTTCGAATCCTGCCTCGGTCATGGATGTGTGTGATGTCCTTAGGTTAGTTAGGTTTAAGTAGTTCTAAGTTCTAGGGGACTGATGACCTCAGATGTTAAGTCCCATAGTGCTCAGAGCCATTTGAACCATCTTTTCCGTCTTCGCCCGTGTAAAAGATACAGCCTTCTGATATGAGATCAATGTTTTGAAGCACCACTGTGGCCATTTTGTATCGTGAGACCGATGGAATCAAGTTTGCTGTGTTTCTTGCTGTCTCTGTGCATTAAAAGGAGTCCATTTTGCTGTAATAAATCAATAATATCATTCACAAAGGCCCCAGACCCAAATGTTCTGGACCAAATGTAGATCATAGCTATCTGAAATGTAGCGTATTTTTAGATCTTACACCTTTCCCTCTCCCACTCCCACTCCTGTTTTCCAGATGATCGATTTCTGTAACAGTAGAAAACGTTAACTAGGTGTGACGGTGTAGGTGTCCAGCAAATAATATCGTTAAAGAGAAACTGCTTGCAAATTGCTAACGATATATGCAGCAGCGTAAGCCATTTCCACTGGTTGGAAGTTGTCTACAAAAAGTGAGTACTGCCCACTTCTTATAGATAACTCAGCATCTCATGCAGTACTGCAAGACTAATTCTTATTAAATGACACAATAGTGTCCAGAAAGGCAGAAACATAGATAACAAGTTACAGCCTTGTTATGCAAGAGAGTGGCAGTAACGTTCTTGCAGTTTGTTTGAATTTTCAGAACAGAATATGACTCCAATTCGATTCGGCTCACATACGGAAAATCTTGCATTTTGTTACCGGCTTATCCTGGAAATTAAAGAAATGCGTTTTTCGCGTGTGACGTCTGTCCGCGGTTTGTGAAATATCTGTCGATTCTGGTCCGCCGATATGCTTCAGAATCCTCCAGGCAGAACGCACGTAAATCCCGCAGATAAGATACAGATAAGTTGACGTGCAAGGTCGCTGCCGTGAACAGTCTTTCAAACCACAGGCGTTCCACCCGCGGGTTCGCTTTGATCTTTCTACATACTTTGTCTCCTGTGATGTGTTTCCTTCTTCTACTTCCTGTTTTTGGGCTCTTCTCTTTAAACCTGTGTTGCTCATCATGTGTTCAAAGGCCTGAATATACTGTAGATTTTACCGCTCTGACGCAGTTCATTACACATAATGCTAACACAACCTACATATATTATAAATTAAAGTCTCGCAACACGTTTTCATGTCCGTGTGTGAAGCTCAGGCACCCAAGTTGGAAAAAAATTGAGGATGACGATCTGTTTAGCTTTAGGAAAGCTAAAGATTCCAAAGAGGTAGTTCTGACGTTCACGGTTGATAACGGAAGCAAGACTAAAGAAAAATCAAGACACGTTCATAGGATTTGTCGACCTGAAAAAAGCGTTCGACAACGTAAAATGGTGCAAGGTGTTGGAAGTCCTGAGAAAAATAGGGGTAAGGTATGGGGGAAGACAGGTAATATACAATATGTACAAGCGCCAAGAGGGAACAATAAGAGTGGAAGACCAAGAACGGAGTGTTTGGCTTAAAACTGGCGTAAGGCATGAATGTAGTCTTTCATCATTTCTGTTCCGTCTATCAATCGAAGAAGCAATTACGGAAATAAATGGGAGATTCAAGAGTGGGATAAAAATTCAGGGTAAAAGGATATCGATGATAAGATTCGCTGATGGGATTGCTATCATCAGTGTAAGTGATGAAGAATTACAGAATCTGCTGAATGGAATGAACAGTCTAATGGGTACAGAAAATGGAATGAGAGTAAATCGAAGAAAGACATAATAATGAGGAGTAGCAGAAATGAGAATAGCGAGAAATTTAACATCAGGATTGGTGCTCACAAAGTAGATGAAGTTAAGGAATTCTGCTACCTAGGTAGCAAAGTAACCAATGACGGACGGGGCAAGGACATCAAACGCAGACTGGCGATGGCAAAAAGGGCATTCCTGGCCAAGAGAAGTCTACTAGTATCAACTATAGCCGTTACTTTGAGGAAGAAATTTCTGAGAATGTACGTTTGGGACATAGCACTGTAAGCTAGTGAAACATTGACTGTGGAAAACCAGAATGGAAGAGAATCGAAACCTCTGAGATATAGTGCTACAGAATAATGTAGAAAATTAGGTGGACTGATGAGGAAAGGAATAAGGGGGATTACCGTCGGATCGACAAGGAAAGAAATAGGTGGTAAACACTGACAAGAAGAAGGGACAGAATGATAGGACATGTGTTAACGCGTCATCACGGGATACCTTTCACGGTACTAAAGGGAGCTGTAAAGGATAAGAAGTGTAAAGGGAGACAGAAATTGGAATACATCCACTAAATAGTTGAGGATGAGGTTAGTACAGGCTAAGAACCACTGCAGGAATTTTGATAAGGTTTTTATTAGCAGATAGACCGATTCACGAGGAAGCTTTATGTTTATAGTTTATTACATATTCATTCTATGCTTATTAACGTCTGTTTCCTCCCAAGGATTTCCATTTAAGTCTGTGGATAATTTCCGTAATGCTTTCCTACTGATCGAGTCGACTAGTACCAAACTCACACCAGCATCTGCTCGCACTAATGGTCGTCTTGTGCGATGAATGCGTAGAATGTTAATTGTTAACAATAATACCACGTGTGCGTGTTTTATTGAACGAACCTTTGTTAACGCGCTTTCGTGTGTTGGAAAAACTGGTACCACCAACAGCATGGTAACAGACAAACAAAATCTCATTCTTCAGGAAGGAGACAGAAATGGCTGCGAAAATTATTGAGTGATTATGCTGCAGAGTAATGCATTCAAATTGAACACTTAAATTCTGAATAACAGGCTGAACAGTGTGACTGTTTCTTAAGCGGAACCGAGCGAGGTGGCGCAGTGGTTGGCACACTGGACTCGCATTCGGGAGGACGACGGTTCAATCCCGCGTCCGGCCATCCTGATTTAGGTTTTCCGTGATTTCCCTAGATCACTCCACGCAAATGCCGGGATGGTTCCTTTCAAAGGGCACGGCCGACTTCCTTCCCTATCCTTCCCTAATCCGAGCTTGTGCTCCGTCTCTAATGACCTCGTTGTCGACGGGACGTTAAACACCAATATCCTCCTCCTCTTAAGCGAAGAGTGAGTGGGTTTAAGAAAGGAAAGCTCCACGGCTGATGCAATGTAAAAACAAATAATCTGAAAAACGAAAGGAATTTGACAGAGAAATTCGCTTGGTGTTCACAGATTTTATAAAAGCTGTAATAATGTTAACAGACAACATTTACGAAGAATAGTGAAAAAAATGCTCCCAGAATCTTGTGCAGCCGGCCGGAGTGGCCGAGCGGTTCTAGGCGCTTCAGTGTGGAACCGCGCGACCGCTACGGTCGCAGGTTCGAATCCTGCCTCGGGCATGGATGTGTGTGATGTCCTTAGGTTAGTTAGGTTTAAGAAGTTCTAAGTTCTAGGGGACTGATGACCTCAGTAGTTAAGTCCCATAGTGCTCAGAGCCACTCGGGCAGAGCCACAGGTGTGTGTCCAATTGTCTCTTCCACGCAACTTCAACAGCCACTGGGAAATATATGTCCGATTTGATGGCTGCAGTACGTTTCTTCTGCACGGCTACGCCTCGTAGCTAATACCTCGTCGAATCCCCACTGCTTATTGTACGAGGCACTAGCGGAGCTGCAGTCGAGCGCCATCCCACTGCTCAGGTTTCCAAGTTCCCCAACAGCGCCGAGTTCATGATTTGGCTGTATTTTTGCATTCTCCCAGAGCGCTGGGTCGCCGTCCTGGGTTTCCCCGCCAAGGAGGAGCAGACAGCTGCGGGCGCCCGCCGCCTACCAAAAGCTTGGCAGTCGCTGGACCCGCCGTCACGCGCCATAAAGCTGCGGGGCGATGGTTGCCGGCCGGAGTCTCCGGTTCCATGTCGCTCGAGTACGTCAAATGGAGAACCGACAATTTTCATGACAAATCTGTTCATTTCGGCAAATTTTAGATATTATTGGGATTTAACGGCGATCTTTCAATTAAGTAAAATTAGTAATTTTATTTCGGCAAATATTCGATGATGGGCTGCGCACGAAACGCGTAGACAAATATAATTTTGAACGACAGCAAATCTGTTGAGTTTAGCGACTGAAAAAGAGCAGTGATATAAGACGCGCCCAGGTCTCCTGCACGACTTTATGCAGTGACTTAAAGGGGGGACGTTCGCGAAAAACACACAATATTTAAAAGATACACCAAATCCACAATTTCGAAGATACGGCAATGAAATTTTGTATCATACTTGACAAGAAATTAACAAATTTAGTGTTAAGTCCCTTGGATTACATATATTTAATTCTTTTATGAAATTTAACAAATTTGTTTTGAAAAAATTTTATATCTACCTCTTTCTCAGAAGCTATTCAAGAGATTTCCACAAAGTTTTCTCTGTTTAACCTCTTTGCTTATAATAAGCTTCTCTCGCGAGGTTTTTCGAATATGTCGAATAGGAGAATTTCACTAATTTTTTAAATTCTAATTCTCTATGTATAATATAAAATTCATGCACATTCCAAGCATTTTGGCCCATATCTCAGTTTACACTCGGAATTTCGAAATTCACTCTTGAGACAACATTTATTTGGTTTACAGAAATATGGTTCAAATGGCTCTGAGCACTATGGGACTCAACATCTGATATCATCAGTCCCCTAGAACTTAGAACTATTTAAACCTAACCCACTTAAGGATATCACACACATCCATGCAACCGTAGCAGTCGCGCGGTTCCAGACTGAAGCGCCTAGAACCGCTCAGCCACACCGGCCGGATTACGGAAATAAGCGTACAAAATTTCATAACTCTTACCTTCACAGACCCTGAGAAAAGGTACATAACATTAAAAAAACAATTTTTAGGAAATACAACCTAAAGTTTAGTCTAACGTTTCTCTTGTGTCATCTTTTCAGAAGCCGCCAGATTTGTACCCACGGTCCTCTCTCCGTTCGAAGTTTCCCTTCTGGTTACTTGCTTTCTGCCTTCTCTCCTTTACCATGTCTGCAACTGACTTTTCAGCAACAGACAGGCGCTGTAAATCTATGTTTCTTTAGATGTCTTGGGTGAAATTTCCAATCTTGTAGCCCATTTCTCTAATATCCTCATTCTCCCATCATTTAATATAAGAGCTGCATCCGTCATTAGCACAAGGCAAAACAAGGATTTCTTCCTCATAAACAAAGAAGCTGGTTCTTTTTGGTTTCTTACATACGGAACAGAATGACACATGATCCATAAAACCAAAGAATATTTATCTCAGTCTTCTACATGTATCCCTTGCAAGTTTGCGCAGAGCCTGCGCACAAAATTTAGTTTTCCATCACTGATTAAGGCGTCGTCTCACGCTGAGTCGATTCTCAGACGCCAATTTGTTTGTCGAAGATTTTAAGTAGTATTGATTACAGTGGGACATTTTACTTTGCCAATAAAAAAAATGCCTACTATACAGATATTGTAAGAAATGTTGGACAAAAGTTCTTTTTCATCGGCGCTTTTGAATATTTATGTTCAGAAACTAACAAAGCGCTAGAAACAGCAAGAGGCGTAATCGTAACAACAGAGAGAATAAACACAATTAAATATGCAGACGATCAAGTGGTCTTGGCGAACTCAGAGGGAGAACTACAATCTGTGATGGGGACGATCGTAAAAGTAGGGAAAAGAGTATGGAAAGGGGATAAATTCTGGAAAGTCCACAGCTGTTAGGTTGAACAGACGTGTGCAAGAGATAAGTGAAGCTATGAGAGCGGTTCGTGAGTCATGCTTCGATAACTCAGTTGGTGGAGCACCTCCCCGCGAAAGGCAGTGGTCCCAGGCTGGACTCCCAATCCACCATAAAGTTTTAACCTGCCAGGAAGTTTCAAAATCAACGTGCACCCCTCTGCAGAGTGACAACTCATTTTGGAAGAAAGTCTTTTACGTACTTAGGAAGTTTTCCGAAAGAAAATGGAAGCCGTGTGGAGGAAACAAGAATACATGCAAGTAAAGCAGCTTTTCAAACGGTGAACGGTCTTTTAATAGTAAAAAGAATTCAGAAGTAAATAAGGAAGAGATACGCCAAATGTTCTATCTGGAGCTTAGTACTATAAGACAACGAATCATGCGTAGTCAAAAAGAAAGTTGAAAAGTACGTGAATAGCGTTGAATGTTGCGGAGAGAAGCGCTAAACGTGGAGTGACGGAATGGCAAATGAAGAACTACCTCTAAGAATAGGATGGGAAAGTAAGTTAGTCGAAATGAGGAGAATGAGGAAAATATGTTGACTGAGACATGCACTGAGAAGAAATCGCCTGAAATAATGACTCGTGGAAGGACAGATTAAAGGGAAGAGGAAGAATAGAACTTACAATGTGAGATGACACTTCAAAAAAAATGACGAAGTTACCTAGAGATTGAGGTAGAAGTACAAGGCGGAGGAAAGTAGAGAGCGAGCATACTATACATAACCTAAGACAGAGACGGCCGATGTGGCCGAGCGGTTCTAGGCGCTTCAGTCTGGAACCGCGGAACCGTTACGGACGCAGGTTCGAATCCTGCCTCGGGCATGGATGTGTGTGATGTCGTTAGGTTAGTTAGGTTTAAGCAGTTCTAAGTTCTAGGAAACTGATGACCGAAGATGTTAAATCCCATAGTGCTCAGAGCCATTTGAACCATTTGAATTTGGACTGATGACTTCAGATGTTGAGTCCCATAGTGCTCAGAACCATTTGAACCATTTTTGAACCTAAGACAGACATAGGAAAAAAGATATTTCACATAGCCTTAAACAAAGATTGCAACACTGTGGAAGAATCAATACGGCAGGGTAATGCAGCGTTTTTCTGATATGGCTCGGCTTTCCGCAATTCTGGAGGATCTGACTATCGCGGCAGCGTCGGATTCCATTCTCCCCCCTCTCTGTATCATCCATAACAGATCTACGCTGTGTAAGCACTCACCGCAGTCTCCCACACGAGACAGGGACACACATTATAACTGGTCAGAAGAAGGCAACGCCAAACCGCATCCACTGGTGATTTCCGCATTTGCCACTTAACGCACATTTTTCCAGCATC
The DNA here is from genome assembly GCF_021461395.2 of Schistocerca americana. Classification (NCBI taxonomy): domain Eukaryota; kingdom Metazoa; phylum Arthropoda; class Insecta; order Orthoptera; family Acrididae; genus Schistocerca; species Schistocerca americana. The sequence continues at coordinate 370,283,897 of NC_060126.1, forward strand.
GAACAGACTTTCGGCAGCATTTGTAACGAATCAACTAATGCCTCAACAATGCAGAATACCACGGGGAAACGAAACGGACAGTACACAGGTGTCACATTATATATTCGATTTTTCCTTATTCCACTGACGGCCAGAACATTACTCCTGTAGCATGCTGCATTTGATGCTGGTGTCACCTTCCAGAGTCCGAACGACTGGAACGCAATGTGTTGCGTTCGTTTCGTTTGCTCAAAAACATTTCTGGACGTGAATCCATGCTCAAATCGATAGCTACTCAATCTCCACTACAAGCCGTCTTTGCGTACAATGGTTATTTAAAAACCGTCTGAATACAACCAGCCGGCCGGCGTGGCCGAGCGGTTCTAGGCGCTGCAGTCTGGAACCGCGCGACCGCTACAGTCGCAGGTTCGAATCCTGCCTCGGGCATGGATGTGTGTGATGTCCTTAGGTTAGTTAGGTTTAAGTAGTTCTAAGTTCTAGGGGACTGATGACCTCAGCAGTTAAGTCCCATAGCGCTCAGAGCCATTTGAACAATTTTTGAATACGACCAGTAGCGATACATGCAAGCGAACAGGGTGGCAATATAAACTTGGCCATATAATACTGAAAACTGCGATGTTTAGTTGCGCATACCGTTATCCATCATCTTCACAAATTCTCTTCGACCCTTTACTTGCCGGCCGGTGTGGCCGTGCGGCTAAAGGCGCTTCAGTCTGGAACCGCGTGACCGCGCCGGTCGCAGGTTCGAATCCTACCTCGGGCATGGATGTGTGTGATGTCCTTAGGTTAGTTAGGTTTAAGTAGTTCTAAGTTCTAGGGGACTGATGACCACATATGTTAAGTCCCATAGTGCTCAGAGCCATTTGAACCATTTGAACCCTTTACTTTTTGTTTATGGTATAGACACAATAGATAACATGTTTCTACTTCATAAATTATAATCTCAGAAACGGCATCTTATTTCAAGGACCACCTGTCCGCTGCATTACAAACTTTATTGGTCGAACAATTTTGGGTTTAGTCCATCCTCATAGGGAAAAAAGGGTTATCTACTCTATTTAAATAGATCCTATTCGATGCATATACGTCATGAACTTGTGAGTAATACGTATGATACACATAACCATAATATTATTCTTGCATTACGTAGTAAGGACAGCGTATCCCATAATACAGAATGTTACGCATCAATAGATAGGTTCATTATACACTGGTATACAAACACACATACATACATACGCTCATTCCTATCATTTTTAATTATGATAGTGTATGAAAACACACTAATATACAGCAACATCTCAGTTAACACACACACACACACACACACACACACACACACACACACACACACTGACCCACACATACACACTTCACACCCCCACCCACACACGTTCCCACCCACCCACCTACACATACACACACACACACACACACACACACACACACACACACACACACACACACACACACACACACACACACACTACTATTGCGACGACGGAGGCCCCCACGGACAAATGTCACTTGTTATTCTTCCTTTGTGTACTATGCTTTTTACATGAAGCACGCTTTTAATGGCGTATAATAGCGCTAGCCTCAAATACTTGAGTATGTCATTTCATTGCCAGTTCAGTGTCTATGCGCTCTATATATTTTATTTTCCTCTCGTACTGCTAAATATTCTGACTAATCGCGTTAATATTGTCAGCTTACTCTTCGTATTCCCCTTTAGCTTTTATATAGCATATCATGTTCGTCGGACTGTAATGCTGGAAGTTTCTGCGAAGCAAAGTGAGTACTCAGTTTTATCTCCTGGCTACATATGTTGCACTTTTCTCTTCAGTTTTTCAGTATACCGTATCTCGGGAGTAAAGCACCGTCATAATAATACTTTGAACTGGAAATGATTCGGAAACTAAATTTCCTGCTATGGTGCTTCTAGTACTGGCTGCGTAGCAGTTATCTACATCTTAAACCTGCGCTGATTATATGTTACATGGGAGATTTTTGTGGCCTAAGACTCTTACAAATCCGGAAAATAAGTGATTCACTGTACCTTTGCTTGTTTTTCCATGAGAATGCGTAAACTAAACAGATACACCCCTAAACATTATAAAAATGGATGTATGCTCCACGTCTCCTCCTAAACCACTGCACGCATTTCAGACCAACTTGGTACACATATTACGTACTCTCTGTAAACAATCACTGTCGGAGTAAGAATCACCTACCTATCAAAGGGGTGAGGGGGGGGGGGGGGTGGAGGTGAAGATGCAGTGCAGCCCACTATGCACTAATACCCATACTTCAGTTATCACCGAGCGAGGTGACGCAGTGGTTAGACACTGGACTCGCATTCGGGAGGACGACGGTTCAATCCCGCGTCCGGCCATCCTGATTTAGGTTTTCCGTGATTTTCCTAAATCGCTCCAGGCAAATGCCGGGATGGTTCCTTTCAAAGGGCACGGCCGACTTCCTTCCCCGTCCTTCCCTAATCCGATGAGACCGATGACCTCGCTGTCTGGTCTGCTTCCCCGAACCAACCAACCAACTTCAGTTATCCAGTACTCGAGCATGACAGCACTTGGAGACTCGCAATAAACTCTACACTTAATTAAATTAACGAAACTGCTTCTCCTTAACGACCCCACAAAATGATGAAAGGAAAAAAGTTTATCGCATACTACATTTTCGCTGTTCCTGCAGTAAAACTACCGTGTGAATCATTACGTTTTAATTTATTACTTCCTTGCTACCAGCTTCATTCGCGTCACATTTTTCATTCAGTATTCACGTGTACCACTGAACTGAATGTACCAGAAAAATTATATCATTGTACGATACATGGGTCAGGGGACGTGATGTCAAACACAGAGATCCGTGAAAAACTGCCGCGCCATGCATGGCGTTTTAATTTTTAAGAGGTTTAGTACTAACTCTATCCGAACACATTTCGCATACAGTATCCAAATATACCACTGACTGTACCTGAAAAATTGTATTATTTACAGCACATAGTTCAGCAGATGTGGCTTCTAGACGTAAAAAAAAGTAAAAAAAAAGCTTCAAATGGCTCTGAGCACTATGGGACTTAGGTTCTGAGGTCATCAGTCCCCTAGAACTTAGAACTACTTAAACCTAAGTAACCTAAGGACTTCACACACATCCATTCCCGAGGCAGGATTCGAACCTGCGAAGGTAGCGGTCGCGCGGTTCCAGACTGTAGCGCCTAGAACCGCTCGGCCACCCCGGCCGGCTCTAGAGGTAGAACTGAAATATGCGTACAAATACGTGTGAGATATGTTAAATTATGCGAAATATACTTGACATGTGCGCACGCGGACAACGTCACGAGTAAAAAAACTCACCATAAGCCCCTGGAACAATTTAAACTTAATTTGGAATACGCATATTAGTTACAATCTGGAAGGAAACTCTGTGGAGGTAAGAACAACCGGCGTCCTATTGGGGTGAGCGTAGAGAGAGAAGGGGGTAGGAGGAGATGGACAGAGAGAAGGGGAGTGGGCAATGGACAGCGGGAGAGGAAATGCGGAGATGGATAGAGAAAGGAAAGAGGAGGAGGTGGACAGGGGAAGGAAGAGATATGCAGAGGGTGGAGGAAGAGATGGCCAAGAGAGAGGTAGGAGGAGTTGAACAGAGAATGGAGGTGGAAGTGGTGGACAGAAGCAGGGGGTGGAGGAGATGGAAAGAGAGGGGCTGAAGGAGGAGTAAAAAGAGAGGGCAGAGGAGGAGATGGACTAATAGAAGAATGGAATACATACATACCTGGGTAACGCCGCATACTCACCTCATTCTTTCAATAAAAAAGAATTCCGGCATGAAACTTTAGTAATAGTAACGACTCTTGGCCACACAGTCAGTTCTCTGTTCTCAATTAGGCTGAGTCCTTGAGAACCATTACTACTTGCTTACTTTTTTTCCGTTTAAGATTACAGTATTCAAATTCTCAAAATATATGCCTATGCTATTGCGATGTACAAACTATGCATGCACTTGGCGCATGGTATCAAGTGATTATATCGTCGACAACACCCTGTACTGAGGAGTAAGGTCTTCATCAAAAGCCGAAGCTTGACTTAATGGGCGTGTTGGGCGGCGCCTGCGCTGAGCGGTGTTGGCAACCCGCGAAGCTTTACGGCCACGTGCTCTCTGATATCAACAAAGTAGTATCTAACAAGGGCGAGCGTGTGCTGCCACCACGACACGTCATCACATTCCACAACTCGCGCTCTGACGCATATGTAGCTTACACTGCGCTCTTGCCACATGGTTCCCGCGAACCATTCGTGAATGGAACAGGAAGGGGGGAACATGACAGTGATTCATAAAGTACACTCCGCTACTCACCATAAGATCGCTTGCGGAGTGTAGATATACATGCAGAACGCGACAATGTTAAGTCTACGAATTTTATATTGTTGCACATAATTTCTTAGATGGTGACTTGTTTCATGGTGAGCAACTGCTGCACCACAAATATATGTCGATTGAATATCGAGGGGGTCATCGAATAGTACGAGTGAAAATAAAAAACAAACAAGTTTCTGAACATCACTAACAAACGTCGTAAATTTATGACCGAGATCGAAACAAGATACTCCCACCCACTAGCCTTTTATTTGCTGCTTTTTCAGGGACTTTTTCTCTAGTTTCTGCCCCAGAAACACTTTGCCTTATTATTACTAAGGTCTTCCTAAAGGTCCCTCCAGAACCTTCCAGAAGGTTTTCGAACATTCTGGCTGTACACCAGCGTCTGTTAATCGTCATGGTGCCTGCTGGTGTGGTCCTCGCCTTGTGATTGTCTCAGTATTACTCTCAACAAAGTTTCTCTCCTTTCCCACCAGCCATGTAAAAAAAAGAAAGGATTCAAATGGCTCGGAGCACTATGGGACTTAACATCTGAGGTCATCAGTCCCCTACAACTACTTAAACCTAACTAACCTAAGGACATCACACACATCCATGCCCGAAGCAGGATTCTAACCTGCGACCGTAGCGGTCGCGCGGTTCCAGACTGTAGCGCCTAGAACCGCTCGGCCACTCCGGCCGGCCCACCAACAATTGCATTCTTACATTAATAAAGTTCGAGACACATGGCAGCTCCTACAACCATAAACGTAATATGATGACGAAACTAGTCTAATCTTGTCTGCACAGTCCCCATGGGAGAGGTACGTAACGGCGTTGTCATATATTACTACGATTCCTCATTAATTACATGTTCTTGAAAGTTTATGGGTAGGATTTCACAACATATATTTGGAGTCCATCTTCACGAGCCTACCATTTCAAGGTAATTAGCATTTTCCTGACATTCCCCCGTAGGTTAAACAAATCTGTGACCATTCGTGCTGCAATTCTTGGTACACGTTCAGATTTTCCTGTTAGTTCTATTTGGTATACATTCTAGCTACTTGATCAATATTCTAACGAGCCAAAATAATGCGTTCGTGTTTATTTAAAAAGACTATGATCGGAAAATGAGGTAGCAGCTGCCTCATTCTACCTTCCTCAGCAACATTAAAATTTTTCCTATATTTTTGGTATTCCTTCCTTCCTAATGCTCCTCTCTTCTATATCCTGTATCTCATTATCACTGGCTCTCACCATTTTCTCCTTCTCCCCCCTCATGGTACTGTCCCGTTCCCTCTTTTCCTAGCACTGTTCTGTCTGTAAATGTCAACTACAGCCGGCACGGTAGCTCAGCGTGTTCGGTCAGAGAGCCGGTTGGCTTCTGTAATAAAAAACTGAGTGGAAGGATCAACCACCGAACTTGAACAGGATGTCTTGCGACGTCCGCAACGACCAAACACAGCGAAAAAAAAGGGGGGTAGCGTCTTTGATTCATAATCAAAAAACGTCTTCGGTCCCGGGTCCGATCCCCGCCACTGCCTAAATTTTGATAAATAATCAGCATTGGCGGCCGAAGACTTCCGGCAAAAGAAGTCAGCCTCATTCTGCCAACGGCCTTGTCAAAGAGGGCGGAGGAGCGGATAGAGGTTCAGGGCACTCTCTTGTCCTAGGGGTGGGAAATTGCCCCTAAAGGCGGAAGAATCAGCAATGATCAACGACATGAGGATGCAGAAGGCAATGGAAACCACTGCATTAAAGACACGTAACGTGTATTTGAAGAAGTGTCATGATGATCTCTCCATTGGCAAAAGATTCCGGAATAGTCCCCCATTCGGATCTCCGGGAGGGCACTGCCAAGGGGGAGGTTACCATGAGAAAAAGATTGAATAATCAACGAAAGGATAACGTTCTACGAGTCGGGGCGTGGAATGTCAGAAGCTTGAACGTGGTAGGGAAACTAGAAAATCTGAAAAGGGAAATGCAAAGGCTCACTCTAGATATAGTAGGGGTCAGTGAAGTGAAGTGGAAGGAAGACAAGGATTTCTGGTCAGATGAGTATCGGGTAATATCAACAGCAGCAGAAAATGGTATAACAGGTGTAGGATTCGTTATGAATAGGAAGGTAGGGCAGAGGGTGTGTTACTGTGAACAGTTTAGTGACCGGGTTGTTCTAATCAGAATCGACAGCAGACCAACACCGACAACGATAGTTCAGGTATACATGCCGACGTCGCAAGCTGAAGGTGAATAGATAGAGAAAGTGTATGAGGATGTTGAAAGGGTAATGCAGTATGTAAAGGGGGACGAAAATCTAATAGTCATGGGCGACTGGAATGCAGTTGTAGGGGAAGGAGTAGAAGAAAAGGTTACAGGAGAATATGGACTTGGGACAAGGAATGAAAGAGGAGAAACACTAATTGAGTTCTGTAACAAGTTTCAGCTAGTAATAGCGAATACCCTGTTCAAGAATCACAAGAGGAGGAGGTATACTTGGAAAAGGCCGGGAGATACGGAAAGATTTCAATTAGATTACATCATGTTCAGACAGAGATTCCGAAATCAGATACTGGATTGTAAGGCGTACCCAGGAGCAGATATAGACTCAGATCACAATATAGTAGTGATGAAGAGTAGGCTGAAGTTCAAGACATTATTCAGGAAGAATCAATACGCAAAGAAGTGGGATACGGAAGTACTAAGGGATGACGAGATACGTTTGAAGTTCTCTGACGCTATAGATACAGCAATAAGGAATAGCGTAGTAGGCAGTACAGTTGAAGAGGAATGGACATCTCTAAAAAGGGCCATCACAGAAGTTGGGAAGGAAAACATAGGTACAAAGAAGGTAGCTGCGAAGAAACCATGGGTAACAGAAGAAATACTTCAGTTGATTGATGAAAGGAGGAAGTACAAACATGTTCCGGGAAAATCAGGAATACAGAAATACAAGTCGCTGAGGAATGAAATAAATAGGAAGTGCGGGGAAGCTAAGACAAATGGCTGCAGGAAAAATGTGAAGACATCGAAAAAGATGTGATTGTCAGAAGGACAGACTCAGCATACAGGAAAGTCAAAACAACCTTTGGTGACATTAAAAGCAACGGTGGTAACATTAAAAGTGCAACGGGAATTCCACTGTTAAATGCAGAGGAGAGAGCAGATAGGTGGAAAGAATACATTGAAAGCCTCTATGAGGGTGAAGATATGTCTGGTGTGATAGAAGAAGAAACAGGAGTCGATTTAGAAGAGATAGGGGATCCAGTATTAGAATCGGAATTTAAAAGAGCTTTGGAGGACTTACGGTCAAATAAGGCAGAAGGGATAGATAACATTCTATCAGAATTTCTAAAATCATTGGGGGAAGTGGCAACAAAACGACTATTCACGTTGGTGTGTAGAATATATGAGTCTGGCGATATACCATCTGACTTTCGGAAAAGCATCATCCACACAATTCCGAAGACGGCAAGAGCTGACAAGTGCGAGAATTTTCGCACAATCAGCTTAACAGCTCATGCATCCAAGCTGCTTACAAGAATAATATACAGAAGAATGGAAAAGAAAATTGAGAATGCGCTAGGTGACGATCAGTTTGGCTTTAGGAAAAGTAAAGGGACGAGAGAGGCAATTCTGACGTTACGGCTAATAATGGAAGCAAGGGTAAAGAAAAATCAAGACACTTTCATAGGATTTGTCTACCTGGAAAAAGCGTTCGACAATATAAAATGGTGCAAGCTGTTCGAGATTCTGAAAAAAGTAGGGGTAAGCTATAGGGAGAGACGGGTCATATACAATATGTACAACAACCAAAAGGGAATAATAAGAGTGGACGATCAAGAACGAAGTGCTCCTATTAAGAAGGGTGTAAGACAAGGCTGTGGCCTTTCGGCCCTACTCTTCAATCTGTACATCGAGGAAGCAATGATGGAAATAAAAGAAAGGTTCAGGAGTGGAATTAAAATACAAGGTGAAAGGATATCAATGATACGATTCGCTGATGACATTGCTATCCTGAGTGAAAGTGAGGAAGAATTAAATGATCTGCTGAACGGAATGAACAGTCTAATGAGTACACAGTATGGTTTGAGAGTAAATCGGAGAAAGACGAAGGTAATGAGAAGTATTAGAAATGAGAACAGCGAGAAACTTAACATCAGGATTGATGGTCACGAAGTCAATGAAGTTAAGGAATTCTGCTACCTAGGCAGTAAAATAACCAATGACGGACGGAGCAAGGAGGACATCAAAAGCGGACTCGCTATGGCAAAAAAAGGCATTTCTGGCCAAGAGAAGTCTACTAATATCAAATACAGCTTTAACTTGAGGAAGAAATTTCTGAGGATGCACGTCTGGAGTACAGCATTGTATGGTAGTGAAACATGGACTGTGCGAAAACCGGAACAGAAGAGAATCGAAGCATTTGAGATGTGGTGCTATAGACGAATGTTGAAAATTAGGTGGACTGATAAGGTAAGGAATGGGGAGGTTCTACGCAAAATCGAGAGGAAAGGAATATGTGGAAAACACTGATAAGGAGAAGGGACAGGATGATAGGACATCTGCTAAGACATGAGGGAATGACTTCCATGGTACTGGAGGGAGCTGTAGAGGGCAAAAACTGTAAAGGAAGACAGAGATTGGAATACGTCAAGCAAATAATTGAGGACGTAGGTTGCAAGTGCTACTCTGAGATGAAGAGGTTAGCACAGGAAAGGAATTCGTGGCGGGCTGCATCAAACCAGTCAGTAGACTCATGACCAAAAAAAAAAAAAAAAACCTTTCCATCTGTCTGTCACTGTCTTCTTATCTCTCACCATAAAAAAATGCGAATATATTGGCAAGCGAAAATGTTTGGGACAGTTTTTAAAGAAATCGAGGAAAGCAGAATGAGGCAGCGTGTACCCCGCTTCCCATTCAGAGAGTTTTAAATAAACACGAACATATTTGCATTTTTTTGTACTCCGACATTAGCATTTTACCGCTGCTTTCCTTCTTTTTCCTACTGTAGCAGGGTGTCTAACTTATATGAAAAGAAATGTATTTGTAACTGAAATACAGCAAAACTGATTTGCACCTCAGGCAGGATTTTACGTGCAAAGATGATCTGAATCTGTTTCAGTATTACAAGAAGGGGTTGCTAGGTGCAAACAATTTCTCCCTGCTACGTCAGTTTATAAACTAGGTTCTCACCTCAGACAGGGCTTTGCGTGCCTGTTTTTCGTGAACAAGTAGGATAATTTTGAGCCTCTGGATCTCGGAAACGGGTAAAGATATGAAGAAAATTTTCAAGGTCGTTCGGCCGGCCGTGGTGGTCGAGCGGCTCTAGGCGCTACAGTCCGGAACCGCGCTGCTGCTACGGTCGCAGGTTCGAATCCTGCCTCAGGCATGGATGTGTGTGATGTCCTTAGGTTAGTTAGGTTTAAGTAGTTCTAAGTTCTATGGGACTGATGACCTTAGATGTTAAGTCCCATAGTGCTCAGAAAAAAGCAAAAAAAAGCAAGGTCGTTCGAGGTCGGGATTATAGGAATACACTGCAAAAATTACAGCCAACTGCTGTGCATAGCCGTCTTGGAATCCACGGCTGGGTTTTGGTCCGCTGTTGACAGTGCAAATATTGCAAAAAAGAAAAAAAAGGCCTTTTTGACTCTTTTTCGGAGAACCGGCTATGAACTAATGGTGCCCCCGTTAAGTCCCATCAAGCCCAACGTAGATCACACCAAATGCCAAAAAAACCAACCGATTTGCTCCATTTTCCTAAGCAGGAGGAAGTGTGTATTATTTGTTTTGCTCGCGGCGTTTCGGAACATATTAGGCACGCATCCATACCGATATCGGATTCACAAATGTTTTGTAAGCAAATGATTGCATTTTTCCAGAGGCATAGCAATGCACCGAAGTGTGAAGAACGTATACTAACAATAAGTTCCATGCCACACTCTGCCCTTCATCCGAGTCCTCGCAAGTGGCGACTCAGTGCCTGTTGCCCTCGCATCGCGTCGCATGGCGCTTCCCGCAGAGAGCGAAAAGCTCGCGTTCGCTACCTCTCCACCAAGCTTCTTCCGCTTGCTGCTAGGTGGTACGGAATGCTGCGGTTTCCCCGCCATCTGTCGGCGAAGCTGTGAACTCGATATGGCAGCGCGGACGCGTGCGCGCGCCTGCGCGGTCACACTGCAGCCGGCACCGGCGCAGGCGCAGGCAGCTGCGCGATGCAGCTGGTAGCGCCGGAGACAATCCCCTCAAGGTGAGGCGGGAGAGCGGGCGGGTGTAGTGACTCGGTTCAAGGTGAGGGAGGAGCGGGCGGCCGCGCGCGCAGACTCGCCATTGAGTCACGGCCGGCCCGCTTCTTCGCAAATCGGCGGCCAGTGACGGCAGGGTCGGCCGCGTGGCGTGTTTCGGTGCCGGCCGTGCACCCCGCCGCGTCCCGATATAGCCACAACCAGTTCCGGCGGGCAAGAGTGCGCGACCTTGGCGCACGGCCGTGCTGCCCCGCTCATTCCTGCGGCAGCGGCTGCATTCCTCACCGCTGAGCGCGCGACGCCTGCCGCCTTTTACGGAAACCCGCCTGCAGCTTCCCACACGCCTCCGAGCGTTTGCATCCACACTTTGCGGGCTGTCAGGCTATGCGGTGCTACCGACCTTCGCAGAGGCGTGGGACGAGCAGAACGGCACCAAAGTCCGTCTAAACATAATTTAAAGGGGCGTTAGCTCGAGCGACAATACTGCGTTCAGCGCAAGAATAAAACTGGTGTAAACATTACGCTACGTATTCTTCCGTGTTTTCTGGAAACTAATTGGATTTTACTTCACGTGGAGCGGAAACCAAGCTGTCTCAAGTACAGTGAAGGACGGTAATAGGGAAAAGTTTTATGCTGTGCGTTACGCGTACACCGACTCAGAGATGAAAAGAGGGCAAAAGCTCTAGTTGCGCATTCACCTTGTACAGCTTTGGCCAGCCTGCTGGTCCAGCTAACCTTGTAGTGACGTGAACAGCTGCAGTTAAGACGCAAGAGACGCAGAGAAACAATATGGCTACGAATGTCATTTAATTTTTAAACAGAATGAAATAATCTGATGCGAAACGCTTCTTAGGTTACCAGACGCAAAACATACTCGTAACATGCTGTCGAGCTTAGCTAAAATTGTATTGCAATTAAAAACAGGAATGACGATAAGATTTTCACTCTGCAGCGGAGTGTGCACTGATGTGAAACTTCCTGGTAGATTAAAACTGTGTGCTGGACCGAGACTCGAACTCGGGACCTTTTTGCCTTTCGCGGGCAAGTGCTCTACCAACTTTTTTTTTCTTTAATCTCAATTTGTTCGTTATTTTTCGTTTCAATTGTTCGTGGCGGACGTCACCTGACGCCCGTTTAAGTTCGTTATTGATCCATTGACTCAGTTTTTTTATTACAGAGGGCAGCTAACCCTCTGACCGAGCACGCTGAGCTACCGTGCCGGCTACCAACTGAGCTACCCAAGCACGACTCACGCCACTACATCGTCTCCTACCTTCCAAACTTTGCAGAAGCTCTCCTGCGAACCTTGCAGAAGTGGTAGAGCACGTACCCGCGAAAGGCAAAGATCCCGAGTTCGAGTCTCGGTCTGGCACACAGTTTTAATCTACCAGGAAGATTCACATCAGCGCACACTCCGCTGCAGAGTGAAATTCTCATTCTGGAAACATCCCCCAGGCTGTAACTAAACCATGTCTCCGCAATATCCTTTCTTTCAGGAGCGCTAGCCATGTCTGATGAACGAAGTATAACTTGCATCAATCGAGTTCTCGAAGCAAGGGTGTCTACCGGAGCGTCATGGCGTATTGTTACTGTGTTCCCTCCGTAACGAGCGTTAGTTTTGGTTTGGACGTCGCCGACAAAATCACGTGTTTTCTGAGTGCTGTCTGATGTGGAAGTGACGTTATGAGGGACCGTGCTCCTTAGAAAATGTTGCAGACTAATTCAGTACCATCGTTAAGGAATTAACAATGACGATAACCATATCCAAATTCGTAGTCCAAGGTAAATGCCCCACACTGAAGAAATCCAAATGGAGAAGTATAATCCAAACAATACACATCATCATCATTTATTTATTCGATACAATAAATACGTTCAAATGCAACAAATATATAATCAGAAACTTCAAAAAAAATGCATGATACGGTGCTACCTATAATAATATTTATTTGCAAAATAACAGACCAAATAAGTATTGTTATAGACGGCACAGTGTCACGAATTTTTGAAGTTTGAACATGCTGTTCATTTTCGCCTGAGCAAAATGTTCGTTATTTAGAAGACAGTATACAGCGCCTTTTTACATGTATATATTTTTATCAGTTTATTTATTTGACCTGACCGGATTAGGGCCATCAGACACTCTTTTACACTGGACCAGCGTTCCACACGTACAGTACCTTTCTCAAACCAAAGTTTCCTAAGAAACAACAATTTTAATATGACAAATACTATTAAAATGCTTTCAGTTTCTGTATTACGATGTGAGTAAATAATACTATGAAAGTTGACAGTACTTGTGTTACTGCAGCTCCTGCCACTAATAGTAGTAATAATAATAATGATAATAATGATAATAATAATAATGACAGTGGCAGATATAAAAAAAATTCTAGGAGCGCAAATAGATGTTTTCTGATACAGCTAATTCTGGGGAAAGGAAAATGAACAAGATTGCACCAGCTAAGCATAGTGGGAAATGAGGAAGATTTGGTTGGAAATACACAAGCGTAACTAGTGTGTACAGGGGCAATGGTAGCGGTTGCTTTAGTAGATACGTCATTATCTGTCTTTTGAAGCTGGAGCTGGTTATCACTTCTCTAATATTATGAGAGAGGTTCCTGCTACTGAGAAGGAAGTGATTGAATGATGGAGCGGGACGGAAAGCATTTTGCTCTCATAGGAACGGGTGTTGCTGCTATGTTCTTCAGAGAAGGGCGTTAAGGGTGGAGGCGAGATACGAGTGACCGTGTACGCTGATAAGACAGTAGAGAAGACAGAGGATACGAATATCTCTGAGCTTGTCTGCACGCATCCAGGATAGCTGTGCGTATGATGATAAAATATGATCAAAGGTTCGAACATTACAGGCATAAAGAACACAGGCAGTCAGAACCAGTTCCAGGCGCTGAGTCTTTCCCTGAGAAAGACATCGCAGAATAACATCGCTGTAATTGATAATTCTGAGTATAAGTATTTGTATAAATTTCCTTTCCTGGTTAAGAGGGGAAAGCTGTTTATATTTCTACAGGGCGTGCAGAGATACTGACGTCTTCCTGCTCACTGCAGTCCAATTTAGATTTATATCTATTATTACTCCTAGACCCTTCGCTGAGGGAGGGAAGTTCATATTTGTCCCATTTAGAGTTAAAGATGCTAGGGATTCCCGATATTTAGGGCTAACGAGCCTGGAATGACCAACCAGCACCGCTTCGATTTTGGATGGGTCGAGCTTTAGCATTATATCCCATAGCCCCTTTTGGACAGAGTACACAGGCTGATATTGAGATTATCGATAGCTGTCTTCAGGTTTATTGGTTTTGCACTTAGATACACCTGGTGGTCATCAGCGTACATGTGGTATTTGCAATTTATCGGCTGTCGAAACAATATTCATTTAAAAAGAAAACGTTTCATTTCCTTCTTCTCCTTTCCATTTGGGTATAATTAGGACGCTGCGCGGGATTACCCGAGCGGTCTAGTGCGCTGCAGTCATGGACTGCGCGGCTGGTCCCGACGGAGGTTCGAGTCCTCCCTCGGGCATGGGTGTGTGTGTTTGTCCTTAGGATAATTTAGGTTAAGTAGTGTGTAAGCTTAGGGACTGATGACCTTAGCAGTTAAGTCCCATAAGATTTCACACACATTTGAACATTTTTATTTTATAATTAGGACGACAAGGCTCGTTTTGACCGTTGTCACGGGCCTTCTGTTCGCCCAGAAAGTTTCCATTTCCTGGCCGTGAGCAAGCTTTCTCTCTTCTGTCTACTTCGGTCTGCTGGAGCCTGTGCACTTTTTGCTGGTGAGGGGGCACTGGGAATACCCATTGTCGAGTGACTTGCCAGAATTTGGACCAGTCATGTATAGTTTCCTGCGGAATTTCAAGTTGCTCCAGGTCTGATTTCACTGTTGTGAGCCATTTGTTCTTGGAGGCTTTCACTCCATCTGTACTGATGACGATCCTGTTCGTGAGTCGAATTTAAATAGTTACCATAGTACTCATCTTTGTTGTTGCTGAAAGTCGCAGGCCCGTAATCCGTGTCTATGCTAGATATTGAAATACGACTTCATGTGCTGGTCTAGGGGATGCTCAGCTTCAGTTTCTTAAATGATATGGACACTGGTTGAGTTTCTATTGTCGAATAGAAATATTCTTAATTATTTCACTTCACGATACAATTAAGGTCAACCTCCTTGGTTCAAAAGGCTCTGAGCACTATGCGACTTAACTTCTGAGGTCATCAGTCGCCTAGAACTTAGAACTAATTAAACCTCACTAACCTAAGGACATCACACACATCCTCGCCCGAGGCAGGATTCGAACCTGCGACCGTAGCGGTCGCTCGGTTCCAGACTGTAGCGCCTAGAACCGCTCGGCCACTGCGGCCGGCCAACCTCCTTGCCCTCTCAACATATACATATCTCATTCAAAATAAGAACAAAGATTTACTTATAACAACATGTAGCAAAGAAAATATTATCGTATATCGATCTTTTCATGCAAAATCATCTTTAGAATATACACAACGAAAGCAAAGTAAAAGTATTGTTTATCATTGCCTGTCTTTTTAAGAAGTCTATAATAATCACCGGCCGGGGTGGCCGAGCGGTTCTAGGCGCTACAGTCTGGAACCGCGCGACCGCTACGCTCGCAGATTCGAATCCTACCTCGAGCATGGATGTGTGTGATGTCCTTAGGTTAGTTAGGTTTAAGTAGTTCTAAGTTCTAGGGGACTGATGACCTTAGAAGTTAAGTCCCATAGTGCTCAGAGCTATTTGAACCATTTTTTTCTATAATAATCATAGTAATTACATAAAGTGTTTATAGACAGAGTGGTGCATAATGTCACTGGACAATTGGTTAAATGAAAAAGAAGTAACAGCAAGGCGCAGTACAGTAGGAAGGTTTAACTCGTTAAGTTGTTATTACGAAATGGTGATAATTACGCAGTGTCAAGCTGGTATAAAATGCAATTAAAAAAACAACAATCAAACTAATGAACTGTTGACAGCGTGATCTGTGAGATGTGTTTACATCTGCAGTTTTCCGAATTGTCACGATATTAGCGAAAGAAGAAAGGATTTTCGCGCTAAAAACATTTTATAAAAGAGGCGCTACTGCAGTTGTGAATGAATGGGGAAGATACTTTATATCAAAACCACCGTCTAGACGTACGAGATGGATTAGAAGGACATGCATTTGTTATGGATGCACCAAGATCCGACCGTCCAACAAGAGTCAAAACTGAGGAAAATGAATCGCGTGAATGTTCAGCTGTGACCGCGAAAATCAACCAGACGGTCAGCAACTGAGCTGGATTTATCACGAAGGTCAGTGCAAAGAATGTTACGCAAACAGAAATTTAAAGATTACATCCCAGATCGACGTCTCTCTTAAATGAAACTGTGTGGTTTGACGTGGCCAATTTTAAGCTAAGCGGACAAGATAAGAGCCCCATCTGCTCTTACTGGTACACTGACAATCAAAATCTTTTCTTATAACAGATGGAACGGTAACAGGAGATAACTATTTGGGTATGCTTCAGAATTATGTAGTACCAGAACTTAGGCCGTGCGCTGAAAACTTTCGAGAAGTTTACTTTCAACACTATGGTGCTCCATGACCTTATGCCACTGTCGTCCGCGATTATTTAAACGAAATTTTCCAAAGAAAAGTGATTAGTTGAAGGGCACATACTGAAGTTCCTCCAAGTTCGACAGATATCACTGCCATGGACTTTTTCCTATGGGTTGTCGTTATTCTCAAAAGCCTCAGACCATAGCTGAAGTAAAAGACAACACACACGACGCATTTCGTGATTTGGTCAGTGATACCACGCCATGCCATAGAGTATGTAACAGTGTTCCAAAAATACTTCAAAGATGTGTCAATGAAGACAGAAAACAGAAGACATGAAAAAATTATTGCAAGTATTGTTTCTATTTGTAATGAAACACAATTTCAGTCTTTTGTTTAAATCAATGCCCAGTGCCCAGTGACTTTAGTTGACGTTAATGCGTTTTCGTGTAGCTGTTTGGTAGTGGATTTCTTGGTTTTAAGTCTTTAACTTGGGACCGAGTCATCTAATGTTATTCAAGATCGGTTAGTGCATTTTATCTCACCATAACCAGTTTCATCACCGTGTGGTTGTGTCTTCTCGGAGATGGTGCAGCTTAACGTTGTGTCTCTCCTTGCAGATGTCTATCTCTTCTCCATTTGGCTCCAGTTTCTTAAGTGGAACCTTCTTGTGCATCAGGAGGCGTTCAGAGGCGCTAAGTATAGAGGGCATTGCTTATGAGCTGCAATTTTTTGGTTTAACGTTCTTCGAAAGGTTTTAGAGATGTAAATGCTCTTGTAGGAGTGGTAGACCCTCTCCAACTCGGAGCATTTGGTATCTATTACCAAGTTATCTCTCTCATTTGCTGAACCCACTTTCTGCAGGGAAACTACGAATGGTGGTGCCTTGTAATGGAATTGCCGATGAAGCTCCCTTTATGTCAGTAATGTATAATTTTTTTTGTATACCGACCTTCAAACTGGTCTTAGCTGCTATGCTGTAGTGGCTCTGCAGTTACTCTATACTGTTGGCTAAGAAGACATCTGCAAAGGCTAGAGAGGGGACATTGAAGTTATCCTGGTTGCATCAGATCTTCATTCTACATTCCTGGAAATGGAAAAAAAACACATTGACACCGGTGTGTCAGACCCACCATACTTGCTCCGGACACTGCGAGAGGGCTGTACAAGCAATGATCACACGCACGGCACAGCGGACACACCAGGAACCGCGGTGTTGGCCGTCGAATGGCGCTAGCTGCGCAGCATTTGTGCACCGCCGCCGTCAGTGTCAGCCAGTTTGCCGTGGCATACGGAGCTCCATCGCAGTCTTTAACACTGGTAGCATGCCGCGACAGCGTGGACGTGAACCGTATGTGCAGTTGACGGACTTTAAGCGAGGGCGTATAGTGGGCATGCGGGAGGCCGGGTGGACGTTCCGCCGAATTGCTCAACACGTGGGGCGTGAGGTCTCCACAGTACATCGATGTTGTCGCCAGTGGTCGGCGGAAGGTGCACGTGCCCGTCGATCTGGGACCGGACCGCAGCGACGCACGGATGCACGCCAAGACCGTAGGATCCTACGCAGTGCCGTAGGGGACCGCACCGCCACTTCCCAGCAAATTAGGGACACTGTTGCTCCTGGGGTATCGGCGAGGACCATTCGCAACCGTCTCCATGAAGCTGGGCTACGGTCCCACACACCGTTAGGCCGTCTTCCGCTCACGCCCCAACATCGTGCAGCCCGCCTCCAGTGGTGTCGCGACAGGCGTGAATGGAGGGACGAATGGAGACGTGTCGTCTTCAGCGATGAGAGTCGCTTCTGCCTCGGTGCCAATGATGGTCGTATGCGTGTTTGGCGCCGTGCAGGTGAGCGCCACAATCAGGACTGCATACGACCGAGGCACACAGGGCCAACACCCGGCATCATGGTGTAGGGAGCGATCTCCTACACTGGCCGTACACCACTGGTGATCGTCGAGGGGACACTGAATAGTGCACGGTACATCCAAACCGTCATAGAACCCGTCGTTCTACCATTCCTAGACCGGCAAGGGAACTTGCTGTTCCAACAGGACAATGCACGTCCGCATGTATCCCGTGCCACCCAACGTGCTCTAGAAGGTGTAAGTCAACTACCCTGGCCAGCAAGATCTCCGGATCTGTCCCCCATTGAGCATGTTTGGGACTGGATGAAGCGTCGTCTCACGCGGTCTGCACGTCCAGCACGAACGCTGGTCCAACTGAGGCGCCAGGTGGAAATGGCATGGCAAGCCGTTCCACAGGACTACATCCAGCATCTCTACGATCGTCTCCATGGGAGAATAGCAGCCTGCATTGCTGCGAAAGGTGGATATACACTGTACTAGTGCCGACATTGTGCATGCTCTGTTGCCTGTGTCTATGTGCCTGTGGTTCTGTCAGTGTGATCATGTGATGTATCTGACCCCAGGAATGTGTCAATAAAGTTTCCCCTTCCTGGGACAATGAATTCACGGTGTTCTTATTTCAATTTCCAGGAGTGTAGTTTTGGGTGGTAGTGTGGCAAGTCCATTCCCCCACAATCTTCTCCACTACGATGCATATATGCAAACTGAAGAGACAAATGAAAATTTGTACTAAGGCTTGGCTTCGAATCCAGATCTACTGCTCACTAGTCAGATACGCTAACAACTACATCACCATGGCGCAGTGGCTTTGCATAACTTCACGGACTACCCTAGTGTGCCGAATTTCTCAGTCGAAATTCCCATTCATGGCTCAACCCACTTGGTACTTCCTTAAACTCAACAGCATTGCAGACGCTCTCCAGCTGCAGTGGAATAGCACCTCACTACCGAATGAATGGAATGTGGGGTCCTGCCTGAAACCCAGACATAGGTGCTAGGTTCTACAGACCTTTTCAAGTCTTAAACTTCAGTGATGTATATATGCGAACTGAAGCGAGAAATGAAAATTTATACCAAGACCAGGATTCGAATCAGGGTCTCGTGCTCTCCTCCAGAACGCAGCTGGAGAGCATAGACGAGAGTCCATCACCTTGTCTACTCCTCGTTTGAATGGCGAAACTCCCTGAGAGACCACCTCTAAATTTGACTTTGGAGGTGGCGTTCCTCAGAGCAACCTGGACGTGTCTAGTGGTGTTCTCGTCTAGGCCCAGTCTCGTAAGGTGGAGATCAGGATCTGCTTCTCTGTCGAATCATTCGCCTTTTGAAAGTCCACTAGGATGGCTAAGCAGGGATGGTCGCCACGAATCCAGCCTGAAGGACGGTATCTATTCACGTTTTGAACTTTTTCTTAGTACAGATATTGTAAAAACTATATAGCTTTTTGCTTCCATGTATTTGGTCTCTCTTGTACACTGAAAGTCATGATCTAACCTTCGCAAAGTCTCACCAAAAGGACGGAAACAACATACAAATTAAGAAAGCACAATCGCTCAAAATCCATTACCATCACATGAGTGAGCACGGCGGGAGTCAGTTAACTTCCGATGTTAAAAGGCGATGCCACTACTTCTTTTCTGTGCTTGTGCAGACTACACCTCACTCAGGACTTTAGAACTCTACAAACTGCGTATCTAACTGCAGACCGGGAACGCTGAAAGTGGCGAAATCGTTTCTTTTTCGCTTCTTTCCTGTAAACCGATGAATGCATATGGCTGATAACCAAGACTGCTTGGAAGTAACAGAAAAGTCTCTACTAGAACCAGCAGTGTGTGAGTTCGTTTGGAGATAACACGAGGAACACTGAATGTGCCGTGTGTGTCTGACAACGGAGGTAGGCACGTTGTAACACGAGTCTCTCTAACTTCCGTACAACCAACAAGCAACAAGCAGTAGTATATTTAGTTACGTTCAGTCATTTTCGACGTGAATCGTTTATGTCCAGTGCCTTATGATGGCGGAGCGTCATCGATTATTTACGGTTTTTGGTATGCATGCGACGACATGTGTTTCTAATACGTCCCAAAAAGCCGCGCATAAAATGGGATTAGGTTGATGATAAAATGGTAGAATCAAGTGTTTTGGATGGCCCTTCGGCTAGGAACCAGTTATACATCCAACAGAAGGTTCGTCTTAGGGCCTCTCTCCTACAGTACAGGGTCGAAGTATGAGTTCAAAAATGGTTCAAATGACTCTGAGCACTATGGGACTTAACTGCTGAGGTCATCAGTCCCCTATAACTTAGAACTACTTAAACCTAACTAACCTAACGACATCACATACATTCATGCCCAAGCCAGGATTCGAACCTGCGACCGTAGCGGTCGCGCGGTTCCGGACTGTAGCGTCTAGAACCGCTCGGACACTCCGGCCGGCTAAAGTATGAGTACTACACACTTCCTCCTGCTTAGGCAAATAAAGCAAATCGCTTGGTTCTTTTTGAATTTGATGTGATCTACGGTGGGCTTGATGGGACTTACGGAGACACCATTAGTTCATGGGCGGTTCCTCTGAAAATCCCACAAAAAGCATTTTTCCTATATTTTCGCCCTCATCAGCGGACGAGAAATCAGTGAAGGGTTCCAAGACGGCTATGTACAGCAAATGGCTGAAATTTTTACGATATGTTTCTAAGATCCCGATCTCAAAAAACCTCGAAAGTTTTCTTGGTGTCTTTATCCGCTTAAGAGATACAGAGGTTAGAAATTGCCCTACTTGTACAAGTAAAATACGCACATAAAATTCGGCGCGAGGCGAAAAAGTAGTTTATAAAGTGACTTAGCACGGACAAATATGTTGTAAAGTATCTCCATTAAAATCTGAGAATCCCACGTTGTAGTACTGAAGCACATGGAAAATTATTTTGCACACAATATCCAGTCTGATTTGTAAAATTAGTTTTGCGTTATTTCAATTTGACATAAGTGAACTATCTAAGTTTTACTGACCAATACATTTCTTTTCATATGAGCTACAAGCCCTGCTGCAGCAAGGGAAAGAAGGCAAGTAGCGGAAAAATGCTCCTATCGGAGCACAAAAAATGCGAATATGCTCCTGTCAATTAAAAAAGTACGACTGAAAAGTGGGGTACCATGTTCTTCATTCTACCGTCGTTAGCTCGTTTAAAAATTTTCTCAAAAAGTTCGGTATGCGAACACATTCGCACTTTTTTTATGCAGAGAGAGAAGAAGACAGTGGCAGTGGCAAAGAGACTGAAAAGTAATAAATACTTGTGTTACAGAAAAGGCAGAGGAGACAATGTCAGAGTGAGGGAAACAGTGGTCCAGAACGTAGTTGATAGTGACAGAACATTTCTAGGAAAAGAATGAAGGAGACAATGCCAGAGGGGAGGAATAAAGAGAAAGAGAAAGTCGAAGGGGGTTGAGGGGTTGATTGTTAGTGTGAGAGACAGACCATATGAGAATGACAACAACGAGGAAGAGAGAGAGAGAGAGAGAGAGAGAGAGAGAGAGAGAGAGAGAGAGAGAGAGAGAGAGAGTGAGAAGAGGCAGCAGCAGTAGGAACGAAGGAATATGATATTAGCAGTAAGAGAGAGCAAGTGGGAGAACTTGACAATGAGAGGGGACTATAGTAGTGGGACAGAACGCAGGGGACTGCAATTGTGAGACAGTGACAGCAACAGAGACACAAAGAGATAACGAGCTGGGCTGAATGAGTGAGTGAGTGAGAAGGGACAACCGGCAGCGGATGGGTATGAGGTATCTGCAAATACGGATTAGTAGGGACTCCACGGCGGGTCTGCTGGCCGCTCTGCCGGCAGCGCTCAGGTCTGGCAGTACGAGACGCCAGCAGAGGCGCCAGAGGAATGCCGTCAGTCTGCCCTCAGTAGAAGAACTACAAGCTCTGTGTGCAAGTTCGAAATAAAAACGGAATACAGAAAGAGAAGTTCTGGGTCCATACCTTCATTGGTGATCGTGACACGCTTTATAATGATTTAAGATATCAGAGTGCTACTTTTTTTGTATCCTGAGAATGTAATTCTGTTCATTTGACGAGGTTCTAGAGACCTCCCGACATTAAGTAATGAGAAAGGTCACTATTTTAAAGCAAGTAACCTCACCAGAGGACAAGATTCTCGTTACCCGTCTACTCGGTAGCCAATTATTTGTTGTCTGTACTGGTATGTACAGTTGTAACTGTAAAGTATGCGTAGAAGTGTTCTTCAGTTATTATTTGAAAAGTACGTAAATTGAAAGTAAATTTACAAATGTTTTGGACAAGAAGTCGCAAACCTTGCATGGGGGCTTAATTATATAAATATGAAATGCAAATAATTTTTTAATTTTTTAGTCGCTGTATGTCCGATTACGAAGTCTCGTAAACGGTTGGCCCTGACTAGTTTTAGTACGCAATCTGACTGCATAGAATAACAACAAAGAATGGAATGAAATTTTCCGTTAACACAATTAATTAATTAAGTCCCCAGCAGCTATAAAACCAACGCAACAACAAAGCACAAGTGTAACTGTTCTGTGTGTGGAAGTGTGATTCAACGTACACATCTGGCACGGTTCTTCTTCAATAAGACAAGAAATTTTAAATATCATTTATACTGAAGTAATTAAAAAAATATAAATACTATAATTGCGTAAGGAAACCAGAATTACACTCTAATACAAGAACACGAGCCAGATGCTTTGTTGACTGAACCTGTAATGACGCATTATTTAAGACACTGAAATAATGAAAAAACAGGGAATATTTTACCTTCATATATATTGACGAAAAGCACTCTGATCATTACAATATCTCCATTCGAACAACATCTGCTGTCTAGCCCATCAAACAACTGCATAAAACATGGAACAAGCACTCTCCACTACGACTTCTCGACAAGAACTTTTCACTACGACATCTCAGCAAGCACTGAGTACTACGAGTTCTCGACAAGCACTGCCAGCCAGTGGAGGCGGCTGAATAATACTCTTTGGCGCAATCTCTTGCGCTGTGGCTCAGTGTAGCCACCTTTCAACCTGTCTCCTTTGTTTACATATTCATAGGATTTGTCTACCTGTAAAAAGCGTTCGACAGTGTAAAATGGTGTAAGATGTTCGAAATTCTGAAAAAAAGTAGGGGTAAGCTATAGGGAGAGATGGGTCATATACAATATGTACAACAGTCAAGAGGGAATAATAAGAGTTGACGACCAAGAACGAAGTGCTCGTATTAAAAGAGGTGTGAGACAAGGATGTAGCCTTTCGCCCCTACTGTTCAATCTGTACATCGAGGAAGAAATGATGGAAATAAAAAAAAGGTTCAGGAGTGGAATTAAAATTAAAGGTGAAAGGATATCAATGATACGATTCGTTGATGACATTGCTATCTTGAGTCAAAGAGAAGAAGAATTACGTGATGTGCTGGACGGAATGAACAGTCTGATGAGTAGAGTGTCTGGATAGAAAGTAAATCGAAGAAAGACGAAGGTAATGAGAAGTAGTAGAAATTAGAACAGCGAGAAACTTAACATGAGGATTAATGGTCACGAAGTAGATGAAGTTAAGGAATTCTGCTATCTAGGCAGTAAAATAACCAATGACGGACGGAGCAGAGAGGACATCGAAAGCAGACTAGCAATGGCAAAAAGGGCATTCCTGGGCAAGAGAAGTGTACTAATATCAAATATCTGCTTCCATTTGAGGAAGAAATTTCTGAGAATGTACGTCTGGAGTACAGCATTGTATGGTAGTGAAACGTGGACTGTGGGAAAACCAGAACAGAAGAGAATCGAAGCATTTGAGATGTGGTGCTACAGACGAATGTTGGAAATTAGGTGGACTGGTAAGGTAAGGTACCAGGAAGTTCTGTGCAGAATCGGAGAGGAAAGGAATATGTGTGATGTCCTTAGGTTAGTTAGGTTGAAGTAGTTCTAAGTTCTGATGACCATAGATGTTAAGTCCCATAGTGCTCAGAGCCATTTGAACCAAAGGAATATGTGAAAAACACTGATAGGGAGAAGGACAGGATGATAGGACATCTGTTAAGGGGGGTAGGACGTCAAACGGGCCGACTTGGAGCAGGAGAGGCATCACAGGACATTTTAATTTCCAGTGTCTATACTTTTACAAATAAATTCATAAAACTTTGTCAGCACCACCAGGAAGGATTCAGGATTCACAATATTTGCAGTGGAAGTTCGAAAAAATAACAAAATAATTTTTTTTACGTGTGAAATTTCATCATTTTTTCACTTACTAATGGCTGCATTTGTTGCTATAGGTACACCTTTCTTCATAAGTAAGAGAGATTCTTCGATGAATTTTGCACATCATACATACCATACTCACAGGTGTATGAAACTCTAGAATTTATTTAATTCATGAAAAAACGAATGAACTGTTATATTTTAAACTTCATGTTTAGGAAAAACACAAATTTTATAGTTAATTACCTCAATTTTTACCACAGTTTATAATAGATTTCGAAAATTCTAGAGTTTCATACACCTTTAAGTATGGTTTGTATGCTGTGCACAATTCATCGAAGAATGTCTCTTACTTATGAAGAAAAGTGTACCTATAGCAACAAATACTGCCACTAGTAAGTGAAAAAAAAGATGAAATTTCACATGTAAAAAAAATTATTTCGTTATGTTTTCGAACTTCCACTGCTATGAGTGTGAATTCTGAATCCTTCCTGGTGATGCTGACAACGTTTTATGAATTTTTTTGTAAAATTATAGACAGTGGAAATTAAAATGTTCTGTGGTGCCTCTCCTGCACGAAGTCGGTCCGTTTGACGTCCTACCCCCCCTTAAGACATGAGGGAATGACATCCATGGTGCTAGAGGGAGTTGTATAGGGGAAAAACTGTGATACTGTAGACGAAAACAGAGTCTCCAAAACATCTAGCAAATAACTGAGGACATAGGTTGCAAGTGCTACTCTGAGATGAAGAGGTTGGCACAGGAGAGGAATTCGTGGCGGGCCGCATCAAACCAGTCAGAAGACTGATGAAAAACAAAAAAAGCATTCCACTATTTCCAGACAGCCATAGTTCAGAAAGTGCGTTATTGTATGTAGTTTGTTCTTGATTATAATGTGGAGAGGCTTATTCTTCGAACTGAGCTTTATTTATGACCCTCGTAATTCCCAACACTTTCTTTTTTCAAGTTCACGTTTTGAACAGTTGTGAGATGGAGAGTCCCAAGTTGTTGATCTCATCTGAATCTTGCAGATAAAAGATTCGGTGTGGAAAGTATCCACAGAGCTCACGTGGTCGGATAAAACTAGGCGCGGGTGAGCGGCAGGTATCGTCTGTCAGCCCTGGTATGGGAGCGGCGGTCAGCCGCCAGGAAGGCAGGCAGCTCTGACGACAGAGCCTCACGGCGGCCGCTCTACCGGCAGAGCCGCCTCGCTCAGGTAGACGTCAGGTGCGGGAGGCTCCACTGCGTCCCACGCTTCTGCTGTCTGCCGTCTCTGCAGCGGACCTGCTGTGGCATCCCAGTGCTGCAGGGCTCTTACAGTTAAGGCAGCTTGTGGGATGGGAGTTCGATGTGAGCTTGCACGTCGAAAAAAGCGCAACTGTTTTTGGTAAAACTTTTTAAGGCACTAAGGAAGGTAGAATGGGGCACCGGGTACCCCACTTTTCGGCCAGAGTCTATTAAATAAACAAGAACATACACAAACTTTTTGTGCTCCGACAGGGGCATTTTTCCATTGGTTATTCAACAGTTTACTTTCCGTAGCTATCACACACTGCTTTTACAGCTGTTATCGCCTTCGATGTTTGTGTCACATTCAAATTTAGCTGTCTGAAGACAATACCAATATCGAAACTTTGGTAAGAGCTAAAATGTTCAGTACGACCGTGAATGAAAATAAACTTTTATACATAATGGCGAAGTTCAAAATACCGGATTGTTTTGATGGTGCATCTACTTCCTGACATTGAAGTTAAAGCCTTCCGGATTGTTGGGCCGCGGTGGTAGAGTGGTTCTAGGCGCGAAGTCGGGAACCGTGCGACTGCTACGGTCGCAGGTTCGAATCCTGTTCCAATCCTACCTCGCGTATGGATGTGTGTGCTGTCCTTAGGTTAGTTAGGTTTAAGTAATTCTAAGTTCTAGGGGACGGATGACCTCAGATGTTAAGTCCCATAGTGCTCAGAGCCATTTGATTGTTGGGCAACGTCATATTTCACCCAGACGATAGTCTTTTCGACGTGTCTCCTGGGATCTTCTTCAAGATATTGTGCTGTCCACTGTTGATTGAACACTGTCCGAAACCAGGGTCGCGTTCTCATATAAAGGACAGTTTTCCGGAGTTTGTGCTGGAGATGTGGGACCGTTTAGAAGAAATGTGACGCGGCCTAACATTTCAGAAGATTTTAACTTCAGTGACAACGGTCACGGGAGCTTGCAGACTTAATGCAGTGAGGCGCTAAAGAAACTGATAAAGGCATGCATGTTCAAACACAGAGATTCGTAAACAGGCAGAACATGGCGCTGCGGTCGGCAGCACCTATATACATCAAGTGTCCAGCCCAGTTGTTAGATCGGTTGCTGCTGCTACAATGACAGGTTATCAAGATTAAGTGAGTTTGAACGTGGTGTTATAGTCGGCGCACGAGCTATTGGACACAGCATCTCCGAGGTAGCGATGAGGTGCGAATATTCCCGCACGATCAAGGACTACTGGAGAGAATCGTTCAACGCCACAGAAGTGCAACCCTCCCGCAAATTGCTGCAGATTTCAATGCTGGACCATCAACAAGTGTCAGCGTGCGAACCATTCAACTAAACGTCGTTGTTATGGGCTTTCGCAGACGAAGGCCCACTCGTGTACCCTTGATGACTGCACGACACAAAGCTTTACACGTCGCCTGGTCCCGTCAACATCGAAATTGGACTGTTGATAACTGGGAAAATGTTGCCTGGTCGGATGAGTCCGTTTAAAATTATATGGAGCGGATGGGCGTGTCCGGGTATCGAGACAATCTCATGAATCCATGGACCCTGCAGGTCAGCAGGGAACTATTCAGGCTAGTGGAGGCTTTGTAATAGCGTGGGACGTGTGCAGTCGGAGTGATATGGGACATGTTACGATGATACAGGTGATACGTACGTAAGCATCCTGTCTGATACTCTGCATCCATTCGTGTCCAGTGTCCATTTCAACGGCCTTGGGCAATTCCAGCAGGATAATGCGACACCTCACACGCCCGGAATTGCTACAGAGTGGCTTCAGGAATACTCTTCATAGTTTAAACACTTCCACTGATCACCAAAGTCCCCAGACATGAACATTATTGAGCATATCTGCGATGTCTTTTTACGCGCTGTTCAGAAGAGATCTCCGCCCCCTCGTACTCTTACGGATTTATGGACAGCCCTGCAGGATGCATATCGTCAGTTGTCTCCAGCATTACTTCAGACATCAGTCGAGTCCATGCTACCACGTATTGCAGCACTTCCGCGTGCTCGCGAGGGCCCTTCACTATATTGGGCTGGTGTACTAGTTTCTTTGGCTCTTCAGTGTATTTTCTAATTTTTGGAACTAGACGGCTTGTTTTAATGCAAAGATTTTCTCTCGCATGTTCTGTCTGACAAGCTTGTACACCACGTCCGCCACGTCTTCCCTCATCGCGAAAATTTGAAAGGACTTCCCATGACACCGTCCTTTCACTTCTTCCTTCGCTCATTCCCTCATTGCCACGTGTGTTTCACAGCTAACGGCGACTTTCAGCAGAACTGTCTACTCCTGAGCCCGGATATCTAATTACTGATCGAATTCTGCAGTCTGTGACTGTCACATTCGTTTTAACCGTCCTCTAAAGACAGACAGATACTTACTAGTAACACTATGGAGGTTAGAGTCGCAACAGATCAGTTAACGCTATTAAGCATGCGCGAGCCAATCTGTATTGTCATCAGCAATACGGAGGTCACATTCCTTATAGATCAGTTAGCGCTACCGCGCATGCACGAACCAATCAGCACTGCAAATCGGAGTACGGTGTTTGCATTTCCGACATTCCTGTCGTTGCAAGTAACCAGTTCCCAAGCAGTCAGTACCGTCAACGGCATTTCATACGTGATCCGTCCTTACTTTTGAACCACTTCCCGTACATACGTGCTTATTCGCGTATTACTAAACACAGATTATGACCATTTCATTATTTCTGCAACACCAGAATACAAATGTTTGACTGTTACGGGCCCGAACGGAAGGGGCGGGTAGAG
Organism: Schistocerca americana; assembly: GCF_021461395.2. Taxonomy (NCBI): domain Eukaryota; kingdom Metazoa; phylum Arthropoda; class Insecta; order Orthoptera; family Acrididae; genus Schistocerca; species Schistocerca americana. Next base: position 370,312,208 of record NC_060126.1, read on the forward strand.
CACAATGAGGCAAGCAAATAATCCCAGTAAACATACTTCCAGAAACCAAAGGTTTTCTCTCTGTATCAGGAGTTACCAAATTATTCCTCTGAAAGAACGTTTTGAGATTTCTCGTATTTTCATGGAATACTTAGTTTATTTTGATGTTTAATAAAATTTTAGAACATGAGAGAACTCTTTTTATTCAGCGATTACTTCAATTTCAAATCACAAGTAATAATACAAAAATCATAATGCTTAAAAAATAATCAGGGTCGTCAAAACGTCGACAAAAGGAAACACCATGTCACTAATAGCTTTGGCGGAGCACTTATTCATTTCCTGCAAAGCAACAGTTCTTCTGCGGAAAACAGTTCGGGAACCGCTGCTCTACATGGCCACATAAAAACGGGTCGTGAGTACCTCCATTTCCTATAACCCAAGTTAACCGGGTATCTGTATGATGTTTCTTACGGTAAAAGGCCTCGTGTGTGGTACATGCATCGTGGAACACTGTCACACTTTCATGTGTCCGTTCGGGAATGCGTAGCACAGATTTGTCCGCAGCTCGTGGTCTAGTATCTAGCGTTGCTGCCTCTGGGTCCCGGGGTCCCGGGTTCGATTCATGGCCGGGTTGGGGATTTGCTGGGCCCGAGGACTGGGTATTTGTGTTGTCCTCGTCCTCCCCCTCCCCCTGCCCTCATCATCATCATCACCACCACCACCACCACCACCACCACCACCACCACCACCATCATTAGTGACAGTGGCTAGATTGGATTGTGTAAAAATTAGACTGTGAAAACATTGGGGCTTCGTACGGGCGCTGATGACCGCGCAGTTGAGCGCCCCACAAACCAAATATCACACGTAGCTCGGATTTTCGACCAGTGCATCGGTCGTAGCTCGCCAGTACCATGGTCTCTCAGGTTCCCCGATTTAAACCAGCTTGAGGTTTTTGGGTAGAGATATTTAAATGCTTAAAAGCCTTCTTGACAGTGTCGATGCACTCCGGGAACGAATTGTGGATGATTGCCAATTCATCCGAAACACGCTGTGACTTTTAAACGTGTACAGGCATCGATGAGAAGACGTGCTGAACCTTGCCTCCATACGAACGGTGGCAATATGTAACACTTGTTGCAATGTGTTTGCCCTCAAATGCCTTTCTGCAAATTGGATCCTGGAGGAATATTTCATGTGTTCACGTAATCAGTCGCAAAATTTCATAGAGGGGAAGTGATTTGTTTCCGGACCTATGTTTATTACGAACATCTGCTTGTTTCATTGTGCTCCGTTCGCCTCTTTCCTTTGTACCTACAATAGGCAAACGCCCTGTAGGCGTTGGCTTACGTAGTTATTCAGGACGTATCTAGTGTACGCCCAATTTTTTTATACGTAGTACCTTAAAATGTACACACATCAATGTTTTGGTTGCTTTTTCTCTGCGTCCAACGGTCTTCGCACAAACTCGTCACAAACTTTACACTTTATGTTTTCTGCACGGTCGTACTGCACCATTAAGTAAACTACGCCTGCCAGTATAGACTACCCATTTTGCGTCCACGTGTCTATACTTCAACACCTGAGCTGCATCCCACGTGAAAAATAAGCATTGATGTCTTGCCCTTGCCACAAGTACTTGGAGATACTAACGAACCTAGAAACATACCATTGGAATGGCTGTGATTATTAAATGACATAAATAGCGATGTAATGATGTTCAGTACACCGTTCTCAGTCAGCGACAGAAATATTTCCACTTATATCCGTTAGACACTGTATACGTCAAATTAGAGGAAGGCTTTCCACATTGTGTACAGGGGACGATCAACACAATATTATAAGTCGATATAAATGTAGAGCTGCGTCATGTTGTAAGGTGAATACAACTACGTCATAATAACGACAAAAAAATGGTTCAAATGGCTCTGAGCACTATGGGACTTAACTACTGAGGTCATCAGTCCGACACCCCCGGGAAAACAAGGCCGTCCAGCAGTGTTAGTGACGTCACACTAAGCGGCCCATAGCCGACGCAGCAGTCCACGAACACCTCCGTACAGATGCGCCTGATGCTAACGATCTTCTGTCCGTCATACAGAAAGGAGCCAACTATAATATGATCCAAAGACCAAATTATATATATTCTTGTAAACAGCATAAAGGTTCATAACGAAATACCGATTACATATACGGGCAGGAATAGGTTCTGGAACTCCTCTGAAAAGTGTTTATCTTCAGTACCAGAATGAATATCAAATTGTCAGGTTTTCTAAATAGAAAAGCACTTTGTTAGTAACAGACAGCAATAATGAGACTTGCAGTTGGTAATTTCTACGTGGAAAAGCTGTAGAGAGATTGAAAATGGTAAGTAAAGAGAGCCTCAGCCTTTTGCTCACATTCTTACATGTAATGCACTTGGTTGTTTTTCATTTCCTTACCTTTCATAACATTTTTAATATTGTTTCAAGAAGTGTATCTTCAATAGCAGAGTGAACTTCAAATTGTCAGGCTTTTCTTAAAGGAAAGAGCAGTCCCTTAGTATCACAGTGCAAGACAGAATCTTGTGTTCAGTGATGTCTATGTTAAAAGGAGAATATTTGATATCTATCTTTTGTTTCCATTCTTTATTACTGGGGATACACTTGTAAAAATTCTTGAAAAGAGCTGTCACCATGAACATATGAGTAAATTCACAATAGTCATGTTTTTTATGAGATAAAGCGAACTCTTGTTACCTTATTGTAAACGAAAGTTGTGAGGGTTTTGCTATGTATGACAGTGTTTAAGATAATTTACTTTCAGTGTAATAGCTTGAAAATGTTAAGTCCTGCTGTCAGTTGGCATTTGTCACCACCTGTATGTGAGTTTTAAAGCTAAATAGTGTTCTGACAATTATAAAATAGTGGCAAAGTTCCTCAATCGATTAAACTTATTCCTCCCCATTTATGTAATCGGTATTTCGTTATGAACCTTTATGCTGTTTACAAGAATATGTAGAATTTGGCCTTTGGTTCGAATTATAGTTCGCTCCTTTCTGTATGACGGACAGAAGATTGTTAGCATCAGGCGCGTCTGTACGGAGGTGTCCGTGGACTGCTGCGTCGGCTATGGGCCGCTTAGTGTGACGTCACTAACACTGCTGGACGGCCTTGTTATCCCGGGGGTGTCGATCAGTCCCCTAGAACTTAGAACTGCTTAAACCTAACTAACCTAAGGACATCACACACATCCATACCCGAGGCAGGATTCGAACCTGCGACCGTAGCGGTCACGCGGTTCCAAACTGACGCGCTTAGAACCGCACGGCCACACCGGCCGGCATAATAACGACATTTCAATTATTATTGCAATGGTCTTCGTCTAGATCTACTAATAGAGAAAACAGTTTGATATTTACGTCAGTTAGTTGGTTTGGCTACAGAAGAACACGCCTTTATACATCCGCAGTTCGGAACACACGACAGGGAAATGGCAATAGATTTGGAGCTAGCTCAGACAGTTCTTGGTGTCGAAAGGAAATTTCACCGGAATTATTTCACTACTGAGGGGCGGAGAAATGTGGTGGTGAAAAGGACGTAATGTCCTCATAGGAGGTGACAAAAACGGGTGAAAGACAGTAGTTATGTGTTGTAAAAGTAACTATCTTCTCCTGTGAGTAAAATGAACATAATGAAAAAGAACTATAGTACATCATAGCTCCCTAAAAAAGAACTATAGTACAACATAGCTCCAGAATGGTTCCCGTTATATGGCCACATTTCCTACCTGGACGACTTACTGGTCGTGTGTACCTTCATTTCCTGCAACACAAGCTAATCGGCTATTTGTATGATGTTCCTTACGATGAAAGTATGGGTGTGTGGTGCATACGTGACGGTGCACCGGCACCTACTAAGTCATGTACTAAGGTACTAAGGTGGTGGTGGTGGTGGTGGTTGTTGGAATGTTTAAGGGGGACTAAACAGCTAAGGTCATCAGTCCCCCAAAACTAAGGCATATTGGGGGTGTGGATAAACAGAGTATGTTTCACTGGTTTGCCACAGAATGAATGTCACAAGAAACTAACTAATGTAAAAATGCTGTGCTTCGAACATAGTTAGTCGCCCGAAAGACAATTTTAGGTATCATCACACCGAGGAAGCAGCGTGTAGGAGATACAGAGAACGGATTGCTCTAAGGTTTACGAATTTCTAGCTCTGACACCCTAACATAACGCTCAGATATATAATAGTCGATAATATTTTTTCTTCCTTAACGAACGATTGGGATATAAATTTCCACTGCAGCGCGACATTTATAAATTGAATAAAAATGGATAGATTATATTAGGTGACACATTTTATGATGGTTATTAGATTATATTAGGAATAAGGGGCGTTCAAAGAGAAACGAGCCGGAGGCATAAGTACAGAAACCAGTACCTGTATGTTAGAAGTGTTGACCCTGATTGTCGAGACACTTGTCCCACTGTGACACAAGGCGGTGAACGTCTGTCTCTTAAAATTCCCGTGTTTGCGATGTTAATCAACTCCGCACGTACAGCTAGACGTCGTCGTCCGAGGTGAATCGTTTGCTCCTCAGAGCCTGTTTAAGGAGACCGAAAATGGCGTAATCACAGGGACAGAGGTCCGGACTGTATGGAGTGTGGCCGAGAACCTCCCATTTGAATTTCTGCAAGATAGCCGCAACTGTGTTGGCCGTATGACGCTTTTCATTGTCCTGGAGCAGAATGACCCCACGGGAGAGATTGCCTGGTCGTTTTGGTTTGATCGCTTGGCTAAGGGTGGCCAAGGTTTGCCATTAACGCTGGGAGTTCACTGTTGTCCCGTGCTGCAGGAAGTGAATCAGAAAGGGGCCATTTTGGTCAAAGAAGAACGTCAGCATAAGATTCACCTCAGAGACGACGTCCAGCTGTACGTGCGGAACTGGTTAACATCGCAGCCCCGGTAATTTTATAAGACAGCCATTCACAGCCTTGTGTCACAGTGGGACAACACAGCCAGGGTCAGTACTTCTAACAAACAGGTACTGGTTTCTGTAATTACGCCTTCGGTTCGTTTCTTTTCGAACGCCCCTTATATTAGATACACACTGGACTCGCATTCGGGAGGACGACGGTTCAATCCCGTCTCCAGCCATCCTGATTTAGGTTTTCCGTGATTTCCCTAAATCGTTTCAGGCAAATGCCGGGATGGTTCCTTTGAAAGGGCACGGCCGATTTCCTTCCCAGTCCTTCCCTAACCCGAGCTTGCGCTCCGTCTCTAATGACCTCGTTGTCGACGGGACGTTAAACACTAACCACCACCACCACCACCTTATATTAGATAACATTAGACACTGTAGTTCAGGAACCACCTACTGTCAGGAAAACAATGCGAGTCGTTGTAAGGGATTGGTGCAGTTCAGCTCTGACTGCTCTGGATACAGATATGTGTAATTAGAAATCAGATGTAAGCTTCAATACCATAAAAAAATTATAACGCATTTCGTGAATTCCGCCCCCCCCCCCCCCCCCCCCCGAGAACCATGGCTTTTACCGTGGTGGGGTGACTAGCGTGCTTCAACGATACAGATAGCCATACCGTAGGTGCAACCACGACGGAGAGTGTTGAGAGGCCAGACAAACATGTGGTTCCTGACGAGGGGCAGCAGCTTTTTCAGTAGTTGCATGAGCAACAGTCTGGATGACTGATGTATCTGGCCTTGTAACATCAACCAACATGGCGCTGATGTGTTGGTACTGCGAACGGTTGAAAGCAAGGAGAAACTACAGCTTTTATTTTACCTAGGGCATGCAGCTCTACCGTATGCTTAAATGGTGATTGCATCCTCTTGGGTAAAATATTCCAGAGGGACGGGGACTACTCAACAGGATGTTGTCACTGGAGAGAAAAGAAATTTGTGACTTAAGTTGACTAAAAGAAGGGATCGGTTGATAGGACACGTTGTGAAACAGCAAGGGAACACCAGTTTATTATAGGAGGGAAATGTGGAGGATAAAAATCGTATGGAAGACCAACAGATGAATACAGGAAGTAAGACAAGGACGTTTGCACGGGACAGAGCAGCATGAAGAGCTGCATCGAACCACTCTTCGGACTGAAGGCCACAACAACAACAAAAAATTTCTAGATGGACGACGTTTTGAAAGTGATACATATTGAAAGCAACGGTAACTGTCTGGTTAAATGAACTGATGGCAGAGTTCAGTGATGACAGCCTACAATAGCTGGTGCTACGACTGATCAAGAGTTTAGACTTTAATGGCGACTATGCAGAAAAATACAATAATGTTCATATTTTCATTTCCTATAAAAGTTATGTTCAGGAATAAAATATTTCCTGTGGTATAACAAAACTGTTCATACTTCCAAAAATGACATCCTTAACAAAGCACCTGTTGTAGCGCAAACTATGCAGCTACTTCTAACGTCTGTATTACACTCAGAAAGCCTTCTTATGGGGCGTGGCGGAGAGTACTCTATATACCGCTGTCACTTCGAACCTCTCTCCTCCTTTCGGTTCCCAGTCGCGGAGCTAGTTCGAATTTCTCTTATTTCACCTTATGGCCTTTTTGAGAGATGTGAGTAGAAGGAAGCAATACATTGGATGAATTTACATTTTTTTCTGACTGGTTTGATGCGGTCTGCCACGAATTCTTCCCCTGAGCCAACCTTTTCATCTCAGAGTAGCACTTGCAACCTACGTACTTTGATGTATTCCAATCTCTGTCTTCCTCTACAGGTTTTACCCTCTGCAGCTCCCTCTAGTACTACTCTTGTAAGTGTTTTCCACATATTCCTTTCGTTTTATATCCTGCAGAGAACCCCCTTATTCCTTTCCTCATGAGTCCACTTAACTTTCAACATTATTCTGTAGCACCATATGTCAAAGGTTTCGATTCTCTTCCATTCTTGTTTTCCACAGTCCATGCCTAACTACCATACAATGCTGTGCTCCAAACGTACATTCTCAGAACTTTCTTCCTCAAGCTAAAAGCCCTATAGTTGATACTAGCAGACTTCTCTTGGCCGGGAATGCATTTTTCGCCAGTGTTAGTCTGTTTTTATGTCACGATTACTCAGTCCCTCATGGGTTGTTTTGCGGCTAGGTAGCAGAATTCCTTCACTTCGTCTACTTCGGGATCCCCGATTGTAATGTTACGTTTCTCGCCATTCTCATTATTTTGACCTTTCTTCGATTTACTCTCAAACCATCTCATTTGTGCTACATCTCATTATTTTCGTCTTTCTTCGATTTACTGTCAATCCGTATTCTATATTCATTAGACCGTCCCTTACATTCAGCCCATCTTGCAATTTTTCTTCACTTTCACTGAGAATAGCAATGTCATCAACGAATTTTATCACCGATACCTTTTCACCCTGAATTGTAATCCCACTCATGTACCTTTCTTTTATTTCCCTCATCGCTTCTTCGATGTATAGATTAATCAGCAGACATACCTGTCGATCACCCTTTTTAATCTGAGCGCTTTGTTCTTGGTCTTCCACTCTTACTGTTCCCTCTTGGTTGTTGTACATGTTGTATGTTACTCGTCTTTCCCTATTGCTTAATCCTATCTTCCTCAGTATTCCGAACATCTTGCACCATTTTACATTATCGAACATTTTTTCCAGGTCGACAAATACTATGAACATGTCCCGATTTTTCTTCAGTCTTGCTTCCATTATCAACCGCAACGTCAGAACTGCTTCTCTGGTGCCTTTACCTTTCCTAAAGCCAAACAGATCGTCATCTAACTGATCTTCAATTTTCTTTTCCATTCTTTTGTATATTATTTTTGTCAGGACCTTGGATGCGTTTGATTTTAAGCTGATTGTTCGATAATTCTCGCACTTGTCGGCTCTCATTATCTACGGAATTATGAGGATGATATTTTCCCGAAAGTATGATGGAATACGCCCATTTAATGTGTTCTAGCTATCAATGCGAACAGTTGCCAATTTCACGAATGATTTTAGAAATTCCAGAAGAGTGATACCTTTTCCTTCCGTCTTATTTGATCTTGTTGTTGCTGTTGTGGTCTTCAGTCCTGAGACTGGTTTGATGCAGCTCTCCATGCTACTCTATCATGAGCAAGCTTCTTCATCTCCCAGTACCTACTGCAACCTACATCCTTCTGAATCTGTGTAGTGTATTCATCAACTGGTCTCCCTCCACGATTTTTACCCTCCATGCTGCCCTCCAATACTATATTGGTGATCCCTTGATACCTCAGAATATGTCCTACCAAGTGATCCCTTCTTCTAGTCAAGTTGTGCCACAAATTTCTCTTCTCCCCAGTTGTATTCAATACCTCTTCATTAGTTATGTGATCTACCCATCTTATCTTCAGCATTCTTCTGTAGCACCACATTTCGAAAGCTTCTGTTCTCTTCTTGTCTTAACTATTTATCGTCCACGTTTGATCTTAAGTCTTCCAAACCTCTTTTAAATTCTGTTTCTAGTATTGGATCCCCTGTCTGTTACCTATCGACTCCTGTTTCTTCATCTATCACGTCATCCGACAAGTCTTCTCCCTCACTGAGGCCTTGAATATACTCTTTCCACCTATCCGCTCTCTCCTTTGCATTTGACACTGGAATTTCATTGAAATCTTAATGTTACCGCCCTTGCTTTTAATGTCACCGAAGGTTGTTTCGAATTTTCTATATGCTGAATCCGTCTCTTTCGATTTCTTCACATTTTTCATGCAGCCATTTTGCCTTAGCTTCCATGCACTTTCTATTTATTTCATTCCTATGTGTCTCGTATTTCTGTATTCCTGAATTTCCCGGAACATTTTTGTACTTCCTTCTTTCGTCGTTCAGCTCAAGTACCTGATCTGTTATACGTGGTTTCTATGCAGTCGTCTTCCTTGTACGTGCGTTTTTCTTTCCAACTTCTGCGACTGCCCTCTTTAGAGATGTCTGTTACTAGGAAACTGTACTGCCTACTGAACTGTTCATTACCGCAGGGTCTATGACCTCAGAGAACTTCAAGCGTATTTCCATACTCTCCATAATTAGTAAGTATTTGGTCTGAGTCTGTAACTGCTACTGGGCACGCCTTAAAATCCAGTATCTGATTTCGGAATCTGCGTCTGACCATGATATAATCCGACTGAAATCTTCCCTTGTCTCCCGGCCGTTTTCAAGTTTACCTCCTCCATTTGTGATTCTTGAGCAGAGTAGTCGCTATTATTAACTGGTATTTATCGCGGAACTCAGTTTTCCTCCTCTCTCGTTTCTACTACCAAGCCCATTTTCTTCCGTAACCCTTTCTTATAAACTATATAGGATGAACCTACCAGGAACGCATGTTTTCGGCATTTTCACAGTAAACCGCTGTGGTGTGGCGTTGCTTCGTTATTGTTAACTACAATACTAATTTCCATTCGTTTGCGAGTTCGTCATTCTGCAGCGTAAGAATTGATCTGTAGAGCAGGGATGACGGCCATGATAAACTTTGAATAAATCACTCGTCAACTCCATATATTAAATCGCCAATGAGCGGCACATAACTTCTATACATTGTTCAAAATAACAAATCAAAACAGTTCCTCTTCGAAATAGCTTCTAATATCTAAGTTATTCATTAACCTTTCTCTTATGACTCAAAAACGTCTCTCCAGCTTCAAGTGTGCAACAGAAATCTAAAATATATTTGAAGATTAAATTAATTTATGTACGCAAGCAAATCCAGCATTACCTTTCCAGCTTCCAAACACGTACTTCGTGTCGAAACCTTTGTACATCTGAATGGACAAGCCACTCTGATAAAAACTGAATTCAACTCACAAGCATTTCCAATACGTAACGTCACAAAAAAGTCCGATAAAAATGTCACAGGAAAAACAGGGACAATATGTGATCGTTGCCCTGCAGGACGATGGCCTTCGATGCGTTACGGCTTGTGACAAGTGTTGTGGATTGGCAAGGCACGCGTTTTAGCTCACGCAGGCTGGCGTGAGGTCTGAAACAGGTCAAGGAAATGAGACTAACAAAAAACGTACGTAGCTGCTGGAATACTTAACTTTAATCCATAATTGGTGAACATCGCTCTTGACGGTACATGTTTTACAGCATCAATAGTAACTGGTAATGGCGCCTTGCTAGGTCGTAGCAAATGACGTAGCTGAAGGCTATGCTAACTATCGTCTCGGCAAATGAGAGCGTATTTTGTCAGTGAACCATCGCTAGCAAAGTCGGCTGTACAACTGGGGCGAGTGCTAGGAAGTCTCTCTAGACCTGCCGTGTGGCGGCGCTCGGTCTGAAATCACTGATAGTGGCGACACGCGGGTCCGACGTATACTAACGGACCGCGGCCGATTTAAAGGCTACCACCTAGCAAATGTGGTGTCTGGCGGTGACACCACAACAAGATATTAGACATGTGCCGTTTTTAAAAGCGTCACACGTTCTCCTTGTGAACGGCTGTTGCATTAAAGGAGAAAAATGCAATTTCCTTAGTCAAATAACAAACACACTCTTCTCACGTGTAAAACAAATTGTAAAATCGGATTGTATGTAAATTGCATCGGCAATTACAAGTAGCGACTGTCACTGACAATTTCGTAACACACTGTCAATGCACATCGACGCTGTTGTAGCGCCTGCCAGTGGAGTTCGCTGAGCACATGCGTGATGCTTTCGCGCTTGTTAAATGAGCCTGTCACGAAAGGAGCTGCTCTTCTTTGAATCTTTCCTATTTTCTCAGTCGATACTATCTCGTACGGATGTCCGGACTAACGAGCAATTTTCAAGTAAATCGAGCGGGCGTTTCTAAGTTACCTCCCTCCTGGGTCGACGACACTTCCTGAGGATTCTTCAGTGAATCTCATTCTAGCATCTGCCTTACCTGCGATTAGTTTTATTCCACTCTAAATGGCTCCCACTCTTAGTGTCAGATATTTAATAGATGTGTCTGGTTCAACAGCTGCTCTGCAGTCGCATATTCGTACTCCGTTTTGAGGCCACGTGTGGCCTACAGGGACCACCCGACCGCCGTGTCATCTTCGGTGGAGGATGCGGATAGGTGGGGCGTGGGGTCAGCACACCGCTCTCCCGGTCGTAAGATGGTATTCTTGACCGAAGCCGCTACTATTCGGTCGAGTAGCTCCTCAATTGGCATCACGAGGCTGAGTGCGCCCCTCAAAATGGTAACAGCGCATGGCGGCCTGGATGGTCACCCATCCAAGTGCCGACCACGCTCGACAGCGCTTAACTTCGCTGATCTCACGGGAACCGGTGTAGCCACTGCGGCAAGGATCTTCCCGCCTACGTAGGCGGTGGACGAAAATATGGAGACAGCAAAAATACTACAAATTACGATACCTAATAGGGCGTAAGAAAACCGCTGGCATTCATAAAAGCTTCGACTCGGAATGGATAAATACAGGTCCTTTATCGTTTTTAAGGGAATGGTATATCATTCTTCCTGCAAAATAGTGACGAGTCCAGGTAACGATTCGAGTAGCGTATCTGGCCTGGCCGGGCCGGGAGGTACGAGTGCGTCCGGTTATCGCCTGGGGGTGACATCGCCTCTTGATTCGCTCATCTTCTTCTCATCACATCGAAACACTACTAGGGGAGTGGGCCACTTCGAGGGTGTCACCGTCCACTCCCAGGTAACGATGATGGAGGTGGATAGCGATCACGTACTCTTCCCTCCAAATCAGACCATAAAGGCTCAATAATGTTGATCCCTGGCGACTGTGGTGGCCAGGGCAGAAGCGATAATCCATTCTGGACGATGCGAGCTGTGTGAACCGGGACCTTATCGTCTTGGAACACAACATCGTCTTTGTGGAACAAACATTGTACAACGAGATGGACCTGACCTGATCACCCAAAATTGTCACATAATCCATGGCATAATGCGACCATAATAGCTACGGCTACCGAAATCATTACCGAACCTCATCCATGTTCCACTCTTGGGACGTAAACTCGGACAAAAGTTGGAAATAGTGTGAAGCAGGACTCATACGACCAAATGACATTCTTCCACTGCTCCACAGTCCAGATTTTATAGTTCCGACACCACATTTTCCGATTTGGGCATTTACATCATTGGTGAGTTGTTTTGGGATTCGAGTCCGCCCTGGAATTCCCAGCTTATGGAGCCGCCTTCGTGTTGTTTTCGTGCTGACTGAGTAAACGAGTACGAAATTCAGTTCTGCAGTGACTTTTGCAGCTGTCGTCGTCTTGTTTTTCGTCACAATCCGCTTCTACGACAGTCTGTCATGAGCACGCACCACACACTTTCGTCCGCCTCGTGAATTAGCGGATGATGTTTCTCCTCTTTCTCTCCACATGCGGTCTTAATTTCGGCACAGTGCCTCTTGAAAAGCCGGACAGTTCGGATACCTGGCTAAGGAAACTCCTACCATACGTGCACCAACAATTTGCCCACATTCGAATTCCCTTAGCTCCGACATTACACACAGCTACACAGAACGTTGTTCTGACCACAACTGATACTTGCGACGTACTGAGGACATTGCACAAGTGCCGTTCGTAGTCAAATACACACATCAAAAAATGTTTTGCATCGCCCCGGTTCCCAGAACGCCTGAAGATAGTCGTTGACTGTGGATGTTGTGTCGCAGACACAGTCACTTTGACTGCTCAGAGATGTAACTAAACCCGCCCAAAGATGTAGACAACCTTGCACGAGCAGCGCCTACTCGACGGAGGGAGTCCGACAGCCGATCAGTTCCAATCATTCCACCAGGAAGCAGGTACACGGTTCGTGTTGTCTGTAGTTCAACCATGCCTAGACGGTCAATACCGCGATTCAATCGCGTCCGCATTGTTACTTTGTACCAGGAAGGGCTCTCAACAAGGGGTGTCCAGGCGTCTGGGAGTCAACCAAAGCGATGTTTTTCGGACATGAAGAAGATACAGAGAGACAGGAACTGTCGATGACGTGCCTCGATCAGGCTGCCCAAGGGCTACTACTGCAGTGGATGACCGCTGCCTACGCATTATGGCTCGGAGGAACCCTGACAGCAACGCCACCGTGTTGGATAATGCTTTTCGTGCAGCCACAGGGCGTCCTGTTACGGCACAAACTGTGAGCAATAGGTTGCGTGATGCGCAACTTCACTCCCGACGTCCATGGCGAGGTCCATGTTTGCAACCACGACACCATGCAGCCCGGTACAGATTGGCCCAACAACATGCCGAGTGGACCGCTCAGGACTGCCATCACGTTCTATTCACCGGTGAGTGTCGCATATGCCTTCAACCAGACAATCGTCGGAGACGTGTTTGGAGGCAACCCAGGCTGAACGCCTTAGACACACTGTCCAGTGAGTGCAGCAAGGTGGAGGTTCGGTGCTGTTTTGGGGTGGCATTATGTGGGGCCGACGTACGCCGCTGGTTGTCATGGAAGGCACTGTAACGGCTTTACGATACGTGAATGCCATCCTACGAGCGATAGTGCAACTGTATCGGCAGCATGTTGGCGAGGCATTCGCCTTCATGGACGACAATTTGCTCCGCCATCGCGCACATCTTGTGAATGACTTCCTTCAGGATAACGACATCGCTCGACTACAGTGGCCAGAATGTCCTCCAGTCATGAACCCTACTGAACATGCTGGGGATAGACTGAAAAAGGCCCTTTATGGACGATGTGACCCACCAACCAATGTGAGGGATCTACGCCGAATCGCCGTTGAGGATTGGTACAATCTGGACCAACAGTGCCTTGATGAACTTGTGGATAGTACGCCACGACGAATACAGGCATGCATCAATGCAAGAGGACGTGCTACTTAGTGTGCCGGTGTGTACAGCAGTCTGACCACCACCTCTGAAGCTCTCCCTGTATGGTTGTACAACATGCAATTTGTGGTTTTCATGAGCAACAAAAAGGGCGGATATGATGTTTATGTCTATCTCCATTCCAACTTTTTTTTGTACAGGTTCTGCAGTTCTCGGAACCGAGGTGATGCAAAGCTTTTTTTGATGTGTGTACAACCGTGCTGCCTGCAGGTTTGGCTAGCATTCGCATTTATGTTGAGGCAAAGCATATTTTTGTCCAGCTCATGTATGTGACACAGTGCAAGAAATACCACTCATGAAGCACGTGTATCATGCGTGGAAGCACGATACACGGTGGAAAAATATACTTTCCGCAGCTGAAGATGTTCTGTAATTTAATCAAAGATTTTATCAATAAAGATTGTTAATGTACAGTTGTGTGGTGGATCACATAATGATTATGAACAAGTATCTCAAAGTTGTAAATTAGCGCCTCTTGAATTTTTTTAAAATCATTTATTACATGGGCATGTACAGAGCATATATTTTAATTCCGTACGATTAGTAGCATGTTTTTACATCAATGTGTGCAAATGCTCCGGGAATATCACAGTGTTTAACTTTCTTTTTTGTTTATAATGGAACTCTTCAGTGTCTACGCCTGGGTAATTAGACCACCATTTTCAGTATAAGAAACCGACAGCTAAAATATTTGTGGTCGAAACACCATGTTGACGTCACGGGTCGCAAAGCCAACGGTCGCAATGCCGACGACACCATCAGCTAACACAGTCCTTCCTCCTACTTTCGAGGCTTGTAAATTGCAAACAGCCATTCTCGCTGCGAAACATTCGCTACTTGAACGCGGAAGGGGATAGCGACAGTGGTACACAGCGTACCCTAACCCACACACCGTATAGATGTAGGAAGAGCATGTGAGCGAATGTAACAATCAACCACTATCGGTTCGAACACAACATGTAACACCGTTATCATCATCTCCAGTTTTATTAGCATCAATCGCGACCTGCGGTCTGCTGCAAGTCACTGTCGGCGTAATCTGAAAGACTACCTGAAAAAGCACAAATTGTTTCACGGAACTCCGCGAAAATGGTGCGCAACCGACGGTTGTGTGAAGGGCCTCGTTAAAACAGAGGGCGGAGGAGGCGGCTTCATTTAATTTGGGGCCGCGGCACACTGGAAGGTCGCCAGTTGCCAATCACGGCCGTGCACGAGAGGTTCCCGCTAATGGCCAGCGATGGGGCGCTCTAGTCAGCCCTAATATGGCAGTCATTTGCGGGGAAGCGTCCACTAACAACTTAAAGAAACAGACATCCACGCTCGAAATGGTGTGCCGCGCGGGGTAGCCGCGCGGTCTCGTGCGCCTTGTCACGATCCGCTCGGCTCCCCCGGCCGGTGGTTCGAGTCCTCACTCGGGCATGGGTGTGTGTTGTCCTTAGTGTTAGTTAAAGTTAGATTAAGTGGTGTGTAAGCTTAGGGGCCGATGACTTTTATAGTTTGGTCACGTAAGACCTTATCACAAATTTCCAAATTTCAAAATGGTGTTGCCTTGCCGGAAATATCTTCCTCCACTTTGCATTTCGGAAGAGTGCATTTCTACTTTCTGCAGCGAATCCTGAGGGAGGAAAATTGCAATGTATTCACTCGTTCAGCGCAACTCTGTAGGAAGACGAGTTTTCTTCTTAGAACCGAATAAAGGAAAGTACGAGGGGCGCTCCATATTAATTTGCACTTAATTTTTTGCTGTCATTCACAGTGCGTCATTTGACCCATCATTATAATTGCAAGTCTGTAGTACTTAGGTCCAACCACAACACGAAGTGTAGTAATCAAGGACGGCGCTGGACGACGTTGGTTCTGCAGAAGGAAGGTGTAAATACTGCAGTTATTCACTGGCGATTGGTGGCAGAGTTCAGAGAGTGTGCACCGTCACAAAAAGTGCCCTTCCAACACGACAATGCACGTCCACATATAGACAACCACGGCTGTCATCGCCTGGGTTACAAGTACAGCCAGACCCACCATATCTGTGAATTGGCCGCTTCTGATTACCTCCTACTCAGGGCTGCGAAGAAACACATGCACCGTATTCACAACTGCGAATAAAAGCCACAATCGGCTGTGTATTGGAACGACGACTGCGAAAATTTGTGCCAGACTGGGACTCGAAACCAGATTTCCCGCTTTATAAGAGCGGTTGCCTGAACATCTTCGGCTATCCATGCAGAATCACGGTCAGACCAAAAGCTGCTGTGAAGAAACCTCTGCTTAGACACCAATTTGTAAACTTACAGAAACTGCGAGCAACTGTCCTGCGGTGAGTGCGACAAAGAAAAGTGTTTTCAGAAGTGCCTACTCAGGAGAAGAAGGTGGGTTCTGAACTCCGCTTCACTGATGACAGCCATTGTTTTCCGACTTGTATGGGAACGAGCAGTCATGTTGGAAGATCACTTTTCGTGAAATGTGCACACTTACCGCACACTGCCGCCAACAACTTGTCAATATCCACAGTATTTACGCCGTTCTTTCGCAGAAACCACGTCGTCCAGCGCTGTCCTTGATGATCACACTGCATGTTGGCCGCTCACGTTATGACCGCTGTAGGGAAAATGGGCAGTGATTTTTCTGCCCTCTGTGGTTAGGTCAAGATACTAAGGACTTGCAGTTGTAATGATGGGTCAAATGGCACACTATGAATGGTGGGAAAAAAATCAGGTGCAAATTAATATGGAACGGAACACCTAGCAATGAAGGTTTCATGCCGTTTCTCACTATTAAGATTTCATTGTCCGATACGCAGTGAAATTTTAGAAACGAAGTGTGTGTAGTACGTGGTATCCCACGTTAACACATCCGGTTTTTAATAAAGAATAAAATATATCATAACTGATAGTGAATATTTTACTTTAGTAAAATTAAGATGCATTTAAACTGTAACATACCCTTTGAAAACTTTATGAATTACTGTGCTGATAAACCTCTTACGTTATTTGATTTTCAAAGGGCTGAGCAAAACTGAACGTACTCAGACATTTCGCTCTTTACTTATTCTGATCAACACTAAACTGACACACAATATTTTTTAGCGCAACGCAATCTGACTTTCAAAAATCCCTACAAAAGAATGGCCCTGACTAACAATAACCTATACGTTTCATGAAACACTTACCTCACAAAAACCTTCGTTACTCGAACTACTGCAATACAGCGAGCGCCAATATTGCCAGCTAAATAAAAGATTCTAACTACTGAAGGCACTAACTACTGATAGGCATAGTCAGCAAATGAAAGATTTTGATAGAGAACAAACAATGTATTTACCTTAATAATGTTCAAAAGTCACTATAATCAGTTCATGATATCCAGTATTACAAATGTACTCTATCTGGCGGACACACGTCCAGATCGTCCGCTCTTAAAATTCTGTCATCTCCCTCGCCACGTCCACCACTGCTGGCGGCTCACCTCCAACTGCGCAACGCTACGTGCTGTTCACATCCACCTGCCCAACACTACAATAGCGAATATTCCAACAATGCCAACCAGCCACAGACTGCACACAGCGCAGCCAGTGATTTTCATACATACGTTACCAACATAAAAACCTAAACAGCCTACTTACACAACTACCTTTGAATTTAGCTACAGATTTCTTAACTGCCGAAACTGAGGGAGCAAATACACTGATGGGAAAAAAAATCCCAACACCAAGAAGGAGTTGTGCAAGATAAGCGAAAGTTGGTAGATGGGTTTCTACATCTCAAATATGACGTCTGTTCACAATCTGCGTCACTTTGAGGACGCAAATCAGGCTTGCTTTAAATACAAGCTGTAACGGTCGTGAGAGTTAGTTACCTTTGAGATCGGACGTAGTGAGTAAACGTTAAGACGACGAAGATGCTATTATCAGTAGCTTACCGAGTTTGAACGAGGTCGTGTAATAGGGCTACGAGAAGCTGGAAGTTTCTTCCTCGATATTGCAGAACGGCTTGGCAGGAATGTAGCCACTGTACATGACTGCTGACAGCGATGGTCACGGGAAGGTATGATCGCAAGAAGACCGGGCTCCAGACGGCCACGCGGTACTGCAGAGAGGGAAGACCGTCGTGTTCAGCATATAGCTGAGGCGTACTGTACTGCGCCTGCAGCAGCAATTGGCACCAGCTTTACACAACTAACTGTTACAAATCAGTTACTTCGAGGGCAGCTCCGAGTCAGACGTCCCGTTGCGCGTGTTCTACTAACCCAAACCACCGCTGTTTGCGACTTCAGTGGTTTCAAGTGGGAGCTTATTGGAAGGCAGGGTGGAGGTCTGTTGCTTTTTCTGATGAAAGCCGGTTTTGTCTCCGTACCAGTGACAGTCTTGTTTTAGTTACAAGGAGGCCACTTGAGGTCCTGCAACCAACATGTCTGTGTACTAGACACACTGGATCTACGCCTGAAGTTATGGTCTGGGGTTTCATTTCGTATGACAGTAAGAGCGCTCTCGCGATTAACTCACGCACCCTGACTGCAAAACTGTACGTCAATCTCTTGATTAGAATTGTCGTGGTGCTATTCATGAACAACATTCCACGGGGTGGTTTTCCAGCAGGATAACGCTCACCCACTTACCGCTGTTGTTCAAATGGCTCTGAGCACTATGTGACTTAACTGCTGAGGTCATCAGTCCCCTAGAACTTAGAACTACTTAAACCTAACTAACCTAAGGGCATCACACACGTCCATGCCCGAGGCAGGATTCGAACCGCTGTTGTAACCCACCACGTTCTACAGAGAGTCGACATGTTGCCTTGGCCTGCTCGATCATCAGATCTGTCACCAATGAGTATGGGACATCATTGGACTACAAGTCCAGCGTCATCCACAACCGGCATTAACCGTCCCTGAAATGACCGACCAGGTGCAATAGGCGTGGAACTCGAACTCACAGACTGACGTCGGGCAGCTGTACGACACAATGCGTGCACTTTTGCATGCTTCCATTCGAATATTTTAGTATCTGCATTCTAAACAAGCACACAACACCACAACCGGCTTAATAAGCCGTACAAACGCGGTTATTCCACAGATGGAGTTTAGTTATTCACCATTAACATCTACCGCCTCCACTAAAACCAAGTTTCACTGGTATCGTGTTTCTGGCCATTAACGTTTCATTCTATTTGTTCGTTTGCTGGAAGTCCAAAGGAACTTATTTATAGATGATACTCCTGACCACAGCACGACTAAAACCGTAGATCACCGTTATACAAAACGACCACGCTATCCCGAGAGAACAGAGGCCAACCTTGCATACGTTCCTTTCCGTTTATTCGTCATCTGCATAGTAAAGGTGTGACGTAACCCTTTCTGTTTGTTTGCTGCGCTGGAACATGCAGACAACCAATTAACCCTGTGATGTAATGCTCGACATATGAGCGACCTGAGCAAGAGTGGAGATGCCAAGTGATCCACGCCTGATGCAACACCTCCTTCGTACGACCGCAGCCGAAAGATGTACAGACCACAAGTATCGGTCGGTTCATATACCGTTTCCCCTCCACATTTTTCAATTTCGTTGTCCGTGTGTTGAGCAATCAGAAGAAGTCGCTCATATGTAGACCGATGGGAGGCGTACCATTGAATCTGCTGTAGTTTATGTTCCACTGTGCAGTATTCTTAATATGATAACAGTTTGATACCTTGTACCAGTTTGTTCTTACAATCAACTGCCAATGAAGCTTTTTATGCACTGATCTCACATATACCAGGTAAATAAAATCCAGTAACTAGTTCCTCTCTGCTCTTCTTATAGCTGCAGCAGTTTCTTAAAGAAATTTAGCACATGTCGTGGAATATTTGTCTTGATCTTCAGCTATTCTAATCAAAGTCTTCGATATTGAGCCTCAGTTAGAAATTCAGCGCCCATAAAACTTTTCTCCTATGCCTGGCATCTTTGCTTCAGTGACATAGTACGTTATCTGAAGCTTAGAAAGAAACTAAAACTAATATTTTGTATTTTATGGTTATCACGCAGGGACGTAAAAACTTCGCGTGAAATATAACTCGAGTACAACGATTTTTTACGAAATAGGAGGGAGGATGTTGGCTCAGGTATCCAGATGCGCTACAGGGAGGACATGGAAACATGCATGGCACACAGTAGCAAGTTTATGGTCCTGAAGTCAGTTTTCTGCAAAGGAAGAGCAAGGGGCACAGCAACAGGCTCATGCTCCTGGAGGCGCCGGCGCTTGTCCGTCGTGTGCGCAATGGTAATGTGGAGAGATTCGAAGAAACAGTGCAAATTATTTTTTGTATTGCGAATTACCTTGCGTAAATTGCATATGGGCGGATTAGTATTGTACAATGGGGACGAAACGAACGAGGCAGTGCAGTTCTTAAGGGACTGACCTAATATTCGAGGGGATGCAGTTTGCACAGTCCAGCCTTGCTGATTTATGTTTTCCGTGGTTTTCCTGAGTCATGTCACACAAACCTGGAATGGTTCCTTCAGCACGGCCGCTGCTAGCCATTTGTTCTAGCCCCATAAAAATATCCTCTACATTATGTCAGTCTATATACACATATATTCCAGCTCGGGGTCCCGGCGGGGTTAAGGATTTTCACCTGCCTCGAGATGACTGGGTGTTTGTATTGTCCTCATAATTTCATCATCATTCATGAAAGTGGCGAGATTGGACTGAGCAATGGTTGAGAATTTGTACGGGCGCTGATAACCGCGCAGTTGAGCGCCCCACAAACCAAACATCATCATCATAATATATTTCAGTTATTTAGTTTCAGTGTATTACGATGATCCCTGGAAGAATTAAAAGAAATAAATAAATAAGATTGTTAATCGAGTACCGAATGAGGAGGTCTACATTTAATTTGACTAAATGAGAGGACAGGTGGCGAAGGATGTCCATGTGAGCCTCTTCACGAGATTTTATTTAAAGTAACTTCTCAGTATACCTGATATCTCACTTTGCGGCGCAGTTAGTAAAGTTCCTCAGGAATAAAAAGAAAGAGTAGTTGAGTGTGTTCGTATCCGTTGCAGTTCACATGTCTTGCGTATTTTATACACTCCTGGAAATGGAAAAAAGAACACATTGACACCGGTGTGTCAGACCCACCATACTTGCTCCGGACACAGCGAGAGGGCTGTACAAGCAATGATCACACGCACGGCACAGCGGACACACCAGGAACCGCGGTGTTAGCCGTCGAATGACGCTAACTGCGCAGCATTTGTGCACCGCCGCCGTCAGTGTCAGCCAGTTTGCCGTGGCATACGGAGCTCCATCGCAGTCTTTAACACTGGTAGCATGCCGCGACAGCGTGGACGTGAACCGTATGTGCAGTTGACGGACTTTGAGCGAGGGCGTATAGTGGGCATGCGGGAGGCCGGGTGGACGTACCGCCGAATTGCTCAACACGTGGGGCGTGAGGTCTCCACAGTACATCGATGTTGTCGCCAGTGGTCGGCGGAAGGTGCACGTGCCCGTCGACCTGGGACCGGACCGCAGCGACGCACGGATGCACGCCAAGACCGTAGGATCCTACGCAGTGCCGTAGGGGACCGCACCGCCACTTCCCAGCAAATTAGGGACGCTGTTGCCCCTGGGGTATCGGCGAGGACCATTCGCAACCGTCTCCATGAAGCTGGGCTACGGTCCCGCACACCGTTAGGCCGTCTTCCGCTCACCCCCCAACATCGTGCAGCCCGCCTCCAGTGGTGTCGTGACAGGCGTGAATGGAGGGACGAATGGAGACGTGTCGTCTTCAGCGATGAGAGTCGCTTCTGCCTTGGTGCCAATGATGGTCGTATGCGTGTTTGGCGCCGTGCACGTGAGCGCCACAATCAGGACTGCATACGACCGACACACAGGGCCAACACCCGGCATCATGGTGTGGGGAGCGATCTCCTACACTGGCCGTACACCACTGGTGATCGTCGAGGGGACACTGAATAGTGCACGGTACATCCAAACCGTCATCGAACCCATCGTTCTACCATTCCTAGACCGGCAAGGGAACTTGCTGTTCCAACAGGACAATGCACGTCCGCATGTATCCCGTGCCACCCAACGTGCTCTAGAAGGTGTAAGTCAACTACCCTGGCCAGCAAGATCTCCGGATCTGTCCCCCATTGAGCATGTTTGGGACTGGATGAAGCGTCGTCTCACGCGGTCTGCACGTCCAGCACGAACGCTGGTCCAACTGAGGCGCCAGGTGGAAATGGCATGGCAAGCCGTTCCACAGGACTACATCCAGCATCTCTACGATCGTCTCCATGGGAGAATAGCAGCCTGCATTGCTGCGAAAGGTGGATATACACTGTACTAGTGCCGACATTGTGCATGCTCTGTTGCCTGTGTCTATGTGCCTGTGGGTCTGTCAGTGTGATCATGTGATGTATCTGACCCCAGGAATGTGTCAATAAAGTTTCCCCTTCCTGGGACAATGAATTCACGGTGTTCTTATTTCAATTTCCAGGAGTGTATTAAACTTGTCTACATATTGTCCGATTCAGATGCGATTGTGCAAGGTCCATTAAGTTTTGTGACTCCTCTGAGACCCATACTCGTGTTTACAATGTCTCAGTGCTATATTCTGCTGTACTTGTCCTTTCCTTTCCCTCCTGGAATAGACCGCCAGAGTGGCCGAGCGGTTCTAGGCGCTACAGTCTGGAACCACGCGACCCTCTACGATCGCAGGTTCGAATCCTGCCTCAGGCATGGATGTGTGTGATGTCCTTAGGTTAGTTAGGTTTAAGTAGTTCTAAGTTCTTAGGCGACTGATGACCTCAGAAGTTAAGTCCCACAGTGCTCCGAGCCATTTGAACCATTTTTTTGTGATTTTGCCACTGATTTTTCAGTCCGTTTTATTCCTTCGCTTCCGTTGATCAGTACTTGCCTTTGTTTACCTCCACGTGTTAGTGTTCATGATGCAGAGCCTTCAGCTGTCACATCTTGTTATCTCTGCGATAAATTCAGCGGAATTCCAATCTGTTTACAGTGAAATTCCTATTCGTTCGGTACTTACCTTTGTTCGTTACTACCAAGCGCTCGTGTTCTAGATTAAGAGCTTTTTGTGTTATAGCTTCCATAATCTCCCTCTTATATGGTGAGTTTTATGAAACTTCCCCTTTGAACAATTTATACAAGACTGTGCTTAACCTGACACACAATGTTTTTAGCGCAACGCAATCTGACTTTCAAAATTTCCTACTAAAGAATGGCCCTGACAAACATTAAACTATACCTTTCACAAATCACTTACCTCATGTTGGTCAAAAGCTTAAATTTTCTCACCGTCCATAAAGACAGTCCACATTGTTCACCACAGTAAAACTGCCGTTTCTTTTCTGAAAGTCTGAGCAGTAAAAGACAATGCACACAGAAGTAGTGGAGTTCCATGCAGTCTTGAAGAAGTAGTGTTGTCCTTCCAATGGAAAGACAGTGCTGACTCTTGATATGCATACAGGTAATGGGCCACAACAGAGCAAACCCACAGCAGAGTCATTCGAAGTTCTGACGAATATTGGTAGGTAGGTCATCACAGAGCAGACCCACTGTAGTCCTGGTAGAGATTACGGTATTGGTGGGCCACCAGAGGTGCAGACCCACTGCAGTCCTTGTAGAAATAATGGTATTGATGGATCATCAAAGATGTAGACCCACTGTAGTCCTTGCAGAGATAATGGTATTGGTGGGCCACCAGAGGTGCAGACCCACTGTAGTCCTTGTAGAAATGGCCAGCAGCCATCTGTTGCGACTGTGCAGGTGCGCAATCACCATCGAAGAGTCTTGTAGAGAATATAGCAAGTCCATAAACCACCACTTGTGCACTCACAAAGTTTTTTGGAATTGTCCTTAGAACGAGCAATGCTGTTATCCAGTCCCTTGCTGAATTATCAACACACGTGCAAACACTAACAGTCCCTACTTCTCACATATTGTCCATATACTATGACCAACAGAAACGTGTGCAGTGAAATGTAACTAACAAGTTAATAATGTCATGAACTGGTGACAATTACAATTTTATAACATAAGAATACTATTACAAAGGTACAAAATACATCATTAAAAACATAATAATACAGATAACATTTGTAGTACAGGCTTTACAAAAGAATAGAAATAAACATATACATCAGTGTTACAAAAATAGTGACATAAGTACATACATAAAATAATGAGAATAGTTTTCGAAACATTAATTTCACACATGAACATTGAAACAGAACAGAATTGTAGACAACTTTACAAAGAAAATAACATATTATTAATGCAACTTATATTTGAGGATAACAGTATTCCTCCTCATAGTGAATGTAGCTTAATATTAAAAGAGAAAAAAATTCTATGAAACTACACAGAGACAGGAAGAAAACAAATACACAAGGGTACACACACACATAGTGGGATAACACCAATAGGAAAGGACAGGGTTCGTTTTCAGTGTAATATTTGGTACTGCAGTCCAACCCAAAACTTCATATATCTTTCCTCTTATTTCATCCTTTGTTTCCACCAAAAAAATCCTATCCAAGCATGCTTTCTGTATTCTGTTCATATTTCTTTCAAAATAATTATTTCTGATTGTACAATACTCATTTGGGCCCAAATCCTTTTTATATAACTTCGCAATGCATTCTTTACCTATTCTCCATAGTCAGTTTCTCATATAGTCTACCCCCTCTTAAGCTATCTTAAATCTACTGAGCTCAGATGCTAAACTAAGGGATGAGGCAATGCAGCAGCACGTAAAACAATTATTATAAACAGCAATGAAAAAAATGGAAAATTGCAAAGCAAGCTACAGTATAAATTAGCAAAAGTCAAATTCAATAACACTATGCCTGGCAAACAGCAGCAACTTATACCTAAACATGACATAGAGCAAGCAGAAAAAATATTACACTAAAAACAACAATGCAGATAAGGGAAATGTATATTCACATCTTAATGTCTATGTAAATTAAAGTGGTGCACCACAACAACTGATTGTAAAAAGAAATATTACCATGTACTTGAAAAGAAAATTATGTGTTACTGTTACTACTTCCTTCTTATTGTTCTTTCCTTTCCAAGTGCTCCTTTTTTTAAAGAATGTGGATCATAAAATAATTATTTAATAGATCTGTTGACAGAAAGTGTTCACTTTAGCAAATGCATTTCATTTTATAAAAGCAGTGCTGCAACACAGCTGAAAAACAGGTATCAAATGAAATAAGCAACTATGAAAAGCAAAGCATAAAAATATCATTCAGTAATCATGTGACATTTCATAAGTTAGTAGCTCTCAACTCTCGTAGAAAGACGCTTATCGTAATCAGGTGTGCAGATGTACGAATATTTCCCATCAATTCATAAGCATTTCAGTAATTAGCACAAAGTGCGAGTAATCATATGTTTTCAAGTAACGAGGGTGTCGCATTAGCGATGAAAGGCACACCCTAATGGCTTGTTCTCCAGGTGTTTGACACGTCCCACGTCCCCTTTTTTTTTTTCTACCTGTGCCGCTGAAAAGGGCTCGCAATAATGGCTTTTTCTCCAGGCGTCTGACACAGCTGGGTGCCCGCGACGCATTACGTGCAGGTGGTCACTTAACTGTCGTACGGAAATATTTACGACAGCAGTTTCTGCTACCGTGGCAGTCTATTTAACAATATTTCACAGGTCAAGAATTAGCGTTGCAAATCTGTAGAAACAAAATCCTATAAATATAAGTGTCCAAAAAAAGTCGTCAGCATTGTGATACAGTCACACATTTCATAACTCTTAAAGTACGTTTCTTGGTTTCCAACATCCTTTTCATAAATCAGAGTCCCTAAACACTACTCATTATTCCTTACCTCATTATACATATACATATTCGTCGACACTTCTTCAATATTTCATCGTGAGAAATACGTAGCATAATAAACATTCCTCAACAACATAATACACATCGTCGTCGTAATAATAACATCATAACACTTCAGTCAAATCTCAAAATCGTCGTAACTTCCTCCAATAATTTCTAAGCCTAAAATAATTCTCTGCTCATGTCAAAAGTGTCAGCTGCCTCAAACGTACTTTAAAAATCATGATCTCATACCAAATACATCATTCAAAGCTCTCATAGTATCACAATGATTCCGAAAAAATATGAACAGTTTACAAAGTACAGACAAAATACAGTTTCATAAGTTTGAAGTTATCCAACGGTGTAATTGCGTAAACATCTGTCACTGATGTAGTAAAATAAATGTTTGTCTCTCTCAGTTAAATGATCAGATAGCTGTGTAATTTGTGTGTTAGAGAAATATGGTACCGATGTGTAAAGTTGTATAAGCAAATACCATATTAGCTAGGGCTCCTTGTGCTTGCCAAACACATGGTACACAAAGTAAGCGTGTACCCCCCTGAGGATAAATGTAATTATGCCCTCAGGTGTTACAAATTACAGCAATGGAATGAAATGTATCACGGAAAACTTTCTTTGTAATTAAAAAATCTTTAAAAATAAATGTTTCAAGTACAAAATTAATCACTCAAATACGTGTACTGTAGCGCTAAATGTGCGTCTTGTTGCAACATAATCTGTGTGGAAGTGTCGTAGTTATCGTCCTCTGAAAGCTAAGTTCTGCAGAAGCCAATGTACTTACCTCATGATAAACAAAAGTGAAATGCTTTGCGTAGAGATATCTTAGTTATTACGCTTATTGTTGTGATGATGAAAGTACTGTGCTATAACGTATTGTTGTGCTATGGAAAAGGCTGTCTCCTTGTAGCTATACCACAAAAGTTACTAATAAAACATGTTTTGATTTCCAGAAGAATTCAGAAAACTGTGCAGATATAAAACAGATACACCGCAAAAGCAACATTGTAAATTGTCACTCATTAGTAGCGTCGTGATAAAATCGTGTAACTGTCACATAAACTAACACTGTGTCATCTGGTATCTCACAGAAAGTACTTTAAATTCAGAATGTATTTTCAAATAAACCAAAATGTTGCATTAAAATCTCATTAGCAGTTCCAGATATAATGTTATTTTTCTCGGAGCCAGCCGGCGCACGTGGCTGCCTGCTGTGCGAGTCATTGTCTGTCTCTTTGTTGGCGCGCGTCGTTATTGGGATTAGGAGACCTAACTTCTACGAATTCGCCTTGCCGAGAGGGCCCAGCTCTGTTAGAATCCCGCCAGTTCTGATGAAATTCACGTCTGTCGTTTTGTCGGTAGTTTACATAGTTTCTTGTTTGTCGGTCATGTGGTGGAGAATTTCTCCCTGAGTCGTAACTGCGCGCTGAACTGTTGCGTCTGAAGTTATTTTGTCTCCCTTGATAATAATTGTTTTGGTTTCCATATTGTCTGTTTCTATGGTTATCTCTGTCATAGTCATTACTACGGAAATGCGATCTTTCTCTGTAACTCTTATTACTCTGCCAGCGGTTGTCATATGGGTGGTGTCTGTTTTGGTCACGATTTGCGTTGTAAGAATAGCCTTTTCGTGTCCAGTTATTGTTTCTGTCATCACGGAATTGTGACGTATGTGACCTGAAGTGATTGTTTTCCTGTTTTCGCATCCGGCGACTGTCTGTGTCAATTTCTAATTCTTGTAAGAGTCCCTGAAATGCTTCAATGTCGTCTTTGCAACGTCCTGCCAAAATAATGTGTCGTAAATGTTCAGGTAATTTGATTAAGCAAATGCGAATGAGTTCTGAGGGGCTGTATGGGTTTGAAAGATACTGATTCTTATGCAACATGTCTTCAAAATATTTCATAAGACTGGAAAATTCAGATTGTTCGAAATGTTTCATCATTATGATGCCATGTTTTACGCGGTCTTGTGTGGCTTGAGACCAATATGCTGAGAGGAAGGCATGGTAAAATTCTCCTTCACTGTGGCAATCGTGAATTACCGATCGCATTCTTACAGCTGGTTCATTCTCCAAGTAGCCACACATAAATTCTAATCTGTGCTCCAATGACCAGTTGGAAGGAAAGCAATGAGAGAATTGATGGAGCCATGCTTGTGGATGAATGTCGTTGCCAGAATTCTTAAATGTTTTGAATTTACGTGTAGTAATGAACAGCTTATAGTCAAAATCATCATGTCGTCGAGTCGCATATCGGTCATTGTTAGGTCGTGTCGGCCGTTCCATCTCAAAATTCGGTGCACATTGCCAATTTCTTTCATAACTTCCGAAATGCCCTGTGTTATTATTTTGCAGCTTTTCCGTGTTTCTGTGTCCCTCTTCCCGTATTGGGGCGCGAGTATCCTCTGAAATACGTAATTCTTGTATTACCTGTGTTAGCTGATCTTGTACTTCCCGGATTTCTCTTTGGTGTTGCGTATCAATTTGATTCAGATTTTGTTTCAGTTTCCTAATTTGTTCGCTCTCTTCTGTGTTATTAAAGACTACCGGTTTTGTGTCATTCAGATTATCATCTACCTTCGTAGATAAATTATTTAGCTGATCCGAAAGTTCAACTACTTTCTCTGATAATGAACTAATTTCCTCCATGTGTCTTTCTACTGTGTCCTTTAAGTTTTCCTGAGTTTTTGCAAGTTGCGTAACCGAATCGGTAGATGCAACTGAGTCAATTTTAGCTTGCAAGGTCTCATGATTTTCATGAACAATAATTTGCAGTTCTTTTATGGCTGCTTCGTGATTCTGTAATGCATTTTCATGCCGCGAAAAAATAGGTTGAAAATGCTCACAAATTTGTGTTTTTACGTCGTTACAGACTTTTTGACATTTCGATTCGATTTTATGCAACTCAGTAGTTAAATCTTCACGTGTTTGTTCAAGTGTTTGTTCCAATGAGTCTAACTTTTTAAGATTTTGTTCCACTGTGTCTAACTTTTTGAGATTTTGTTCCACTGTGTCTAACTGTTGCCGTGTTTGTCTCCGATTTTGTTCCAATGTGTCTAACTTTTGCAGCTTTTGCTGTGTTTGTCTCTGATTTTGTTCCATTTGTTGCATTAGTTGTAATAACAATGCATTAGTGTCTGGAATCTGTTCCTCTACTCTTTTCGGCAGTGCATTTGCACCGGCAACATTCACATTTTGACAAGCTGAAAATGTGTCTTGACTTATTTGAGAAAACGGTGAGGACGCAAAACCTGAATCTACAGTATTTGCAATATTGTGTTCTGTCATTCCCGATTCCTGAGGCGAGCTGTTGCCGACCAATTGATCGATAACGCTTCCCTGTTCACTACCTGTTTCACTGTCTACACCATTGTTTGCCGCCCGCTCCATTTCCCTATGCGCAATTACCAAATTACTACTTTGAACATCAGTTAATTCATTACTCGGTGGCGCTAACACACTGATTTCATTTTCACTGTCATTTCTCAGTTTACTTTGGAGCCTAATATTACGTTTTTCACACGCCATTATTGTCACAGTATTTCACACGACAACACAGAAAGACACAATTGGAAGAGCAAAAATAAGAAAACACATTAACATAACACTGAAAATAATATCTAGTTAATTACAGCTGCGAAATACTTGGTGCAAATCTACATGCATGCCACAACTGTTTTACTGTACAACAATGAAAGGCTACAACTACAAAGGAGATTCTCTCTACAATTACGCGCTAGCAATAAACAAAATCTACACTAATTACACAAACTACAAGAAAAAATCAGAAGATTCCAGTGAGGTATCCTAGGCTAAGGGTCGACATATGAAACTTCCCCTTTGAACAATTTATACACGACTGTGCTTAACCTGACACACAATGTTTTTAGCGCAACGCAATCTGACTTTCAAAATTTCCTACTAAAGAATGGCCCTGACAAACATTAAACTATACCTTTCACAAATCACTTACCTCACAAAAATCTTCGCTGCTGAAGCTACTGCAATACAGCGAGCGCCACTACTGCCAGCTAAATAAAAGATTCAAACTACTGAAGGCACTAACTACTGATAGGGATAGTTAGCAAATGAAAGATATTAATAGAGAGCAAACAATGTATTTACCTTAATATCATCACAAGTCATAATATATATATCAGTTCATGACAAATTAGAAACCTCCGCCATCTCTCTCCCCACATCCACCACTGCTGGCGGCTCACCTCCAACTGCGCAACGCTACGCGCTGTTCACATCCAGCTGCCGCTGCCCAACACTACAATGGCAGACAACAATGCAAACTAGCCACAGACTGCACACAGCACAGCCAGTGATTTTCATATTGAGCGCTACGTAACGTTGCCAATAAGAAAACATAAACAGCCTACTTACATAGAGAAAACATAAACAGCCTACTTACAGTTTAAATTAAACGCGTTTCTTATATCATGTTTTGATCTTCGTTTGTGTATTTCAACGGTAACTTTACATATTCTTTCTGCGTGTTAAAATAGAGGGAGTAGAATCTCTTTGCTAGGTACGTATGATCATGATGGTCGTTGTTATTTTATTTTCTCTCTGTGGAGACCTCATTAGCTGCATGTGAATGTTAACTGCGCGTATGGTTAACCAATCCTTGATTAGTCCCGTATCACAAACAACGCTTAAGATGTTATCATGTTCACAGATGTTTTAATTAATATATCGATGTCCATAAATGTTCATTTTACCATGAATTGTATTTAGGCTTTGAATGACTCAAATTCATCTCTCGACCCATCCACGGCGCACCCTACAGCACTCCCTCGAGCAATAATTGCAAACAGGCGCTTGTTTTTGTGAATTAGGAATTATTTAGAGGCCCAAGGTTATACAGATCACGCATGACTTTATTGTACGTTGGTTGGAGCTTAAATAGTGGCAACTATTTATTCACAACCGATACAAAACAATTACATGTTTGCAACTGTCCTTCAAAGTAGTCACCAGCGTTGTGTAGAACCCGTTGTCAGCGATGTGGAAGGCGTAAAATATATATATATGTGTGTGTGTGCGAAATATTATGGGACTTAACTGCTAAAGTCATCAGTCCCAGCCGGCCGGAGTGGCCGCGCGGTTCCAGGCGCTACAGTCTGGAGCCGAGCGACCGCTTCGGCCGCAGGTTCGAATCTTTTTTAATGTCTTTAGATTAGTTAGGTTTAATTAGTTATATGTTCTAGACGACTGATGACCGTAGAAGTTAAGTCGCATAGTGCTCAGAGCCATTTGAACCATCACCAGTACCTAAGATTACACACTACTTAACCTAAATTATCCTAAGGACAAACACACATACCCATGCCCGAGGGAGGTCTCGAACCTCCGCCGGGACCAGCCGCACAGTCCATGACTGCAGCCCCCCCCCCCCCCCCCCCCCGACCGCTCGGCTAATCCCTCGCGGTGCGTAGTACACCGTTAGCAGATCCTGTTCTGTTGATGGTGCGAATGGAGCGGTCTAAAGTTATGGTGATCTCGTGTACGAATGTGATGGTGTTATCCTAATGCATTACGTTCCTCCACGGCAGACCATCAATGCACAATATTACTGTTCGTTTTTGGAGCATCACCTGTGACCAGCTTTGCGAAAGTAGTGGCTACATTTTCTGCGCAACCCACCCATCATTTTGCACGACAATGCGCGGGCGCATACATCGCAAGCTGTGGCTGCTGTTTTCGGTCGACGGGACTGGGCAGTACTGTACCATCCACAATACTCCCCGGACTTAAGTCCTTGTGACTTTGATTTGATTCCGAAGATGAAGGAACCACTTCGTGGCATTCGCTTCAGAACTGTTCCATAGATTCGACAGGCAGTAGACCGCTCCATTCGTACCATCAATAGAACAGGCTCTGCTAACGATATACTACGCCTTCCACACCGCTGGCAACGGGTTCTACACAGCGCTGGTGGCTACTTTGAAGGGCAGTAACAAGTGCAAACATGTAACTCTGTTGTATCGGTTGTGAATAAATAGTTGCCACTATTTAAGCTCTAACCCTCGTAGTTAAATTCACGCTTGGAATACTGTATTCCTAGGCATTTCAGCGACCTGAATCATATCGAATGCTTTTATCATCTACTGAGTCTCAGCGTTTCCGCTGCATGCTGTAGCTGATGAGCTACCGCATGGTGTTTGGTGTTGTACAAAATGTCCATGGTGGTGGTGTGTGTGTGTGTGTGTGTGTATGCTAATGTTATTGGCAGAGAGGCTGCTTTCCATGGAACGGAATGGCGGATCGCGCACAAGAGAGAGACGACACACCGGCTACGGCTGTGACGTCCCGCGAGCCGAGTCTGAAAGGATCGTAATTAGACGTGTCCGAGGCGCACTGCGGAAACACGCCAAGTGGAGCGAGCCGGAATGAATGACTAATGACAGTCAGCGAGAAAGTAGGCCGCGGGGACGGCAGCGGCGCCGTAGAGGCACAGCTGACACACGAATGCACTCGCCACGGCAAATATCCTCTGCATCTCGTATATCGAGGATTTACATGCTATGGCAGTGTCAGTTTTGAATTAACGCTCGATGTAGTGCAACAGCCAATCATAATTTATATACTAGCCTCTGAACGTGCCCTTCACTTAGCACTAACGTGACTCAAAACCTTTTACGGTAAAGCCATCTGTGTCGTTAAGCTGCCTCATCTTCATCTTCAGATCTGTTCAATGTTCGACGTTTCGATACCCCCACTTGATCTTTTTTCAAAATTCTGCTGGTTGAAAGGATTATACATTAAATGAAACGTTGAAATGATAGTAAA
The DNA here is from genome assembly GCF_021461395.2 of Schistocerca americana. NCBI lineage: Eukaryota > Metazoa > Arthropoda > Insecta > Orthoptera > Acrididae > Schistocerca > Schistocerca americana. Next base: position 370,344,651 of record NC_060126.1, read on the forward strand.
TCACAGTTGGTTTGGTATATTACCACTTACGAGGGGACCTTCTGGGAGGAGCATCGAGTTATAGGCTCCCACTTCGCCTGCTTATAGTGTGGGTAGGCACCTATCACACCCTAAAATTGTAGATGCCAATGCGGCCTCGTTTTTGAAATATTGCCTGTTAAAGTTTGGGCAGCTCTTTATATACAGAAAAGTTGCACTATTGTGGCAAGTGAGCGAGTAGCCGAGTGGCAAGTGAGCGAGACTCCCGTCCAGGCGGCCCTGGTTCGAGACACATCTATGCTACTTTTGTTTTCTTTTTGTTTTTTCAAATGCTTGTTTTAATTTATAATTCCTCAGGAAAATTTTGCAAGGAATTGATTAAAAAGAATTACAAGCCTCTATAAATCAAAATTACAAATTGGCGAAACGCCAGAAAAATCATTAGATGAACGTCGGCCGAAGAACCCGAGACAGAAGCCAATAGGCAGTTTGTCAACACGTGGCCACGAAAGCCTTAACAATTTTGTTTCCTTGTTGTTATTTAAGTTCGTCGCTCCCCATGGCAGGATGTTTATTTTCGTTATAGCGGCCAGACACGAAGACGAAATACTGTAAGCATAATCTCTCTTGAAATTAGACTCACTCTTCGATATCCAAACTGCTTAGTAGATTTCCCTTCTATAAATATTACTTTCTACACATAGCACTTGTACATTCTTGAACTTCACAACCTCGGCACGTACGTCTTGGTCCATCGTTACCGCTTATTTTACATTTTGCCCTAATATTGTATTGCATTCGTGCTCTTTAACACGTTCCTTTATTGTCCTTTCAGTTTCGCTGGTATATAGTTTGCCAGAACCACACGTCACTTCTTAGACTCCTTCAGTGTGGAGGCGATCACGTACGTTCGTTTTAGGCCGAAAGTAGATTATGTTTTTATCTAGAATTGTCAGAAAAATGTAGTCCTTATACATTTCTTCCGTCAGATACTACCTATGCGGTCGGCTTGTCTTGTGACAGACGATAACAAACCGTCGACAAACAGGCCGTGCTTTACGAACGTCGTTGAGCGTGTCGAGTTCAACATGCTGCTGAACGCTCAAAAACGATGCGAATTGTGCGTACAATTTGTGGACTAAATGGACGGCGGCGAAATCCCTACTTTATCTCTATTAAAAGACACATTTAGTCGCTTGTCCATACGCTAGTCATATTGTCCTGTCTGTAGCGTACATAAATAAAAGCTTCAATATCATGAACATGCTGTAAGGCAGAAAGGAAAGTACCATGTCCAATCAGAGACATTAACTTATAAAAGACAGAGTGCACTTATATTTACATAACATAGAATAAACTACTAATAAATTCATAACGAAGTTTCAGAAAATATTACAAAACGCGGGAGTTAGTGTAAAAATATTTGGATCCAATGAGCAACACATCTCTCTTAGATTACAATGCTGCATCTCTAATCATCAATACTTTGCATATATCATCTCCTGAAAGCTTTAACCGTTACAGGATCTTAACTAACATTTAATTATAACAAATAGTACCAGAAACAATGGGTTTTTGATTGACTGTCAAGTGCTATTGCCTTGAAACGGCATACTTTTCATAATACGCAAGTTGCAATAATTTTTTAACAACCAACACGACGTTTGCTATCATTTTATTACAACTAATGGTGCAATTAACGACAGGTTTTGTTGATATCCTCAGTTTGCTGGCGCTTAGAAATGGCGTATACAGGGTGTTACAAAAAGGTACGGCCAAACTTTCAGGAAACATTCCTCACACACAAATAAAGAAAAGATGTTATGTGGACATGTGTCCGGAAACGCTTAATTTCCATGTTAGAGCTCATATTAGTTTCGTCAGTATGTACTGTACTTCCTCGATTCACCGCCAGTTGGCCCAACTGAAGGAAGGTAATGGTGACTTGTGCAATTACGTCATCAACACAGATTTTCTGTGAACGTTTGGGCAGGCATTGTTGGTGATGTCTTGATTGCGCCCCATGTTCTTCCACCTACGCTCAATGGAGCACGTTATCATGATTTCATACGGGATACTCTACCTGTGCTGCTAGAACATGTGCCTTTACAAGTACGACACAACATGTGGTTCATGCACGATGGGGCTCCTGCACATTTCAGTCGAAGTGTTCGTACGCTTCTCAACAACAGATTCGGTGACCGATTGATTGGTAGAGGCGGACCAATTCCATGGCCTCCACGCTCTCCTGACCTCAACCCTCTTGACTTTCATTTATGGGGCCATTTGAAAGCTCTTGTCTACGCAACCCCGGTACCAAATGTAGAGACTCTTCGTGCTCGTATTGTGGACGGCTGTGATACAATACGCCATTCTCCAGGGCTGCATCAGCGCATCAGGGATTCCATGCGACGGAAGGTGGATGCATGTATCCTCGCTAACGGAGGACATTTTGAACATTTCCTGTAACAAAGTGTTTGAAGTCACGCTGGTACGTTATGTTGCTGTGTGTTTCCATTCCATGATTACTGTGATTTGAAGAGATGTAGTAAAATGAGCTCTAACATGGAAAGTAAGCGTTTCCGGACACATGTCCACATAACATATTTTCTTTCTTTGTGTGTGAGGAATGTTTCCTGAAAGTTTGGGCATACCTCTTTGTAACACCCTGTATGTATAGACATATGGGATCCAACTGAAAGTCAATATGGCGTCCCGCGACACTGGCGGGAAGACAGATGGCGTCATGTGACATAGGTAGCGTTCTTCCACCTCCTTGGTCTACGTCCAAACGCTCGTTCATAGATACTGTTCCGCACTTTTGAAAAGACTCCCCAACTTAATTTTTCCACGTTATTACGTCAGAAACTCGGCACGCTCAGCCCTCCACGTTCGAATGCACGGTCCGTGTAACGACAACTTTACGGGAAGTGCGAGAAGTTCCTCGTTCTTCTTATATGCATTATTATTATTACTGCTTGGACGGAAGACGTAATTTATGGAAAGGTCATCCTAGTCGTTGGCCAACAATGCTTCCCTAAGAAGTCTAGCTCTGATCGCAAGCTCTTAACTCTTACCGACGCGGAATGAACGCGAAGACAGTGAGTTCAGAGCGGCTTCCTTCTGGGTTGGCTGGCGACGCTAAGCGACGTCGACATACCTGTTCGTGTTGGTAGGATTCCTATAAACTTTGTGGCGTGGAGTGTTAATAGGTCTTATGTAGATCGACACATCTAAGAACGAGTGCAAACACTACTTTCCAATTTGTAGCTAATTTATCAATTATGAATACCCGTATCATATGGATATGTTCGTCACATTTGCTTCATACAGAAATGTTGACTGGTGCTGAGCTCTCGTATGCAACACTCGTGCGGCAGTGTACGAAATTTGTCAGAGAAATTATTTACAAATTTTAGGCTGGCAAAACGCTTGCAGCCTTGTTCCTTCAGGTGTGTCGAAATCTATAGTGATGTGTTTTATCGTTTATGAAATAAATACATAATATCTGCATTTTTTAAAAAAATTAACAAGTTGACCGCCCCTCCCAGTCCAACGAGTTTCTGTAAAAGTAAATATGCGATGTACCGCATTTGTATCACATTTATATCGACGCCTGCTTAAAATATGTTATAGTGCACTAAGAGTATAGTGCGCTAAGAACTCCACAGGCTCTGCCTCAAATATTGTTTTCACAATAGCCGCCGAAGACATGCAAGTGTAAATGCTTTCGCACTTATGGCTGAAGCAATGGGAGACAGACTGTATGGAAATATCTGCTCTTGTCTGCATGGCGGCTGTGCGTAAGAGGGTGAAGTTCGACTTTCAATTTTCTTTACTTTTCGTTTCAGATGACGTTCTTTGCGATATGAACTTCGTGCTTACTTGCGTCCGCCACTACGGTAATACTGGTATTCTAAATCGCTGAGGAGTGTGGCACGTTGTTCCCGCTCGAGTCTACTAAGAGAGCAGTTACACGAGTATAAGTGCAGATATTTTTATCAATCACTGAGTAGAGTGTACTGAACAACATCACATCAGTATTGACGTTATTTTCAGACTATGAAGCATAACCATTACGAGTCGTCCATTCTTAGGTTGGGTAGTACCTCCGAGTACAACTGGCAAGAGCAAGCCCTTAATTCTTATTTTTCACTGGGCAGCAGGTGAGGTGTTGAACTGTGTACGCGAAACAGTCAATCTACACTGACGAGCGTGGTCCACTTTGTGGTGCCGTTACCACCGAACAGAAGACGCGAAATAGTAATTTATGTTACTTATTTGCCGGAAGATGGTTAGACACAGAGAAAAAGAAAACAACACATTGATTTGGGTACTTATTAACGTACCACATATAAAAATATCGGCACTTATATCCGTTACACCCTGTATATTTAAATGACAGATGCGCATCTGTGTAACCCACACACTGTGTATGAAGTTACTACGATAGGAGCAGCACCTGAAAACGGCACATCCCAGAATAAACCGATCGTCTGATTTAGATGACGGTGAATGTAGTTGTCTTCTGAAAGCAACTTAGATGGACCACAGCACGCAAGAGCTTTGGGAAATGAGGAAACACTGGTTGTAAAGAACGATACAAAGTTGTGATGGGATAACGTGTGCGTGTAGGAACAAAGGCAGACATTATTTTCGCCTTCGTAGATATGTCGTTAACTGTCTTTTGAAGATGGAGCCGTTATTCAGTTCGCTGATATAAGAAGGTGTGTCATTCCCGAGTCTGGTTCCTTGTATTGAAAAGGACTTCGAGAAAGCGGCTATGTGACGGAGTGGGACAGAAAGTATCTAGTTCCGATGAGAACTAGCATTACTGCTATGTTGTTCGGATAAGAGTGTTAAGGCCGACGAGAGATATGAGGAACAGAATGCGCTGATAAGACGTAATGGGAGACACACTGTACGGAAATATCTGCGCTTGTCTGCACGGCGGCTGTGCGTAAGAGGGTGAAGTATGACAAAATGTCGAACGTCACAGATATATCGAACTAAGGCGTTCTTTTGGGGGGGGGGGGGGGGGTGGAGGAAAATGGGAGGAGGGGTGTCGTGACCTTTTCTGAGAAAAATCTTACATGGTAACATAGCTACAATTAACGATCTTAAGCATAACAGCTTAAAGAGCTTGTACAACTTTCTTTTTCATGTATGGCATGAAGAGATGCTGATGCCGAAAACAGGCTTTATTGTTACACCTAGATTCTGTTGGATTGTCTAGTTGACCGACAATAATAAACGAAGCTGGTAATAAAAACAAAGATTGACTGCGAATGCACTAAGCTGTATGCGGCATGAGCGACCGATTTCACCGTCTCCCCCAACTACCCTCTACGAAGAACTCTAAAGTGCGTGGAACCGTGAACTGTTATACATATTAGGGATTCTTTCCTTGCCTCTTCTTAAACAGCCTTGTGGAAGCGAGTCATGATGGAATGGATGGAGAAGCGCTCGTGAAGCAAGTGTTTGATTCGAGCCGATAAACAGTGAGCACAAAGTGATAAGTTAGACCTCTGGCACTGGCGAACGTTTACGATCCAACACGCAGCCATCTGGCGTACACGAGTAAAGCGCGAGTCTGTGGCGCCAGCAGCGTTACTGCCTTCATTGGTGTCGTAAAAGCGCGGGCGGCTTCAGCTTTGCCGCCTCAGTTACGCACTGTCGCCTGATAAACAAAGTAAGAGCCTACGGAATATCAGACCAGCTGTGTGGCTGGATTGAAGAGTTTTTAGCAAACAGAACACAGCATGTTGTTATCAATGGAGAGACGTCTACAGACGTTAAAGTAACCTATGGCGTGCCACAGGGGAGTGTTATGGGACCATTGCTTTTCACAATATATATAAATGACCTAGTAGATAGTGTCGGAAGTTCCATGCGGCTTTTCGCGGATGATGTTGTAGTATACAGAGAAGTTGGAGCATTAGAAAATTGTAGCGAAATGCAAGAAGATCTGCAGCGGATAGGCACTTGGTGCAGGGAGTGGCAACTGTCCATTAACATAGACAAATGTAATGTATTGCGAATACATAGAAAGAAGGATCCTTCATTGTATGATTATATGATAGCGGAACAAACACTGGTAGCAGTTACTTCTGTAAAATATCTGGGAGTATGCGTGCGGAACGATTTGAAGTGGAATGATCATATAAAATTAATTGTTGGTAAGGCGGGTACCAGGTTGAGATTCATTGGGAGAGTCCTTAGAAAATGTAGTCCATCAACAAAGGAGGTGGCTTACAAAACACTCGTTCGACCTATACTTGAGCATTGCTCATCAGTGTGGGATCCGTACCAGATCGGGTTGACGGAGGAGATAGAGAAGATCCAAAGAAGAGCTGCGCGTTTCGTCGCAGGGTTAGTTGGTAACCGTGATAGCGTTACGGAGATGTTTAGCAAACTCAAGTGGCAGACTCTGCAAGAGAAGCGCTCTGCATCGCGGTGTAGCTTGCTGTCCAGGTTTCGAGAGGGTGCGTTTCTGGATGAGGTATCGAATATATTGCTCCCCCCTACTTATACCTCCCGAGGAGTCCGCCCCGGTAGCTGAGTGGTCAGCGTGACAGACTGTCAATCCTAAGGGCCCGGGTTCGATTCCCGGCTGGATCGGAAATTTTCTCCGCTCAGGGGCTGGGTGTTGTGTTGTCCTAATCATCATCATTTCATCCCCATCGACACGCAGGTCGCCGAAGTGGCGTCAAATCGAAAGACCTGCACCAGGCGAACGGTCTACCCCACGGGAGGCCCTAGCCACACGACATTTCCATTTTTACCTCCCGAGGAGATCACAAATGTAAAATTAGAGAGATTAGAGCGCGCACGGAGGCTTTCAGACAGTCGTTCTTCCCGCGAACCATATGCGACTGGAACAGGAAAGGGAGGTAATGACAGTGACACGTAAAGTGCCCTCCGCCACACACCGTTGGGTGGCTTGCGGAGTATAAATGTAGATGTTGATGTAGATGTAGTTGCACGTGCTGCTGCTGAGCCGTGCATGCGTCAAAGCGCTGCTTTCCCTTCCTGCGGCGGACTCAGCAGCAACGATCTTCCCAATAGTGTCTCGCAGGGAAAACGAGAAAACGACAAATCTTGACAAACACTTCGCAAGTCACTGTGTAGAGCACGGCCGCAGGTGGACGGACACCGCAATCTTCGTTGCTGTGACACATGACGACGATAGCCCACAGAGACGGCTGAAGACTTGTAAGAGCAGTTGAACAGAATGGATAGCGCAATGAAAAGAGGTTATAAGATGAAAATAAAACAAGGGAGATGGAATGAAGCCAGGATAAATCAGGCAACGCTGATGCGAAAAGCAGACACTGAAAGTAGTAGATGAGTTCTGCTATGTAGCCAGAAAAATAATTGACAGTGGCCGAAGTTGAAAGGATATAGTATTTTGATTGGCAACAACACTTCTGAAAAAGAGAAATTTGTTGACATCGAATATAAATTTAAGGAATAGGAATTCTTTTGTAAAGCTCTTACGGTTTGGGCATCCACAGCTTAGATACATGATAGAAATATTTTCCTTTTTTTTAAAAAACTTTTGGTATCCGCATTAGCTTTTGGTAGTTTTTTTATTACAGTATCATACTCGACCGGTTTCGGGATGATTTAATCGGATCCTCAGATAAATATGCGTTAGAAGGTATAATAATGGTAAAAATAAGGCAATTAACCAGAAGGACAGGGGAACAAATACTCACATAGTTACTTTAGCATTCGTTCGTTAAAAATACACGGCCTCCCAACGTTCGGATGCTGTAAGAATAGCCAGAACCTCCTAAATTGGATGGTTACAAGATGAAACATCAAAAATTCCAATGAGTAGCAGGCACAGGTAGTGTACATAAGTTTTGGAAGCCACCGGTATAGACTTAAAAAAAGGAGATGAAGTGAGAATAAAGAGTCACCAGCGATGAAAAATCAACAAATGCTCGCAAAAGCCCCATGGTGGAGACGTGCCTCTGCCTCAACTACGAAGGCGAGGCCACCCACAGCCCAGTCGTAACGTCGGTGAAACTGCCGAAGCGCAATATGCCCGAGAGGAAGATTACTTTATGACTACGGGGCGGTTGCTTGTCTCCATTTAACAAGTCTCCTGATGAGTTTTGCTACAGTTTTAAGCATTTTATACATCACTTTTTAATTTCATATTACTCATGCTATAATACAGCACTTTCCACAGCCAGCCTACATATGTATTTGTGCTACTTATGTCTAGCATTTATTTTATAACGATGAAACGGTTACTTGCCTCCATTTAATATGTTGCCCTAATGGATCTTGTTTCAATTGTAATCAGTTCTATAGTTCAGTCTGTAATCTTTATATTACTAATGTTTTCTTGCAGGAAGTTTCTGTATGGTACTTTCAATTTTATTTTAGCGGCTCTTACCGCGCATCCTGTCATTCTCCTCTAAGTGTTTGTTTTATTACTCACTGTCTTTCAGCTCCTTATTTTATTTTGTAACAGATTGCAGCTTTCGGTTGACACGTAATCTCATTTGTTCCGTCTCCATCTTCGCACCATTTTGCATCATATTTTCATACTTCCTGTTAGCCGCTGCTTTAGAGCTCATTGCGCGGACACTTTCAATAGCACTACGACGATTGGGCCGTTAGGTGGCCTGGCCTTCCTAGTTCAGGCATGGTCACATGTTCACCACGTACCTCTTTCAGGCATTTGCTGATTTTTCAACGATGCTGAACCTTTATATTTTCCTATTCAAACAAGGATTCATTCCGCATAGTTTTCTTTCGGGGTTTTATACGAACTCTTTTTTTCTAGGTCCTTGCCCGTAGCGCAGTGCCCATGTACACTTCCTGCGCCTGCTAACCATTGGAATTTTTGATGCTTCATCTTGTAAGCATCCAACTTAGTCTATTCTGGCAATTCGAACGCCATCCGAACGTTGGGAGACAGTGCTAAATTAATTATGTGAATACTTGCTCCCGTGACCTTCTTGTTTAACTGTCTTATTTTCACCACTATTATACCTTTTAATATATATATATATCATAGAGAGCCTATGTACATGAACCTGCAATAAGGGAACTGCTAAGAGATAATGCAGCTACCAAAAGCTTTTTAGAAGATTTTAAAAGTTTTTGAAAATATTTTCTAAAATATTTCTACTTGCATAGAATGGAGCCTTATACGCAAGTGGAACTTTGGGGATGAACAGAGGAAGAGGATGGAGGCGAGTGAAATGAGGCACCACAGAAGATTACATGGGTAGATCGAGTGACCAATGAGCAGCAGAACTGCGGGAAAAAAAATTTGATATTTGTGGCACAGCTTCGGTGAAAAAAAAGATCGACTATGGAAGGAAGTGTAGGGGGTAAAACAGTAGATATGACTTCATTAAGAGGATTCAGGCAAATTCAGGTTGCGGCAGTTAGGCAGAGGTTTGCACAGGACAGGCTAGAAGAGTGAGACGCATCAAACCACACATTGAGACTGAAAAGAATAACAACAACACGCGCAACAACAACAAGAGCAACAACAACAAGAGCAACAACAACAAGAGCAGCAACAACAAGAGCAGCAACAACAAGAGCAACAACAACAGGGGCGACAACAACAGGGGCGACAACAACAGGGGCGACAACAACAAGGGGCGACAACAACAAGGGGCGACAACAACAGGGGCGACAACAACAGGGGCGACAACAACAAGGGGCGACAACAACAAGGGGCGACAACAACAGGGGCGACAACAACAGGGGCGACAACAACATCAAATTTACTCTCTAATGGTTCAAATGGCTCTAAGCACTATGGAACTTAACATCTGAGGTCGTCAGTCCACTAGACATAGAACTACTTAAACCTAACTAACCTAAGGATATGACATAGATCCATGCCCGAGGCAGGATCCGAACCTGCGACCGTAGCAGCAGCGCGGTTCCGAACTGAAGCGCCTAGAACCACTCGGCCACACAGGCCGGCGAATTTACTCTCTCTTCACCCAACTGATAATTATATAATTCCTACCAGCGCAATAAATACGTACACTGATTTTACTGATAATCGCGAAATCACACTCTTAACACAGAAAAGAAGCTCCTCGAATGAATTATCCGAATCAGGCGGAAATCGATAGATGCGATGTACATGTACTGGCAGACAAATAATTATAGCTTCACAAAACCTGGACGATTTATTCAGGAGCCGGCCGCGGTGGTCTAGCGGTTCAGGCGTTCAGTCCGGAACTGCGGGACTGCTACGGTCGCAGGTTCGAATCCTGCCTCGGGCATGGATGTGTGTGATGTCCTTAGGTTAGTTAGGTTTAAGTAGTTCTAAGTTCTAGGGGACTGATGACCACAGATGTTAAGTCCCATAGTGCTCAGAGCCAATTATTCAGGAGAAAGAACTTCACAAATTAAGCAAGTCAATAACGCGTTGGTCCACCTCTGGCTCTTACGCAAGTCATATTTCCGCTTAGCATTTATTGATAGAATTGTTGGATCTCCTAGTGAAGGATATCGTGTCAACTTCTGCCCGACTGGCGCGTTAGATCGCCAGAATTCCGAGCTGGTTGAAGGACCCTGTCCGTAATGGTCTAAATGTTCTCAATTCGGGGCAGATCCGTCACCTTGTTGACCAAGTTAGGGTTTGGCAGGCACGAAGGCAAGCAGTAGAAACTCTCGCCGTGTGCGGGTGGGTGACAACCAGAGGGGTCCTGCACCACAAACCGTCCCTCCCGTTTGTCGGGCCGTGTGTTGGGCGACATTCAGATTGTCATCCCACCGCTATCCGGGGCGTCTCCACACACATCCTCGCTGGTCGTCGGGTCTCAGTTCAAAGCGGTGCTCATCACTGAAGACAATTCCACTCCAGTGAGGTTCCAGGCCACAGACGTGTCTGGAGACGCGCTGGACAGCGGTGGAATGCAAACCTGTCGCTCGCTATAAGAACTCACGACCAGGAGTGGTAAAGTGGGGTTGCATTCCAATTCACAGCAGGACCCCTTTGGTTGTCGCACGCGGTACCCATGCAACACAATGATACGTTGACGACATTCTATGCCCCGTTTTGTTGCCCTTCATGGAAAGCCTTCCCAGAAAGATGATTCCCTCCCGCACACGACGAGAGCTTCTACTTCTTGCCTTCGTGCTTGCCGAACTATACCGTGTGTAGTTTTTCACTACCTGAATAATTTCTTTTATCTCATCATACATTTCATCAATTTCTTCATCTGCAGAGCTAGTTGGCAAATAAACTAGTACTACTGTAGTAGGCGTGGGCTTCGTTTCTATCTTGGCCACAATAATGCGTTCACTATGCTGTTTGTAGTAGTTTACCCGCACTCGTATTTTTTTATTCATTATTAAACCTACTCCTTCCTGCATTACCCCTATGTGATTTTGTATTTATAACCCTGTATTCACCTGACCAAAAGTCTTGTTCCTCCTGCCACCGAACTTCACTAATTCCCACTAGACCTAACTTTAACCTATCCATTTCCCTTTTAAAATTTTCTAACCTACCTGCCCGATTAAGGGATCTGACATTCCACGCTCCGATCCGTAGAACGCCAGTTTTCTTTTTCCTGATAATGATGTCCTCCTGAGTAGTCCCTCCCGGAGATCCGAATGGGGGACTGTTTTACCTCCGGAATATTTTACCCAAGAGGACGCCATCATCATTTAATCATACAGTAAAGCTGCCTGCCCTCGGGAAAAATTACGGCTGTAGTTTCCACTTGCTTTCAGCCGTTCGCAGTACCAGCACAGCAAGGCCGTTTTGGTTAGTGTTACAAGGCCAGGTCAGTCAATCATCCAGATTGTTGCCCCTGCAACTACTGAAACGGCTACTGCCCCTCTTCAGGAACCACTGCGGTAGCAAAGTACCATAAAAATTCGTAAGAAAGCATCGTGGACGCATAGATTTATTGCATTTAGAGGAGAAGGTTGGTTGCAGTCAAACTTAGAGGAAACAGAAATATTTTGCGCTTTAAGAGATGATCGTGTCGACGTGTTACACGGCCAGACAGAAGTGTGCAAATGACATTTCTGGGCCTACTTTAGCAATATTCTGACGAGTCAGCCACCACCTAACCTCCTTAGTAGTCATTAAATTTTTGTTTCCAGCTAGTTGTTCTCAATAGATGCAAGCTTGGCAAAAAGGTGTAAGAATGTTTTTAGGGTCTCCTTTGATATGATACACAAACGTTCAAAGATTTCACTATCGCCTGCAGCGTCGTTGATGAATATGACATATACGTAACAATATAGGGGTATCTTTGCCATGTGTTTTGCAGTTGACTTTAGTTAATGGTTCAAATGGCTCTGAGCACTATGGGACTCAACTGCTGAGGTCATTAGTCCCCTAGAACTTAGAACTAGTTAAACCTAACTAACCTAAGGACATCACAAACATCCATGCCCGAGGCAGGATTCGAACCTGCGACCGTAGCGGTCTTGCGGTTCCAGACTGCAGCGCCTTTAACCGCACGGCCACTTCGGCCAGCGACTTTAGTTAATAACCAGAGCTCTGTGAGAGGGTTATATGCCACCAGCAGACGTACCAGAGAGAGTCTTATATGTTTGACAGTGTATATTTTCTGTCCGCTTATTATTTTTGACTGTTGGCTACTAGCATGTTAACTTTACGGTATCTAATACTGCAGGGTAATATAGATCCATTTACATTGCATGAACACTACTATGTGTAGTCACGCGAAGTAATATTGATAATGGGATAGTCCCGAAACATGATGTATTAAATAAAGCACACATCGTCAACAACTATTGCTTGATATTCTCTGCACTGATTTTGAAAACCTATTTTAATGTTAAAGCAGTCATAAACGGCGACGTAACGTACTCTTTAAACAAGCTGAAAACCTGAAGAGAGCAAATATCTGCCGAAACTAATGATCACCTATATTACAACGCAACTGTGGCTTCAATATATAATTAGTTACAACTTTCCAACATTTACCGAATCTCTCAATAAACATTATATCTGCCCTTACCAAATCAGGCTGACTGTACGGCACTGAGCCTCACACATTTTGAATGGTCGTAATATTAGAACTTCGGTGGTTTATTTGATTGTTGGAGGCTGAACTATATTGGTTATAGTATGGTGAAACTATACGAACACATTTTTCAGTTGAATGTGATGGAAGCGATTGCATGAACTTAACTAATGGGCGAAGGCATCAGGATACATGAACATTCTGTTTATAAGCTGGAAAGTTGTATTCTAAAAGATTAATGTACAGTTGTGAATGGAGACAGCGCGCAAGTACATTCATGTAAATTACGTTGCGTGTCTGAACAAAAGCCAAACGCAATAGTGTACTTACGTCTGAGGCGAAAAGTTGTGAAATTCATTTTAGTTGCAACAGTGGTAATTTATTGACAGTCTATTGAAGGTCTTTAAATTCTTAACGTTTCTGCTTGAATTATATGTAGCGTATGTGAGGTTAGTTTGTCCTGATTATCTTAAGGTCTGCATATTTGTAAACTTTACCGAATCGCAGAAATCTTTGAGCTGCTTCTTCATCTACTGGGTTGCTAAAGAGGGCCTTGAGCTTGCAGTGCTGGAGCTGGTCACTGTCGATTGTTCGTGCACCTCCTTCCTGATCTCACGCTGCAGTGTCTTCTCATCCTCAGATTTGATCAAAACATTCTCCGACAAGCTCCATGAGCCTACAGTTAATGCCTTCTCTAAAATTTTCCTATCATACCCTGTTCCTGGTCAAGATCTCTTTGCAGGCCACCTGTTATTTTATGCTGCATCCGTAGTGAACAACTGGCAAGCAACACTGTATCCACAGTGTTGAAATCCTGACCCATTCGAGAGACCACCCGACGTATTACTTAGTCTTACCTACATCTAAATCTACACAGATACTTCGCAAGACACCGTACGGTGCGTGGCGGAGGGTACCCTGTACCACTATTTTTCATTTGCCCTCTTGTTTCGCTCTCTGGAAGTGGGTGGCAAACGGAGACCAGGCAAACAGACTGTTGCTACACCACACACAAACCGGTACTTTGCGAGCGATCTTAATCCACAGGCTGGAGGTGGTGCCCGAACGCCTTACCCAGTGGCAGACTAAAACAACCGGACAAACACATAAACACGCAAAATACAGTGTGATTCTGTGATGATGTTTCAGATTTTCGGCGATGGTGGAGGAGAGTAAATGCATCAATTTCAGGTAAGAGACTCTGGTCCGGAAACAAAATGCAGTGTGATTCCGTGATGATGTTTCCGATTTTTGGGAAAAGGGTAAATCCATCAATCTGAGTTAAGGGACCCTGGTCCGGAAACCCTGCTGATGCACGTATCGGTACCGCTGATACGAAGACTGCATTGTAGGCAACTTTCAGAGGATGAAATAAGGATCAAAACAAGAAGAAACGTCTAGTAAACATGCGCTCTAAAATGCATACATTAAGAGCCATGAGTACTTGTTCAGCAGAAGAGACGTGTTTTGCGAAGATGAACAAGTGGTCCTAGGTCTTAAGGGATATACATTTTAGAACAGATGTTTACTAGACGTTTCTATCTTGTTTTGGTACATTTTAACACCTCTGAAAGTTGCCTACCCCTGCAGTCTTAGCAACAACAGTGCCGGTACATGTATTCCACAGTCAGAGGTACTAGAACGATTTTCGCTGATAACATTCGACTCGGTTGTCTCCGGACCAGAACCCTTGATACCTTTATCCTTCTCCATCGTTCCTAAAAGCTTGAAACATCGCAGAATCACCAAATATATATATATATATCCACTGAGGTGACCAAATTCATAGGATAACGATATGCACATACAGATGGCGGTGCTACCGCGTCACAAGGTGTAAAAAGGCAGCGCACTGGGGGAGCTGTCATTTGAACTCTGGTAAAAAATTGAAATGTCGTGTGACTAGGGCATCCCGTAGGGTAGACCGTTCGCCGGGTGCAAGTCTTCCGATTTGACGCCACTTCAGCGACTCGCGCGTCGATGGGGATGAAATGATGATGATGATGATGATAGGACAACACAATACCCAGTCCCTGAGTAGAGAAAAACTCCGACCCAGCCGGGAATCGAACCCGGTCCCTTAGGACTGAATTCTGTAGCGCTGACCACTCAGCTATCGGGGGCGGACTGAACTCAGGTGATTCATGTGAAAGCGTTTCCGATGTGTTTATGACCGCGCTACGGGAATTAACAAACGCTGAAAGCGGAATAGTAGTTGGAGCCAGATGCATGGGACATTCCATTTCGGAATTCGTTAGGATTTGAATACTCCTGAATTCACATTGTCAAGAGTGTACCGAGAATACCAGATTCCAGGCTTTACCTCTCACCACGGATAAAGCAGTGGCCGACGGCCTTCACTTTACGACCGAGTGCAGCGGAGTTTGCGTAGAGTTGTCAGTGCTGGTACACTGCTGGCCATTAAAATTGCTACACCAGGAAGAAATGCAGATGATAAACGGGTATTCATTGGACAAATATATTATACTAGAACTGCCATGTGATTACATTTGGGTGCATAGATCCTGATAAATCAGTACCCAGAACAACCACCTCTGGCCGTAATAATGGCCTTGATACGCCTGGGCATTGAGTCAAACAGAGATTGGATGGCGTGTACAGGTACAACTGCCCATGCAACTTCAACACGATACGACAGTTCATCAAGAGTATTGTGACGAGCCAGTTGCTCGGCCACAATTGACCAGAAGTTTTCAATTGGTGAGAGATCTGGAGAATGTGCTGGTCAGGGCAGCAGTCAAACATATTCTGTATCCAGAAAGGCCCGTACAGGACCTGCAACATGCGGTCGTGAATTATCCTGCTGAAATGTAGGGTTTCGCAGGGATCGAATGAAGGGTAGAGCCACGGATCGTAACATATCTGAAATGTAACGTCCACTGTTCAAAGTGTCGTCAATGCGAACGAGAGGTGACCGAAACGTGTAACCAATGGCACCCCATACTATCACGCCGGGTGATACCCCAGTATGGCGATGACGAATACACGCTTCCAATGTGCGTTCACCTCGATGGCGCCAAACACGCATGCAACCATCATGATGCTGTAAACAAAACCTGGATTCATCCGAAAAAAAGACGTTTTCCCATTCGTGCACCCTGGTTCGTCGTTGAGTACACCATCGCAGGCACTCCTGTCTGTGATGCAGCGTCAAGGTTACCCGCACCCATCGTCTCCGAGCTGATAGTCCATGCTGCTGCAAACGTCGTCGAACTGTTCGTGCAGATGGTTGTTGTCTTGCAAACGTCCCCATCTGTTGACTCAGGGATCGAGACGTGGCTGCACGATCCGTTACAGCCATGCGGATAAGATACCTGTCATCTCGACTGCTAGTGATACGAGACCTTTGGGAGACCTTCCGTATTACACTCCTGATCCCACCGATTCCATAATCTGCTAACATTGTATCTCGACCAACGCGAGCAGCAATGTCGCGACACGATAAACCGCAATCGCAATAGGCTACAATGCGACCTTTATTAAAGTCGGAAACGTGATGGTACGCTTTTCTCCTCCTTACACGAGGCATCAGAACAACGTTTCACCAGGCAACGGCGATCAACTGCTGTTTGTGTATGAGAAATCGGTTGGAAACTTTCCTCATGTCAGCACGTTGTAGGTGTCGCCACCGGTGGCTACCTTGTGTGAATGCTCTGAAAAGATAATCATTTGCATATCACAGCATCTTCTTCCTGTCGGTTAAATTTCGCATCTGTAGAACGTCATCTTCGCGGTGTAGCAATTTTAATGGCCGTAATGTAGATAAGCAACACTGCGAGAAAGAAGCGCACAAATCGATATTGGATGTCCGACGTACGTATTCGTTCGAAGAGAACGGTGAACACGTCGATGGACTATGGCAGTCGACGACCGACGGAAGTGCCTTTGCTAGCAGCACGACATCGCCTGCACCGTCTCTCCGGGGTCGTGGCCACATCGATTGGACGCTAGATCACTGGAAAACCGTGGCTTGGTCAGCTGAGTCTCGATTTCAGTGGGTAAGAGCTGATGGAAGGCTTCGGGTGTGGCGCTGACCCCACGAAGCCACGGTCCCAAGTGGTTGAGGCACTATACAAACTTGTGATGCTTCCATAATGGTGTGGGTGTGTTTAAATGGAACTGAGTGATCCAACTGAACCGATCATTGACTGGAAATGTTTGTTTAGTTATTTGGAGACAATTTGCAGCCATTCAAGGACGTCATGTTCCCAAACAACAATGCGTCACGTCAATGGGCCACAATTGTTCGCGATTGGTTTGAAGGACATTTTGAACAGCTGAAGCGAATGATTTTGCCACCCATCGAACATTTGTGGGACATAGTCGAGAGGTCTTTTCGTGAACAAAATCGTGCACCGGCAACACTAGGGGTAGCGTCTTTGATTCATAATCAAAACGTCTTCGGTCCCGGGTTCGATCCCCACCACTGCCTAAATTTTGATAAATAATCAGCATTGGCGGCCGAAGACTTCCGGCATAAGAAGTCAGCCTCATTCTGCCAACGGCCTTGTCAAAGAGGGCGGAGGAGCGATTAGAGGTTCAGGGCCCTTTCTTGTCCTAGGGGTGGGAAATTGCCCCTAAAGGCGGAAGAATCAGCAATGATCAACGATATGAGGATGCAGAAGGCAATGGAAACCACTGCATTAAAGACACGTAACGTGGTTCCACAGGACATGTGGCCTGTATCTGAAGAAGTGTCATGATGATCTCTCCATTGGCAAAAGATTCCGGAATAGTCCCCCATTCGGATCTCCGGGAGGGGACTGCCAAGGGGGAGGTTACCACGAGAAAAAGATTGAATAATCAACGAAAGGATAACGTTCTACGAGTCGGGGCGTGGAATGTCAGAAGCTTGAACGTGGTAGGGAAACTAGAAAATCTGAAAAGGGAAATGCAAAGGCTCAATCTAGATATAGTAGGGGTCAGTGAAGTGAAGTGGAAGGAAGACAAGGATTTCTGGTCAGATGAGTATCGGGTAATATCAACAGCAGCAGAAAATGGTATAACAGGTGTAGGATTCGTTATGAATAGAAAGGTAGGGCAGAGGGTGTGTTACTGTGAACAGTTCAGTGACCGGGTAGTTCTAATCAGAATTGACAGCAGACCAACACCGACAACGATAGTTCAGGTATACATGCCGACGTCGCAAGCTGAAGATGAACAGATAGAGAAAGTGTATGAGGATATTGAAAGCGTAACACAGTATGTAAAGGGGGACGAAAATCTAATAGTCATGGGCGACTGGAATGCAGTTGTAGGGGAAGGAGTAGAAGAAAAGGTTACAGGAGAATATGGGCTTGGGACAAGGAATGAAAGAGGAGAAAGACTAATTGAGTTCTGTAATAAGTTCCAGCTAGTAATAGCGAATACCCTGTTCAAGAATCACAAGAGGAGGAGGTATACTTGGAAAAGGCCGGGAGATACGGGAAGATTTCAATTAGATTACATCATGGTCAGACAGAGAGTCCGAAATCAGATACTGGATTGTAAGGCGTACCCCGAGCAGATATAGACTCAGATCACAATATAGTAATGATGAAGAGTAGGCTGAAGTTCAAGACATTAGTCAGGAAGAATCAATACGCAAAGAATTGGGATACGGAAGTACTAAGGAATGGCGAGATACGTTTGAAGTTCTCTAACGCTATAGATACAGCAATAACGAATAGCGCAGTAGGCAGTACAGTTGAAGAGGAATGGACATCTCTAAAAAGGGCCATCACAGAAGTTGGGAAGGAAAACATAGGTACAAAGAAGGTAGCTGCGAAGAAACCATGGATAACAGAAGAAATACTTCAGTTGATTGATGAAAGGAGGAAGTACAAACATGTTCCGGGAAAATCAGGAATACAGAAATACAAGTCGCTGAGGAATGAAATAAATAGGAAGTACAGGGAAGCTAAGACAAATGGCTGCAGTAAAAAGATCGAAAAAGATGTGATTGTCAGAAGGACAGACTCAGCATACAGGAAAGTCAAAACAACCTTTGGTGACATTAAAAGCAACGGTGGTAACATTAAGAGTGCAACGGGAATTCCACTGTTAAATGCAGAGGAGAGAGCAGATAGGTGGAAAGAATACATTGAAAGCCTCTATGAGGGTGAAGATATGTCTGGTGTGATAGAAGAAGAAACAGGAGTCGATTTAGAAGAGATAGGGGATCCAGTATTAGAATCGGAATTTAAAAGAGCTTTGGAGGACTTACGGTCAAATAAGGAAGAAGGGATAGATAGCATTCCATCAGAATTTCTAAAATCATTGGGGGAGGTGGCAACAAAACGACTATTCACGTTGGTGTGTAGAATATATGAGTCTGGCGATATACCATCTGACTTTCGAAAAAGCATCATCCACACAATTCCGAAGACGGCAAGAGCTGACAAGTGCGAGAATTATCGCACAATCAGCTTAACAGCTCATGCATCGAAGCTGCTTACAAGAATAATATACAGAAGAATGGAAAAGAAAATTGAGAATGCGCTAGGTGACGATCAGTTTGGCTTTAGGAAAAGTAAAGGGACGAGAGAGGCAATTCTGACTTTACGGCTAATAATGGAAGCGAGGCTAAAGAAAAATCAAGACACTTTCATAGGATTTGTCGACCTGGAAAAAGCGTTCGACAATATAAAACGGTGCAAGCTGTTCGAGATTCTGAAAAAAGTAGGGGTAAGCTATAGGGAGAGACGGGTCATATACAATATGTACAACAACCAAGAGGGAATAATAAGAGTGGACGATCAAGAACGAAGTACCCGTATTAAGAAGGGTGTAAGACAAGGCTGTAGCCTTTCGCCCCTACTCTTCAATCTGTACATCGAGGAAGCAATGATGGCAATAAAAGAAAGTTTCAGGAGTGGAATTAAAATACAAGGTGAAAGGATATCAATGATACGATTCGCTGATGACATTGCTATCCTGAGTGAAAGTGGAGAAAAACTAAATGATCTGCTGAACGGAATGAACAGTCTAATGAGTACACTGTATGGTCTGAGAGTAAATCGGAGAAAGACGAAGGTAATGAGAAGTAGTAGAAATGAGAACAGCGAGAAACTTAACATCAGGATTGATGGTCACGAAGTCAATGAAGTTAAGGAATTCTGCTACCTAGGCAGTAAAATAACCAATGACGGACGGAGCAAGGAGGACATCAAAAGCAGACTCGCTATGGCAAAAAAGGCATTTCTGGCCAAGAGAAGTCTACTAATATCAAATACCGGCCTTAATTTGAGGAAGAAATTTCTGAGGATGTACGTCTGGAGTACAGCATTGTATGGTAGTGAAACATGGACTGTGGGAAAACCGGAACAGAAGAGAATCGAAGCATTTGAGATGTGGTGCTATAGACGAATGTTGAAAATTAGGTGGACTGATAAGGTAAGGAATGAGGAGGTTCTACGCAGAATCGGAGAGAGGAAAGGAATATGTGGAAAACACTGATAAGGAGAAGGGACAGGATGATAGGACATCTGCTAAGACATGAGGGAATGACTTCCATGGTACTAGAGGGAGCTGTAGAGGGCAAAAACTGTGGAGGAAGACAGAGATTGGAATACGTCAAGCAAATAATTGAGGACGTAGGTTGCAAGTGCTACTCTGAGATGAAGAGGTTAGCACAGGAAAGGAATTCGTGGCGGGCCGCATCAAACCAGTCAGTAGACTGATGACAAAAAAAAAAAAAAAAAAAAAAAAAAAGGAAGCATGCATGACTCAATATTTCTGCAGGGAAGCATGCATGACTCAATATTTCTGCAGGGGACTTCCAACGACTTGTTGGGTCCATGCCACTTCGAAATGCCACACTACGCCCGGCAAAAGGCGGTCCAACACGATATTAGGAGGTATGGTTAAAATGGTTCTGGGCACTGTGGGACATAACATGTGACAGTCCCCTAGACTTAGAACTACTTAAACCTAACCATCCTAAGGACACCACACTCAACCATGCCCGAGGCAGGATTCAAACTGAAGCGCCTAGAAGCGCTCTGCCACAGCGACTGGGTATTAGGAGGCATCCCATGACTCTTGTCACCTCAGCGCACAGAGTTTTAGGGGTATAGGTACAGATACTGTGACCACTAGCTCAATAATATGTATCCACTTCAGTGAGTTAGCTGCTTTTCTCTACGTCTAACAACCTTCTCGCAAGCACCAGATATAATTTACTAACCGATGCTTTCTGCACGGTCTTAACTGTACCACGACGTGGACTGTACCTGTTAGTGTCGACTTCCCGTTTTGCGTCCCTCCGTCCACACTAAAATACCTAACCTGTTGCTGCCTGGAGGAAAATAAACTCTAATGGCTTTGTTGTGCCTCACCTACTTGGAGGTACTACCCAACCGAAGAAGATGTCACTCGCAATAGATATAATAAGGCTTCAAATGAAGTAGATATTGATGTAATGTCGTTCAGTGCACTGTCCCCGCTCATCTGCAGAAATTTGTGGGACATAAACAACAGGTAATTTCGTGAATAAAATCCTGGACCGACACTTTCGCAATTATTCACGGTTACAGAGGAAGTATGACTCAATATTTATCATCCATCTTTTCTCCAGTAAAGAAAGCATTGCGTGGCAGGTATTTTCAGAAAAACGACGAGGCGATTTTCGAGGTGGAATGTTTGCTGCAGAGACACAATTCAGATGTCTCCGATCAGTGTCGTCGCTAAGTAACCCATCATTGGGAAAAATTTGTTGCAGTGAAGGGTGAATACGAGGGGCGTTCAGTAAGTAACACAACACACATTTTTATTTCTGAACACAGATTCCACGTATTCTGGATGCCAATACACCATGTTATTCCCCACTCTTTTGGTTGCAAAACCATATTTTTCAACCTAATCTGCCTTCAATGCGACGGCCTTACGCCACCTTACTGAGAGGATCTGTATGCCTGCATGGTACGTCTCTACTGGTCGACGATGGAGGCAGCGTGTTGCTGCGTCAGTAACCTCGCCACCTCCACGTGCTGCTTCCCGCGGAGTGCGTCCTTCATTGGGCCAAACGGATGGAAGTCGGAAGATGCGAGATCCGGGCTGTAGAGTGGTAGACGACAAAGAACAGTCCAATGAAGTTTTGTGAACTCCTCTCGGGTGCGCAGACTACTTTGGGGCCATGCGTTACCATGGAGAAGAGAGTAGTTAGTTTTCATTTTTGTGTCGACGACGATTCCCGGCGGGATCAGGGATTTTCTCCGCCTCGTGATGACTGGGTGTTGTGAGATGTCCTTAGGTTAGTTAGGTTTAAGTAGTTCTAAGTTCTAGGGGACTGATGACCATAGATGTTAAGTCCCATAGTGCTCAGAGCCATTTGAACCATTTTTTTTTTGTGTCGACGAGAGCGCTGACATGTTTTTAATTTCCTGAGGCTAGTACACTATACTTCAAAGTTGATCGTTGCGCCATGAGGGAGGACATCAAACAGAAGAAACTCTTCACAGCCCCAGAAGTCCGTCCCCATCACTTTACCGTCTGTGGGTGCGGTTTTGAACATTTTCTTCGGAAAAGAGGTGGTGTTGCGCCGCTGAATGGATTGCCGTTTTGTTTCCGGTTCGAAGTGATGAACCCATGTTACGTGGCCTGTGCTGATGTTCGTCAAAAACTTGTCACGACCTGCGTCGTAACGCACACGCAATTCCGCACAGATGGTCCTTCATTGCCCTTCATGGTATTCTGTTAGGCGAGTACACACCTTGGAGTACCCCAACTGGTGGATGATTGTGTCAGCACTACCAACAGACATGTCCACTTGTGCAAGTAGGTGTGTGTTTGTGATCTGTCCATCACCTGTAACGGGATAGCAAGGCCCACGAGAAAGACGGGCCCGCGGCGCGTACGTCACGTAGGTAGTCCTGAACTCTTTCGCTCGCTCAACTCAGCAGACAAAATGCGTTTCTAAACCTGTTATCTCGCAACTGGGCGTGTAAGTACTAACGATAATTGCATCTTCCACTGGAATCTGCTATTATGAAGTCTTACTGGTTAACAGTACTACAGCAAAATTTAATTTCATATCAATGCTCAGTATAAATGGTATACCGGCTTGTTTATAGCACTTAGTCTCTCTGCTTAACAGTACTCATTACATGCTGCAAGAAGTGCCTTATGCAAGTGATAACCATTTTAGCATGATTTTATTTTATTGTACTCCAGTACAGCCGTAACAAATTATAAGCAGGCCCATGGACTTCTCGTCATTATAGGACTAAGATTCCATAACAGTGGATTCCAGCAGAAGATTCAGTTCTCGTCTGTACGGACACGCCTAGTTACGAGTTAACAGGTGTAGAAATATAGTTTGTCTGCTGATTTGAGCGAGCGCAGGACTACCTTCGTTCAAATGGCTCTGAGCACTATGGGAGTTAACTGCTGAAGTCATCAGTCCCCTAGAACTTAGAACTACTTAAACCTAACTAACCTAAGGACATCACACACATCCATGTCCGAGGCAGGATTCGAACCTGCGGCCGTAGCGGTCGCGCGGTTCCAGACTGTAGCGCCTAGAACCGCTCGGCCACTCCGACCGGCGGACTACCTTCGTGACGTACGCGCCGCGGCCTGCCTCGTGGGACAGTCCTTATACTCCAACATTTCGGGAGTCAGTGCTGTATGCGGCCGCCCGGCACGCGAATGATGTAACAGGTTTCAGTGACGTCGTTGCAATGACAGCCGCATCACCCAACGACTCAACGCGCGTTTGTTCAGGGCCAGCTCTACCTATCGGAACTTCATGAAACTGCAGGGTCAGAAACGGGAATATGCCACAATGTCTCACAATAAATTTCGTATCCTTCCAAACTAAATTGGCCGACAAGGAAATCTATTCCATCACTTATTGAACGACGCTCGTATTTCGAGAAGCAGTAACACTTCAGCAAGTTTCATGGCCGCAGCTCGCAGTTTTCTAGGTGTGGTCTGCACGAGCAGTCCGCCGCGATGCCGGCACCCAGCTTTACCACCCCTATAAACCTGCCGCAGAAATCAGCTGCCCGCAACGCAGACCCTGTCTCCACCTGCTACCCCGCCTCGACCGCGAGACTGCCATTTGCTCCAAACCTATTTCACGCCTCGTGTCACCTGGATCGCGCGTCACTCACAGGCAGTGAAGTACGAAGCACCTACGTCTTCCCGAAGCGTGTCTGCCAGGGCGCAACAAGCTTCACACGACACCAGCGAACTCAGGGTGCAGTTTGATTTACTCACTACTACGCATTTGGTATTACCAGTACCACTGAGTCTCCATTCCACGGTTCTGCAGTTTGCGGAAGACAAACATGTGCCGACAAAGTTGGGGTCTTTGTCAATAAACCCGTCAAGATCGCTGCTTATTTATGGCGATGTTTTGGCCATCAGATCAAAACTTAGAACTTGTAAAACAATATTCAGGGCTTGAAACTGATAGTGAATGTTTTGATCCAATGATGGAAGTAACCGAAATGGCGTCATCAACAAATATATTAAGGGCGAACTTACGTGAAAGCTACGAAAATCGTGAAAATTTTTTTATTGGTTATTCATTTACTAGACGGTATTGAAATTTCAGTTCCCGAATATTACGTTCCAATTCCACTCCTAAGAGTGATAAAAATAATAACTGGCAAAAGCTTGCAGCGGGCCGCACCCCTTTCCTGTTCTGTATTTTCTGATATTATTTATTCTTGCGGCGTTTTCTCTCAATTTCATGCAATCTCTGTGCAGGTAAAGTTTGTGTAGTACATCAAGAAGGCTGTGGACTAGCATCACTACGACGCATTTTGTATTCTTTGATTTCTGGTGTTTGATTACAAGCAGTTGCAAAGGAATAAAGATCTATTAGTACAGTCTGCAGCATGTCTCGTTCCAGTAAAGTGTAATTACTACACTTCAATAATCTTGGCAGACTACGAACTCTACAGAGGTACGATTTGATGCAGGATCTTTCACACTGTCGACAATGAAGAAAATCGGTAACAAGAGAACTGCTTTAGTTGACACTTTTGTTTGAAAATCGAGTTAATCAAAGCAATTAAACAAAGAAAGGACAGTTCTAGGACGAAGAGGAGTATGCTTACGGTTTACACTATTTCATCCACAGAAGGTAAGGACTTACAAAAACAGTGTCAAATTTTTGAATTGCGTTTCTCGAAACTTACATTTTGGAAACTTTATCTTCCTTTTCCTATCAAACCACCGATGTTAGAGCACTTAAAAGTGGCACGCAACTAGCCAATAGTAACATAGAGGGAATAATTTTCATTTAATACATTATTAAGGTACATATGTAAGAGAAAACCCCTAATATTTGGTGCACGTTTATCACAGTTATTTGGAGAGCTATAAAAATC
Organism: Schistocerca americana; assembly: GCF_021461395.2. Classification (NCBI taxonomy): domain Eukaryota; kingdom Metazoa; phylum Arthropoda; class Insecta; order Orthoptera; family Acrididae; genus Schistocerca; species Schistocerca americana. The sequence goes on from NC_060126.1 coordinate 370,369,981, forward strand.
CATCAAAAGTCTATCAAAATTCTGTTCCACAGGTGTTTGTAATAATGTTATACCAAATTTTGTATAACAAGTGCATTAATCTCGTTCTGTAAAAATTTCAGATGTATATAATTAAAAAGTATAGCGTCGAGGAGCATGAAAAATTATGTGTGTATGCAAATAATATTTAACAATTGTGCCACATTTAGTTACACTGTCTTGAAATCTTTGGAACTTTTATGCGTTTTTCTTTGTTTTAGGTACTGCAACGTCGCATACGTCCCTTGTTAAGCGATACAGAAAGGTTCAATCACAAAAATGCACAATGATCGCAGGCTTCTTCAGGAAATTATGTGTAGCAACATCTTACGTTAATCTGCCTCATTTGTAGCGCTAGTGCGTGAACATGGATAGATACTAACCATATACAGGGTGTTACAAAAAGGTACGGCCAAACTTTCAGGCAACATTCCTCACACACAAAGAAAGGAAATATGTTATCACACAAAGAAAGGAAATATGTTATGTGGACATGTGTCCGGAAACGCTTAATTTCCGTGTTAGAGCTCATTTTAGTTTCGTCAGTATGTACTGTACTTCCTCGATTCACCGCCAGTTGGCCCAATTGAAGGAAGGTAATGTTGACTTCGGTGCTTGTGTTGACATGCGAATCATTGCTCTACAGTACTAGCATCAAGCACATCAGTACGTAGCATCAACAGGTTAGTGTTCATTACGAACGTGGTTTTGCAGTCAGTGTAATGTTCACAAATGCGGAGTTGGCAGATGCCCATTTTATGTATGGATTAGCACGGGGCAATAGCCGTGGCGCGGTACGTTTGTATCGAGACAGATTTCCAGAACGAAGGTGTCCCGACAGGAAGACGTTCAAAGCAACTGATCGGCGTCTTAGGGAGCACGGAACATTCCAGCCTATGACTCGCGACTGGGGAAGACCTAGATCGACGAGGACACCTGCAATGGACGAGGCAATTCTTCGTGCAGTTGACGATAACCCTAATGTAAGCGTCAGAGAAGTTGCTGCTGTACAAGGTAACGTTGACCACGTCACTGTATGGAGAGTGCTACGGGAGATCCAGTTGTTTCCGTACCATGTACAGCGTGTGCAGGCACTATCAGCTGCTGATTGGCCTCCACGGGTACACTTCTGCGAATGGTTCATCCAACAATGTGTCAATCCTCATTTCAATGCACGTTCTGTTGCTGTGTGTTTCCATTCCATGATTAATGTGATTTGAAGAGAAGTAATAAAATGAGCTCTAACATGGAAAGTAAGCGTTTCCGGACACATGTCCACATAACATATTTTCTATCTTTGTGTGTGAGGAATGTTTCCTGAAAGTTTGGCCGTACCTTTTTGTAACACCCTGTATACAACTCCGCCACCCGCAGCTCGTACAGAACGAGGTTCCACGAATCATGAGCAGTTTTCCAAGACACACGCGCAAGACGAACATATGAAATGAATTGTCGGTCGGACGCTGATTCAGCCAGCCGCAATACTGTACAGGAGCGCGAGACATTCGAATAGCCCCTTCATTATACACAACCACAGGTTGAAGCATAAACGTCCAAGAATACTATTTTCTCAGGGATTCCTGACCACTTATAGAAAACTCAAATTAAATATCCAAACAATGTGATACTGGCGAGCCCCTGTGTTTGAGCAAATTTGACAGACATCGCCAGTTGAGCTCCTGCAGCCTACCGCGCGGTTAGTACTTGAAGCCGAACACATGGAAACGAAATGCACACGATATTCTACACACTGTGCGGCCGATTACATAAAGTGACCTCTCTGATGGCCTTGGTATTCTACAGGAACGATGACGCTGCAGCGGCCCCAAGATACATCATCGGTGCCAACAACAGCGATAACCTGATGAAAATCAGTGACAATGTTTTTCATCTTCGACTGGGTTTGAATGTTTGTCTAACAATCGGCAGGTGATGTTTAAAGTGATCGCTGTCACAGAAATCTACGGACACCTGTCTTTGACCGCTGGCCGCTATTTCGAGTGGACCAAAGGTGGGGATCTTCCTACACGTCGTTCAGGGGGCCTGAAGATGGCGTAATATATTGCCGAAACTGGCAACCCAATAAAATAACAATTTGAAATTTAGACGGCTGAAAGGTGTTTGATTTGACATTCTGTACTAAACAGGAGGTCCCTCGACCATCTGTGAAGCAATGGACATACAGAAAAATGCATGCGGTTTCCTCAAAACAATGTTTCCCATTCGTGTTAAATGGCGCTGTAATCGATAAATACCAAGTGCGCCTTTTTCTGTGATTGAGAACCGACGCATTTGATTCTAAGTTTTATTTACGATGTAAATGTAAAGCTTTTTGTTCTAACGATTGATATTTATGTTCGAAATTTACTATAGTGTTGCGTATTTGATTGTACACCCAATATGATTAAGGCGTTTCAGTGCCTGGTTAGAAAATTAGCGTGGCCCAGTAATAACGCCGTGGATGCAATAGTTTTCTGTTCCTATCGGGCTGCTTGATATCGGTGAGTAACCTTCCATTTCACCAACGGGGTGCTCGATTTTGGTGTCCCCCCTTGCCTCTCAGCATTGGGGAGCTGGATTTCGGGTAGTGCCCGTTATTGGTGCGTCTGTCACCATCGCTTCGTGGACATTTACCATATTACAATGGTTGTGGTCTGCGGCCAGTGCGAGTGTTACGGTGGTTCGATGGAAACACACACCGAAATCAGTCACCCTGGTGGTGGGGTTCGAGGTTGGCTGCCGAAATCAAGCATTACAATGGTTTGGAGACTCAGCAGGATCAATCCCGTACGGAACAAAAAACTAGGTTACCATACAAATGGCTCATCTGCCAGAAATGTCAATGTCTAGCTGCATTATTTGTAACTGTACAATCACATTTGATAGAGAGCAATTAGAGTTTTACAAATGTTGACCCAAATATTAATTTTCTCCACTGATTCGGATAAGCTGGGTCAAAATTTGTAAAACTCTCAAACCCCACCCTATGGGGAGAGAGAGGGAGAGTTTTAGTTTTTGCGAATGAAAATTTAGGAAGTAAATAAGTGTTTTTTATTTATCCATAACAATTTTCCACTCAAAAATGAGAACATGGATTTTCTTGAATTACAGCGCCAACTATCAAGAATCAAAACAAATGTTTAAGACAAAAGGTACGTTGTTTTTTAATGTAGAATCTGATTCTGCAATAAAAAATGGGGGTTCCCCTTTGAAATTTTAAAGCTGCCTCCCGCCCCACCCCCGGGTGGCTGGGGTGGTGGGTTAATTTTAGCACCAGCAGTTGTCCCCCTCGACAGTAGCCAACTTTGGATTCTACACATTTTTTCGTGTGAAGCTTATTTTTCGAGTTATTCTGGTTTGTCAACTTAAAATTTACACCCTGTATATATAGATTTGTAGTTAGTATTCGATTGCTTAACGCTGTTCTGTGAATTTAAATCATAACTCTACGCAGTGGTCCATAAACAAAATTACCGCTACGCTAGACAAGTCGTCCACCGTACATACTTCAAGGGAAGCTCCCAATTTCTCCCTCCCCCCCCCCCCCCATCACATCCTCACATTTAGTGGTAAGATGGGCCAGTGAGATTCGTCAAAGACCGGATGGCCAGTTCAAAGTTTTGGAAAAAAGAGAGGGTGCACGAAGGAGATATGAACATCGGTCCCCCTCTGCCCATCAACAGCGCAACCACAGAACCACGACATCGTGGCTATTGACATTCGCTCGATGTTACACGGGGGGCAAGGACAGTTCACTGTTTGTTTTGTTTCTTTTTTCACAGTTCAGTGCACCTTCTTCCTATTTTGTTGCTGGATCTGTGTTCAGTTTTTGACGGACTACTGCCTGGGCCGTATCACCACTAAATCTGAGGGGAGTTTCCCTCATTAGTGTTATCCGTGTGAAGCCAGGGCGGGTCGCCAGTCTCAGACAAAATAAACGTTACCGTGAACAAGGAAATAGAAGATTAGCATACGCGCCTACGCACTTTGATGACACTTGTTTGGTCCTCGTTATAGACTAAATGGTTTGTGTATATACACGAGTACTATGGCTTTCTAGCAAAACTCATTTTGTTCAAGTGCGACCTCCGTGCTACTCGTGTGATCATTACTCCTGTCGCCTAGTCACGAATCTTATAACGACGTTGCAAAACTGTCACTTCCCGACACACGTCAAAACTGCATCATCTACCTGACGCTGTAAAGATCCTCCGCCTTTCACAGAATCAGTTGTTAGCCACAGTATTTCACACTGCGTTGTCGCACGTGTCGTATGCGTCGAATTTAACCGCTGAGATGTCTTCATAAAGGAAACAGAATTTGTTTCCCCATTGCATACTGGGCAGGAAATATGTGCGTGCAGGAAAATACCTTTCAACCAAAGTAATTTGTGCACTGGGTTTCTTTGTTCTTCCCTTTTCTACCATGAGTACCATACGACCGACGGACTGTGAAGGATTAGCAGAAAGAAAGAAAGAAAGAAAGAGGGAGAGAGAGAGAGAGAGAGAGAGAGAGAGAGAGAGAGAGAGAGAGAGGAGGAGGAGGAGAGATTCCGGAAGCTCTTAAGAAACACGTTTGCACGCTTTTCGTCTTTTCATTCTCTAAAAAAATATATATTTTCAGAGAAAAACACAAACGTATAATCTGAAACGAGAATCAAACACGTATCGTCAAGCTTCCTAGTTACCTACAACGATCACTTTTTTAAACCTTATTCACAATAATATTTATTTTATTTCAAATAACAATATACAAAATTTGCGACAGCTTTCACTATCTCGACAAAGAATAAAATACACTGAAATAACTAGTACCGTAGTTATCTCTACAGTGCCTGGTGTAAAACTCTGGTCTTTGAGCACAGAAGAGTCTGCATATTCGTGTCGCCTCATATCGTCCGCCGTCTGTGCTTAAATTAGGATTATTTATTTATTCGCAGTTATAAATCTTGCGTCACTGACTGTAACAATGTGTGAGGGAGTGAAGACCTCATTAGAAGACGCCCACATAACCTGAATAATTCCTTCCTTCACATAGGCTATGAATTTACAATATCTGTTCGTGATTTTGTTTCTGGGAATGGTAACAGACAACTTTGTGCCCCATAAACATATCTTGTTCTTTGTATCTCTGCAGTATATGTTCCGTATGAAACGCATAAACGTATGCGGCACTGTTCTAGAAATACATTATTTATCATGAAAAAGTATATGTTTTTGTCTACAAAAGCAATTTATTTATTTTGCCTAATGATTACCGGTTTCGGTACAGAGTATTGACACACCTACTTGTGAAGCGAGCGGGACGACTCCGTGCCAGGTTGTGGCCTGAGGACGGTACTGTGTGGCAAAACCGGCAACCAGCAGGCAAAAGAAATATGTTGCCACTATAGACTAAAGGATGTAGGCCTACTTTTTGAGTACAGTACCGGTCGCTGCTACACCGACAATCTATCATTTTGTACACGTATCGGTATTGTTAAAAAAAAAAAGACTGCATGTAATACCCAGAAATACCGATATCATCGTGTAAAAATGATATTTAATATCCTACTGAAGGAAGTAAGTTACTGGACTTTTAGTAAGTGTCTCTATGACACTGAGTGTCAACCCTTTAAGATACATCAAACACAAATGTAACAGTAAACTTTAAAATAATGGCATAAATACTGGTCTTCTGAGATAGATATTTTCTAAGTGGTAGGTTCTCGAATTGTTAAGTTTTGAACGAGAGTAAAATGCTCCGTGATATGAGAAATTCATCACACATTCTCATATGTAACGCAATTCATGTAAACGGACATTTTCTTTCAAATTAACGCCTCTCAAACCACCATTCGCAACATTTTCCCACGATCTGCTAGAAATGTAAACAGTTGTAACGTTGCGTGCATCGAAAGCAGTTTGTTGTTACAAAGTATTGAATAGTCTTTGACACACTTCGCTTTCGGCAGACGCTTGTGTATGCACTGTGTTTTCCTGTTGTGAATGGCGCGTATTCTTTGCAACTGAAGTTTCCTATTGGTGTTGTTCTCTCATTTACACTACTGGCCATTAAAATTGCTACACCACGAAGATGATGTGCTACGAACGCGAAATTTAACCGACAGGAAGAAGATGCTGTGATATGCAAATGATTAGCTTTTCAGAGCATTCACACAAGGTTGGCGCCGGTGGCGACACCTACAACGTGCTGACTTGAGGAAAGTTTCCAACAGATTTCTCATACACAAACAGCACATGACCAACGTTGCCTGTTGAAACGTCGTTGTGCTCTCTCGTGTTACGAGGCGAAATGCGTATCATCACGTTCCCGACTTTGATAAAGGTCGGATTATACCCTATCGTGATTGCGATTTATCGTATCGCGACATTGCTGCTCGTGTTGGTCGAGATCCAATGACTGTTAGCAGAATATGGAATCGGTGGATTCAGGAGGGTAATACGGAACGCCGTGCTGGATCCCAACGGCCTCGTATCACTAGCAGTCGAGATGACAGGCATCTTATCCGAATGGCTGTAACGGATCGTGCAGCCACGTCTCGATCCCTGAGTCAACAGATGGGAACGTTTGCAAGAGAACAACCATCTGCACGAACAGTTCGACGACGTTTGCAGCAGCATGGATTATCAGCTCGGAGACCGTGGCTGCGGTTACCCTTGACGCTGCACCACAGACAGGAGCGCCTGCGATGGTGTACTCAACGAAGAACCTGGGTGCACGAATGGCAAAACGTAATTTTTTCGGATGAATCCAGGTTCTGTTTACAGCATCATGATGGTCGCATCCGTGTTTGGCGACATCGCGATGAACGCACATTGGGACCGTGTATTTGTCACCGCCATACTGGGGTATCACCCGGCGTGATAGTATGGGGTGCCATTGGTTACACGTCTCGGTCACATCTTGTTTGCATTGACGGCAATTTCAACAGTGGACGTTACATTTCAGATGTGTTACGACCCGTGGCTCTACCCTTCATTCGATCACTGCGAAACCCTACATTTCAGCAGGATAATGTACGACCGCATGTTGCAGGTCCTGTACGGGTCTTTCTGGATACAGAAAATGTTCGACTGCTGCCCTGGCCAGCACATTCTCCAGATCTCTCACCAATTGAAAACGTCTGGTCAATGGTGGCCAAGCAACTGGCTCGTCACAATACGCCAGTCACTAATCTTGATGAACTGTGGTATCGTGTTGAAGCTGCATGTGCAGCTGTACCTGTACACGCCAGCCAAGCTCTGTTTGACTCAATGCCCATGCTTATCAAGGGCGTTATTACGGCCAGAGATGGTTGCTCTGGGTACTGATTTATCAGGATCTATGCATCTAAATTGCGTGAAAATGTAATCACATGTCTGTTCTAGTATAATATATTTGTCCAATGAATACCCGTTTATCATCTGCATTTCTTCTTGGTGTAGCAATTTTAATGGCCAGTAGTGTATGTTTTATTGTTGCAGCATTATTCTGGAGTAGTGGGCTAAAGTAAAATACTCTGTTGGAGTATCATTTCTTATCGGTCAAAATTACAAAACATAAAAAACGAAAAATTCCCGAAATTTTAAAAAACACCACGGTTTTCCCCGGATTTTTCTAGTATGAGAAAATTCCCAGGTTTTTCTCCGATTTGCCAGTTGTCAAGGAGAGTATACACCCTGATACAGTGACAACCCCCCCCCTTTCACCTCCTGCCCCCCCTCCCCTCCCCCACATACACGAAAAATTCCTGAAAAAGTAGTTCCATGAGTAGAATACCTGGTAGCTGTGTCAGCCAGACAATAATTTTTACACCACACAGGATTCATTACCTACTGGTTCAATGCAATAGCCAATTGTTTTTAATATGAGCCGGTTTCTACACACCGGTATGAATGAATACTAATATGATTTTCAAAAAATAATACGAAAAATTTTACACATGTAGATGTTTATTCTACCTGAAAAAAATGCTAAACGAATGTCATCTCTACTAACATTACGTCCTCATACCTAAAGAAATTACATGTGATGTGAGAAAAACTACACACACACACACACACACACACACACACACACACACACACACGCACGCACGCACGCACACACACAAAACGGTTTTACAGAACTTTTTTTCATCTTTGATATGTTTTATTACTAATAACATTTTTTCACGTATTTTAAATATTTCTTCGCTGCAGTATTTACACTATGAGGTACCCTTGAAACTGAGGTGTTCATCTTCTAAATGCAACGCTGCATGAAACAGCTGCCTGGAAATAAAATACTCGTCATCGTTACAGGATTTGTCTCTTTGGTGTTTCTGCGGAATCTTGCTCCACACTAATAAGGTGCATCGATATACTACAGTGTAAGGTTTTTTTCTGATCGATTTCTATATATTTTGTGAATATAAATTATGTTGTAGTAAATCCAACCGCACTTATATTTCCAATCTAATCTTGCGTCCACAGCTAAGCTGAGGTTTCTTTACATCAGGAAACCGTTCTTGTTGCTTCGAGTGAAGTATCATGGAAGCTTCAGTCTTGAGAGTAACTTACAAGAGCGTGGCGTTTCGCTTCAGTTGTTGGAACCTACGTCTTGAAGCAGATTACGCCGATAACTAGCGTCACACTTCTTTTGTTAGACTATGATAATCACCACGAGGCTCATTCACAGTCCAACGTAGTCAAGCGCACTGCAGGTGAATACCTCACTTCTACCTCGACGTAAAACATTAAGTACCTCGGTCCCAAGGGGTCGTTTTGTAGTTGTACCCTTTAAAATATTCTGAAATGAGCGCCCACTCTTTTCCTGTGGTGATAAGACTCACTCCTTAGAGGAATTCATAATGCGCGTCCGGTCAGGTTCCTAGCATGCGCTTTCACAGTGCTCATTCCTCTCCTTTACAGCTTCTTGCACTGTAACCTCGTAAATGAGGCTGTCTCTATCACCCGTAATGCCGCTCAGGGATCGCACTGGCACTGTTACGCAGGACGACCCAGAGAAGACCGAAATTCTTTCACATAGGAATATCACACTCTAGCTAGGGACGGGAAAAACTGACCTGTTAAAACCGAAGCAGATATTTTGGTTCTGTTTAACCGGTATTATTCGATATTTGTTTAGAATCGATTATAATAGTTTTTTTTTTAATTTCTGCTAATAATCGGATATAAAACCGGTATATCAACGTAACTGCAAAGGTGCTAAAATTATCAGTTTTCAAATAAAACTTTTTTTTAAAAACAATTAAGTTTATTCGTAAAATTTCCATTGCTCTAAAGTATTGGGTCGATATATAAAATATCAGAAACCATCAAAATTAATTTAATATTAGCACAGGCACTTAGAAATGATCAACCAACACAAGACATAAGAATTGGTATAGCATTGCTAAGGCAATACTGTACCTGTGGCATTTTTTTTTCCGTCTGGAGGGTTGGTATAGTCTTTGAACGATTCTGTTGCTGCTGGTTCAACTTAAATACCAGCACATTACAGAACGAATATGTATGAACAGACTGTACAGTAACTGTTGGCCAATAGATTAATTCATTACTAAAATCTGAACTATTCTCAAGTAGTTTAACCTGGTAAATGTTCTATTTTGCCTCCAATCTAAACTGTCCATTGAATTTTTTGAAAGAGTGTTTTCAGTTTTGCAATCAAAAATGAGTTGTATTCGAATTTCTGTTACGAAGGAAGTATATACATTTGACTAGATTGCTGGATTTACCTTCTTGTCCGCCTTTTCTATGAAATAATGTAAGAGAAAGGAAATTAAGGCAAAAGTAATAAATAAAAATTTAAGAGTTCATTCATTGTTTATGATACAAATAAAAAGTAGCTGACCTACTGCCTGTGCCTACATAATATGCCTTTATCTGCCTGTAGCCCTCATTACTTTTCGAGAAAGAAGCAAGTAGTATATGGACTAACTTTTCTTATATTTAACTATTTTATTTTATACTTTGGTTCTAGGTAACTTGAAATGCAAGAGTCTGATAGAGTCTTAGAATTTTTCAGTCTTTGTTAGATTTCTATTTTTATTACTGGAAATAATAGCAATAAAAAACGGAAAACCGGTTATTTCATAGACCGATTATTTTGAACGGTTTTAACAAGCGGCTGAAACTGCAGATGAAAACAACCAGTACACCCTAAAACAGGTTATTTCAACGTTGACCGCCATCCCTAATTAAAAGCAAGTTACGAAAGCTCTTGAGAGATTACAATTGTATTCCAGACTCTGACCAGCACTGGAAACTGTGTTTCGTCACCATTGCATTAACCGGCTGAGCAATTCACGAAAGGCTCACAGCTGCTCTCGCAGCTTCAGTGCTGCCAGAAGCTCCCTTCTGATTCCCAAAGCTGAAAGCAAGTGTTGTATGGGAACGTTACAGTTCGAACGATCCAATCACACCGAATTGCCAGAGGGCCATATTCTAACACAATGACGTTCTACCGTATGTAGGCAGAGACACAAAGCGAAAGCTCCAGTTCCAATGAAGACCGACGATCTAGTGACAGTCTGTCCACTCGCTAAACCGTCTGCCACATAGATAGTTTTGGCGAACTACTGCTGCTGGTGTCGACTTCCGATACCACGTTACGAATCTGAGTGCTATTTACGTTGCGACGTCTCTGTGACTGCAGCGCTCGTGTCGTGTGACCTTCCCGGTGCTTTTGGCGCCTCGGCACAGGTGCTTCTGCAGGTTAAACAGCTGCCGGCAGTGCAAACGATGAGCTCAAAGGCACGACCAGAGGACACACTGCGGATACGACCGTGTGGGACCGCACGGTGGGAAGATTATTGTTCCTTTTACGTTCCTTTGGGACCGCAGCATAGTATACGTCACTGTAAGACATAATGGTAATGAAAACTCCAAAAGTAGCTGCAATAAGGTAGTATATTTAATATTTTACATGACAGGCCTCTTTCTGTATAATTGTCATTAACAAGATATCTGCGAAAATAGCCGTAGTTACGTCTAGTTGGAAGTGACGACCATATTGCATCGATAGTGATTTTTTTCTGTCAAGTAGTGTTAAGTAAAAAATTTTTTGTAATGTCAAAACATAAAAATGCATTTTTTTGGACAGATTTTTTGACACTTCAGTATGTTGACAGTTCTGTGTCTTCATTTAGAATTTCATTTGGATACTTTTTTGTATTATATATATAATACCCTCTATAAGTTAGGAAACACCTAGTACTGATAGAAAATGGAAAGGAAATACAGTATAAAAATGCATTTTGTTGTTTTCCAAACGTTTATTAAGCTCAAATAGTACACTGGAAGATGCAACTATTAAATTTTCGATTCCTCAAAATAGCCACCCTTTGCTTTCTTCACTGCCTTGCACACTCTCGGCATGCGCTGCGTCAGTTTTGCCAACGTTTCAGTTGGAATTAATCTCCATTCTTCCTGCAGGACCTCCCACAATTGTGACCCACTCATGACTTCCCGTTTTCGTATCCTCCTGTCCAATACATCCCATAGCACCTCGATTAGACGGCCGGAGTGGCCGAGCGGTTCTAGGCGCTACAGTCTGGAACCGCGCGACCGCTACGGTCGCAGGTTCGAATCCTGCCTCAGGCATGGATGTGTGTGATGTCCTTAGGTTAGTTAGGTTTAAGTAGTTCTAAGTTCTAGGGGACTGATGACCTCAGAAGTTAAGTCCCATAGTGCTCAGAGCCATTTGAACCATTTAGCACCACGATTGGGTTACAATCCGGGGATTGAGGCGGCCATTCCATGTTTTTCAATATTTTATGAACCTCTAGAGACTTCACATAGTTCTGACACAAGCGAGACGTATGTTTCTGCTCGTTGTCTTGCTGCAAGACAAACCATTTCCCAGTCAGATGCAAACCAGATGTCTTAGCATGTCGCTGGAGAACGGCATGATAACCCTTTTGGTTCAGTTTGAGAGGTGGCAGAAACCCCCTCTCGTATTTCTATCTTAGTCAGAGTAATTCGATCTTCCTCTCTAATTGCATGCGTTGAAAAGTCGCTATTCCTTCACACGCGGGCTCTGCTGATCTTGAAAGGGTTAAGCCAACGGGTGTGAGGGAGTCGAGTGAATGCTTTCCAGACGCCAACATTGTCAAAAGACACGCCCGCAGGGGTCTGAAGGATCGGCTGGGCTAGAGATTCCGTTACTTCGCAGAAACTTAGCGAAAACACTTTCTGGTGGGCTACCAGCAAGGCGTGGGAATGACTTGTGTTCCCAGGCAGTCTGGGTGGGTAAATTCCCGCGTTTTCTGCCGCATAGTAACTGTGATTGGCTTGCTCAGGGTATAGTTCCGTGACGTAGCAAAATCGGCGCCAAGAATCTCCATTGGTGGAGTGGTAGTGCTTCGGCAATAGAGTGGAATTCTCCGCCGGTTTTCGAGTTGCTTATTGGAACGTTTAACCACGGCCACTGTCGTGGGGGCGGGAATGTTCTGTAATCGGCTTGTAAGGGTGCTCTTGAGGTAGTCGGTTCTCGCCTTTCGGCCGGAGTAGGTTACAAGACTGAACTCTCGCTGCTCTGGACAGCCTGCCTTCCGTTGGCTGTCTAATATACTTTTATTTAATTGTAACTGTTTGACGAAGTTGCTGAAGTTTCGACTTCAACGTAACTTTCCGAGTACAGTTGGCAATTGAGCGTTCTGCGTACAAGCGGCCTATGTTGTCTGTCTTGAGCAGTTTTGGCTAAAGTTGACTGTATCGGAGTTACAGTGTGACTTCGCTTGTTAAAATCAATCACTGTACCGTCAGTGATTGTGTGGCGAGCCTTCTTCGTTTCCGTCAGAGGCGCATTTGTATTGCTAGGAAGTCTTTAGTCTGGAACAACCAGACCAGAATAATTAGTTTCAGGCTATACTTGCGACATTATCATCACCATGACGGGACGTCGAAGCAACCAGCCATCGCCTCCGGTACGCCAGATCGTGTTCTTGCAGTTAAGAAGACAGTTTGGTAATGTATGTCCGCAGCACCGGCAGATAGGGATTTTCCTAGGTGATAATCAGAGCTAAGCAGAGTGCGCCTGTTCATCTTTTTCTAACTTTGTTCTGTCTTGGGTGTTCATTGTCTGAGTTCTCACTACTGTAGCAGCAATTAATGTTGGGTTGGCTGTGTGTTTCTCTTAAGATTTGAGTTGCAAGGAATTGGCTCCACATACCACTTCGTCATAAATGTCACAATCTAGTTTAGGGACAACTTCACCTTCACAGCATTTATTTGAGTATCCAATTTGAGCCAATTTGATGTATTCTAAAATGTTTCATGTGTTTTGTTTATTATTTTGATTCTAGTCATAATGAATCATGTTTTTATTTTGGACAGAACTTTCATTCTGTTAATCGGTAGAGCAACCCTTTCATTTCTCACTATGTTAATGAAACTTTCCTTTATTTAACTTATTTATCAAATTAAATTATTGCAGGTGCCAAACTCTTTTCTACTCCACTTGCAGGGTCGATTACAGTCAGTTCGCGTTTCTTTTTAATCCATGTGCAACAGCAAAAGTCGGAGTTAGAATAGGGGGGGGGGGGCTTAGGGCATCCTTTATATATGAAGATTCTAGAAGAATTTAGTGTTAAATACACTGCTAGCCCCGGCACCTCGCAAGTTTTCCATCTATTTTCACTAAATCTCCGACATTATTCTCTCCAAATGATCCCCATGCCATCACAGAACCCCTCCATGCTATACAGTTGGAATTACGCACTGAGGATTCAAGCGTTCATGGGGTAAACGGCGTACAAACTGACGGCGTTTACTTCCAAATATTTCGAACTTGGATTCATCAGTGAATAAGATTCTTTCCCAATCCCCTGCTGTCCAATGTTGGTGTGTCTTAGTCCCCTCAAGCCTTTTCTTCTTGTTAACAGGGCGCAACAGTGATTTCCTTGTTGGTACATAACCTCGGAGGTTGTTGTCTGCCAGGCGTCGTCTTACTATTGACTCACTCATCGGTGTATCCCTCGTTGCGTTTAGTTCAGCAGTCAATTCACGGATATTTCTTAATCTGTTACGTTTACTGGTCACTACCAAATACTTTTCCTGGCGTTCTGATATTTTCCTGGCTGCTCCTGAGCGAGGACGATCTCCATAGGAGCCTGTTTCTCGATGCCGGTGTATGGTTTTGACAACTCCGCTGATGGAAATCGTGTTTCTTTGCTATTTGTCGGACACTATTGCCTTCTTGGTGCAAAGTGATTATCATTACCCATGACTCACAACGAATCTGTCATTTTGGGGCCATTTTCAATTACTTTCGCAGCGTGTTATACCTATATGCAAACACAACTACAAGTGAACAGAAATGTGAACATCGTACCTCTTCATAGCCATGCTGTCTACTCGCTCCACCTGGGATGTTTAGTAGAACTGCTTGGACAGGTAACGTCGGTTTACACAAAACGGAGCAATACTAGTATGTTCAAATATGTATGTATATATACAATAATTAAGTGTACAATACTGTACTTGTCGTTATTAACCGTTATTTGAGATTGCTATTCCGTATTCTAACCAATAACTCGCGTAGATCACTTCCATCTTGCTCCGTTGTAATACGCAGCGTAGTGTTTCCAAACTTATGGAGGGCAGTGTATGTTCATACAAGAAAATATCCACACTTAATTCTAAATGAACACACAGACTATAAACATAAATACTACATCGAAAAGTTTCCTGACGTTGCAGAATACGAAATGGCACACTCGGATGGAGAACAAAACGTATACAGACCACAGATAAAATTCAAAGGAAAATAAAAGCAACGAAACGTAACACCATCTCTGGTAAGCTGTATGAACTCTTATAAACATATACCATCGTAGTAAAGAACAGTCAACATATTGAACTGTCAAAATATCTGTCAAAGAAGTACTTTTATGTTTTGACAGTACAAAAAATGTTGTGCTTAACACGACTTGACAGAAAAAATTTATTATAGATGGAATATGGCTGTCACTTCCTACTAGACGTAAGTACCGGTGCAAATGCAAGCATGAATCAGTCACGATTTACGTGTACACGATCTTACCATAGTTATTTTTGCAGGTAATTTGTTTACGGCAATTAAGTCAAAACAGGACGGTCGTGTAAAACATTAAATATATTAACGTATTGCAGCTAGTTTTGGAACTTTCATTTTCGTTGCTGTTTCTTTACATCTTTTCCACTTGGAACTCTCCATTCAGTACCAATCAGTCACTGAACTTTCTGTACTTTCACTCTCGAGGCAGATGATATTCTTCATCGAAATTTTCCAAAACCTCCGACTGTTCTCTTCTTGCTTGTGGACTATCACCAGTAAATGCCTTAGTACACTCTTCGCCTTTTCAGTCCACTTATCTAGTTTCCTTTAGCACATTCGCAGTCTCTGTATACTTTAAATAAACGATAGTTCAGTTATGAAATTGACCATGTCTCAGTGTGTCTTCATCGCTTAGTGGCTTTACGTCTACCGATCTGCGAAACAGTTGTTTGTTTGTTCGTACAGAGGGTGAACAAAAACATAGAAGCACCAAAAACATTACACATTACCATACATAATACGGCGTAGCAAAACCTCCAGCACATAATGCAGTGCATCCAGCAGGATCGGCTAGCATCTGCATATGTCATTCCTCGCGGTATTTCCACTCTTTCGTCCAGCCCCTGTATGTGAAGCCAGGTATCCGTGTATGCCTTCTGTCAGCTTGAGACACACGAGTTCCACCTTCCGGCCAGCTGGAGGAGACGCACTCTTTTAAACTGGATCTGACCAGATTTCAGCCGGAACATGCGATACTACACTACAGTACCTCCTAATATCCTGTAGGACCTCCTTTTTCCCGGCACAGTGTAGCAAACTCGACGTGGTATGGGTTCAACAAGATGTTTCACGTCCGCTCCAAAAATACTGATCCAGGCTGCCCCCACAGCCGACCATAAACACGAAAATGTTACCGGTGCAGGACTTTTTGCAAGAACTGACCTCTCGTTTATGTCCCATAAGTGTTCAGTGGGATTCACGTCGGCCGATATGGGTGGCCAAATCGTTCGCTCGAGCAAAGCAGTACGTTCTTCAAACCAGTCGTTTGTCATCGTGGCCCAGTGACATGGCGCTTGCCATTCATAAAAATACACTACTGGCCATTAAAATTGCTACACCACGAAGATGACGTGCTACGGACGCGAAATTTAACCGACAGGAAGAAGAAGATGCTGTGATATGCAAATGATTAGCTTTTCAGAGCATTCACACAAGGTTGGCGCCGGTGACGACACCTGCAACGTGCTGACATGAGGAAAGTTTCCAACTGATTTCTCATACACAAACAGCAGTTGACCGGCATTGCCTGGTGAAACGATGTTGTGATGCCTCGTGTAGGGAGGAGAAATGCGTGCCATCACGTTTCCGACTTTGATAAAGGTCGGATTGTAGCCTATTGCGATTGCGGTTTATCGTATCGCGACATTGCTGCTCGCGTTGGTCGAGGTCCAATGACTGTTAGCAGAATATGGAATCGGTGGGATCAGGAGGGTAAAACGGAACGCCGTGCTGAATCCCAACGGCCTCGAATCACTAGCAGTCGAGATGATAGGCATCTTATCCGCATGGCTGTAACGGATCGTGCAGCCACGTCTCGGTCCCTGAGTCAACAGATGGGGCCGTTTGCAACACAACAACCATCTGCACGAACAGTTCGACGACGTTTGCAGCAGCATGGACTATCAGCTCGGAGACCATGGCTGCGGTTACCCTTGACGCTGCACCACAGACAGGAGCGCCTACGATGGTGTACTCAACGACGAACCTGGGTGCACGAATGGCAAAACGTCATTTTTTCGAATGAATCCAGGTTCTGTTTACAGCATGATGATGGTCGCACCCGTGTTTGGCGACATCGTGGTGAACGCACATTGGAAGCGTGTATTCGTCATCGCCATACTGGCGTATCACTCGGCGTGATAGTATGGGGTGCCATTGGTTACACGTCTCGGTCACCTCTTGCAATGAATACCCGTTTATCATCTGCATTTCTTCTTGGTGTATCAGTTTTAATGGCCACTAGTGTACTATCGTTGTTTGGAAACATAACAATTTCCAGTTGATGATCGGTTCACTTGGACCAGAGGACCCAGTCCATTCCATGTAAATACAGATTACACCGTTATGGAGCCACCACCAGCTTGTTCGTGGGGTCTGCGTCACACTCTAACCCTACAATCAGCGCTTAGCAACTGAAATCGGGACTCATCCAACAAGGCAGAAGTTTTCCGGTCGTCTTGCTTCCAACCGACAAGGTCGCAAGCCCAGGAGAGGCGCTGCAGACGATCTCGTGCCGTGGTGGTGGTGGTGGTGGTTAGTGTTTAACGTCCCGTCGACAACGAGGTCATTAGAGACTGAGCGCAAGCTCGGGTTAGGGAAGGATTGGGAAGGAAATCGGCCGTGCCCTTTCAAAGGAACCATCCCGGCATTTGCCTGAAACGATTTAGGGAAATCACGGAAAACCTAAATCAGGATGGCCGGAGACGGGATTGAACCGTCGTCCTCCCGAATGCGAGTCCAGTGTGCTAACCACTGCGCCACCTCGCTCGGTGATCTCGCGCCGTCAGCAAAGGCACTTGCGTAGGTCGTCTGCTGCCACAGCCCAACGACACCAAATTTTGCCTCACTGACGTAACGGATACGTTCGTCGCATGTCCCACATTTATTTCTGCACATTTATTTCTGTAAGCACTGGCAACTCTATGCAAACGCCGCTGCTCCCGGTCGTTAAGTGTAGGTTGTAGATCACTGCATTGCCCATGGTGAAACGTAATGCCTGAAATTTGGTATTCTCGGCATATCCTGTAGATTGTTTGTCTGGTAATATTAAATTCCCTAACGATTACTGAAATCGAATGCTACATTCGTCTAGCTCCATTATCCTGCGTTGAAAGTCTAACTCCCGTCATGCGGCCATAATGGCGAGAGAAACCTTTTTCACGAATCAGCTGAGCTCAAATAACAGCTCTGCCAAAGTACTGCCCTTTCACACCTTAGGTACACGTGCATATCGCACTGACTTCTGTCGATACAATGTAAAGCCTGAAAGGTGCGTCTAGTGCCGGATCGGAGGCTACTGAGCGTAAAACGCTAACAGTTGTCTATTTCGCTCACTGTGCCTCGAGCGAATATCCGAAGAAAGTTTAATCCGGTGATAAACATTTTAATATGAAACGCTTTTAGCTTTTCTGTCTACCACAGCGGCGTGAGTTGTGTGTTTCCGTGGATCATTGTTGCAAGACTAACCTTTTATTTAACTTGCCAAGCTTCTTTTGCTTATTCGTTATCATTGCAGTGCTTTGTGACATTGTTGTGTTTCTCATCACAAAATTTATAGGTCTGCCTTAATGTTACAAAGAAACTACTTTTGCGGGGCTGTTGGATGCAGGTTACTAGAACCCAGAATCCTATAATTGTTTATTGCCACTATATATATACGCTATATCGTGTTTTTGGTGTCGGCATTAATTACTTTAAGAGACTGCTCTATGGCACTTACCCCAAAGTTAGTCCTTTATGTGACTACAGTTCTTCAAGTGATAAGTCTGTAATGTTCTTTTATTAATAGTGTCAGTTTTTACGTATTTATGAATTTTTATTCAAAATTCTGAAAAATTTTCTTGTGTTACGGCTAAGTTTGTTTGAGCATGTGTGTGAAACTACCTCACGGATTAAAACTGCGTGTCGGTCCGAGATTCGAACCTGGGACCTTTGCCTTTCGTAAGCAAGTACTCACCAACTGAGCTACCTGAGCAACTCCAGCGAAACGTCCTCGCAACCTTTTGAAACAATCCTCCGGGCTGTGGCTATGTCCCACAATATCCTTTCTTCCAGGACTGCTAGAAATTCGAAATGTAGGAAATGAGGTATTGGCAGAAGTAAAGCTGTGAGGACGGGTCTTGAGTCGTGGTAGCTTAACCTGTAGAGCACTTGCCCGCGAAAGCCTATGGTCCCGAGTGCGAGTGTCGGTCCGGCACACAGTTTAGATACCACGCAGCTACTGGGCGCGTCATCAGCTCCAGCAAATGGTGCAATAAATGACCAACTCCTCAATATTTTGTACAATGCGATACTTATGGTCCTGATCTTCCCTTGATTACTGTTATCTGCATACTTGGTATTATTATGTTGGCTTCTAAAAGCCGTCTGTCGTTTACTGATATTCATGACATGCTCTACGTATTATTTATGTAATGACAAATGTAATGTGTGTGGCTTAAACCATTCTAACCCTTATCTGTGAAGATGGTCCATGATTGAAACCGGTCGATATTTGGGTTTAAAATAAAAGCAGCTGGTTGTCAAACATGCATTTTATGCAGTCTGAAGATGGTCTACTGGATATGCCGAAATCGCTCATTTTAAATAAATAATATTTTGCGATCGTGACGTTTTCTTCATAAGTAGTTACAGTTGTAAGATCGCTGACACTCCCAACAGTCTTAGTTAAAATCAGTATAAATCTTCCATAAAGTTTCATATCGGCGCACACTTCTTACGCCGGAAGTCTCCATCCATAATTGCTGTCGCTATTTTCTTTTTGCAGAAAACGCTTATAGCGGCAGGAAGGAACGGTCACAATCAGCTTCAGACTGTGTAGAGACAGGTGACTGAGAGACTCTAAGACACTTTAAAACAGCGTGTCGAACAAATAAAGCAGAAGCTTTGGTCCGAACATCAGGGAGGCCCAAACATGCGATCAGCCAGGGTTTCGCCATAACCTCATAGCGCACCCGGAAAACAGTTTCACCAAATAAACTTGACAGATAATCGTTGTAACTTTCGGGACGTCATCGCAAAGAGAAAAGTTTGTGCAACAAACACATAAGCTAACTTCTCACGGTTGGGGTTCACAGTCATACAATATTTCTTAAAAGATATCATAGTCGCCGTTGACTGTATGAAATATTTATTATTGCCATTGCAATTTCGGTCTTAGGGCCATTTTCAAGTAGAACTGCAAAAGTTACATTCTGTCAGAATATAAGACTATCTGACACGAGTACATATTGACGACGACATGTACTCATGTCAGATATTCTTATATTCTGACAGAATGTAACTTTTGCTGTTTTACTTGAAAATGGCCCTAAAGCCGAAATTGCAATGGTAATAATAAATATTTCATACAGTCAACGGCGACTATGATGTCTTTTAAGAAACACATAAGTTTCCAAGGTCCGAACCTTACGAAGTAACGAGATGGAGCTATGCTTGACTTTAAGGATTGCTCCTCGAATCCCGTCCGTCACGGACTTCTAATTTAACGCAGCCATTGTTCAGCGGACAACGATCAGTAATAACATCCAACGACGAATGAGAGGCGATCGCCGAGCCCACGGAGTCGCAACAGCGTCGAATTGCTGCAAACTGAGTAACCGACATTTCCGGTCGTTAACTGTCGTCCCGTACGGCGATGTGCCGTCATGAGTACGAGGAAGTACCATAAAGTCATCGACAAACGGGCGGACAACCTTTCTTCCAATAACGACCAGCCACGAAATCTAGCAGCCATGGACCGCAATAAGGGTTCCATAAATACCCTGAATAACGATATAAATAGGTTGGCTCACCTACAGGACACATCGGCAAGCTTCTGTGGGGGGAGTAAGACGACCATACACATCAATTGACGCCTAAATACAAGTAATGGAGAGGTGACTATCCGTTGTGCAGCAACATTAAAACATACAACAGTCAACATTCGCAACAGAAAATGATCACTAACTCAGCCAAACGCTTCATTAAAACCAATAAAAAAATAAATGTTCCGGTACAGGAACAGAGGAAGCAGTCGAGATCAGATGGCAACATTCAGCAACCAGAGCCAGCAGATTACTAACCGGGAGATAACTTCGATAACGCGCGACAGTGTCAGCAAGCAAAATCGAAAAATGCATATTTATCGCCCGCGCTACAATTTTATAATCAAAATTGAGCAGCGTCATCTATCAGACCTGGTCCATGGAAAGGCGTCCCGTCTTTTTGAAGACGAAACAATTTTTTCGACCTTCCAGGTGGGCCGGAAGTGTACCCCTTGCACCACTTTATCCACCATAGTGTGAATAGCATGTCTCCGATAAGAGGCCAAGACCGTCGAAACCCGCCAATTTGATACGTCACGGTGAAAAGCTACCAAAAACTCGTCTTGGAGAGCTGGCGTAACAACACTTTAAAGGAGAGAAGTAAAATCTGATTCCACTTCAGTGTAAAGATCGGAAAAATACCGGTAAAGTTCACGCCTTATGTCAGGTTTGGATGACCACTCGTGACCATCTGTAGATCAAATGGTACTGAGACATGTCCTTTGAGATTGCGTTCGAAGCAGAGTTACATGACAAAGAGACACCAACTCATCCTGGGAAATCGAATGTGGCTGGGAATGCAAACGAAGACCATCTAATTGCAGCCTGGAGTTGCACGCGGGAACGTCCATAACTCTCAAAAGGACGTCTCAAGCACTTTCATAAAGATCACGAAGGACAACACAATAAAATTTCCGATTCCCACTCGTTTCAACCGGTTACCAGCGCTAAAACACACGAATGCAGCGCAAAGCCGAGGTTTGGTAATTGCGACTACTGTGTAAGTCAGGGATAACCCACTTGGGGAGGACTTGACAGCGATGGTATCACCCAGAGAGGGGTCGGCAAGATGTAAAATATTTAGTTTCCAAATAGGGGAAAGCAAGGTGTACTCGCTGCGGAACGTGATTAAGAGTCACTGAAACAGCAGAGTGGTCTCTGAAACTGGCTGGAATACCATCAATTGACAAAAGCTGGCTACACAGGGAAGCAGACAGACGAAAACGGTCCATTCGACTACTGGAGGTGGCTGTAAAATAGTTAAACGGCGCTAATGTAGGATATCTGCAGGTCCAAGCATCCTGAACGACGGCATCACGTCATCAATTTCACGATAATAGTTATAATTGGGCGCCTGATTCACAGGACGTAAGACGGAGTTGAAATCTCTTCCAATCACAATTTTTCACAGATTTTGACGAAGTAAATAGATGGCATCTTCCTTACAAAAACGCGAGAGGTCATGTGTACAACCAGATCCAGGTGGGGGATAAAGAAATATTAAGGCGACGTCATAAAAACAGCATCCAACACCCAGACCAAAGTCCGTCAACGGCATACCGTCACTATAAAGCAGGAGCATGCCAAGGCAATAGAACCTTTTGCTGCAACATTAAAAAGCTGAGAATACAAAGAGATACAAAACACATCAAATAACACCTAAATCAAGGGCGCTGCCTCTCTTCTTTGCAGTATCTCATAATTTCGTATTTTTATGTAGACTATTAATTTTTAGTACGGTTGATAACATTACATTAAAATGTTTCATCACATGAGTTATTTCACTGTCCAAGTTTTCCTTCCCTCTAATGACGAACTACATTTCAACGTCAGACGTTTGTCCTGAAATCTAAGTGAACATTATACAGTTATTGACTGTTACACTTGCAGACCTGGTTGTATAGCGTAACGGACAGTGCGATAGCTTACGTGACACGATTGTGAACCAGATTCAAATCAAATCCGCGCGGCGGATTAACGATCGAGGCCTGATACATCGGCCACACTGAGTGCGGTTTTTAGGCGGTTTCTCACGCCCATTTAGGCAAATGTTTGGCTAGTCCCCAAGCTCCGCTTCAAAGAATACAATGCACATACAGCTCAAACACGATAACACACACAACAGAGTTAACACGTTCACGGTCAGATGGCATACACGACTCCCTTCGCTTAGGGTACGTTGACGACTTCGGCGCCACGATGAGCACCTGGCCACAATGTTACGTTATAGAAAAAGGTCTGATAATTTTTTGAACTCATAATTGGAACGTCAACGATCTTCCATCGTAATGTAGCAAAAACGATCAGTCCAGATCGCGAATTGCTTTTTATTTTTACGGTATGGTAAGGTGTTTCAGTCGTATTGTCTTGTGTACTCCAGTCACTTGGCTTCATGGCCCCGACGACCAGTGATGACGTGTCTGGAGAAGCCTCGGAGAGTGGTGGGGTACCAACCTCAGTGACACCCGCCATGCGGTCCGGCAGCCGCTGGTGATGGCCTGGGGTCATCTGTGACACCCTTACAGCGAAGTGGTACGTCGATGACATTCTACGCCCCGTTTTGTTGCCTTTCATGGCAAGATAGTGCCCGCCCGCATACAGCGAGTTTCTACTGCTTTCCTTCGTGCTCTCCAAACTCTACCTCGGCCAGCAAGTAACCGGATCTCTCCCCAATACAGAAAGTTTGTAGCACTGTGGGCGGGACCCTTCAACCAACTCGGGATTTTGACGATCTAACGCCAGATTGACAGAGTTTGTCACAATATCCTACAGGGGGACATGCAATAGCTTCTTCTGTCAGTATTAATTCAGATAACTGCCTGCGTAAGGGCCGGAAGTGGACTAACGCGTTACTGACTTGCTCAATTTATCAAGCCCTTCGTCTTGAAGAAATTGTAAACATTTGTGTGCCCGGACATGTACATCACATTTTCCACCCCATCTGTATGACTCCTTCGTTTTGAGTGTATGTTTGTTGAAAAACAGTTATGAAAAATTCTTGTATGGACTGCAGTTCAGAATAAAATGAGCACTGAAACCCTCTAGTATGAACAAAATAAGTTAAAAAACCTCTGAAATGGTCACCATGACAAACACTGAATAAATTCTCAACTGCCAAGATCGCTAAAATCATTTATTCATACAGATGACCGGCTTGGGCATCAGCGCACTGCCGAAACTGTTCATCTATGTGATAAATGATTTTAGCGATCTTGGAAGCTGAGAATTTATATTCAGTGTTCGTAATATTACAGATTGCCCCTACGCTGACGATGCCATGATAAACGGCAGTTCTGTTACAATGATAACTAACATAGACATGAATGTTCATTTTATTTTAAATCTGTAAACCATTGATTTCGTCGAACACACAATTACTTTACGCTGTTGTTGTGAAACTGTGAGCATAGTGCATTTAAAAAATATATATATAATCGAGTTATTTTCGACGTACAGGCATGAAACCTCGTCACAATGTGTAGAGGAAGAGCGTGCCTGTATGAAGCAGAAAACACGCCTGCCCTGGCGGGGTGTAGCTGCTCCAGCCAACTGTTTCTATTGTTATCTACCTGCCGTGAAACTTGCCCACTGTAGTTGTCGCGCATTTAGAGGCTTTCGCAAATTCAAATAAAAACGGTCCATTGTGTAAGGGCTGCTCGCAGCAGCCGGTTCCGGCCGTGTAATTCCATAAATCTGCTCTCCGACCTGCAAGCGCAGTCAGCGTCGATTTTCCATTAAGCTTATTAGGAAGAGATTTAATCTCCGGAACGTCCCGTCAGAGTTGTAATTTATTTCGCGCTACAGAGAATCCGCGAACAAAGTCAAACTGAACGGTGGGCACCGCTGATTCTTCTGAAATGCAAGCACCTCTTATGCCTCGAGAGAGGCCTTGGCAGTGAACTAACTCACATTACAGAATATGGTGAGAACAACTTTATTCTATAACAGTTTTTTTCTATTTTTTTACAGCAGCTATGTACGCCGTTGTTCCACAAGAGACTCAACTAAGAACACGCAACACATTTGTAATCCTCATTCACAAGTAACGCGAACACAATTATCTCGATTATGTCCTCTAGCTTCAGTTTTATTGATGACGATTATTTGATGCAGCTATGACCAGAAAGGCTTGAAAAACATGGAACAATCTTCAGGAAAACTAGGCGCCTAAGACAGATTTGATCTTCTGAACACGACTGATATCCACAGATGAATGTCATCCCCTCCAACTTCATGGATTTGCAACGCTAATGGCCACAATGACATAGGATTTACTGGAGTTCTTCGATTGGTGCCAGGGACATGGCGTGTCGAAGCTTCTAGAATGTCCTACAAAGTTCTCTTTCATCGAAGCACTGAGACTGTTAGTATCCTACGCTTTTTGCAGTCACTGATTTACTTCGAATGGCGCACTGTGTAGCGGGCGATAGGGATTGGCCGAAACCGCCCTCACTATAAGATTTTTGCTCTGGTCTCGGCGTGCAGCAAGGGATGTTAAGTGCTCCGGCCAGAGATTCCTGTTGCAGGCTTCAGACAGTACAAACATTTCTGCTATGATTGGTTGTAATTGTTAATTCGGGACGAGATTTATAAGTGAGCTCGCTTACAAACATGATGGCATCAGCACCACCAGGAGCACCACGCTAGTGTATTTTAATCATTTCCTGTGAAGTTTTAGGTCGAACTCATGGGTCTTGTGTTACCCACACACCACCCCTGTAGCCATACCATGAAGCGTCGGCTGCTGACTCTTTGGTTTCTCAAACGTGGTTAGAGTCGCGAGGCACTCATCCTGCAATATTTATAGAATTACGGCAGAGTGAGTCTGCAACTGTAAGATGAGATCGACCGCCTCGTGGTCATTGTCGCTAACATTACGGCGGTAGTTCGCGTAGCTACAGTGAGCCGTGAGTTACAAGTTTAAAGACAGCAAACTCAATTTCTTTACCGGATCAATGAAGTCTGTTGGGATTGATGGTGCCATCGTTTCTCTTCTTAGTTTCTGTCTCTGCTGATCCTTATGCTTGTGTGCATGTTCGCTTTCCTATCACAAATAAAATCCTGTTCCCTATGTATGATGAGGCTATCCCGTGCTGAATTCTCAAAACCGAGTATAGTCCCCTGTTCATACGTAAGGGACTATAGTATGTAAATGATGTTTACTAGTTGTAACTAATGATCTTGAATATTTGTAACAAATGGTTAGGCAGTTGAACACAAATTACTTATCGTATTAGATGATTCCAAAATCCTCTCCATCACAGAGTATCCAACCGTTGTTGGTGTTTTATCAAAAAAGTGGTCAGGTGTGTGAGACTATGAACCACTATGACTAATCACGGCACTTGGTGGCCATATTTAGAACTGGACAGTGGTGCTGTGACGCACTTAAATCATGCACCCCATAGTCTGGGCATTAATGCTATCAAGTGTAGTCCTCTTACGGTAATTAGTTTTCTTGTCATATCGTGTTAAATAGGGAAAGTTTAGTTATAACCATCCGGTACAATTCTAACAGTAACTGCCCTATTACGCTTCTTTGGGGTACTGCTTAAAGTACTTCTGCATCTATCTATGTTGTTCATTTAAGGGCGCCCTGTTGACTGATGAGAAGGTACTGAATTGAAATGGGGAAAGTGGAATTCATGGCGCAACTTGACTAAAATAAAAAGTCAATTGATAAGAAACATCCTGAGGCGTCAAAGAGCCGTCAGGGTGGTGTGGAGGGAAGTGTTTGTGTATGTGTGTTGGGGTGGGGGTAGGGGAGGGAATTGTTGTTGCAGTAGTTATTCAGAGATGAAGAGGCTTGCACAGGATAGAGCAGCCTGGAGAACTGTAAATTGAAGGTGGAGAGAGAACAATTCTGTGGGATGCATCGGAACATTACGCGGAAATGTGTACGGGATCGGGACAGGAACCCAGGATCTCTTGCTTACCAGGTAGGTGCGTTAACCACAGCGCTATCGCAACTGCGCGGACTATCTCGGCACGCCACACGGTCGATTCCAATTACCATCGAGCGCCACACATCCACAGTCCCTGTCTATTTCCTCCGTGTTCGCTCTCTGAAATGCCTGCAGGAGGTTGGACGTATTTATGCATCCGCACTGAAGAAGGTGGACCCATTGCCCAGCTGGGTCAATCAAAATTATATGAATGCGTGGTGTCTGTCCTCTCGATTGACGCATTCATATAATCTGGATAACTGTATCAAACTAGTCTGCGGTCTGAAATCAACCACCACCGCCACACAGCAACCATCAGAGTTCGAGACCTCCTACATTACCTTTAACGTTCGTTACAAGGTGAATAGGCAACTCGCAGATGTGTTTTACCGGTGACCCACACTCGATGGGCGGATGAAGTTAGGCACATGCTTCTAAAATGGCCGCGGAGCACCAATTTTCGCACGAGACAAGTAGCCAGCAGGGAGCACAACTTCCCCTGCCAATTAGGCAATTAGCAAGAATGAAGGCTTTCACGACTGGATGACATAGCTGCTGGTAAACCTTTCGGGATGTGCGGTCGTGGCCCAAGAAACTCTTCTGTTCCTGACGTTTCGTCCAGGACTGCGCTGGACATCTTCAGAGGCGCTCCTCCGTAGAGTCTTGCAGACTTAACAGAGGAGCGCCTCTGAAGATGCCAGCTGTATACAGGCGGAGTCTTTCTTCCCAGTATAAGTAATAGCGCTGAAAGGCTTCAACTGTTAGAGCCTTCAACATGCGGACCACATTCTTTTGAATGCCCTCCAGAGTCCCTAAAATACTATCCTTTAACGATATTTTTCAATTTCAGGAAAATAAAAAAAAGACAAGAGCTCGGACCAGGTGAACAGGCGACTGTAGAACAAAAGGAATGTCTTTGAGATGAAAAATTCCGAGATGGGATTGGCTGTGTGACAAGGGTCGTTGTCATAATTCAGCATCCACTTGCCTGCAATGTACGGTCCCACTCGATTCACGCTTTTCCTGAGCCCTTCAATGACGTCTTTCTAAAACACTTGGTGAACAGTTTGTCCTGGAAGAACAAATTCTTTATGCAAGATACCCCTGCTGTAAAACAAGTCAATCAGCATTGTTTTGATCTTTGATTTGCTCATTCGAGCTTTATTCATCGAGGAGATGTCTCAGTGTGCCACTCCTCGCTTTGCCACATTGTTTCAGGACCGCACTCAAAAATTCACTGTTCATCCATCAATTGTGATGTTTTTAAACATCTTTTGTA
Source organism: Schistocerca americana (assembly GCF_021461395.2). Classification (NCBI taxonomy): domain Eukaryota; kingdom Metazoa; phylum Arthropoda; class Insecta; order Orthoptera; family Acrididae; genus Schistocerca; species Schistocerca americana. Next base: position 370,397,832 of record NC_060126.1, read on the forward strand.
AGGAAATGTACACAATTAAACAAGACATTAGGTCACCACGTTCCATTTACTGTCACCTGCATTTGTCCTGTTCCCCATTGTTTTCATTAGTTTTCTCGGAAACTATTAAGAGAAGGAGGTACGTTCATGTGACGTTTTTCGTTCAAAATCACGAGTATACTCACCACTCGTAGCATATACCTTTCCTCCTAATCTTGTATCACTGAAGACCTCCCTGAAAGAATGGTTTTTATCAGGATTTCACAATTTCTCAGAAAGCCAAAAACGTTTCTTTCCTTTCGTGCTCTTTATTTACACGTTTTACTATGCACGATGTCCGCCCCTGGTAGCTGATTAGTCAGCGCGACGGAATGTTATACCTAACGGCCCGGGTTCGATTCCCAGCTGGGTCGGAGATTTTCTCCGCTTAGGGACTGGGTGTTGTGTTGTTCTTATCATCGTCATTTCATTCACATCGACACACAAGTCGCCGAAGTGATGTGAACTCGAAAGACTTGCACCAGGCGAACGGTCTACCCGACGGGAGGCCCTAGCCACACGGAATTTCCATTATCATTATGTATGATCAAGTAATACAGTATGTATTATAAAATAACATGTATTAAGCATATTTTACAATATTTAGAAAGTTATCTTAATTTGTGCGAATCTTTCAATCAAAGAAGGTTTCTTTTTCTATAAAAGTACATTTTTCTACATTGAAAAATGTTAATTTTCTTTTACACTGGCAAATACAATGTAAAGTATTAACAGAACATATTATCTGACATGCAGACGTAATACAATGCACTTATTTAATTAACCTCCAAACTAAAAAACTGGTTTTATATACGATAAAAATACTGAGAAAGAAAAAATTAAACATATGAAAAATAAACTGTTCACTCAGAAGGTTGTTGTTGTTGTTGTGGTCTTCAGTCCTGAGACTGGTTTGATGCAGCTCTCCATGCTACTCTATCCTGTGCAAGCTTTTTCATCTCCCAGTACCTACTGCAACCTACATCCTTCTGAATCTGCTTAGTGTATTCATCTCTTGGTCTCCCTCTACGATTTTTACCCTCCACGCTGCCCTCTAATACTAAATTGGTGATCCCTTGATGGCTCAGAACATGTCCTACCAACTCAGAAGGTATCCCACATAAAATTCCCTGTATTGTATATCAGGATATTTTCGCATACTAAACACGTCCCTGTTTTGTCTGCCGATAAAGGAAGAAGTTCTTTATACAATAAATGACAACACACAACAGGTACACGGACGTTAATGAGAGGCTGTTTTTTTCCAGAGAATAGTGACGTACCCAAGTGTGATGACCGAAATTGAATCAGGTGCATTGATATGCAAACATGTAACTAGTAATTCTCAACTTTTGGTCACACTTCATGATTCCTTCAAGAACGTTGACAGCAACAAAGTCATTCTGGCTCATTTCCTTTATAATGAAGGTGTTGTTAAACAAGCTTCATATCTTACAAACTAACATCCACAAGCAATCGTAACATCTGTAAGCCTTCTTTTTTCCCGATTAATGCACGGTCCCACGGCAGGAAGCTATGTCCCAAAACTATAAACTTTTGTACTACTGTTGTAAAGTGTCCTGTCAAAACAAAGTAGTTGTACAAAAGTAATTTAACCCCTTGTTGTTTCGCCCAAACCAACGCCAAGACCAGTCAGTTATTCTAGCGTACAATTCTTACGTTATAATTATATACACCGTTCTTGAACATATCAGAATTGGTGTAGCTTTTTCAGACACGTCATTACCAGCTGTAAAAATGTAAGATTTTCTACTGTTCTTCGAGCTTTACTTGACGTACTGCTTCCAGCTTGATGGATCTGTTTTCCTCTCTATGCTTTTATTTAACGATACAATATCCCTTGTAGTGAAACTTATATCAGCAACATCCGACGTGTTCATTGAAACACAACGTTCTTCCAGGATGGTCAACTTTACAATTACAAATAGCTCAACATCTAAAGAGCCGTTGCCATGGTAACATGTCTCTTGTGATCTGTCACTCGATACCAATCAAAACTCTGTATTGTAAAAAAAAAAAAAAAAAAAAAAAAGACATCTTCTTTGAGGGAGAACTTCAACTGTTGTCATACCTCAAAGACCTCCGCCAGCACATCCGAACAGCGTGCGGAAGTTTGAGGGTAGGGTTCATATCGTGGCGGCGGCGGCAGGAACAGCTGCTGTGCGACACAGTTGGGTGTTAGCGGGATGAGTGAGTCCCAGCGAGCGGGAAGCCCGCAGGCTGGCCAGTGGGACGGGAAAGCAGGCGAGTGCAGTGTGATTGCATTCACGTGTCGCCCGCCTACCTGCCAGATAAGGCGACACCTGCCACGGCGCCCCGGGCTGCGCTGAGCTGAGCTGAGCAGAGCTCTTCAGTGTGTTGCAGGCGCCGCAGAGCCCAGCCAGCCTCGCACGGCGCCCACAACAATGCCACCTGTCTGACGAAACGGATCGTGTAGTATTCTTTCACTGGCTCCCATATCTAACCCAGCGTTTCTAGAACTGTGTTCCGTGGACCTTCAGGTTTCCGTGGATATCATAAAAAATCAAGATTAATGGGTTTCCAGAAATACCGAAGCTTACGGCACCATCCCGAGTTTACCGAAATCTGCGATTCCACCTTCTTTTTCATGGCATTGTTTATTCTGACTATGGTTGTATAGCACGAGGTTAATGACCTTTACATAAGTACGCTACACTATGAAGTATTTACGATCTTATACGCTTTTTCAAATTCATTTTCAAAATAATAACACATTTTTGCGAACTTTTATGTAAAAACTTTCGTAGTAATTCCTAAACGCCGGCCGCGGTGGTCTAGCGGTTCTGGCGCTGCAGTCCGGAACCGCGGGACTGCTACGGTCGCAGGTTCGAATCCTGCCTCGGGCATGGGTGTGTGTGATGTCCTTAGGTTAGTTAGGTTTAAGTAGTTCTAAGTTCTAGGGGACTTATGACCTAAGATGTTGAGTCCCACAGTGCTCAGAGCCGTTTGAACCAGCCAATTCCTAAACATCAACACTACGTGGCTCTCTGGACCATCTTCAGATTTTGAATGGTTTTCTCATGAAATGTCCAAGTCTCAGTGACGTACATCAAAACTGCTAATTTACGTTGATTCCAAATTTTCTGTCTCCCACATATAGGAAACGTAATTTTCAAAATTGTGTTTAGCTATTTCTATGAATTACTGTCAATTGCAGAAGTTTTGTCTATAGTATTTTGGTCTTATTGTAAGCGTTTTTCTAGACTACTTTCAAATTTGCTGTTAGTCTCTTAATTAGCTGTTTAAAGGTGCCTGCACTAAAGATTCGTATTTTAAGATATTTGATATAATGCAAGCGACACTGCACAAATACTACGCCTAGGGCATCTCTTGTTTACCGTAATGCCAATAACAATTTCTTTTAAAATCTGTGCCAGAGGCAAGCACCTCTGGCTTGCTCGCTAATTCTGCCTCACCTGTCTCATATCCAATTGCGTTCATGTAAGAGAGATACAGACACTAGGCAGTCTGCAGTCCCGCTATGTGTTGAGAAATCTATGCCCAAATCTCTTTCAAAACATTCCCAAGTAAAACATTCCTTTATCACTTCCTGGAGATACCACGGAAAATACGTGTACAAGTGTCAGTTTTGTTTCTTTAAGGACAGCATGTTCAGTTCTGTTTCCGAGGAAGTCCCGAAATCTATCACAAATTTGGTCTGATAATTATTTAACTTGTATTTTGTTCACTAAATGAACGATCTGAGATTTAGTCAGCTCGTATTCTGAGTACTGTCACTGGAGAACTTCTAAGCTCGACGTTAACGGCCGAGAGGGCAGTGTAATGAACATGTGCCTTGTACTACTGATAACTCACAGAACATCTAAATTGAGCATTCCCAAGTAAAACCACGGCTCTAACATTAAATGATCGAGCAGTAACCAACTGTACACCGTGCTATAAACCCTGTTTCCTTCACATTTACGTCTGTTCAAAGTAATATACGTGAATCACTCCAACTTTCCTCAGAGAGACTGTGAGATGCTAACGGGATTCCACAGGGTTCTGTACTTAGTTCATGACAACATACACCAGACTCCACTTCATTCCACATTCTACAATTTATATGTTCAGTGAGCTATCAGTAGTAGGCCTACGAGGCACATGGTCATTACACTGCCCTCTCGGCCGTTAAAGTCGAGTTTAGGAATGAGAGACGCCATTCCAGTACTCCAGCGACAGTACTCAAAATACGAGCTGACTAAATCTCAGATCGTTCATTTAGTGAACAAAATACAAGATAAATAATTATCAGACCAAATTTGTGATAGATTTCAGGACTTCCTCGGAAATAGAACTCAACATGCTGTCCTTAAAGAGACAAAACTGACACATTTAAACGTAATTTCCGTGGTACCTCCAGGAAGTGATAAAGGACCGTCACTGTTTTCAACAGATGTAAAGCACTGAAAACAGTATGAACTGTACGCATCCGCCTGGAGCGATCGAAAACTAATTTTAGGAAAAGAAGGCAACAAGGCTGAAATTCACTGAAAGAATTTTAGGGAAATGTCATTGATGCAGCATTTACAGATTGCAAAAAGTTGTGCTGAACAATCCGTGTTTGAAAGGTAGAAAATTTTATCGTCTGGGAAGAAATCACAAAATGTGTCCCACACAGTTCAATTTTGGGTCCAGTCCTATTACTCGTATCTGTATGTAAATGACCTTCTACTTAATAGTCAACAAGCAGAACTGGTACTTTTTGCAGATGATACTAGTGTTATAACAAAACCCATTACGTGGAAAGCGACAAGAGAGATTATATTTATTTATTTATTTCAAAGGTTTATTAAGTGGTTCTCTGATAATGAACTCTCCCTTAATTTTGAGAATACATACTATGTTCAGTTCTCTGAAACAAATAGTCGTATCAATAATTAATGTAGCTCATGGCCAGGAAACAGTAAATGGAGTAGAATACTTCAACTTTTTTGCAGTGTTGTTGAACACTTCAGCTGAACGAAGCTTATTTCTTACCTTCTCAAACAATTAAGTTCAGCTAATTTTGCTCTTTGTGTCATTGCCAATCCTGAAACAAATGAATTAAGCTCCCGACACATTTTGCACATTTTCACTCAATAACCTCTTATGAAATAATTTTCTGGGGTAACTCATGACTTAGAAAAAACCGATTGTTCAAAAGCGGGCAGTAAGAATAATATGTGGTGTTCACCCACGGTCGTTATGTAGATACCTTGTAGATACATGTAGCTACATGTAATCTGGCTGCTAGGTAAATTCTTGTTTTGTCAATTTTGTTTATGACAAGAGCGGCTAGGCTTCACTTAATCTAATGTAGCATCATGCGTTGTAACAAGGCCCACTACTTTAGAAGAAGACATTTTTACAAATATCGAAATGTAAGTCAAAAGCTTATAAACCTTTATTTGCAACTGGTTGGAAGATTTTTCAACATCTTCAAAAATGCGTCACACGATCTTAGTATCAACGTGAGATCGCACAAATATGTTATCCGAAGCAACTTCAACAACTGATTGCTTCTTTCTGCGTAATTGCGCTTCATACACTCGTTCGCTTGTTGCTACCTCAAAAACCGATCGCAGGCTGCCTCGCAACATCGTACGTCATCCGAGGCAATTTTTCAAAAGTTTCCGTCTTAACACGAGATCAGATTTTATACACGGATCCATGTAATACGTCCTCGGAAACCGATCGTAGATCGGCCGTGAGCTTATCTTAACAGTTTGGCGTCTGCCCTCTCAGGGCGCACTTGTGACTGGTCCATTCTTTCCATCAATAAGCACTGACAGTAACAAACATTTGTAATTACCATTTCCTGATCAACAGAGTGATTATTATTACCGAGTTTTCAGTGAAAGTAACATCTTAAGCACGGTCAGGGTTGTATATTAACATTTAAATAGTAAATATAAATAATAAAACCTTCCCTATTTGGCGCCCAGCGTTGGAGGTGAATCCCCACTACCTGCCTCTGCTCCAGTGAGATACGGCTCCAGCTTGCCCAGCAATTCTCACGCTATGTGCCCACCTGGCACGTGATTCGATGAGTGCTGCCTTGTGATTCTGCCTCTTCTCTGGCCTCTCGTAACAGTATTTTCCCAAATTGTACATTAAACCATAGCACCATGTCATAAGCGCGGGATTCCACAACATTCCGATAAACGAATCGTTCAAATGATAAAAAAAATGGCTCTGAGCACTATGGGACTTAACTTCTGAGGTCATCAGTCCCCTAGAACTTAGAACTGCTTAAACCTAACTAACCTAAGGACATCACACACATCAATGCCCGAGACAGGATTCGAACCTGCGACCGTAGCGGCAGCGCGGTTCCTAACTGTAGCGCCTAGAACCGCACGGCCACTCCGGCCGGCGTTCAAATTATCTATGGAACATGAAACGAACTAACTAACTAACTAACTCCAAGAGAGAAATGACTTGCAACAGGACTTAAAGACCAATTCCTGAGTGTAGATTATCCGCCTGGTGCCCATACCAAGTTGGATTAACAGAAGAGGTTGAAAAGATACATCGAAAAACGGCAAGTTTCGTCACGGGAGTGTCCAGTAATTGCGAGAGCTTTACGGAGATTCCCAGCAAACTGTAGTGGCAGACGCTACGAGAGAGGCGTGATGTATCACGGAAAGGTTTGCTGTTGACATTCCAAGAGATTACGCTTCAAGGAGATCCGGACAACATGTTACTTCCACCAAAATACGTCTCGCGAAATGACCGCTGCGAGGAAATCGGAGAAACTAGTGCTGATACGGAGGTTCACCGCCATTTCTTCCTCCCACGCGCACAATTCCCGGATAGAAAAGTGGAGGGGGAAACAGAAGTACCCCCCGCCACACGCCGTGAGGTGGCTTGTGAAGGACAGAAGTAGATGTAGAGTCTCAGTTGTTCTTACAAGGCTGAGTGGGGTCACGTCCCATGATCTCATCAAAGATCGAAACATGATCTTTTATAGAACAGTCAGCTTCACCCTGACTTACATACAAATCGCCGTTTAAATAATTTTACATCCATATTTCGCACATACGCTTCGAAAGACACAGACAGGGAGAGGGGAGAGGAGAGGCAGAGAGAGAGAGAGAGAGAGAGAGAGAGAGAGAGAGAGAGAGACGCAGGTACAAACTCGATCGTAGTCTCGCTTGTACAGCTACAGGGTCGTACAGTTGTCTGACGGCAGTGTGCGGTGATGTCAGCCCGTTTATCTGTCGACAGTGTTTACTTCTGGTCTCTGCGAAGACGATGCGTCGCAACCTGCTACAAGGTCACCAGCTCGTAATAACTCGCGCGTTGTCGTTCATTGGCGACAATGAAGAACGAAGTACACACAGCTGGTAACTACGACACACTCACTCGACAAAGCGAACTTTAGACCATGTCGTAGAGACAGCTTACATTGGTCGTGTCACGATTCGATTAAAAGCAGAGCGCGTTTCATCTCACAGTGCGGTATGAAAAGCGATTTCGGAAAATGTGTTAGAGGGGACCCGCGAGGGCTTGTTGTTAATTATTTTTACTCACGATGAGAAGGAGAAAGGAGTGTAACAGTGATGCAAAAGCTGACAGAACTTGCAAGTCAAATTAAGTCGATGGTGAACAAATTATGGAATGAGGGACACGACGGTGACCGAGCGGGGTTCAAATACCTACCCAAAAAAAAGAAGGCGCAAAATACACATAATAAAAATTTAGTTCACGATGTAGTGGTGATTATAATTGCTGGATCTTTTGTCCGAAGACACGCTAACAGAACCGACACAAATCAGCTCTGTTCACTTCTAGCTCTGTTGCGTATAGTATGGCCTGTAATTTTTTCTTCTGTCCTAATAATCCTGTACATCAAGAACCAGACGGGTTTCGCTGTGACTGTTAAAGCATCATAAGTGATGAGTGTGACGCAGTTTGCAAAGATAATTAGTTTCAAAACTTTGATTCTTATAGTTTTGTTTACGAATAAGGAGATTCCTACAAGTTGCTTACGGTGTGTCTTGCTCTTTTGTACCGAACTGTTGACTACCACTTTTTCCCCTTGTTCCTAGCAGAGGTTGTGGTCGAAAAAAGCTAGGTTTCACTTCCGCTACTCCCTTTTACCGATATTTTGAAGGCTAACTACTCCCTAACTGCCTATTGTTTTCAGGCAGTTCATTTTAATTTCGTAAAACTCCTATAACTTGATTTCATGCAAGTTATTTGGTAGCTACACTTGTTTTTCACTCAGCACGGAGCTGCTGTGAGTTAATTCGTTTTAGTGAGCGTTGTATATTGTGGCATCGCTTCATTTTTATTTTATATTTCTGTTTCACGCCTACGTTCCTCCAAACCTACAAACCTTACTTTTCTAAATACTGCTATTGAGGTTTTCGCATTATCCATAATCCAGTACTAGCAATTAGTCGTGTAACCAGGAACCTGAGTATGTTTAGAATAGGTACTTCTCATTTAGTGATAAATGATATGAAAACGGTTACCTCATCTCCACTGACTGTGTACAGGAGAAAAAAATATAAAAATGATACATTAAATACACTAAAGTAATGACGCATCAGTGAGATAAAACTCCCTCAGCAAATCATGAGATGTCTCGCGAAATTTCGCACTGGTTGTTTCGTGGATGTTTAGGACGTGAACTACATTTGTAGCTTCACATGTTAATAGAAGAGCTATATTCGATATAATATGTTCAATATGAAAATATATTACCGCTAAACGAGGGCCATGATAAAACGGAATTAGTCATGCCGCATTAGCTGTGCTTCCTGGGGAAGGGGTGCCAAATGAACTAAGTTACAATGTAAACATGGCACACTTTCTGTCTGTCACTGAATCCCAACCATGTCATTAGCTTTCAAACTTGCGCATTTTATTAAGTACCAAAGATTCTTGTGGAAAGGATTGTTAGAAGCTCTTAGTTTCATTATGTTTTCTAGGAATCTGACGCTGTCAGAAGAGTCTTCGTTCATTTACAGAATTACTGTAGTTGCAACGGATTAAGAGTTCACGACCAACACCTACTGCCTTATATGAAAATTATCTCGCAAACGAGAAACTGGAGTTGGTTACAAATTGATAGAATGAGGGGAGGGGAGGCGAAATGTTAAGAGTGTTAAAGTGATCAAGCTAGAGCTTACGAAGCTCTGCACAAATCGTGCTACGGAAGAAGTGACATACAATCGTCATTGCTTGGTTCTAAGTCTAGATTTAGCAGTATTGAATGTCATGAATGTTATTTACACATATTGACACCGATAACGGTACCTAAACCTCTGTCGTGGAAACTGCAAATACAAGGTATGGTAATAAAAGAACGGAACTGCTTCTGTCACAGAGTAATTACGTATGCGGGATAGGTGAACGACAGCCGACCGGAGTGGCCGAGCGGTTCTAGGCGCTACAGTTTGGAACCGCGCGACCGCTACGGTCGCAGGTTCGAATCCTGCCTTGGGCATGGTTGTGTGTGATGTCCTTAGGTTAGTTAGGTTTAAGTAGTTCTAAGTTCTAGGTGACTGATGACCTCAGCAGTTACGTCCCATAGTGCTCAGAGCCAATTTGAACCATTTAGGTGAACGACAAATAGACAAATAGCTGTGAAGCGTTAAGTCTTCTCAGTTGAATGCAGCAACTCTGGTGCCTGTAGATAAATCAATGCGACGTTCGTGTGATAGATTTCATTATGTTTTGGCACAAAAATGATCAGAGTAATAGTAAAGAACGCAGTGTCGATAAGTTCAACATATGACTTGGAAAAACTGTTACTGAAACCTATCTGTCACTAACAGAAGTGTAAGGTGAGAACTGTTTGTCATATACTCTAGTTTTTGAGTGTTTCAAGTGTTTCCAAGATGGCCGAGAAGACGCTGAAGAAGACTCACGCCCCGGTCGCCCTTCAGTGTATAAAACGGATGAAAATATCGAAAAATTAGGTAATCTTATTCATTTGACCGTAGGTTGAGTATTCGATTGATTGCTGAAACATTATGAATTAACAAGGAATGCGAAGGCAGATTTTACATAACCAATTAGCATGAGGAAAGTGTGCGCGAAACTGGTGCCGAAAATTGTCACGCTCGATGAAAAAGAAGTTCGTGAAGATGTTTGTATTGACACTTTTAATACCAGTTAAAATGATCCTAACTTCTTGGGAAGGACAATAACACGCAACGAATCTTAGTTTTCACTTATGATCTAGAAACCAAAGGCCAGTGCACGCACTGGAAGGCCCCAACTTCACACTACCCGAAAACGCTCGAATGAGCAGATCAAGATTCAAAGAGATGGTGATTTATTCAGAATTTAGAATTTCATATCTTTACTGTATTCCTGAAGGTCAAATTATTAATCAACATTACTATTTTGAGGTTCTTGCTCAACTTCGTGCGAAATTAGAAATAACTAACCGAACTATGGAAGAGTAAGTCATAGTACTGCATCAAGACAACGCACTGGCTCATACGGCATTGTCTGTTAAGAGGTTTCTAGCGAAGTGCAGCGTCCCAGTGTTAGAAGACCCATTTTATTTGACGGACCTAGCATCACCTTTCATCTGTTCTCCAAAGCCAAATTTGCATTAAAAGAAACAATATTTCAATTCGTTGAAGCAGTGAAAAAAGGAGCGGCACGCGTCATCAAGGAGTTCACAGAAGAAGACTTCCAGCACCTTTTTCGTCAATAGAAAACTCGCATGTTGCGTTGTAGCGATAAACGAGAGGAGTATATTGAGGGTGACAGTAACTAAATACACTGAAGAGCCAAAGAAACTGGTACACTTGCCGAATATCGTGTAGGTCCCTCACGAACATGCAGGAGTGCCGCAACTTGACGTGGCATGGACTCGACTAATGTCTTAAGTAGTGCTGGAGGGGATTGTCACCATGAATCCTGCAGGGCTATCCATAATCCGTAAGAGTACGAGGGGGTGGTGATCTCTTCTGAACAGAACGTTGCAAGGCATCCCAGATACGTTCAGTAATGTTCGTGTCTGGGGAGTTTGGTGGCCAGCGGAAGTGTTTAAACTCATATGAAAGTTCCTGGAGCCACTCTGTATCAATTCTGGACGTTTGGTGTGTCGCATTGTCGTGCTGGAATTGCCCAAGTCCGCCAGAATGCACAATGGACATGAATGGATGGAGGTGATCAGACAGGATGCTTACATAAGTGTCACCTGTCAGAGTCGTATCAAAACGTAGCAGGGGTCCCATATCACTCCAACTCCACACGCCCCACACCATTACAGAGCCTCCACCATCTTAAACAGTCACCTGCTGACATGCAGGGTCCACGGATTCATGAGATTGTCTCCATACCCGTACACGAAACGAGACTCGTCCGACCAGGCAACATGTTTCCAGTGCCGGCCGGTGTGGCCGAGTGGTTCTAGGCGCTACAGTCTGGAACCGCGCGACCGCTATGGTCGCAGGTTCGAATCCTGCCTCGGGCATGGATGTGTGCGATGTCCCTAGGTTAGTTAGGTTTAAGTAGATCTGAGTTCTAGGGGACTGATTACCTCACCAGTTAAGTCTCATAGTGCTCAGAGCCATTTGCACTATTTGTTACCAGTCATCAGCAGTCCAATGTCTGTGTTGACGGGCTCACACGAAGCGTAAAGCTGTGTGTCGTGCAGTCAAGGGTAAGCGAGTGGGCCTTCGGCTCCGAAAGTCCATATCGATGATTTTTCGTTGAATGGCTCGCACGCTGACACTTGTTGATAGCCAGGCATTGAAATGTGCAACAGTCTGCGGAAGGGTAGCACTTCTGTCACACTGAACGATTCTCTCTCCAGTCGTCGTTGGTCCCACTCTTGCAGGATATATCTCCGGCCGCAGCGATGTCGGAGATTTCCTGTTTTACCAGATTCCTGATAATCACGGTACACTCGTGAAAAGGTCGTATGGAAAAATCCACACTTCATTGCTACCTCGGAGATGCTGTGTCCCATCACCCGTGCGCGGACTACAGCACCACGTTCAAACTCAAATCTTGATAACCGACCACAGCGCCGTATTCTGCCCAGTTACATATCTCTGTATTTGAATACGCATGTCTATACCAGTTTTTTGACGCTACATTGTACGTATGAATTGCTATCAAATTTTTTAATCAATAGTCCCGTTATTTTATAGCCACACATGTGTCACACGTGTCTTTACTTACTAATCGACTTTCGAGACGGTGGAAGTATATTTAGCCTATATGTGGCGTTCCAATCAACTGTGGAGTTATTGCCATACCGTCATTCCGTTTAAATTAAAATCGTACATTAATGACTTTCAACTTCATATCTGTCCAGAACGCACTTTACAAACAAGAAGGGGGTCGTTATGATACTGGGGACTGGGGACTGAACCTTGTCACCACTTTACCCCTGTTTTGTCGCTCAGAGTAGCTCAGAGAAATCATTTTATGGAGAATTACTGGACGTGTGAGGTAAGAATTCTTTAGAGAGTGGAAAATGGTAACGTGAAGTAGGCGAGAGTAAGTAGGACGCAGTGCGTTGGCGGTAGCTCAGGGGCACGCTCTCCTCTCCTCTCCTCTCCTCTCCTCGAGATAAAGAGATGCGCGCAGCTGCGGCCTGCGAGTGCCACTGAATAATGCCGGCGGCGGGCTTCCCCGCAGCCAGGCGCCGCGCCTGGTGTAGTGCCGTAGCTTTCTAAAGTGACGCAACCGCAGCCACCGCAGGCGACGCTGTCTCTCGCGACGTTCGTTTGCCTTCTTCTAACACTGATCCTCCATGGAACTCACATGTACTCGGAGGTGACAAATGTCGTGGGATACCTCCTACTAACGTGTAGGATCTCCTTTTACGCGGCGTAGTGCAGCAAGTTGACGTGGTCTGGACTCAACAAGTGGTTGGAAGTCCCTAGCAGAAACACTGAGCCATGCTGTCTCTATATCTGTCCATAATTGCGAATGTGCAGCCGGTGCATTATTTTGTGTTCCGTAAACGTGGGACTTAAGTCGGCCGATCTGTGTGTCCAAACCATTCGCTCGAATTGTCTCGAATGTTCTTCAAACGAATCGCAAACAACTGTCGCCAAGTGACATACATAAAACTTCCATCGTTATTTGGTAAGTCCATGAAAGGCTGCAAATAGTCTGTGCATAACCGAGAACCTAGGGTCGTGCCGGCCGGCGTGACCGAGCGTTTCTTGGCGCTACAGTCTGGAACCACGCGACCGCTACGGTCGCAGGTTCGAATCCTGCCTCTGGCACGGATGTGTGTGATGTCCTTAGGTTCGTTAGGTTTAAGTAGTTCTAAGTTCTAGGGGACTGATAACCTCACATATTAAGTCCCATAGCTCTCAGAGCCATTTGAAGCATTTTTGAACCTAGGGCAGCAGCTCCGTTACGGAGCCACCAACAGCTTGCACAGTGCCTTGTTGTCACCCTGGATCCATGCCTTCCTGGGGTCGGTGCCACACTCGAATTCACCATAAATTCTCACCAATTGAAATCGTGACTCATCTGACCTGGCCACCTGTTTTTCTGTCGTCTAGTGTACAACGAATATGGTCAAGAGCCCAGAAGCGATGCAGACGATATTGTACTGTTAACAAAGGCACTCGCGTCGGTCGTCTTCTATCATAGCCCATTAACGACAGATTTCGGCGCACTGTCGTAACCATACGTTCGTCGTAGGGCCCCACTGATTTTTGCCGTTATTTCAAGCAGTGTTTCTTGTGTGTTAGAACTGCCAACTCTACGCAAACGCCACTGCTGTCGGTCGTTAAGTGGAGGCAGTCGGCCACTGCGTTGTTCGTGGTCAGAGGATCTGCCTGAAATTTGGATTTCTCGGCACACTCTTGGCACTGTGGATCTCGGAATATTGAATTCTCTAACGATTTCCGACAGTAACATTCGGAGGCGGTGATATTATGGTGTGGTCGTGTTTTTCAAAAAATGGTTCAAATGGCTCTGAGCACTATGGGACTTAACATCTGGGGTCATCAGTCCCCTAGAAGTACTTAAACCTAACTAAGCTAAGGACATCACACACATCCATGCCCAAGGCAAGATTCGAACCTGCGACCGTAATGGTCGTGCGCTTCCAGATTGAAGTACCTATAGCCGCCCGGCCACTGCGGCCGGCGTGTTTTTCATGGAGGGGGCTTGCACTGCTTGTTGTTTTGCGTGGCACTAACACAGCACAGACCTACACTGATTTTTTAAACAGCTTCTTGCTTCCCATTGTTGAAGAGTAATACGGGGATTGCATCTTTCAACACGATCGTGCTCCTTTTCATATTGCACGGCCTGTGGCGGAGTCGTTACACGACAACATCCCTGTAATGAACTGACCTGCACAGATTCCTGATCTAAATCCTATAGAACACCTTTGCGATGTTTTGGAACGCCGACTTCGTGCCAGGCCTCACTGACCTACATCGATACCTCTCCTCAGCGCAGCACTCCGTGAAGAATGGACTGTCATTCACCAAGAAAGCTTCCAGCACCTGATTGAACGTATGCATGCGAGAGTGGAAGCTGTCATCATGGCTAAGGGTGGGTCAACACCATACTGAATTCCGGCATTACCGACGAACGGCGGCACAAATTTTAAGTCATTTTCAGCCAGGTGTCCGGATACTTTCGATCATACAGTGTATCTATGCATTCACCTTCGAATTAGATGCTTTGTTTCCATTAATTACAAAACATTAGGTATGTGTGCTACAATAAAAAACTTTTTATACACCGAAGAGTATAGGTATGTTACAAGAGCACCTGCTTAATAACTCTGTAACGCAATACAGAAGCGATTCTACGTGGCACGAATTCGACAAAGTCTCTGGAGGATATCCGGCGGTCTGTGGTGTATGTTGCGTATGACTTCATACACAGCAGTAAGGAGTAAAGCAGGACAGGAGTATAAATGGTTAGTAAATAAGTTAACACAGAAAACAGAAGATTTGCTTAACTTGTATTTCTCCAAATGTATTAACAATTATTATTAATAATGCAGCTAGAAGTAGAGCCCAGCTGTCACAATGTCAACCAGGATGAGATTCTCTGAACAAAGAAAAAGAACCCTGGTGTTGAAACCGTGACTAGGCGGCGTCTGTGTAGCTTCACATAGCGTAGCTTTAAATGCAAGTGGGCTGTGTGTGTCTAACGCCGGACGTTCTGAATCGCGGCAACAGAGCGCACTCGTGGTACGGAGGCGTCGGAGGTGTCGCACAGTGGATGTGCAGTGTACTGTTTCTCCTGGGTGGTCTTGGGTTTAAAAAAAATGTAAACTAAAGATTACGATAAATTTTATAAAGAACCGAAAAGTTACGCCAAGGAAGAAGAGATAGAACTACAATGAATATGTTATTCCATGGACTCTTGCGCTTCTATTCATGAACTATCTTTCCTTTGTCATTCGCTTATCTTATCTGCTTGGATTCGGACCTAAGAGGACGTTATTGTGTAAAGCTCATCTTGCTGTACCAACTCATAATGTAAGTTGTACTTAAAACCAGAAAAATTTAATGGTTATTTTGTCAAAAGAATTTGTCTACGCGGTCAATCAATTTGTAATCTGATACCGGGATTGTCCTAAGTAGATATGAGCCTTAACAAAGAATTTTCATTGTTGGGCGCCATCTTAGAAATAGCCCATCTACGAGACGTGCCGTCGGTTAGAACAATTAACTTCCTTGCAGATCCTACGAGCCCGGCGACCGCTGATAATAATTTAACAATTTTTACTTACAGCTTTTCTTTATATAACGAGATAACATCCCAGGCAGAAAAGGTCTGCTCACAGGATTCCAGTTCCATTATAGGATTTCATTTGTAGATGCTACTCTTGTGTATTGGGGAATCGAGACGAAACCACGATATTAAGTTACGTATCGCAGTAGTTTATATCGAACAGACTTGTGAAATATTCTCTGGTGCAATAAGCACACGACTTTTCACAAGCCTGGAATAATATCTGTGGTGTTGGGTAAAGAAGAAAGGACAGTTAACAATCGACGATTACGTAACTACCCTGGGAACTGAGCTAGTTTATTAATTACTGATCTGTGTCGGGCTAACTTAAAAGGTATTGCACTATTAAGAACATTCTTGTGAGTCATTTTCAGAAAAGTGTTTTCAACCGCTACTATTAAGTCAGTAAGAATACGATTACACTGGCAGACTGCCGTATACTTTTTATATATCACTGTTTTTTTATATTTTTACACTACAGCAGGACGTGCACTGTTGGGTCCGCCATATCTCGCACTACCGCTATCGGCATCAGACGGAAACTTGCAGTCTCGTAACCAACAGTGAGACGCCCCTGTAGTGATATCGATATGTGACAACCACAGTGTCTACACACGGATCACGCAGTTCCCCTATATTCAAGGTCAGTAGTTTGTGGGTGCACAGCTAATGCCCATAGCGTTCCAGATATGTTCCACCAGATGCAGGTCACGCTAATTTGGTGAGTTCACTATCACACTACTCAAACCACTGTAGTACGATTCTGTCCTTGTGACACGAACAGTTATCCGGCTAGAAAATACCACCACCGTTGCGGAAGACGTCAAGCAGTTGCTCTGCAGTAATGTTCATGTAGTCCACACCTCTCATTACTACCATAAATCCCATGATAGTCCAATGCACAACCTCCACAGCATAACTCCTGTTCCGGCGTAACGCCAACCGCTGGCGCGACGATCAAGAGCGGAAGAACAGAGAGGGCTGTGAGACGACGTCAGACAATAGTACGCTGACAGACCCCTGGTTTTTTTTTTTTTTCCTTTGTTGTATTTCGATTCCCCCCCCCCCCGAAGGGGGCGGGCTGGCAGTAGCTTAGTATGCCGCTCTTCAGCCTACAGACTTTGTTTTAAGAAGGTGAAGATGATATATAATAAAAAACAGGGGATAAAATCGAAGACTTAAAGGGTGACATGGCGAAAAAAATCGTGGAACTTAAAACATAGAACAAAGGGATGATGATGCTAATAAAAATACATACGAAGCAGACAGGTAAAATAATAGACAGACAATTAAAAAAAAAACACGGCGACAGTCAGGTTTCTGTTCGCAAAGGACATAAAATTGGTACCCAGCGACAGCATGGTTTCTGTTCGCAACACGGGAAAAGATGAAACAACACTGAACACTCACTGGAACACTGCACTAAAATATGACATACCACAGCCGAGAGCACGTGGGGGAAACTGGACAGATGAGGGGAAGATAAAAAAAGGGAGGAAGGTGAGGAAAAGCGAAGGGTGGAGGGGGGAAAGGATGAAGACCCATAAGAGGGGTGGGGGTTGCTGGGCAGACGCGACAGGGAGTGGGTAAGCCAGAGGACAGGAATACAAAGGGACTCGGAGGGGGGGGGGGGGGGGGAGAAGGGAGGTAGGGACAGGTTACGTGGGAAGAAACACAGGATGGAAGGGGTGAAGAGGGAGCCCAGGGAAAGGATGGAGGAAAGGAGGTGGGGGAGTTGAGGATGAGAGTTGATAGGAGGGATAAATGGAGGGTGAGAGGGCATCATCTGGGAGGGGGAGTTGATGGAAGCTACCTTGGGAAAGGAGATGAAGGGTGTAGAGATGGAGGGTAGGGGGGACACAACAGTGAAGACGTGGCAGGGGGCGGGGATGGGAGAGGAGAGGAGCAACCAGGGGGTGAGGGGGAACAGACCCTGTCTAGGCCACGAGAATACAAGCGCAGCTCCCCCTGGCCGCGGCCCGAGTTGACGTAGAGCCGACCGACGAACGTTACAGCAGTGACTTACAAACTGTATTCGTTCACTTGAATTACGAATTATATACAGGGTGGTCCATTCATAGTGACCGGCTCAAATACCTCACGAAATAAGCATCAAACGAAAAAACTACAAAGAACGAAATGGCGCTATGGTTGCCCCGCTAGATGGCGTTGCCATAGGTCTACCAGATATCAACTGAGATTTTTTAAATAGCAACCCCCATTTTTATTACATGTACGTGAATGTTTTAGTTGGACAACTTTTTTCGCTTTGTGATAGACAGCGCTGTAATAGTCACAAACGTATAAGTACGTCGTATCACGTAACATTCCGCCAGTGCGGACGGTATTTGCTTCGTGATGCATTACCCATGTTAAAATGGACCCTTTACCAATCGTGGGAAAGGTCGATATCGTGTTGATGTATGGCTATTGTGATCAAAATGCCCAACGGGCGTGTGCTATGTATCCTGCTCGGTATCCTGGACGACATCATCCAAGTGTCCGCACCATTCGCCGGAAGTTACGTCATTTAAGGAAACAGGTAGTCTTCAGCCACATGTGAAACTTTAGCCACGACCTGCAACAAATGATGATGCCCAAGTAGGTGTTTTAGCTGCTGTCGCGGTTAATCCGCACATCAGTAACAGATAAATTTCGCGAGAATCGGGAATCTCAAAAACGTCGGTGTTGAGAATGCTACATCAACATCGATTGCACCCGTACCACATTTCTATACAGCACGAATTGCATGGCGACGACTTTGAACGTCGTGTACAGTTCTGCCACTGGGCACAAGCGAAATGACGGGACGATGACAGATGTTTTTCACGCGTTCTATTTAGCGACGAAGCGTCATTCACCAACAGCGGTAACGTAAACCGGCATAATATGCACTATTGGGCAACTGAAAATCCACGATGGCTGCGACAAGTGGAACATCAGCGACATTGGCGAGTTAATGTATGGTGCAGCATTATGGGAGGAAGGATAATTGGCCCCCTTTTTTTAATGGCAATCTAAATGGTGCAATGTATGCTGATTACCTACGTAATGTTCTGCCGATGTTACTACAAGATGTTTCACTGCATGACAGAATGGCGATGTACTTCCAACATGATGAATGTCCGAAACATACCTCGCGTGGGGTTGAAGCGGTATTGAGTAGCATATTTCATGACAGGTGGATTGGTTGTGGATGCACCATACCATGGCCCGCACGTTCACCGGATCTGACGTCCCCGGATTTCTTTCTGTGGGGAAAGTTGAAGGATATTTGCTATCGTGATCCACCGACAACGCCTGACAACATGCGTCAGCGCATTGTCAGTGCATGTGCGAACATTATGGATGGCGAACTACTCGCTATTGAGAGGAATGTGGTTATACGTGTTGCCAAATGCATTGAGGTTGACGGACATCATTTTGAGCATTTATTGTATTAATGTGGTATTTACAGGTAATCACACTGTAACAGCATGCGTTCTCAGAAATAAGTTCACAAAGGTACATGTATCACATTGGAACAAGTGAAGTAAAATGTTCAAACGTACCTACGTTCTGTATTTTAATTTAAAAAAACCTATCAACTGTTTGTCTAAAATTGTGAGCCATATGTTTGTGACTACTACAGCGTGATCTATCACAGAGAAAAAAGTGGTCCAAGTAAAACATTCATATTTCTTTACGTACTACACGATTATGTAATAAAATTGGGGGTTCCTATTAAAAAAAAAAAAACCTGCAGTTGATATCCGTTTGACTTATGGCAGCGCCATCTAGCGTGCCCAACCACAGCGCCATCTGGTTTGCCCCTTCAAGCTAGACAAGTTTCGTTCTTTGTCGTTTTCCGTTTGACGCTTTTTTCGTGAGATATTTGGTCTGGTCACGATCAATAGACCACCCTTTATACTGAAGAGCTTGCCATGTTTGTCTGGCTCCCCTTGCTTACGACACATCTATATCTCACAAAGTTACGAATTGTAATCATTTCCTTTTGTAATAAACTCCATAAATACGATTTGCCTGAATTGCTGTCTAGCGATCCGAGAAACCAGCTCTCCTAGGCATCTTGCATTAGACTAGTGGTCAGAACGTAACAATTCCACCCCCAACGGCCTGCACCCCTTGCACGGTGCATGCTTTAGCTTGGATGACGGCGTATCATGATGTGACCTCCGATCTTGTGTAAGAAGAAACCCCTCTTTTCGGACCAAGCGTTACTTTTATATTGATCCGCGGTTCCCTCTCGGTGATTCCGTGCCCACTGCGATCGTAACTGACGATGTTACCGGATCAACATGGAAAGATCTGCGGGTCTTCTGCCACAGAGCCTCACGTTCAAAAATGTGCGCAGAACAGTGTGCCTGCGCCAGCACTACCCTCTGTCGTCAGACCTGTCACAGACCGCCACCTGCCGTGCCTTACAGAGTGGGCAGCCATCCGACCTCCACGGCCTGAGGTGAGGCGTGGGCCCCCAGCGCTGCGTCCGCTACCCCAGGTTTCACCGTCCTTCAGCCACTTTCCACAGACGCTCATGACCAGCACGCGAATAGCCTGAACGGCTTCACCGCTTCAGAGGCGCCGAGCTCCAGAACAGTCCGCCCTATGTCACAGTGGATTTCCATATTATCATCGCTGGAACGATTTCCAATTCGTCTTCGCTCCGCTTATATACTTTTTACTGTGTGACGTACCCGTAGCACCAGCAGGCGGCAGTCAGACTCGCCGTGGGTGCTCATAACTTTTGGCTCAGGCTAGTGTTGTACTGGGTACTTTCACCAGAAGGCACTGTCTCAGTTCAGCTTACAAGGAAACGTTTCCCAAGGGTAGATAAACGATCTTGATTCAACTTGGCGGGTATGTAGAGGAGGCAAAATAATGAAAAAGATACTTTTTTTGTTCCTAGCCAGTTTCACTTTTAAGGGGGTAAAACACATCCGTAAAGGTAATAAGGCATTTTAGGTTTCGAGGGAATATCTTCGAAACAATTATATATGAAAATGTTTTTCGTAGAAAAGTTGATATGCAATTATTGTTCTCGAAAACCGTATAGCCAACTTTTCTAATAATTTGAAATTTTGCAAAATATCCCAGCACCACTAATTAATTCTGAGAAACAAAAACTTTTCTTGCAACATAAATTAAAGAAGCTTTCAAGTCAGATGTATCCCTGCGTAATAAAGCTAGATCCTGAAATACTATTTCTGGAAAATAATCTGTACGCAATGTGTTGTCACAGTGTTTTCAACAGACGTAATAAAAATATCTAAACATTCATTACTATTGAAATAATTTATTTTACTTGTATTTGTTTTCTTTTCTTTTTTTTTTTTAGTTGACCGTGTCACATACGTGTATTTGTTAATTGGAAATAATAAGACACTTATTATGGTGCAAAATCATTGAAATAATGATAATCTGTACAGAAATGCTTTTTTTTATTTTGAGCTTTTCCTCATTACAGAGGCTTATCTCCAATATAATAATTTCCTTGGAAATTACAATACAAACAATAAACGTTCTTAAACCATATTTTCAAAATATTCGTATAGGTGTTTCGATCTTGTGTGTCCTCTTCCTCTGCGCCCGTTCTCCTCACTGTGTGCTGTACATTTTGGAGACAGGTGGTCGTAGGTCGTCGTCTTCTTCTTCCCCCCTCCGGTTCCCACTCCAGTATCAATTTTGGTATTCTGGTTTTCTCCATTCGTCGTACATGCCCGTACCACTGTAATTTCTTCCTATCCATTACGTCATATATTCTTTCTTTTATTTCCATTCTCCTTATTATTTCGGTGTTCCTTATCTTTTCTTTCCTGGAGATTCTTGCCTACCTTCTCCAGAAGTCCATCTCTAGAGCTTGTAATTTTTTAATGTGCTTCGTGTTAATTGTCCAGGTCTCCGTTCCATACAGAACCACACTCTCTATTATGGATTTGTATATAAATTTTTTAGTTCTACTCATTACATTCCTGCTCCATAAGACTGAGTTAAGCATCCCAATGACCCTCTGTCCGCTACTAATTCTTTTATTGATTTCTGACTCTGATTTTCCCTCGATTTCTAAAATGGATACCAAATAACAGAAAGTGTTTATCTTTCTGATTTTCTTTCCTTTAATGTATAGCTCAACTGAATCATTGGTCAAGTATTCTGTTTTTGGGTAATTAATCTTCAAACCCCCAAGTTTTGTATGCTCGTACTAGTTGATTGCACATATAGTTAGCATCCTCCCCATGTTGTGCAACGACTACTTGATCATCAGCAAACAATAAATGATGTAGGTAAACTCCATCTCTTATTTCTAATCCCATACCATTACATTTACGAGACCATGTTGTAAGGCTAATATCTATATAGATTTTAAATAATGATGGTGATATGAGACAGCCCTGTAAAAGGCCTTTGCTTGTTCTAAATTTCTGTGAAAGTTTATTACATCTGTTGTATTTCTTCTTGGGTTCTAAATTTTTTTTCCAGTTTGTTTTTAATTACTTTCGCAAAAATTCTCATTAATGTGTTTGTAACACAAATTCCTCGATAGTTTTAACAAATTTTGCGATCCCCTTTCTTAAATATTGTATTAATGTTTTTTTACGTCATGGATATAAAATAAATTTCTTCACGTAATACACGGAGAAGATAATGTAAAACAAAATTCAGCAGGATTTCAAATCCTCACGGGTGATCGTCTAAATATCCTGGTTTGTATCAGGCATACTTCAGTACAATGGTAAGCCTTGACAAAGAGTATTGACTATGTACTAACGACTGCAGCTAGATTATATTGTTTCTCTAGTAGACATTGACATCATAATCATCCAACAGAGCTAGTCTGAAAGTTTCCTCACAAAGTTCTTCCAGCATCGCAGGCTGTATACGCTCCACGGCTGTACCTGTACCGTCGACCTCTTTGGGATCACCAGGTGAAAAAGTTCCTTGTCCTCAGGTACGATGGTCTAAGCGGTTCATTCACACTGGCCATCACAATCTGACACTAATGGAGATTTTGTTTTATATTGTCTTCCAACGGCGTATATTACGTGAAGAAATTTCGTTCATTTTATGAGCATGGTGCAAAAAAAGCGTTATATTTTGAGCATTTCTTTACTGCAATGATTTACGTATAACTTTCAGTTAACAAAATACACGTAAGTGAAACTGTAAACTAAATAATAAAAACGATAAATGTACAATGGAAAATAATAATCAAAAAAATAAGACTTACATGTTGTAAAATAAATAATTAGAATAGTAACGAATGTTTACATATTTTAATCAGGTATGCTGAAAATACTCCGGCAGCACATTGTGTACAGCTTATTTTCCAAAATGGTATTTCAGAATACAGCTTTATTACACAGGGATGTATGTGGCTTGAAAGATTCTTTAATTTATGTTGTAACAAGTCTCCATTTCAAAAAATTGATTAATGTTGGTGGGGTATTTTGTAAATTTCAAATTATTACAAAAGATGACCATATACTATCCAAGAACTTGATTTACATATCTACTTTTATACCAAAAACATTTTTCGTATATCATCGTTTCAAAGATATTCCCTCTAAACCTAACATGCAATATTACCTTCCGGGGTGTGTTTACCTCTTAAAAGATAAATTGAGCAAAAACAAAAAAATATGTATTGCACTATTTCCCCCCCCCCTTTACATACACGCCAAGTTTCATCATCTTGGTTATTAATAACCGCTTCAGCTGTATTTTGTCCTTTATTAATGCACCACTACCGGTTTCGTGGCGCTAAAAGCCACATCTTCAGGTGAAAATATTGTAATATCCACGCCTATATTTTATTCAGACTCATATTCGCGTTATGTGTGGAATTAACATTTTCGGGATATTAATAAAAAGGACTTCATCGATAATAAAATAATAAGTAATTATTGTCAATGACATAATTTAATATTCTGTAAGAAATTATATCTCAGACAATACCCATGGAAAAATATAATGAAATCTCCATCTTTTGTTGTCTATGATTCTTCTACAATAATCGTTCTTGTTCGAACTGTTGTACTGATCGGATGTGATTGATGTTTCGTAACACAGAGGTCTCTAAAAAACTGTATTATGTTGTTAAATAATATTTGAAAAATAGAGTTTCTGTGTCATTGGAATGACTCCTCTTTGTTTGGACTTTTATTTCACTATGATTCTCGTCCTATACAAATGTTAAGTTCTCTGATCACCTACAACGGAGCGTAGCCATTAGCGCTATTGATCTACAGCGCGGATTATTGGTAAACGCTGAATAATAAGCGATTAACATTGAGAAATACTTTTAAATGTTAATGCATATAGTGAAGATACAAAAAAAACTTAATATATATTATGATGTCCTTAGATTAGTTAGGTTTAAGCAGTTCTAAGTTCTAGGGGACTGATGATCTCAGATGTTAAGTCCCATATTGCTCAGAGCCATTTGAACCAGTTTGTAGTCTGCAAATGTGTATTGAACCATGTTGTTCTAACACTCATAGACAAATGAATGAGGCTTGAAGGCCGGGCGGAGTGGCCGCGCGGTTAGAGGCGCCATGTCGCTGACTGCGCGGCCACTTCCGTCGGAGGTTCGAGTCCTCCCTCTGGCATGGTTGCGTATGTTGTTGTTAGCATACGTTAGTTTAAGTAGTGTATAAGTCTAGGGACCGATGACCTTAGCAGTTTGGTCCCTTAGAAATTCACACACATTTGAACACACATTTGAGGCTTGACGCAGGTCTAGGAAACACGTTTCCAAACGGCAGTAGCAAGGAGAGCGAACGTTTACGGAAACGGGTTTCAGTTCCAACAATATTGTCTACTCATACCCCACTTTGTAAGTCCTAGAAGTTTGTAACGGTAATTTTCGCAAAACCCAGCATATATTTTTAAAAGTGTTATAGCCTCCGCTTAAGATTCCAAAGAATACGACTGCGTATATATATATATATATATATATATATATATATATATATATATATATATATATATATATATATATGTGTGTGTGTGTGTGTGTGTTTCATGAGCATCCTCTGAACTAACATTTGATATAGTTTGTGTAATACTTTGCCCTCGATCTTGAAGCAGAGAGATGGCTGGAAGAATGTCAGAAATCAGGAGAGGAATTTGCATCTTCAGTTAACGTTCTGTTTGCAACCTGGTGACCGGAACCAACACGTACTCTGGTGCGCTGTTTATGGCACAGATAGCATTCCGTATTTTTTGACAGCTGTGGGAATAAATTTCTGTGGTTGAAAATAGGCTAAGCCGAAACATGTGCACAAATAAATAATCAAAAAAGCAGTCGCTGTATTTTAGAGGCGGTTTTCCAATGCCTCTGCAACGTTTTTTGTCGGACGTATCAATTCACACCAGCAGAAAACTATCCGGGAAAAACCGAAAAAATGTAGAACGGTGCGCGCACAAGTTGCCCGTGGCCATCTGTTTTATCTCCATTTAGGTCCCCATATTTTTAGAGTCACTGCCGTGTGAGAGAGTCGCTGACGAAAGATAACAGGAATGTATTATTACGGCGAGGAGAACATCTGAAATGAAAGTAACGTGCGGGGATCGAGGAAAAAAGTTAATGCAATTTGTGGAGCACAAACACCTCTCCCCTCTATCAAGCTGTAAATTCATATGAATCCTTGTTTACTTACGACATTTCACACGAAACGTCACATTCACTGGATTCTTCTGTTACTTCAGCACTCACCTGAAAGGAAATAATTACACAGTTGTTAGTATTGAAGCACTGGCAGGAGCGAAAACATGAAACAATTAACAGATAACGTGTAGCCGAATTGTTTTTCACTGCCCACACCATAAA
Source organism: Schistocerca americana (assembly GCF_021461395.2). Lineage (NCBI taxonomy): Eukaryota > Metazoa > Arthropoda > Insecta > Orthoptera > Acrididae > Schistocerca > Schistocerca americana. Next base: position 370,423,411 of record NC_060126.1, read on the forward strand.
GCGATAAAAGCTATGTTTTGAGCTACGTCATAAGAGCGTAGATGTGGATGGCTAAATACGATGCACGGTGAGGTGTACTATTAAAAGCGAGCTCTCTGATCGCATAGTGTCCACAGTGAAACGTGGAGGTATAATTCAGTTTCTTGTTAATTTACGTATAAATGTCACTGCAAATAGGAAAGATATTCCTTCCGTTAACTTGCTCGTGCCGACAACTGGGAACGAGTACTGCGCGTATCAGTTTCGATCATCGTTCTGATAACTACATGGCCTGCAAGGACTAATACCATTACGCAAAGACTTCGCCTCCGATGGGCTAGTCACCATTATTCGAAAATTGTGCGGTGTTAGGGGTGATATTGGCAGCTGGCGCAGAACGGGGAGACTATTTTTTTAATTAGTGATGCGTTTTGAGCGCTTGAGACTGTGACGTATGCCTCGTGCAGCTATGGACGATGCGTGGCAACAAGTTTGTGTCCGGGTCTGGGCTGTGTTCACATGGTTGCAAATAAGCCCCATTGTTCTACTGTAGGTACCAATGGTAGGTGCACATTCTTGCAAACCGTAGAGTAGCGAGACGGATATGTCAAGTTCCAACAGCGCAGTGGGACATGTCGCCGCTCTTTGGCTGGACGCAGGTGGCTTGACGAACAATCCAGTGAATCCACGACAATGGCTTGGACCCCTTGATTACCAATATTAACCCAAGCAGACGTTTATGGTATGCTGTGTGCTCCTGTGCAACTTCGATGTAACCAGCACTAACTACACAAGAACAGTTGCACGTAGCGGTGTAAGATAAGCGGTTCAGATTTAGTGGAGTCCACGTCTCGAGGTGTTACTTCAGTTTCGAGGGCTCGGGTAGGAGTGACTGCCTAATAATATCACCTCTAGGGCCTTCCCTTGACTTTCGGCCACGACGTGCAGTTAAGCAGTGACACCAACACGTAAGTCTCCGTAGTCTCATCAAGAGGCAAAAAAAGTCCCCGTTTGTGAGCCACGTGACATCATCATCATCTTCTGTGACTGTCAGTAGTTATGCGGAGTCATATCCCGCCGGAGGGTACTGTAGTCGGCGTTCCAGGCGTAGCGGCCGCATCTCCGTGCACTGCGCCAAGTCCCGCGTTTCGTAACTGCCTACTGAGTCACTGGTTCAACAGCAGCTCCGGACACTGGGCGGCAGCCCCGCTAAATGTCACCACGCGCTGCTGGCCTCTCTAGCACAACTCACGACGCACCCGAAACACGTAGGCCAGGGCATCAAGGTGTCGAACCTCTTACACTACCAGCCGTTCCTATTAAATTACAGACAACTAAACTCGCAAAAAGGATGGACTACTTGTTAATAGGATATTCCTGAAAAGCTTTCGCATTGCCGATGACGCTGCAACTGTTCCCTTTAGCACAGGACTACTTGTTAATAGGATATTCCTGAAAAGCTTTCGTATTGCCGATGACGCTGCAACTGTTCCGTTTAGCACACTTAAGATTCGACAACGAATGTAAGAGTGCGCCCTAAAACACGAATGTAAGAGCTTGACAGAGCAGCTTCAGAACAAAACCTGTAAACCAATTACACGGTCCAGTCACATTACTGTGAGCAGCGGCTATGTTCGACGCCAATGTACAATAGCCACTTACAGACGGCAGATTGCAGCACTGGCAGCGGACGGCATACGAAGCGTGTCGGGGAGGGGCGGTAAACAATCCAGTCCTTGCCGTAAAGCGGAAACAGAGCGATTTGTTTGACGTCGAAGTGGGAAGGTTTATTGGCTTTCGGGCCAAGGGAGGAAGCATTTCCGAAACGGCTAATTTTGTACACTATTCGCGGGTCGCCGTCGTTCAAATACCCCGTGCATGTTCAAAATGGTGCTATCCAACGGCTGCGGAAATGTGTACCAGAGAACAGACGTACACCTTTTGAGCAACTGACCGCGCATACAAACAAAGAGGCTACCAACAGTGTCTCCTCAACGACCGTTCAGCGAACGTTTTTGCGTATGTGCCTCCGCAGCAGACGCCTGACTCATGCACCTATGCTGACTGCCGGCGACGTACGTTGCAATTTGAATGGCTAGTGTCACAACCGGATGTCCACTGAATGGTGACAGGTGGTCTTTTCAGACGAATCACGTTTTACGTTCCGTCGGACGAATGGCTGTTGGCGTGCACGACATGAAATGTCTGAAACACTCCTGAAACACTGCAACAATCGTCGTGAAGTTCAGGCCGGAGGAGGGAGTGTTACGGTATGGGTAATGATTTAATGGCTCTTCCTGGATGATCTCGTCATTCTGGGAGGCAGAATAGACCAACACAACTACGCATTTATCCTTGGGGACAATGCCCATCCCTACATGCAGTATATTTTTCCTCTGAACGATGGCATTTACCAGCAGGACAATACAATTCGCTCGTAGGATACGTGCGTGGTTCGAAGAGCACCAGGATGAGTTTATCGTACATCTCTGGTCAACAATCTCCCCGCATTCAAACCCAGCGAGAATCTGTGGGACCACCTCGATCGGACTCTTAGCGCAATTGATCCTCAACCGAGAAACCTAGCGCAGCTGGCCACGGCGCTGAATGGGCAGGGCTTCACATCTCCGCTGGTACCTTCCACAACATCAATGACACTCTTACTCTACACCTCGCCGCCTTCTGCGCTACAAAAGGTAGTTGTTCATGTTTCTGACAGGTGGTCACATCAATGTGACTGGACAGCATATAATGAAACTAAAACTAAACCGAACAAAAAACGAAACAATTTGAGAATTAAGTGACGGATAGAGTCGGTATTTTTTTTATCTACAACAGATGAAGATAACCAAATCATTCAGAGAAAAAGAAAGAAAGAGAAATGCGAAATGAAAAATTACAAATAGTACTTGTGGTAAACTATTAGAGCCATCAAAAAACAACAGGGTAGATGTTATGAAATGAAACCCGCTAAAGGGACCGTAATGCAATTGGCTAAGAAGGAAGGTGTGGCCCCTATAAGAGCGCTGGGGTCCCAAACTCGCAGCTAGAGGAACACGCGCACACCCAGGTGACGGAAGAGCGTCGACCGTTCATTGCACTCAGTCGTCTGGAAACAGAGAAAAGGAGACACCGACAGAAGAGCAAAGGAGTGTAGCGCGTTTTCTGACAGCGGACGGAGTGCGGGAAACGGAAATTCATCAAGGACTGTGAAAAAACCCTCCAGTCGTACTAAACCTCCAGAAAGGTATCGGTTTAGCCGATGAGTCCATTGACGGCGGTATAAGGCGCGTTCAGTATAAATGGCCATGATTTCACACCAAAGTTTTGCGGTAATCCAGTCCGTTCTTCAACTGACGTAATGAGCCGCCTCGTAGCAATTCTTCCTCGCACTCGTAGTTTTATGTCACTTGCACAGCCGTAGCAGCGCTGAAAGTGCAATACCACTGTCTATGTTTTACGCAACGAAGCGAGAAGAAGTGTTTTGTACAAATAATTTTTACACGGGATGCCATTATGGTGCGTTTATTTAAGAAACGCCATAAAACGAACTTGTTCACATTAGAAGCTAAGTAATAACGGTGCGAGAGCATGGTCCACCGCATGACTAGATCGAAATGCTTCCTGTCGACGACAGATGACTATGGTGCAGTCTTATTAACCCTGTCCTCCAGCTTCTAACTGCGAAGTAAATATTGCTACGAATATCTGAGGACATACACATCAGTGCACACCTCTAGCTAAACCAGCGACAGTACCACTTATTTATGCCGTATAATCAAATCAGTTCTGTCTCAACACTTGTTATTTTGTATGATTCAGTGTTGTATTTGAATGATGGGAAACAAAAATTTTACAAGATAATATCCGTGCTAGATGTGTTTTTCTGGGTCTGTGCCAGGACGATTTGCGACAACTTTTAAGAATGTCCGTTGCCGCCGACAGTACAGTCTAAACTACCAACATTCTCGTCCCATGTTTAAATCACTTATTTCGATCTTAATTAGACTGTAATAGCATTGATTTCTGTTTTTTTTTCTGATGTCGCTTCTTATGCGGTCTGTTTTACAGAAGAAGTTCACTTCGCGTTGAAATCTCATTCCTGCTGCCAGAATCCCTCCCTTTTATATACACATCACTCTCTCATGCAACGTCGTGCCACGAGAAGTCAGCTGTCAGAAGAGGGCGACGCTGCCCTGTCCGAAAGCGGAACAGGAGAAGCCGCAAACGTCAGCCGTCTTCATGGCAACGTGGTCAACTAGCAAGTGTTATTGTTGTTGTTGTTGTTGTTGTTGTTGAGGTCTTCAGTGTGAAAACTGGTGTAATGCAGTTCTCCATGCTGCTGTATCTTGTGCAATTCTCTTCCTCTTCTAATAACTACTCAAATTGGTTCAAATGGCTCTGAGCCCTATGGGACTTAACATCTGAGGTCATCAGTCCACTAGAACTTAGAACTACTTAAACCTAACTGTGGTGTCACCGCCAGACACCACACTTGCTAGGTGGTAGCCTTTAAATCGGCCGCGGTCCGTTAGTATACGTCGGACCCGCGTGTCGCCACTGTCAGTGATTGCAGACCGAGCGCCGCCACACGGCAGGTCTAGAGAGACTTCCTAGCACTCGCCCCAGTTGTACAGCCGACTTTGCTAGCGATGGTTCACTGACAAATTACGCTCTTATTTGCCGAGACGATAGTTAGCATAGCCTTCAGCTACGTCATTTGCTACGACCTAGCAAGGTGCCATTATCATTTGCTATTTATCTTGTGATACTGAAAGACTTAAGTTGACTTAAGGGCCCGGGAGTAGACGAGAGTCCCACAGAATTGATGATATTCTTGAGAGAGCCACACATGACTAAACTATTCCGCCGGATACGTAAAATATGACGCAGAAAAAATATCGTCAGACTTCAAGAAGAACGCAATAACTCCAAAAAAGCAGCTTGTGACAGGTGTGAATTTTACCGAACTATCAGTTTCATTAGGCTTAGTTGCAAAATATGGAAACGAATTATTTACGGAAGGATAGAAAAGCTCGTAGAAGTAAACCTTGGGAAAGATTTGGATTTCGTAGAAATGTTGGAACAATAGTGACCCTACCAGTTATTTTAAAAAATGGGCTGCAGAAATGTTAGACGATACTGATCTTACGACGTACCTTAGGAGATAGGTTAAAGAAAGGCAAACATACGTTTATAGCTTTTGCAGATTTAGGAAAGCTTTGAACAACGTTCGCTGCTTTGAACAACGTTGACTGTAGCACATTCTTTAAATTTCGGAAGGTGGCAGGAGTAAAATAAAGGGAGTGAAAGATTGGTTACAACTTGTACAGAAACCATGTGGCACTTCTGAGAGTCGAGGGTCATGAAATGAAAGAAGTGGTTGAGAAGGGCATGCGACATGACTGTAGCCTATACCCGATGTTATTCAATCTCTGTATTTATCAAACAGTAAAAACCACCAAAGAAAAATTTGTTGAAGGAATTAAAGCTCATGCAGATAAATGAAAAAAATTGAGGTTTTCCGATGATATTGTAATTCTGTTAGACGCACCGAAGGGCTTGGAAGAGTAACTGAACAGAAGGGACAAGTTTTGAAAGAAAGATGTAAGATGAAACTCAACAAAAGCAAAACAAGGGTAATCAAATGTGGTCGAATTAATCAGGCGATGCTGAGGTAATTATATTAGGAAAAAGAGACACTAAAAGTAGTAGATGAGTGTTGGTATTTGGACATTAAAATGACTGATGATGTCCGAAGTAGAGAGGACATAAAATGCAGACTAACAATTGTTAACGGCGTACACCACTTTAAGTCTTTTCTGAAGGTATTTGTCTGGATGTGTAGTCATATATGGAAGTGGAACATGGATAATAAACAGATCAGAGAAGAAGGGACTACAAGCTTTTGAAATGTGGTGCTGCAGAAGAATGCTGAAGATCATATGGCTTGATCATGTACCTAATGTCGAAGTACTGAATAGAATTGAGGAGACAAGAGATCTGTGGCACAATTCGACCAAAAGAAGGGATCGCTTGAGAGGTCACATCCTGAAACATGAAGAAATCGTCAGTTCAGTATTAGAGGGAAGTGTGGGGAGAAAAATTGGAGAGAGAGACTAAGAGACGAGAGCAGTGAGCAGATTGAAATTAATGTGCGTTGGAGTAGTTATTGCCGGCCGGAGTGGCCGAGCGGTTCAAAGCGCTACAGTCTGGAACCGCGCGACCGCTACGGTCGCGGGTTCGAATCCTGCCTCGGGCATGGATGTGTGTGATGTCCTTAGGTTAGTTAGTGTTGTGACTTGGCAAGACAGCAAAGCCACTAGGAGGAAGCCGAAAGGCACGCGTTTAAGCTCACGCAGGCTGGCGAGAGGTCTGGAACAGGTAAAGTAATTACACTAGCAAAAAAGGTACGTAGCTTCTGGAATACTTAGCTTTAATCCATAATTGGTGAACATCGGTCTGAACATCGGTCTGACATTCTTCCCACAGCATCATATCTTACTTCTCATCTTTGTCTGCTGCCTCTCCACTTTCAACAATATTGCCTTCAAGTTCATTTTCCTTGTGTGGCCTCTCTGTATATTCCTTCCACCTTTCAGCATTCTCTTCTTCGCTTAGTGTTGGTAGAAGTGGGGCGATGTTGGTACCTGAGGCAATAGCTTTGTAGCCAACTGACATGCCTAACGCCGGCCGAAGTGGCCGTGCGGTTAAAGGCGCTCCAGTCTGGAACCGCAAGCCCGCTACGGTCGCAGGTTCGAATCCTGCCTCGGGCATGGCTGTTTGTGATGTCCTTAGGTTAGTTAGGTTTAACTAGTTCTAAGTTCTAGGGGACTAATGACCTCCGCAGCGTCCAGTGACGCCTGTGGGCTGAGGATGACACGGCGGCCAGTCAGTACCTTTGGGCCTTCATGGCCTGTTCGGGAGGAGTTCAGTTCAATGACCTCCGCAGTTGAGTCCCATAGTGCTCAGAGCCATTTGACATGCCTAACAACGGCTGTGACTTCTCCTGTTAACCTGAAAAGGCCACATAAGCTGTCCCGTGAAGGTGGTGTTGTCCGAAATGCACCCAAAGCCTGCTCGCACACTGGAGTAATACATATTTTGAATCCGTACCCATGAACGGTACGGAACTCGAAACCACGGTCGCCCGCTATGCGAACGTGAGATGCTGCTCTGAGGAGACTATAGCAGCTACACTACTGGCCATTAAAATTACTACACCAACAAGAAATGGAGATGATAAACGGGTATTCATTGGACAAATATATTATTCTAGAAATGACGAGTGATTGCATTTTCACGCAATTTGGGTGCATAGATCCTGAGAAATCAGTACCCAGAACAACCACCTCTGGCCGTAACACGGCCTTGATACGCCAGCGCATTGAGTCAAACAAAGCTAGGATGGCGTGTACAGGTACAGCTGTCCGTGCAGCTTCAACACGATACCACAGTTCATCAAGAGTAGTGACTGGCGCATTGTTACGAGCCAGTTGGTCGGCCACGATTGACCAGACGTTTTCAGTTGGTGAGAGATCTGGAGAATCTGCTGGCCAGGGCAGCACTCGAACATTTTCTGTATCCAGAAAGGCCCGTATAGGACCTGCAACATGCGGTCGTGCATTATCCTGCTGAAATGTAGGGTTTCGCAGGGATCGAATGAAGAGTAGAGCCACGGGTCGTAACACATCTGAAATGTGGCGTCCATTGTTCAACGTGCCGTCAATGCGGACAAGAGGTGACCGAGACGTGTAACCAATGACACCCCATACCATCCAGCCGGGTGATACCCCAGTATGGCGATGACGAATACACGCTTCCAATGTGCGTTCACCGCGATGTCGCCAAACACGGATGCGACCATCATGATGCTGTAAACAGAACCTGGATTCATCCGAAAAAATGACGTTTAGCTATTCGTGCACCCAGGTTCGTCGTTGAGTACACCATGGCAGGTGCTCCTGTCTGTGATGCAGCGTCAAGGGTAACCGCAGCCATGGTCTCCGAGCTGATAGTCCATGCTGCTGCAAACGTCGTCGAACTGTTCGTGCAGATGGTTGTTGTCTTGCAAACGTCCCCATCTGTTGACTCACGGATCGAGACGTGGCTGCACGATCCGTTACAGCCATGCGGATAAGATGCCTGTCATCTCGACTGCTAGTGATACGAGGCCGTTGGCATCCAGCACGGCGTTCCGTATTACCCTCCTGAACCCACCGATTCCATATTCTGTTAACGGTCATTGGATTTCGACCAACGCGAACAGCAGTGTCGCGATACGATAAACCGCAATCGCAATAGGCTACAATCCGACCTTTATTAAAGTCGGAAACGTGATGGTACGCATTTCTCCTTCTTACACGAGGCATCACAACAACGTTTCACCAGGCAACGCCGGTGGACTGCTGTTTGTGTATGAGAAATCGGTTGGAAACTTTCCTCATGTCAGCACGTTGTAGGTGTAGCCACTGGTGCCAACCCTGTGTGAATGTTCTGAAAAGCTACTCATTTGCATATCACAGCATCTTCTTCCAGTCGGCTAAATTTCGCGTCTGCAGCACGTCATCTTCGTGGTGTAGCAATTTTAATGGCCAGTAGTGTAGAAGCACCGGTTTCGTCTGCGACCTCGACGGTTTGTGTGCGCGGAACACGGGCCGCTGCCCGGCAGTACTGCAAGACGGGAGCCGAAGCGCAGTGAAGGCAGCAGCGCGCATGCGCCGAGCGCAGCTGGGTGGCAGTGGCTTCACGCACGGCCGCACTAACTGCTCCGCGAGACTCAGGGCAGCAGAGGGCAGCCTATCTGTCTCTGCCACTGGGCCCGGCTGACGCTCGGACGCGGCAGCAAACCACGCGTTAATCCTGACCTGCCAGCCGCTACCTCTCCTCCTGACAGATAACGGCGCTCCGACCAAATGTTTGGCCGACAGCAACGCTGCATAAGACGATACGATATTGCAGCGCCCGTGTTATTTTAAATTACGGTGCAAAGATCCTTTGGACATACAATAAACGAATTCGCAATTGCGAATATGGACAACCATCAGCTGTATAATGGAATGACGAGAATGAAAATTTGCGCAATATCGTATTTATCCGCCGACACCGGGCAAGGAACTTTCAACTAAAATGTCTCTACTGTACGGGAATGTTCGTAATGGATGTTTAAGTGTACAGGTTGCGAACACATGGTTGCCGCGCGGAGTAGCCGCGGGTTTGAGCAACACCGACTCAAAGGAAGGCCTCGGCGCTTGCGAGGCCCACGAGGAAGACAGGCAGTGGCGCGTACGTCACGAAGCTCGCTCGCTCAGTTCAGCATACAAAATGCGTTTCAGAACCTGTTAACTCGCGGCTGGGCGTGTAAGTATTAACGAGAATTGCATCTTCCGCTGGAATCTGCTGTTATGAAGTCTTACTGATTAACAGTAGTACAGCAAAATTTAATTTACGATCAATACTCGATATAAATGGTATAACGGCTTGTTTATAGCATTTAGTCTCTTCTGCTTAACAGTACTCTTTACATGCTGGAACTGGTGCCTTATGCAACTGAAAATCATTTTAGCATCATTTTATTTTATTGTGCTCCAGTACAGCCGTAACAAATTATAAGTAGGCCCATGGAATTCCTATCATTGTAGGACTAATAACATAAGATTCCATAATAGCGGATTCCAGTAGACGATTCAGTTTTGATTTGTACGGACACACCTAGTTACGAGTTAACAGGTGTAGGAACGTAGTTTGTCTGCTGATTCATTCGAGCGAGCGCAGGACTACCTTCGTGACGATCGCGCCGCGGCCTGTCTTTCCCGTAGGCCTCGCGGCGCTTGTTGGTGACGTCACGTCAGCTAGGCACGGCGAACGCCAGGTCTGTTGCAGGCAGAAACGCCTGCGCGTGCTTATCACTACAAATCTCTTATTTTTGGACAAAATGTTTGGTATTGTTTTGGATTCTGCAGTTTTATTTAGATGAAAGATTTTCTTACTATCGTAAAGCTTCAAATGAAGATCATAGTTCTGTACTATTGAATCCTGTCGAAACAAACGTAGGTCAATATGAGAAGATGCTTTGCCCCATTGCAAGCTTCGTAAATTTTACATTCAAGTAACTATATTTACTTGATCCATTTTGTTATCGAAACTTACCCTAACCCCCTTACAATGAACTCGTTTCTTTTATTTATTTATTTTCGTTCGACATCGTCACTGGAAATGTGAACTAATTTACATGTGTAAATGTCCAACTGTTGCCAGTCATTTTCAACGAAAGGAATTCTAAACTGGAAACAAAACAGCTACATACCTCGAAAATACTGCTGAGCTTAAACTTTTTTAAACATGCACATTAGAAAAGATAAATATTCCCCTCTTGCAACTGAAAGGAGAAACTTTATAAGATAAAAAAAATTTATTTGATAAAACAAGTATCTCTCTTTTGCCTCTTCTTCTGTCCCCCACCCCCTCCCCCAACGTGTACAATCGCAAGATATTTCATTAACATTCAGTGCTCCTCACCCCATAGTCAACTAAGATACCTAAAGAAGAGCACCAATATGTTCACAGTTTCTTGTAAAAGCAACCCAGTACAAACGTAACTTCCTCAGATTTACAAATAAGGTAAAGAAGCACGAATTCTGTTGCTACTGGACCGTGATGTTGTTTTTGTATGTCAATCCTTAAAACAGGTGGAAATTTAAGTTCAGGAGTACACTATTTGTTAAGAAGTGTAATGAATTGCACAATTAATTGATTGCAGAAATCTATCAGAACAATGTGTGTTGGTCAACTACCGCCAATAGTTTCACATTTTCTTGTGTCAGAGAGGGAGACACCACCATTATGAGTATGCCTGCAACAGACCTGGCGTTCGCCGTGCCTAGCTGACGTGACGTCACGAACAAGCGCCGAGGCCTTCCTTTGAGGCGATGTTGCTTTGAGGCACTATGTCGGATTGCGCGGCCTCTCCAGCCGGAGGTTCGAGTCCTCCCTCGCGCATAGGTGTGTGTGTTGTTCTTAGCATAAGTTAGTTTAAGTAATGTGTAAGTCTAGGGACCGATGAAAAAAAAATGGCTCTGAGCACTATGGGACTCAACTGCTGAGGTCATTAGTCCCCTAGAACTTAGAACTAGTTAAACCTAACTAATCTAAGGACATTACAAACATCCATGCCCGAGGCAGGATTCGAACCTGCGACCGCAGCGGTCTTGCGGTTCCAGACTGCAGCGCCTTTAACCGCACGGCCACTAGGGACCGATGACCTCAGCAGTTTGGTCCCTTAGGATTTCACACTTTTTGACACATTGTTGACGACGTGCGGAACTTTGTGTCTGGCTGCGAGTCAGGCACGGATAGCCGAATGGTAAAGTGACCGCTCTCGATAGTCGGCAAATCCGGGTTCGAGTCCCGGTCAGGCACAAATTTTGACTGTCGTCATTCCATCCTACAGCTGATGGTTGTCCGCATTCGCAATTGCGCATACATTTATGTATAACATGTCGTTATCACGCAGCCAGGGGGCTACCTACACTCGGGTACGGGGTAGCACTAGCAGCGGTGCGGAGTACACGCCTTTGCAGTCGAGTTGATACTCTCTAGATACATCCCCTCCATCTATACTCTGGAAAGTGCGTAGCAGAGGGTGCTTTTCATTGTATCGTATATTAAGCTTTCTTGACGTTACGTTCACGGATGGATAGCGGAAAGAATAGCCTCTTGTATCCCTCTATGCGGGCAGTTATTTTATCTTCACGATCTTCTCGCTATAGGTACGCCGGGAACAGAACAGTACTCCAAAGGTGGATGCCGAAGTTTTCACAGCAGTTTCTCGGGAAATGTACGATGTCTTTCGTCGAGTGTCTGTCATTGCGTGGAGCCATCGTAATGATGGCTTTTGCAAACGTCAGACTTAATACTATGGTTATATTTACACTTATAAAATACATTATATTCTGTAGCTGTTTCTTCTTATGTCTATTTTTTTACATTTATCACATTACAACTGATATGCTAATGCCTCATGTTTTTCAACACTTCCGTTTCTCTCTCTCTCTCCCTCTCTCTCTCTCCAGACAAAGAATGCTGGGCGAATTGTTATTGAGACAATTACTTAAACCTAACTAACCTAAGGACATCACACACACCCATGACCGAGGCAGGATTCGAACCTGCGACCGTAGCGCCTAGAACCGCTCGGCCACACCGGCCGGCGAGACACTACAACCCAGAATGTAACACGATGACAGAACAATATTTAATTTTATTCTTTTTCACGAATGTGGTTTTTTTTGTCATTTCTTTGTTATTCATGATCAGTTCCAGTATAATGTAAACGTTGTAAAAGAAACATGAGGAATGAATTTGTAAATGGAATATTATCTGAAACGATTAAAAACAATCTTGTAATATGTACCTTGAGGTTCAAACTCCTCTGCCCGTGTTTGCTTACAAAAAGGTTAGAGTTTGGAGAGGGTCCGCCTTGAGCAACGCACGGTTTTTTTATTTTTCTTCAATATAAAATAACAAAAAACTCACTGTAATGCTGAAACTTCGCAGAGAAACATGTCTGGTGAATAAAAAGAAAAAGAAAAAAAATGTTTTTTTGCTCGAGGCGGACCCTCTCCAAAAACAAATCCACTTGTAACATTTGTACAGTAGACACACTGGCAGTGTCAGGAACTTGGTATTGTATACATGGTGGTCAGAAATGGTCCCAAAATCTTGTAGGAGTGTTGCAGTCTACATTGGGCTTAGAAACAGCCATTAAGAAAAAAATATGATACGATGCGCCGTTTCCGACTTAACTGTCACCGAAGTTCGCCAATCAGGCCGTTGCGCGTCCAACTTTAAGCGGCCCGCCACATACACTTAGTTGTTCTCATAGCGTAGATGATAGCGTGGGAGACTGCTCAGCCTTTGGCTCGGGTTCGATCCTTACTACCGCCGCACGCCCAATTTTTGTATCGCTCTGTCCTTCAGTTTAAGGAAATCTAACGAAGAACACGTTGGGCGACACCATCTCTGGCGTGCCGCTTGAATCTGAGCGCGCAATGGTCTGACTGGCTATCCTCAACGCTAATTAACTCGGTGCATCGAATTTTTTTCTTAACAACTATTTCTTAGCACAATCTACCCTGAAACGCCCGTACAAGCCTTTCAGACTGTTTCTGACTTCCGAAAATGAGTGAGCGGGTAAAAGAAACTCTGTGGAGTAAGAGCGGTCTCTCGCAACAGCTGCAGGCCTGTAAAGAGACCTGCGGACGTAACTGCGACCGAGAAAGCACCTGAGAGTCTGTTGGCCCTGTCACAGCAAATGTGTTTGTGTGTGGTTGTCGAGGGGGGGGGGGGGGGGGTGAGGGGGGTGCAGCAGTTTCTTCTGGTTGCGAGAAGCAAGGGCCACTTGTAACTTATGATTATGCTTCAGGTGGAATAAAAGGAACAGTACTGTTTAGCCGCAGTAGGTACAAGGAACATTTGCATCTCGAGGCGAGACATTATAATTGAAATTATTGATAAGGAGATACTACTTCACTCCTGTAGCATCCACACCGGTAAGAACGAACCATTTAAGACTTTTAGTTTCGTAGAAGGCTTGAATAAGTTGAACAATATAATATTTGTGCGAACTTTAACTTTAATTTCATAGTCATCATTATCCCAGGTCGTTATTACCTGAAACAGGACCCATATCCTATTACCATATGTTCCGAGTGTCATATTATGAATAAAAATTTCGATTAATGTTAAAGATAATAACATTGCCAGAAAGTAACACTAAATGTTTTTCCTTGAGGGCAGTTTATACCTTGATAATTCATTAAAGTCAGTAAGTAACTTATGAACTACAACAATAACGATTAGCTTTTAAAATTAATATTTAAAATAATATGGAAATAATTGAATCTGGCAAATAATGGTAATCTTTTCCATACTTAACTACACCTTTTACTTTTATGTGTTTTCGAAATCTTTATGTACTGACGTCTTGGCTATCGTATTCCAGCGATGTCATGGTGTTTTACTGTTGCTTTGTAGTGTTTAACATTTAATTGAAATAGCACTGTGAGTGGATTTTAAGTATCTGCAAAACTCTGTAAATCATAATTTCTAACAACAATCGTTAGAGCGAGGCCACGCTTCGTCATTATTATCGCGTCGGGTGGTTCTTTCAGTTTTTTGTTTATCATTATTTTTAAAGTTGCAAGTAAAAACTTGGAATTGACTGAAAATTTTGTGATTCTTGGACTACGAAAATCTGATCCTGCGTGAACAACGACCGACGTCATTTTTATAGGCTGCTGTTTTTTTCTATTTTTGTGGGTTAGATGTTTCTATCGTTTTCTGTTGTAGGTCTGAAAGGCCCATTAACTCAATAAATGATAGTGAAGGTGGTGACGATATTTGTAATGGTGCTAACCACAATTAAGTAATGTGTAAATTATTCTTTTGGCTGATGACAGAAATGTCATGACATAACGAAAAACATGCACCCAAATATTATATTTATCAATTAGAAAATCCGCTGCTGACATCAGCGAAGAAAACCCCTACTCTCTTCGCAGAAAAGCGACCAGAAAACAGTAAAACTGGAAACGTCCGATGACATGTGTGAAGTATTTTTCTCTTTTTATGGGGTCGTCAGTCAACCTACCTCTTCACTTCTCACAAGGGAATCTCCCCATCGCACCCCCCTCAGATTTAGTTATAAGTTGGCGCAGTGGATAGGCCTCGAAAAACTGAACACAAATCAGTCGAGAAAACAGGAAGAAGTTGCGTGGAACTATGCAAAAAATAAGCAAAATATGCAAACTGAGTAGTCCATGTGTAACATATGCAACATCAAGGAATATGTGAGCTCGGGAGCGCCGTGTTCCCGTGGTTAGCGTGAGCAGCTTCGGAACGAGAGGTCCTTGGTTCAAGTCTTCCCTCGAGTGAAAAGTTTAATTTTTTTATTTTCGCAAAGTTATGATCTGTCCGTTCGTTCATTGACGTCTCTGTTCACTGTAATAAGTTTAGTGTCTGTGTTTTGCGACCGCACCGCAAAACCGTGCGATTAGTAGACGAAAGGACGTGCCTCTCCAATGGGAACCAAAATCATTTGATCGCAAGGCCGTAGGTCAACCGATTCCTCCACAGGAAAACACATCTGATATATTCTATACGACGCCGGTGACGGCATGTGCGTCACATGACAGGAATATGTTGTCGACCCACCTAACTTGTACACTTGGCGAATGGGTAAAAAGATTCTTCAACCTTTCCCGATTTAGGTTTTCTTGTGGATGTGATAATCACTCCCAAAAAAGTGATGAAAACATAAGAGTTTGCCACATAAACTGAAAATAAAAAATTAAAATTTTCAGTCGATGGAAGACTTGAACCAAGGACCTCTCGTTCCGCAGCTGCTCACGCTAACCACGGGACTACGGCGCTCCTCAGCTCGCACATTTCTTGATGTTGCCTCTCTTGCGCATGGACTACACAGTTTGTATATTTTGCTTGTTTTTTCATAGTTCCACACAATTTCTTCCTGTTTTCTCGATTGATCTGTGTTCAGTTTTTCAAGGCCTATCCACTGTGCCAACTGAGGGGGGTGCGATGGGGAGGTTCCCTTATCAGTAGCAGTCACATCCAACGGCCACAATTATTTGTTACATTTTCCTATGCCTGGCTTCATCTACAACTAATGGCCTCTACAGCTGTCTTTAATTCCGCGGAAGTTATCCCCTGACTTAATAACAGTTGTCCCTCAAGACCTTTCAAGTTCACATCGATTCACTCAATTTTCGGCAGTCTCCTATGACACCACATCTCTAACGCTTCGTTCCTCTTCCTTTTCGGCTTTCCCACAGCCCGTGAATCTCTTCCATGAATTTCTGCGTTCTAGACGTAGTGGAGGGGGGGGGGGGGGTAGGTTTATGCCAGGTACAGTAATTTTAAATTCATAGAGATTATTTTCAGTGGTCAGTAAGCCTGCAAATTAAGGTTACTGAGATATCTTTTACAGTGTATTCAACAACATCGTACTAGTCCGCTTTCAGCTTAAAATAAACCATCGCTGTATAAAAAATAATAAAGACCGGTTCGGCCGGAGCCATGGGGTAAAATGGGATACCCATTTAAATGAATGGAAAGAGCCTGAAAACAAAGGAAAAGGATTATTCTGACGCAAGAAGTATCTGACAACATATAGAAATCCTTAAATGAGCATCAAAACTGGTTTTAACAAAAACATTCAACATATTTAAGTCACATACGCGAAGTTCTCAATATCTGGTCCTAATAAAAATATCGAAAACATTATTAAGAACAAAATTACAGACAGCTGTTTTCTGGTTTTTGCCCTTCGTTACAGCTTGAACCTTTTCTTTCATCCCCATAAAAATTTTAGTGTCAAGTTTGTCTTTCCTACTTTTTATTTACTGGCTTTTACTTGAACTTCCAAATCATTTTTGTATGGAGAAGATGTGGGTGCTGCTGCTTTACCCACTCCCCTATTGGTGTCCTCCTTTGTACTCTCAACTAAATTTGCTTTTATGGGATAAAGTTTCCCTTCAAGACACTGCTCCAAGAGCGCCAACATGGAAGAAAATTTTAGCAAAAACATTAAAAATGCCTAGAAGGAAAAGCAATAGGCGACCGCGAATGGCGCTTATTTGCAACTTCGACAGTGACCGTTGCAGGTACTTCTGGGTTTTATCAGACCGAGGGCAGAACCAGTCACGGAAATACGAAGCTACCCGATTTGACCCGCATACCCGCTTTTACCCTACTTTCCCTGTATTCTGACGAGTTTGTCAAGTAAATATCTTCATGTAAGCAGCTTTCTTTGAGCGAAAAGTTTGCATATTTGAAGCATGTTGCCACGTGATGGTAAATACGCAACTGTTCAGTATTGAGGAAATAGGATATTTTTTATTTCGGTGTCAGTAGCACTGATACAAAATTCTGTTGCAACGGTTACCGGTTTCGGGCTGACACGCCCATTCACAAACCACACATCTTGCTATTAAGCGTAATTATGCATACACTATGTTGCCAAAAGACACGAACATTATCTGTGCATCAAAGAAAAACAGTGGGCAACGAGTACCAAAAAAATGGTGCAAATGGCTCTGAGCACTATGGGGCTTAACATCTATGGTCATCAGTCCCCTAGAACTACTTAGACCTAACGAACCTAAGGACAGCACACAACACCCAGCCATCACGAGGCAGAGAAAATCCCTGACCCCGCCGGGAATCGAACCCGGGAACCCGAGCGTGGGAAGCGAGAACGCTACCGCACGAACCACGAGATGCAGGCGGCAACGAGTACCCTCAGTGATCTTAGCCTATATGTTTGTTGCAGTTGACTGTCACACAAGATAAGATAAGTGACGGTACTTGTTGCCCACTGTTTTTCTTTGATGCACAGATAATGTTCGTGTCTTTTGGCAACATATTGTATGAATAATTGCGCTTAATAGCAAGATGTGTGGTTTGTGAATGGGCGTGTCAGCCCGAAACCGGTGACCACTGCAACTGAATTTCATATCAATACAACCGAGACGGAAAAATAACAAAATATCCAATTTCCTAAGAGATGAATGTTCTCCTTGTCTGAACTAATCTGCTTCTTATGTCTCTCTTGCATCATCCGTCATACGTCATTTTTCTTCCAAGGTAATAGAATTCATTCGCATCGTCGACTATACGGTCCCAACTTTTCTTGTTAAGTTTGTCACTAACTTCGTTTCTGATGCTCCTCGTTCCCTCAGGGACCGTATGTACCGGTAATGAAGTACGTGGTGTGTGTGTGTGTGTGCGTGTGTGTGTGTGTGTAGGCAGGTGGTTGGGTGGGGTGGTGAGCGGGGGAGGAGGAAAGTGTCGTTCTGCATTTGGCGCCTTGAACGCCATCCCGAGACCTTTGAAGCCAGTCTCCACAGTTGCGTCACAGCTGTCACAACGGAGACAGTGACCGACAAGGGAAACGGCTTCGGTATCACATGTTGAGAGGATTTCACTTCTGTCAGGCGATGCTGCGAGGTCAACATCTGGCTCGCATCACTGGCGATGGGGTCAGCTGCTACAGCGATAAACGCGGCTTATTCACCCGAGCCATCACAGCTGTAAAGGGCACGGGAGCACAACACGCGCCGTAACAGCAGCGCTTGTGTGCCTATTACAAGAGGATGCAGCTCGAAGGGAAGCCTTCAAACCTTTCCTTATCTCTTTCTGTCTCCAATACAACTGAAGAGATAAGGACGTAAAGTGGTGAACTTTTCACGAGTGAAAATAAATGCTATTTATTTTTCTTTTCATTATTTTTATGTCAAGACAGTTGTATTTACTGCGTTCCATTTTAAATGCAGTCGATTTCAAAGCCGCACTGATTAACCTTCAAAGAAATGATGGAGGACTCTATGTAGCCCGTTATACACCCAAAAGTGTTTCTGCCCTGTGTTTAAGCTGAAGCCGCACCTGACCTATGTTTTAGCAATGCTCCACCTCAGGGATGCGGTGGCCGAAACACTGGTATACAGTCGATAGGGTCATTGCACTGTAAGGCAACGACTGCTTGGCAGTAACAGCAGTTACTACAAGACAAGTCCTTGTTATGGAAATTCGTCTGGTCCGTTCCATAATTGTACATTTCACTATGTAATCACACCAATGACAGTGCCCCGAAAATATTTTGCAAGTCTGCTACTTTGGCTAAGCTGAGACAGTAGCTCATCTACAAAGATGATAAGAACCTCTTTGGCCCCCATCCACAAGACGCAGCATATAAAAGAGGCGTTCCAAGATACAATAAAACACGTTAAGACCAAATGGTTCAAATGGCTCTGAGCACTATGGGACTTAACATCTATGGTCATCAGTCCCCTAGAACTTAGAACTACTTAAACCTAACTAACCTAAGGACATCACACAACACCCAGCCATCACGAGGCAGAGAAAATCCCTGACCTCGCCGGGAATCGAACCCGGGAACCCGGGCGTGGGAAGCGAAAACGCTACCGCACGACCACGAGATGCGGGCCTTAAGACCAGAAACGACCGGTGTAGAGTATGAAGAGTTTGATTTGAAAGTGATGGTATGGAAGGGTGATGCAAGGTTTCCGATTCGCAAACTATACACGAAAGTCCTCCGTTGAATCCCAAACTTCTCTGCGTAGTGGGCACACCCGTCCATTGGACGAGGACATTAAACCTGACCCACAGCCGCATACAACAGCTTATCTAAGACCTGCGCCAGAGTGGAGAGGCAGATGGGGCAATTCCTTTTAATTTCGCAATGAATGGCGATACTGAACTGATACGGCTGTCTGTCTGACAGGGTAGGATATTGTTTCGGTTCGCAAGCTTTTTTTTTTTTTTTTTTTTTAACTTTTACCTCTTTCTCTGCCCTCAATACACACTCATTTCGGACAATTCTAAGGCTACGTTCACAATAGCACCGAAAACGTTCATCAGACGCCGTCGCCAGAGGTCGCCCGATAACATCGACCGACAACTTGGTCAGGGCGCGTTCGATCTCCGTCAGCTTTTTGACGGTGTCTGGAAGTTTAGGTTAGGCTAGAACATACTCTGTATATGAAGTAGGTTATATTTTAACCTCACCAGGGAAACCGATACCACGACGCCTCTGGTTTGGAGACGAGTACTGTAATGTAGCATTTGCTGTTAAAAAGATGCCGAATGCATGTAAATTTACGAGGTGAAAGTAGATGATGTTTCTACTAGACGGTGCAGGGAAAAAATTTGTGAGGGTAAGTAGATGTCATTTAATTAGCGAAAGATGGGTTTTTGTTGTCACAGAAGCTCATTTTATTCTAAAAATGATGAAAATTAATGCAATACTGGCAGCATATTCAGATAATCAGATTCTATTACTGGAAACTTCAGTTCTCTTTAAACACTAGCCTAGTGGGTTTGACAAGGGAAGTAACATTGTTTCTGGAGGCAGTATTATTTCAGATTTAGTGTAGTTTTTAAAAGGGAAATCAGCTACATTGCAGTATCTTTCAGTGCACTTGCAAGAAGCATAGCTCCAAAATTGGTATAAAATAAATTCAATATTTCGTATTGTTTTGGGGAAAGAGCAAAATTATTAGGTTTTGAACCAATCTTTGGGGTATCGTAAATAGCATCCAATGTATCATACAAAAACTTTGACATTGTAATTTTCAGAACATGATATAGGGCCAAATATTGGAAAAAGGTGAAAGTCAGATGCAGAATATCTAAAGTTACTTCTAGTTTCACATGTGACAGAACCGCATATTTAATGTGAGAACCGGATTTTTTTTTAATAGAGCTCGAATCACACCTCTACAACTACTCTAAATTAACTTTCATTATCCGAAAGTGTTTCACTTATGGATCTTTGGCTTTACATACTCGAGATGACTTGTGGTGACCTTGGAAAGCAAGATTACAAACATTCTGTTTCTTTGAATTTGTTTGAAGTTGTGCAGACATGCGATAGTTAACCTTCAATGACTGTCACTCAGCGTACTTGTGGAAGACAAACTTAGAGTAACATACTCTGAACACCTAAAGCACTGAAAAGTGGAAACTTATACACCGCACTTACAATCCACTTCATGTAACAGAATCACCACACTATTGCCATAAAAACGACAGTAAGTAGTAATAACAGTTGGTAGACAGCTAATGTTCAACCACCCCAACCCAAAAAGAGATCCATTGCAGTAGTTTTAAGTGTAAGATGAGCCTTCCAACTCACTTGAACAAATTGGTTTTTGAGACTATAATTTACGTCTAAAATTTCCGATAAAGATTTGGTCTAGTTGTATTTTCCAATAACTTGCGCTTTCCGTCAATAGAGTCCGAACTAAATTGCGATTATATTTTTCATCCTCAGGATGTCGCAAACTCCTTCATTGACTAAACGTATCAGTGTCTCACAGTCCATGCTTCGTGTCACGTTGGGCGATATGACAAAAGAAAACAACGTCACCCACTGTCGTCCGAAATCTGTACGTTCGGGCAGTAAGGCCAGCTGCAATGTGACCGCGCACAGAGTGGAGTACTAATTTGAAACGATCGGCCTTCTTCGGCCGACGTCGGTCGCCGGCACAATCCACCGATACCGGTGCCACTGCGGTCAGAGCCTAACACAGCGCTACAGTGCACAAGTCCACCGCAACGTTAGCTGCCGCCCGCAGATGCAACCTGTGCCGTGATTTCGCGGAGCTCTTCAAGTCATTCGCCGCTCAGATGATGCCTAGGCTGGAGGTGTTGCTCGATGGGGCGAGAGGGCGCACGGGTCACCGAAGCATACGCGGCCGACACCGCCATCCGTGTGGAGCACGTGTTGGTCTAGCCTCGGACTGCTAGACTGAGCCACACACAACTGATTCCATCGAAGTGTACGGGCCTGAAGATGGCGTTGGTGCAACGCCGAAACTAGTAGCGAAGTAAATATAAAATCTTGAGTACAGCTGGAGGAATTTAATTTTTAATAAAAATTATACCAGCTGTGTCCCTCCTTCTTCCAGTTTAAATATGGATGTAGGAAGATACGCACACACACACACACACACACACACACACACACACACACACACACACACACACACGCACGCACGCACACACACACACCCACAAAGATGAAATGCAAACAAAATTCAAATTTGGCGCCGAGCGCTGTGGTGAACAAATGAACACTGACTGGGCTCGGACACACAACAAACCACAATCACACTGTGTTTTGGTGAAGTGAAAAGTGTTTTACTACATTATCTGTGGAAAATACTTGTTATAATTACGTGTGCATCACAACACCTCAGCATGATGCGGAGAATGGAAGTGCTTGCCACAGGAAAATATAAGTAAAAACTAATATAGGTGCGAAAACATCGCGACAAACTAAATTACATTCTAGAAGACAGGTTAACTCCCAGGAAAAAAACTTTCTTATCAACATCGTTTGGTTGCAGATGAAAAGCTACCTGTAGTAATTAACACACAAGTGATCCATAAAATTCATGCACACCAAATGCAAAGGTATTTACAAAAAGAAACGATCTGTTGTTTGAACTAAAGATGCACATACATTTATTATCATTTATCAAAAATGTTCACATTGCAAAATACATAAAAACGAAAACCCACTGATGATGGCACAGTGTTGTGGAAACATGTTTGGGTACTGAGAAAAACGGTGTTTTGCATAACTGGCGGACGTCACATCCAACAAGGAAAATTGTCGAATGCGGTTGTTTAAAATGCAAACACTGCTTGTTGGGAGGAGCGCATGGAAGGTGAGAGTGAGGCAGAGTGCAAGAGACGTGCACTCTGTAGAATACAGCGTACAATGACGTCACCGTAACCGACTGTTGTCACGGGCGAGACCAAATGTGTGTCGTTTGTTTGTTTATTCTGCTGTCTTTTATTTACATAGCGAAAGTTGTGCGACAGGTTATTACGAATACGTGGAGACAGGGGTAGGGTTGCATCAGGCGTAGATATTTGTTTTACTTTTTTTTCACGTTCGGGTGTACGGGTTCGTTTTAATTACGCGGATTTGAAACAGACGTGGTTCAACGAGAATGGCGTTGTGAAGCCAATGTTTTTCTTTTGGTCGCGTTTTCCAAGTACATGACGTCCTAGCAACCCGCCCCGACTTTGCACTTTTAGCACTATCTACGGTTAAATATAGTGCTACTAAATTATACGCACAAACATTCCTGTCTCTTAGTATAAAACCGTATCAGAATCTCTGCAGTCGTCCCTGAGATTAGTCTTCACTCAAAGACAGAAACTGCGGCGGAGGGACTTCAAATTACACAAGGGCATGCTGAAAGATAATGCCTCCGAGTTTTTTTTGTGAAAACTGTTAAAGTTTCTTACATAAAACCAACTTTAATAACATTCTACAGCTTTATTCCTCATGTCTACGTATTTGTTTCCAAACATAATCACTCTGGCGACGAATAAATTTCTCTCACTGAGCGACCCACTGTAGAATATTTGACTGTTAGCGAAGCCGCAGCCTCACATCTGCTCGTACCACTTCGTCACTATGAAAATGAAGTCCTAAATGTGTTCTATTAAGTCCTGGGAACAGATGAAAATCGAATGGAGCCCAAGTCGAAACACTACGGATGGAGATGGATGACACTGGACCCAAGGCGTCGGATTACTGCAGATGTCGTGGGGCTCATGTGTGGTCTGGCCCTGTCATGCTTAAGCAGAGGGCGCTCCATGTGTGGACAAACTCTTCGAATTCGAAATCCGATTACAGAACGCTTTTTCTCACGCACAGACACAGTTTCCTTTTACACCACGTTACACGCTACAATTCGTGGCGTTCTACCGACTGAGGGCTGAAGATATGTAGACATGAAGACTAAATATGTTGGATGTTTTAACGTTTGTTTTATTAAAAACGTTTTAAGAGGTTACACATAAAAAAATTCGGAGGTATTGCTCTTCAGCACGCGCTTGTACGAGCGGCGTTCAATAAGTAACGCAACATTTTTTTCTGAAAGCAGATAGGTTTTATTCAGTACTATAACACACCACATTACTCTCTTCTCGTTTGACTACAAAACCCTATTTTTCAACATAATCTCCATTTAATGTGATGGACTTAGGCCATCTTACTGCGATGGCCTGTATGCCTGCATGGTAACACACTACTGGTCAAGGTCGGAGCGAACGTCTTGCTCCACCAGTACCCTCTCCATCATCCTTCCCATTTTGTGCTAAAGACAACCTTAAAGAGGAGTAATGAATATCATTTTTCCTTCTGGTGTTGTAATTATGTATCTGATCGTTCCTTTTCAACTGTAGTGGATTATTTATAACAAACTTCATTATTGATTCCAGCCGAGTGCATCCTTCACTGAGTGAAATAGATGTAAATCAAAAGGTGCGAGATCCGGGCGGTACGGTGGATGAGGAAGAACGGTCCAATGATGACAGGCTCCTTGCCCATGGACTCAACGTGCTTTTGTTCACTTCCGGGTCCCCGTAGACGTTACGCGAGCGCCTATGAGTATCTGCAGTGCTCTGGTTTTCCGCCGAAACACACTCAGTGACAGCTCTCTCCTTGGAACGCACCTCCGTTACAGATGCCATTTTGAAGGCTACAAGGCTACGTACTCGTTTAGCGCCGCCACGCTGTAACTATGCTATCGAACGATTACTAAATTTTACTATTGTTAAATGTTCAAAATCATTTCATTCAAGTTCAAAGTTAAATCTCTTATCTCTAAATTGCGTAGATTGAAGCAGCTTTTGAGATGATTGTTGAGGTAGCCCAAGACTAACCATATTTTATTTAATTTCGTAGTGCTTCAGAAGCAAAGTTCACTATTAGTTTCAGTCACTAAATTAACTTTCAATTTTCCGGTTTTATTGATTCTTTTGCTAAATTAAGTCAGAGTGTAGCGAAATTTATTACTTCTGACAAACATTGAGTTTTCACACAACACGTGTCAACCATCAGTTGCCACGCTTCTAGTGGTAATTATATGTGCAATAACCTTTCTTTTTATTATCGTAATTATTATAGTAATTGTCCATAGGACTGGCGACCGTAATTTTCCCCAAATCTCAAATATCTAATTAACGCCAGTTAATTGTTAACGTAACGACCGCACATTTACTTTCTTTATTTACTTTACCCCTTTTCAAAATTAATTTCCACCAGTTACATTTGCATTTTTCCTTTCATTTAGATGTAACCCTTTCCTCCCTCTTTACCGACAGATTAACTTCGGTGACGATTGCTTTTCCCAAATTTCCACAAGGTACACGCGGTTTAATTTTTACTGTCATCAAGGTCGAAAAGTGAGGGGGAGGTTACAACTTGTCGGAACTTCATGAAACTGTAGGGGCTGAAGCAGGAATATTCCACGACGTCCCGTAACAATTTCGAATTTTTTCATCCGAAATTGGTCGAGAAAAAAATGTGTTGCAGTACATATTGACCGCCCATTGTATATGTATCGATCATGTCTGATGGGAAGCGAGCAATACGCAAAACACAAAGTTATTTGGAATAGATTTTATTGTAAGTTTTTATTTTTATTACGTAGTTTTACTTACTATATGTGAAAATAAGCGAGTGGTTGGCTGTTTGTCCACACTTAATGTTTATATGACTACAGAGGGATTTTTCTACGGATGATATCCGTGGAAGCTCTTGTCAGATTTTGCACGCCTTGCGAATAGCTAAAAAGATAACTGAAACGTGCAGTGACTCCAAATAATATTCATCCACTTTCGTTACGCTGAAGCTGTTGACTAGTAAGGAACAGCCTAGAGGATGGTACCCAGAGAGAATCTTTCAGTCTTTCAGTCCGCAGTGAAGTGTGCTGTGACTAAACTCATTTCAGACCAAGATCATGCAGTGGGAAAAAAATGTTGTCTTTTAAGTTGACAGGCGTCATTTCATGTACCTACCATGCTGACCTAGTATCTAATTTCCATTGGTTTCCTTTAACACACTTTGCGATTGTCTATTTGCTTTCCTGAAAAAAATTACTCAGGTCCTAATAATTTTACGAACTTTGTCACATCTAAATGAGTAAATTAATACACAGTCTTTATTTCTGCCGACAACACAAGCATTATAATACAAAAACGGTTGTCCAGTTTTTCGGTATCGTGATGGAGAGTGATTTTCGTTGTAAGCGGCGAGATGCACGAAGCGAAAGAAATCAATTAGAAACAGAACATTTAACTCTTTTAAATTTACATAATGTAACTGCGAAGCTAATGACCGGCACGCGGAATAACAATTAATCGATGTTACAGATAAAACAAGGCCTTTTTAACATTTCAATTATAAATTTTAAAAGGCAGAAAATAGTGTTACTACATTCATTTATACAGTTTCAGTTTAATACCGTGCCGAAAGAGACAAGGTTACTACGACTCAAACCGGTATTCAGTTCAAGTTTGGTGGCTGCATGGCAAAAAAATTCGTAATAATGGTAATAGAAATGAAAGTAGTTGTTGTTGTCCTGGTTACATTCACTTTTATTACGGCAATGAGGGCACAAAGCCAAAAGCCTGCGACCAGTATAGTGCAGGGTAGGCGAGAGCAACGTGAATGTTTAGAAATTCAATTTAAAAAAAATGTAATGCAGATATATATTTAATCCTTTGAACAGCATCTAGAACAGCGCTTAAATGTTATGTCTGAACAGCTTTAAAGATGATATCCGGTATATGGCGTCCATTATTCCGAATACACTGCATTAAGCGAGCTCTTGAAGTATCATTCAGCTCCTTCCAGCATACCGACGGGTATGTTAACGACAGCTTGACGAATGTTCTTTTTTAGGTGAGCCCGAATCCTAGGACGACCGTCGTAAACATGTGAGTTTAGACAGCACCATGAAAAATAGTCGCAGGGGACAAAATCAGGCGACCGTGCTGGCGAGTGCAGATGGCACCTCAAGGATTGAGGCGTCCTGGGAAGTGTTGCCACAAAACTGTGTGTGTGTGTGTGTGTGTGTGTGTGTGTGTGTGTGTGTGTGTGTGTGTGTGTGTGTGTGCCGAGTCACCGTCCTATTGGAACCATACGTCTCCCACATCCATCTTCTTGACTATTAGCAGGAAAACCTACTCAGTCATGTGAATTTAGTCAGAAGTCACGGAAACTGCTCGTTCGTTTTCTTCAAAAAAGCATGGACCAGTTACTCCAGCTCGCGATATTGCACACCGAACAATTACATT
The DNA here is from genome assembly GCF_021461395.2 of Schistocerca americana. Taxonomy (NCBI): domain Eukaryota; kingdom Metazoa; phylum Arthropoda; class Insecta; order Orthoptera; family Acrididae; genus Schistocerca; species Schistocerca americana. Next base: position 370,450,096 of record NC_060126.1, read on the forward strand.
TTGTGATTGTAGGTGGAACTGATGAAGTTGAACTGCTAGTATGAGGACTCTAATAGCCCGTGTTTCCCTTATTTACAGCTCCCGAAAGATGGAAGTGAACCTCATCACTGAAGAAAACAAGTGAGACACGCCGAGAAGCGCCTCACACGCATTTCTTCGCGCAACGAAATCGCATGGATTACGTTACTACACCACAACCAATTTACAGGGATGAAATTTTAGTTCTACATCAAGGATTTGCCTCACAGAATGAGCGGACAACCGAACAGCAGCTGCATGTTTGCGGGCTGAGCGCTGAAGGAATCGCAAAACAGAAAGCCTTACCATGTCAATGTTTTGTTGTGACCTTGCTATTCGCGGAAGCCTAGTTTTATTTTTTCACCATATCACTAGTTTCACTGAAGTTATTTACCCATGAAATAATCGACTGTTGGCCAGGAACACGACCTCGCGGGGCGCCGGCCAGAGTGGCTGAGCGGTTCTAGGCGCTACAGTCTGAAACTGCGCAACCGCTACGGTCGCAGGTTCGAATCCTGCCTCGGGCATGGATGTGTGTGCTGTCCTTAGGTTAGTTAGGTTTAAGTAGTTCTAAGTTCTAGGGGACTGATGACCTCAGAAGTTAAGACCCATAGTGCTCAGAGCCATTTGAACCATTTGAACCTCGCGGGGCATCGTAGAAATGGGTACGGAATGCACTTTGCGTGACGATGATTGAGCTAGAAAACTATGGCTCGGCAGTGAACGGGCGCTCCACCTTCGTCCACTCCACCATGCTAAATCAAACAAGCGGAGTTACAACTTTATCCCCCGCCCTACCGAATATGCCTAATCCCACAATTCTCAAGCGACCATCGCTTCAGGGCGTCAAATTCAAATAAGCAAGTGTCTCTGCCCCACCCTGTGTTATTCGGAAGCCTTTGAACAGCGCGTGAAGGGCGCAACCAAAATTCCTACGATCTGTTCTAGCCCTACGCTTCTCCAAGGCAGATTACGGAGCACCTGTCTGGCAGAACTCTGCACACAAAAGGCAGGCTGACACGGCTCTCAGTGGGACACGCCGCATATTATTTAGTTACCTAAGACCAACTGCAGCAGACAAAATCCACCATCTTTTCATGCTAAAGCTTAGCCATATGTTTGATGGAGGCTTCCGGCCAACCCTTAAATTGACGGTGCCAAACACCCAAGAAAATACAAGAAGAACTGTTAGTTCGTTACATGTTTCATCATCTGAACGATTTATTTAGCGAAACGACGTAGAACGAGTCAGTTTACCGGATATTCAAACGTCATGTGTGTTGACATTAATAAACATATATTTCAAAGTTTTTTTCTTTTTCTGTTTATAAGCTACCAGCTTGTAAATAAATATACGTGTATGGAATAGAAGTTGTCCAGCAGAAGTGATTTTAGATTTAAAATCTGCTTTGCTACCTCTTGGACATTTTACGTATTACGCAAACGATGAATAATTTTTGTTGATGAATATTTAACTCGTTTGTATGTTACAGACAGCTTTAACAAAGGGGAATAAAAGTCTTTTTTTCTTCTAGTGTTTTAGATATGGACGTCACTATTATTCTCAAATTGTGATAAAATGATGAATTTCATTAGCAAATACACAGGGTGTGACGGTTAGAATACCTGATACTTGTATTGGTGACTGAGGACAGGGTACAATGAACAACATTACATCAATATTTACGTCATTTGCAGACTAATACCTGTAGCTATTAGGCGTATTATGGCCTTGCCGCAGTGGTAACACCGGTTCCGCGCTGTCGGGTTGGGCTAGCACTTGGATGGGTGACCATCCGGTCTGCCGAGCGCTCTTGGCAAGCGGGCTGCATTCAGCCCTTGTGAGGCAAACTGAGGAGTTACTTGACTGAGAAGTAGCGGCTCCGGTCTCGGAGAGCGGTGTGCTGACCACATGCCCCTCCATATCCGCATCCAGTGACGCTCCTGGGCTGAGGATGACACGCCGGCCAGTCGGTACCGTTGGGCCTTCCAAGGCCTGTTTGGACGGAGTTTAGTTTTTTAGGCCTAGTATGTTTTTAGGTTGGTTAGTACCTCCAACTACAAGCGGTAAGAGCAAGCAGTTAATGCTTACTTTCCCCTGGGAAGCAGGTCAGGAGTCGAAGTGTGGACACACGGGCGCATTAGCCTGTACTGATAGGTAAGTCCACTTAGTGGTGCAATTAAGACTGTGCAGAAGACATCAGGTGGTAAATTATGTAACGTGTTTGTGGGAAGACTGTTTGACACAGAGGAAGAACAATCAATATACTGATGTGTGTACATATTAAGGTACAGCATATAAAAATATCTGCATATACAACCGTTGCAGTCTCCATATTCGAGGTGAATATTAATAAAACCGGGAAACCGCAGAGAAGGATTCCTGGCTAGAAATGGAGGAAAAGAGGTCCTATGAACATGTGTCTGGAAATCGACGGTGTGCGTGCTATGACAACAAATCGTTCTGGACCACAGTACAGAGTTGCATCGCATCCACGTCACAATAGATGCTCAAAGTGGTCTCCATGAGAAGTAATACACGCGATTCTCACGTAGGATACACACAATCGTATTTTGGTGTACACCACGTTGGCGGGCCACTTGCCTAAGTCTTGTACAAGGGTTCGTCTAGATATCCTGTAGACCGTCCTGATCTGGTGTACGCACAGTCCACCGCATCCCTGCACTTTCATCTGTCTGAAGGGACGCATGATCGCACAAGCGCCCAAAAACGGCTTGTGATGTTGTGTGATGTGGTTCGTGTCTGTGAAGGTACTTATTTTGGTATAGCTGTGCTGCCTCTTGACCGTTTTCATCTGTCTGGCTGTACACAAAGACCATATCGTCTTGTTCCTGACAGGAATAGCGGACCAGTCTGCTGCTTAAAGTACTTCTGGCTCAAATGGCTCTGAGCGCTATGGGACTCAACATCTTAGGTCATAAGTCCCCTAGAACTTAGAACTACTTAAACCTAACTAACCTAAGGACATCACACACACCCATGCCCGAGGCAGGATTCGAACCTGCGACCGTAGCAGTCCCGCGGTTCCGGACTGCAGCGCCAGAACCGCACGGTCACCGCGGCCGGCTAAAGTACTTCTGCATCAACCTCACAACCTCAACATACAAGGAACACACAGCACGCGGGTAGAGGTACTTTCATTCGACAGCGCCATCTACTGTGGCAATTATCTGTTTTCGGACACATGTTCATAAAGACCTTTTTTCCTCCATTTCTAGTCAGTAATCCGTCCCTGCAGTTAGTCCGTTTTATTAACGTTCACCCTGTATTGTGAAGATCCAGTTAAAATGTCTAGCTTCTTGACGAGGTAGCTTCAAGATGGCTGCAGATGAACACTGCATGTTATTGTTACCGCTCGCTTTTGCGCAGTCAGTACTTACTTTCAAAGTGGTGAGTTACTCCAGAAAATTGTTCTGTAAGACATTATTGAGTGGAAGAATGCAAAATATGTCAAGTTGATTCGTTTGTTTCCAAAGCTATCCAGCTCAGTAACATGCTTCTTCCAATTCAAATTTTCATTGTTATGTACTACATCAGTTGTTGGTAGGGCTATTTAATACACACTACTGAGCATGCTGCGTTTCGGGAGAGTCCATTTTCAGAGAAGCCCTTGATAATTCTCTGAAAAACGTGATAAAAAATCGGTTCCATTGTTTTGTCTCTTATGAGAGTTATTATAACGCTAAGTAAACATTACACTGTATAACAGCTTTTTGGTTTTACCGCCGCTGACGATAAGCGCATCTCTCAATACTATTGCAGTTGGGTGGCAGAATGAAATATTGTGTTGATTCCCTGACTCCTTCTCAAATATGGCTTAAAGAAGTGATTCCTTACCAACGATTTTTCACTGTATTATTGCTTAGGCAATAACACTGAAAATAAACTGATAAGCAGGAACACATGTTGGAATAACAGTGGACCCAGTCGTGAAGTCCCGTATTTACAGCATTTGAAGCCTACATGGTTCCCAGCTGAGCTCGCATGTCTCCGGTCACGTCGGCCTGATATAACCTCAGACCTGCCCTACAACACAAGGCCTCATGATAAACTCGACCACTATCGAGCCCCATCCGAGGAACCGCTGTTCCATGACGTGCATGATTTCCCTGTAGCAAATTTCTTTTTTCTACTAGTGAGGAACTCAAATACAAGCAGCATCTAGCTCAACATTTTCAGCTGCATGCCTCACCTAGTGGAAGCAATAAAACGAATTCGAGATCGACAGAGACAGGATTGGAGCTCTGCTGACAGAAATGGAAAAGAAAGCGACTTGAAGCGTCCCGAATGAAGTGACAGGTGGAAAACTATACGGTCTCGATGGGAATCCGGGTCCTTCTAAATAGGAGTTCAGTGACTGCAGGCTTCAGACTCTCAGACAGGGTGACCAGAAAGGCGACTGATTGTTCGTCAGGCGCTGTCCATGGATTGCGATAACCATTCCTAAGCACTGTTCCAGCACCCGGTATGTGCAGCCAATGATGGACAAGCGTACGACGCACCCCTGAGATTTGCTTCTCTGTAAATCTATGTAAAGAACAGAACCACGACACCATCCAAAGAGCACACTTGCTATAGCCACCGGAAGAGTGAAACACAACTAGCTTCATACACACACACCAAGTAATGAATGCTATGGACAAGGGATCTCAAATGATTCCATATTTTTAGATTTACAGAAAGCGTTTGACACTGTTCCTCAGAAGCGGCTTCTAATCAGACTGCGTGCTCATGGACCTGCGTCACACCTCTGGGACTGGGTTTTATAATTTCCTACCAGAAAGTCACAGTTCCCAGTAATTGACAGTAAGTTATCCAATAAAACATAAGTGATATCTGGCGTTCTCCAACGAGTTTTTGTAGGCATTCTGCTGTTCCTTATCTATTTAAACGATTTAGGACAAACTCTGAGCAGTCCTCTTAGATTGTTCGTTAATGATGCTGTGATTTACCGTCTAGTAAAGACATCAGTAGCTCTAAACCAATTGCGAAATGATTTAGACAAGGTATCTGTACGGTGGGAAAAGTGGCACTTGACTAATAAAAAGTGTGATCTCGTCCACAAGGGTACTAAAAGGAACCCGTTACATTTCAGTTACACGATAAATATCGCAAATATAAAGGCTGACAATTCCGCTGACAATTACGAACTACTTAGTTGGGAATCGTCATACAGGAAATGATTTGGGGAAGGCAAGGCAGAGAATGCGTTTTATTACCAGAAGCTGCAACATATCTCCTAACTACGCTTGCCCGTCCTCTGCTGGAGTACTGCTGCGCGGTATGGGATTCTACCAGTAAGGATTGACGGAGGGCACAGAAAAAGTTCGAAGAAGGGCAACTCATTTTGTATTCGATTTTGCAGTGCGTGTGTTGTTCATAAGTATAATACAGTATTCTTTCGGACAACGATCAGCTGCATAATGGAATGAGGATCGCTCGCGATAAGTGGGAAATTCTAGTTCGAGTCGCGTTCGGCACAAATTTTCATTGTCGTCATTCCATTATACAATTGATGGTTGTTCATATTCGTGTATGCGAATGCATTTCGTGTCGTTTTGTATTATCGTGAGCCGGCCGTTGTGGCCGAGCGGTTCTAGGCGCTTCAGTCCGGAACCGCGCTGCTACTACAGTCGCAGGTTCGAATCCTTCCTCGGGCATGGATGTGTGTGCTGTCCTTAGGTTAGTTAGGTTTAAGTAGTTCTAAGTTCTAGGGGACTGATGACCTCAGAAGTTAAGTCCCATAGTGCTCAGAGCCATTTGAACCATATTATCGCGAAAGAGGGGAGAGAGTGTCACGAATATAATAAGCGAGTTGGAATGGTAACCATTAAAATAAAGGCGTTTCTCATTGCGGTGATGTCTCTCTACGAAATTTCAGCTACCAACTTCCTCTCCGAATGGAAAAATATTTTGTTGACGCCCTCCTACGTAGGGAGAACAGATTATCATAATAAAACAAGAGAAAGTTAAAAAGTCAATCAAGAAGGCAAGGAGAGTATTCTTACTAGAAAGGGCAGATAAGCAGTTGTTAGCATCCCACTTAGTAAATGAATCGACTTCATTTACTTCCGGTACGATGGACGTGGAAGAATTATGGGCAAATTTTAAACACATTGTAAATCACGCATTGGACAAGACTGTGCCGAAAAAGTGGGTTACGGACGGAAAATACCCACCGTGCTTTAACAGCGTAATTCAGAGAATGCCCAGGAAGCAAAGGCAGCTGCACTCGCAGTACAAGAAAGATCGGGAGAAAGAGGACAGGCAAAAGTTAGTAGAGATTCGTGCTGCTGTTAAAAGAGCGACGCGCGAAGCATTCAACCACTACCACCGTCATACCTTAGCAAAAGATCTTGCTCAAAACCCAAGGAAATTCTGGTCTTACGTAAAATCGGTAAGCGGGTCGAAGGCTTCCAGCCAGTCACTCACTGATCAGTCTGACCTGGCAACGGAAGACAGCAAAACGAAAGCTGAAATTTTAAATTTAGCATTTGAGAAATCTTTCACGCAGGAGGATCGTACAAACATACCGCCGTTTGAGTCTCGTACAGATTCCCGTATGGAGGACATAGTGATAGACATCCCTGGGATTGTGAAGCAGCTGAATGGGTTGAAAATAAATAAATCGCCAGGTCCTGATGGGATTCCAATTCGGTTGTACAGAGAGTACTCTACTGCATTGGCTCCTTACTTAGCTTGCATTTATCGCGAATGTCTTGCCCAACGTAAAGTCCCAAGCGACTGGAAAAAAGCGAAGGTGACGCCTGTATATAGCAAGGGTAGAAGGACGGATCCTCAAAATTACAGACCAATATACTTAACATCGGTTTGTTGCAGGAGTCTCGAATATATTCTCAGTTCGCATATAACGAATTTCCTTGAGACAGAGAAGTTGCTGTCCATGCATCAGCACGGCTTTAGAAAGCATCGCTCCTGCGAAACTCAACTCGCCCTTTTTTCACATGATATCTTGCGAACCATGGATGAAGAGTATCAGACGGATGCCATATTCCTTGGCTTCCGGAAAGCGCTTGACTCGGTGCCCCACTGCAGACTCCTAACTAAGGTACGAGCATATGGGATTGGTTCCCAAGTGTGTGAGTGGCTCGAAGACTTCTTAAGTAATAGAACCCAGTACGTTGTCCTCGATGGTGAGTGTTCATTGGAGGTGAGGGTATCATCTGGAGTGCCCCACGGAAGTGTGATAGGTCCGCTGTTGTTTTCTGTCCACATAAATGATCTTTTGGATAGGGTGGATAGCAATGTGCGGCTGTTTACTGATGATGCTGTGGTGTACGGGAACGTATCGTCGTTGAGTGACTGTAGGAGGATACAAGATGACTTGGACAGGATTTGTGATTGGTGTAAAGGATGACAGCTAACTCTGAATATCGATAAATGTAAATTAATGCAGATGAACAGAAAAAAGAATCCTGTAATGTTTGAGTACCCCATTAGTAGTGTAGCACTTGACACAGTCTGGTCGATGAAATATTTGGGCATAACATTGCAGAGCGATATGAAGTGGGACAAGCATATAATGGCAGTTGTGGGGAAGGCGGATAGTCGTCTGCGGGTTATTGGTAGAATTTTGGGAAGATGTGGTTCATCTGTAAAGGAGGCCGCTTATAAAACACTAATACGACCTATTCTTGAGTACTGCTCGAGCGTTTGGGATCCCTATCAGGTCGTATTGAGGGAGAACATAGAAGCAATTCAGAGGCGAGCTGCTGAATGTGTTACTGGTAGGTTTGATCATCACGCGATTGTTACGGAAATGCTTCAGGAACTCGGGTGGGAGTCTCTAGAGGAAAGGAGGCGTTCTTTTCGTGAATCGGTACTGAGGAAATTTAGAGAACCAGCATTTGAGGCTGACCGCAGTACAATTTTACTGCCGCCAACTTACATTTCGCGGAAAGACCACAAAGATAAGATAAGAGAGATTAGGGCTCGTACAGAGGCATACAGGCAGTCATTTTTCCCTCGTTCTGTTTGGGAGTGGAACAGGGAGAGAAGATGCTAGTTGTGGTAAGACAGAAAGATTTAAATGTTCGTTTTTTCCACGTACTGTTTGAGAGCGAAACGGTAGAAATATAGCCTGAAAGTGGCGCGGTTAACCCTCTGCCAACCACTTACGTGTGAATTGCTGTGTTAGTCGTGTAGATGTGATATTACTCTGCACGGAAGGCTTTAAGGAGAAGGGAAGTACGTCCGTCGCTCTGTGACATCTATCTTGGTCACCGCACGTACATTCGCAGAGGGAACCCCAACACTCACGCTTATGAGGAATCGTATGAGAAGCAGCTGGTTTTGTGTCGGAGAGAGCGGGCTCCTGTCGCAACGGCGGGAGCAGTAGTTCGGAGTGCCTTATGACGGAGATTTCGCCATAGCCTGCTCTGCTCTGGCCGTCTGGGATTCCGAGTTGCACAGACAGTGCAGGCTGCGCTGTACCAACTCTTCCCATCAACGGCCACACCGTCAGTGCCGACTCGTTGGACACGCCGCCTCTGAGATGGTGCTGGCATAGAGCTTACTTATCAGCTGCCGCCGTGACAAAGGTGTGCCGAGAGCTACTCTATTTCGGAAAAAAAACCTTGTTGATAGTTGGCTGACTATCATGATCTGAAAAACAGATACGTGGGTCACACTGCAGCAAATAACTAGCCGGTTCAAAAGCCGGGAAACAGCAACTACAACAACAACGGATGATATAGTTCAGAACTAGCGCCTTTCTGTTGGGCGCAGAAATCAGTGTCCCACCGACAATGAAGGATCGACGGATGGAAAACTGCCTCCTGGAGTAGTGATTATTAGCAAGTTATTACAAGAAGATGGGGTATGAGAGGTACGATTATAGGGAAAGCCACATGAGATCAGGCAAACCGCTTGGCAAGCGATCACTATTCACGCAGGTGAAGGAGCTACTAACGTCGGGAAGCATTGAAATAGTTGCCTTTATACGTTCACCGTCGCATCCCACATGCAAAAGTTACAGTACCATACTGTTTGGTCATGGGTGGCCCGTGGTCTTGCGGTAGCGTTCTCGCTTCCTGCGCACGGGGTCCCGGGTTCGATTCCCGGCGGGGTCAGGGATTTTCTCTGCCTCGTGATGACTGGGTGTTGTGTGTTCATCATCATTTCATCTTCATTGACTCGCAAGTCGCCGAAGTGGCGTCAACTAAAAAGGACTTGCAATACGGCGGCCGAACTTCCCCGCATGGGGTCTCCCGACCAACAATGCCATACGATCATCATCATCATCATCATGGGTACTGGCATCTATTCCAGTGATCAAATAATCATTCCTACCCTCAAACGCCCCTCCCCCCCCCCCCCCCCGCCCCCCCCCCCCTCCTTCGATAATAGCCCCTTTGCCTGAATGAATGCTGAATGAGTGTTCGAAATTATTCCGAACCTTCACACAGAGAGAGAGAGCACACTCACTCACACACACACACACGCACACACACACACGCACACTTACACTAAATGTTAACTGGTACTATCGATAATTGTACCCCAGAAATTAATTAAAGCAATCCCAATCCTTATATTCCGACTAAGATTTTGGGGAGGTTTCTCCTAGTCATCAGGTGAATGCTGGAATCTTATGTTCCCTTGAAAATATTCGCAACTAGGCTGGCACATCTGGCTAAACACAAACGCGACTGTTTAAAGGGCTAAGTCTGAAACAGTCGCCCTACTGCTTGTAGCGGAGAACGAAAGGTGTTTTGCAAGAACAGCTAGCAGGTGACCCACACATTCAATAAGACAATGCACCACTTAATCGACTCTTAATGGGATCGCCGTGGTTTGGAAACAAAAAGACGATATTTCGTATCCACCGTGTCCTACAGCCTTCTTGAAGTTCCTGAAAGCCATTGTACGTATTGTACACTGATTCGCCGAAGAAACTGATACAGGCAAGCGTATTCAAATACAGCGATATGTAAACACGTAGAATAAGGCGCTGCGGTTGGCAACAGGTATATAAGACAGCAAGTGTCCGTCGCAGTTGCTGCTACAATGGCAGGTTATCAAGATTTAAGTGACTTTGAACGTGGTGTTATAGTCGGCGCACGAGCGATGGGACACAGAATCCCCGATCTCCTAGGTAGCGATGAAGAGGGGATTTTCCCATACGACCATTTCACGAGTGTGCCGTGAATATCAGGAATCCGGTAAAACATCAAATCTCCAACATCGTTGCGGCCGGGAAAAGATCCTGGAAGAACGGGACTAACGACGACTGAACAGAATTGTTCAACTTGACAGAAGTGCAACCCTTCCGTACATAGCTGCAAGTTTCAATGCCGGCCCATCAACAAGAGTCAGCGTGCGAACCATTCAACGAAACATCATCGATATGGGCTTTCGGAAACTAAGGCCCACTCGTGTACCCTTGATGCCACCACGACACAAAGCCTTAAGTCTCGCCTGGCCCCGTCAACACTGACATTGGACTGATGTTGACTGGCAACATGTTGCCTGGTCGGACGAGTCTCGTTTCAAATGGTTCAAATGGCTCTGAGTACTATGCGACTTAACTTCTGAGGTCATCAGTGGCTCTGAGCACTATGGGACTCAACTGCTGAGGTTATTAGTCCCCTAGAACTTAGAACTAGTTAAACCTAACTAACCTAAGGACATCACAAATATCCATGCCCGAGACAGGATTCGAACCTGCGACCGTAGCGGTCTTGCGGTTCCAGACTGTAGCGCCTAGGACCGCACGGCCACTCCGGCCGGCTTCAAATTGTATCGTGCGGATGGACATGTACGGGTATGACAGCTTCGTTAATCCATGGACACTGCACGCCAGTAGTGGACTGTTCAAGCTGGTGGAGGCTCTGCAATGGTGATACGTTTAGATACTGCTCTAAGAGGTGAGACGTACGTAAGCACCCTGTCTGATCACCTACATCCATTCATGTCCTTTGTGCATTTCAAAGGACTTGGGCAATTCCAGCAGGACAATGCGACATACCACACGTCCAGAATTGTTACAGAGTGGCCCGAGGAACACTGTTCTGAGTTTAAACACTTCTCTGCTCACCAAACTCCCCATGCATGAACATTATTGAGCATATCTGGGATGCAACATGGTGTTCAAAAGAGATCTCCACCTCCTCGTACTCTTACGGATTTATGGACAGCCCTGCAGGATTCATGGAGTCAGTTCCCTCTAGCACTACTTCAGACATTGATCGAGTCCACACCATGCTGTGTTGCGGCACTTGCGCGTGCTCGCGGGGGCTCCACACGGTATTAGGCAGCTGTACCAGTTTCTTTGGCTGTCCAGTGTGTATGAGGCTGCTTGTTTATTTTACTTGTTACCGGACTGGTTTCCGTAGCGGTCGGGTGGTTTATTTTTGCACCTTCATAGAATTTTTGAATGTGTTATTGGAGATTTTACTTACATTTTTCAGCGTGTTTTCGGCGCTTTCTCGAAGTTTTACGGATGAGGCAGCGTGCTGTACAGTATTAGCGATGAAGATGCGTCAACCATGAAGTTACTTAAGATGGAGCACAAGCTCGCGTTAAGCAAGGATATGCACGGAAATCTGCAGTGATCTTTTCAAATGAATCGACCTGGAAGACACCTAAAGTAATTTAAGGGAACCACTGGAAGCGTAAATTTAAATGGCCTATCTGCGATTTGAACCGTGGATAACCGAAAAAAAAAAATAGTCAACTAGTTATGTAAGACGTGCTGCTGTTCGTATCTTCATAACGAGCGAAGAAAGGTAATCATGCTGGTTAATGTTTCACTTGGTACTTAACATTTGCTTAGTATAATTTTTTACTTTGCTTCTGGATAAAATGTTATTTCTGATGCTCGAGCTAAATGAGACACACTGCATATTTTTATGTGGATGCAATAAGATCCGTATTCATGTATACGTCCAATGAAGAGAGAGAGAGAGAGAGAGAGAGAGAGTTAGCAATATATGGGTATTTTGCAGACCTCCATTAACAGCACGGAAGAGTTGCAATATGTTCACAGGAGGAATATAAAAAAGGAGTTAGAGAAAGTGCATTGATCTAGCCGGAGGCTAGGCAGAAAAGTAAGTGCTTATCCAAAGTCTTCCACTGTCAGGCGGAGAAATCGTCACCGTTCCATTGTAGCGTAACTGAGATGTGTGCTGCGGCCGCGGCTGACAACGGGACAACGGGCGACGAGCGCTGAATGCGCCGCCTCATTACAAAGGCAGTCGGCCTCAATGGTCGCCGCCTTCAATCGAATCGCTACAATGCCGGCCGCGAGGCATAAAACCAAGCTGGTGCGGCCGCGCTGCAGCTGACGCGCGCCACGACACGCTCCATTCTCTGTGCGGCAGTCGCGTTGGCGGAGCAGTAACCAGGTGACTCGCTCCAATGCGCCGACTCAGGCACCGCAACAGTCTGGCGCTCTGGAAGAAAGTGCTGCCGCTTTTCGTCGTGACGGATTCATTCTCGCCCGCGAAAACTCCTCTGCAGGAATGAACACGGACTCTGCAAGCAGCAGTTTGCGGGAGACGGATCGCTCTTTCAACGAAATGTTGCAGACCGCTTCATGTTGTAAAATGATGTGAAAACGTTTCGACAATTGGTACATAATGCTAACGGAGAAATTCAAGTAAAACTGCAATACGAGATGTTTCAAAAAGATTCATCTAATTTCAAAAGACTTTATTTGTACACTGAGCAAGCTGTGAAGGAAAAAAAAGGAAAAGTTTCAGAACAGAACCAAAATTCAGGAAGAAGAAATAGAAATTTTGAGATATAAAGGAATTAAAGATATTAACTGCCAGTGCACATTGATTTATATCAATCGGGCAAGTTGAAAATTTGTGCCGTAGCAGGATTCGAACTTGGGTCCCCTGCTTATTAGACGGATGCACTGACCACACACCAGTACGGCCAGAGAAGTCATCGCCAGCGCACGGAGTTCCCCAGCACGCCTCCCACCAAACCCACATTCTCAACTTATACCACTCAACATTTGTAGTGCCCCTGCTCATTAGACCCATTACTCGCGGCATCTCTGCGATTCCCGCAAGAGTTCGAACTTGGTGAGCATATTAATTGAAGTGATCATTGACCGTCATCGCCTTAATTATATGTTATTTGAACTGAAGGTGGAGGACGCAGAAAGGTAAGGAAAGAGAAGGTACTGGTGGTATCAGTTACATCGGGACTTTTTGCGGAATCAGTGGCGACAAATGAAAATGTGAACGGCGCGGGGACTCGAACCAGGGATCTCCTGATTACTAAGCAGTTGCTTTTACCACTGCAGCATTCATGTTAATCGCAAATGCACGGACTATCTCAGCGCGATCCTCCACTGACCGGAATTCCCACTTACGGCCACCACTTGTCCACAGTACCTGTTCATGTACTCAATGTAAACTAATTTTTGTTTCCCACTGGAGGTCGAATGTAAATGTGCATCTGTACTGACGATTGTGGATTCATTGGCCATCCAGGCGTGTCAGTTATATGAAAGCATGGTGCCATTAAAAAGCAATTCTGTCAAAGACAGCAAAGGACTTGAAGACCAGTTCCGTACAAATGGATGATTTAAACAAAAAGAGTTTAAAAGGTCAGCATCAACAAAAGTAAAACAAAGGTAATGGAATGTAGTCGAATAGAATTAGCTGATGCTGAGGGAATTACTTTAATAAATGAGAGACTAAAAGTAGCAGATCAGTTTTGCTACTGGGGCAACAAAATAAAAAATGGTTCAAATGGCTCTGAGCACTATGGGACTTAACATCTGAAGCCATCAGTCCCCTAGAAATTATTACTACTTAAATCTACCTAACGTAAGGACATCACACACATCCATGCCCGAGGCAGGATTCGAACCTGCGACCGTAGCGGTCGCGCGGTTCCAAACTGTAGCGCCTAGAACTGCTCGGCCACCCCGGCCGGCTCACGTGTTGGTGGATTTTCATCGTAAACACAGGAGGAGCTCTTATTTTCCTCGACATCTTGCAAACGTTATGATCGCAGCATTTCTCCAATTACATGTTTGTTTTAAATTTTCTATAGAGAAATATAATAATATATTTTCTACAGAAGATTATAATAAATATAATCGCATGGTTGCACTAGAGGAGTGGATTTGAGGAGAATCCTATCTTGAAAATTTATTTGCAATCCCAAACTTTGCCTTGCCTTCCCTTTTCATCATTTATGAAAATCTCAATAAACACATAATGTTGAGTGATATTTCGATTTCTTTGCAGTGCAAGTAACGTAAAATTGTAACTTTTTGCATGATTTCGTAATGCCTTCAGCTGCCATTCTCTTTCTTTCATATACGATTGTACAATTTCGGCCTTAGGTCATTTTTCAAGTATCTAAAACTAAGCGTTATATATTGGATACATTAGCGTCACTTGTGATTTTAATATGGGAATGAGTCATATCTCTAGCTATACTAGGCGCATTATAAGTTACTTTATGGACGATTCTTTTAATGATGTATTACGTCATGTACGTCACTCTTCGTATGACTGCATGTAATTGTCACAAATTAATTAGAAAAGATGCTCCGAAAATAGTGAAAAACCTTTTCTAAATAATTTGTGCAAATTTTAGGCCGATATAGGAGCAAGGACGTACATAGCACCACCAAAGAATCGTCCATAAACTAAGTTACAACGCGCCTAGTATATCTAAAGGTACTCCTTGCTACTATATTAAAATCACAAGTATACAGTGCTTCCGTTTTAAAAACTTTAAAATAGCTTAAGCCCGAAATTGTACAATAGTGCATGAAATGAAGAGAACGGCAGCTGAAAGAATCACGAAATAATTCGAAAAATTCATCGCATCTGCAGCCCCTATCGCAATGAAAACTGTAAAAACTGCAAATAAAAAAGAAAGAGTTTGTACATTTGGATTCGAACCCACAACCCTAGCATTAGCGTTCTGTAGTCTTCCCGCTGCGCTGACTGCTGTCTGGAGGCTAGGTTAACGTAAATAGCTGACGCCTCACCGACCCGTGTCAAAAACGCTATCTTTTCTAAGCTCACGGCCATCTGGAGCCCTCGCTTCTGTCGCTTTGATTTCTAGCTAAGCCAGAAATTTGGGCGAGTCGGTGATAGAGTTCCCTTGTTGGTCTTGCAGGAGCCTGATGGTGCGAGAGCACGCGGAGCCCGCCGTGCTTCGTTCACGGGGTCGTGTCGTGCTGGAGCGCCTCGGCCCGTGCGCGTGCGGGGTGCAGCGTGCAGGACGTGAAAGCCGCGCGGCCACCACGCCCAGCCCCGCCCGCCAGAAGCGGCACGGCACGGCACGTACGCCACGGACCACGCCCACGTGCGCAGCTGCGCGGCTCCGTCCTCCACACTCTTTCCTCCTGCTACCTTTCGCACCTGTACAATCACGTAGCGTCCTGCACAACGTGAATTTTTAACTTCGTACAAAATCAAAGCCGTGACTTTCCACTAAGTTAGCGTAGAGATAATCGCATCGCACAGTACGAGTCGTGAACCAGGTCTTGAACCGCGTCTGGATAACTCAGCAGGTAAGATAATTACCTGCGAAAGAGATGGTTCTGGCTCCGGGACCTGACCTCGCACACACTTTTAGTCTCTCAAATAGTTTCAAAATAGTGAACACTTCGCAGTATTGGTTCAAATGGCTCTGAGCACTATGCGACTTAACTTCTGAGGTCATCAGTCGCCTGGAACTTAGAACTAATTAAACCTAACTAACCTAAGGACATCACACACATCCATGCCCGAGGCAGGATTCGAACCTGCGACCGTAGTGGTCACGCGGTTCCAGACTGAAGCGCCTTTAACCGCACGGCCACACCGGCCGGCACTTAGCAGGATTCAGTAAACTGTGAAGTGCATTGCATCTCTCCTCGTACATGTTTCCTCCTCGTAAATTTGCTGTTGAACAGATGCGTCAATGTTTTGTTGAGAAGAACTTGACCTGGTACATCCGCTGCGCATACGAGGTCTAGCACAGTTGACGATAAACGCCCCTAAGCGAGCAGCTTCGCAACTACGAGGGGCGTTCAATAAGTAACTCAGGTTCGTTTTGATCAGGTTTCAAATGCACTTTATTATTCCCCATTCTTTTGGCTACAAAAACCCAATTTTTCAATGTAATCTCCGTTCAATGCAACGGTCTTACTCCACCTTACTGGGAGGGCCTGCATGTCTGCATGGTACCACTCTACTGGTCTACTGGTCTACGTCGGAGCCAACGTCTTGCTGCACCATACATGTATTGCTTCCTGAGGAGTGCATCCATTCTTCATTGGGCTAAACGGGTGGAAGTGCGAGATGCGGGCTGTACGGTGGATGAGGGCGGATACACCGCCCAATGACTTTTCTTCACAGCGAGTTCTCCGTAGACATCTATGCAAGCGCTTATAAGTATCTGCAATGTACTGGTTTTCCGCCAAAAGAAACTCTACAACTCTCTGCTAGGAACCCACCTGCATTACAGACGCCATTTTGAAAGCTGTGTATATCGCCACTATCAGTCGGATCTTCATTAAACTATAGGGGCTACAGCGGGAACATTGACACAACAAATTCTGCATTTTTTCAACCGAAATGAAAATGATCAAAAGGTCGAGACTGAAATACTGGATGTTGTAATAAACTACTGGCCATTAAAATTGCTACACCAAGAAGAAATGCAGATGATAAACGGGTATTCATTGGACAAATATATTATACTAGAACTGACATGTGATTACATTTTCACGCAATTTGGGTGCATAGATCATGAGAAATCAGTACCCAGAACAACCACCTCTGGCCGTAATAACGGCCTTGATAGCCTGGGCATTGAGTCAAACAGAGCTTGGATGGCGTGTACAGGTACAGCTGCCCATGCAGCTTCAACACGATACCACAGTTCATCAAGACTAGTGACTGGCGTATTGTGACGAGCCAGTTGCTCGGCCACCATTGACCAGACGTTTTCAATTGGTAAGAGATCTGGAGAATGTGCTGGCCAGGGCAGCAGTCGAACATTTTCTGTATCCAGAAAGGCCCGTACAGGACCTACAACATGCGGTTGTGCATTATCCTGCTGAAATGTAGGGTTTCACAGGGATCGAATGAAGGGTAGAGCCACGGGTCGTAAAGCATCTGAAATGTAACGTACACTGTTCAAAGTGCCGTCAATGCGAACAAGAGGTGACCGAGACGTGTAACTAAAGGTACCCCACACCATCACGCCGGGTGATACGCCAGTACGGCGATGACAAATACACACTTCCAATGTGCGTTCATCGCGATGTCGCCAAACACGGGTGCGACCATCATGATGCTGTAAACAGAATCTGGATTCATCCGAAAAAATGACGGTTTGCCATTCGTCGTTGAGTACACCATCGCAGGCGCTCCTGTCTGTGACGCAGCGTCATGGGTAACCGCAGCCATGGTCTCCGAGCTGATAGTCCATGCTGCTGCAAACGTCGTCGAACTGTTCATGCACATGGTTGTTGTCTTGCAAACGTCCCCATCTGTTGACTCAGGAATCGAGACGTGGCTGCACGATCCGTTACAGCCATGCGGATAAGATGCCTGTCATCTCGACTGCTAGTGATACGAGGCCGTTGGGATCCAGCACGGCGTTCCGTATTACCCTCCTGAACCCACCGATTCCATATTCTGCTAACAGTCATTGGATCTCGACCAACGCGAGCAGCAGTGTCGCGATACGATAAACCGCAATCGCGATAGACTACAATCCGACCTTTATCAAAGTCGGGAACGTGATGGTACGCATTTCTCCTCCTTACATGAGGCATCACAACGTTTCACCAGGCGACGCCGGTCAACTGCTGTTTGTGTATGAGAAATCGGTTGGAAATTTTCCTCATGTCAGCACGTTGTAGGTGTCGCCACAGGCGCCAACCTTGTGTGAATGCTCTGAAAAGCTAATCATTTGCATATCACAGCATCTTCTTCCTGTCGGTGAAATTTCGCGTCTGTAGCACGTCATCTTCGTGATGTAGCAATTTTGATGGCGAGTAGTGTAGACGTACAGTCAGTGGCGAATACGCATTCATTTAAACATTTTTACGATACTGTGAGCCCACTACAAGTATACCCGGGAAGTTCTTGTTTCTGCTGAAAAATAAATAAAAAATAAAAAAATCTTAGGATGGCCAGCACATGGAAGACATAACAAGTAGATTAAGATACAGAAGAAAATTTTATTCACCAAAAGCCATCTGCCAATAACAAACGTTAAGCTGTGTCTGTCGAGGAAGCTTTTGAAATAGCGGTGGCCAGTATCGCCGTGAATAAAGTGAGGTAACACCGCAAGAAATTGTTGGCAGCGCGTTTCATTAGAGTCGCTATAGTATGAAACGACCAAGGCGGTGCAGTGGCTAGAACAAGGGACAAGTACTCCGGAGGAACGAGGTTCAAACTACCGCCCAAACATTCTAATTTATGTTTCGTGTGATTCTCCTAAGCCACCTGAGAAGAATGCTAGGATGAATCCATAAAAAATGTCACTGGCGATGACCTTTCCTTTCCTTATCACAACTCGCAACCCGTCTCTAGTGGTCATCACGTTAATTTGAACAGCATATACTAGTACAGTAGGAACGTACGAGATACCGGAGAAAACATTCTTTTGTGCCATAGCCTAGGCGTCATTTTTAAGCAATTTTTCGGAACCTTCTTTCTCTCCCGACTGCCTATACCGACGCCGAGTTCTACGGGACTGTCAACTGTGCTATGCGGCTGTGCTACTAGGCTTTTGTATCAGCAGGTGTGAAGGCTGCGACGGCGCAGGCGATGGGCACGAGCGGAAGCAGTGGGCCGCAGGACTTGCCACGCACGTGCCTGCAGACAGATAAGCACGGCGTGGGAGCGGGCTGCAGCCACTCACCCCACCTGTCGGGCCAACGGCCTGCTGGTTCTCAGGCCGTCTGGCTTCCAACACAGGGGAACAGCCAGGCAGCAACCTTTGACCGCCTATCCTGCAAATCTTAGCTGGGTCGAATTGGCTTCATTTGGCAAACACAATAGAAGACACATAAACGGTGATCCCGAAAGAAGGCCCCTTCTCAACTTTCATGATTTACAAGCGCAGACGTATTAGTGAGTCTCGTGTTTTGTGCGTTATACAGGGTGAAAAGTATTTAAGCCGACAAACTCTAGGAGGTTGTAGGGGACATAAAAACATATATTTTTCCCTAATATCATTTTTTCCTAAGAGGAGTATTTAAACCGGTAGAGGAAGATTTCTCTGGCGGCAAATTAATTAAACCAACAAACACTTTTCCATTTTTTTATGACCAAGAGACAACACATTAACGCAACCAAATTTCAATTACAGTGGATTTTCAAAAATGTCTCCATTGACACGTAAACCAAGGTTATACTGTCGGATCATGTTCTGTCTGACACGGGCAAAAACATCAGGAGTGTCCTGAATTGTTCCCGACACAAAAAAGTGGGGATCGAGCAGGCCATGGTACAGGACCACTTCAGCCAATCCACGTGTCTGTGAACGGTCGGTCCAGGAATCGACGCACACGACGACTGAAATGTGCCGGCGCCCGGCATGTTGGAACCACATACGTTGCCTTGTAGGGAGCGGGACGTCTTCCAGCAATTCTGGCAATGCTCTAGCGAGAAAATTGTAATAGTGCCTGCCATTTAATGGCCTAGATAGCAGATACAGCCCAATTAAAAAGTCCCCAACAACACCGACCCACACATTAAGAAGAACCGTACTTGATGAGCGGTAGTAACTGTGGCATGCGGGTTATCCTCACTCCAAACATGCGAATTGTGCATGTTGAAGATTCCATCACGCCCGAACGTTGCTTCATCGGTAAACAACACAGAGGATGGAAATGTAGGATGCATTTCACACTGTTCCAGGTACCACTGTGAAAACTGTGCTCTGGATGGATAATCAACTGGTTCAGGTTGTGGACACGCTGTAAGTGAAATGGACGTAACAACTGCTCTCGAAGGACTGTTCTTACACTCATCTGATTCGTCCCCATTTTACATGCAATTGCACGAGTGCTGATTGAAGGACCCCGCCCCACATGCTGGAAGACAGCTTCCTCAAATTGCAGTGTTCTTATCGTGTGACGCGTCTCTGTCCAGGTAATCTACTAAATGACCCGGTCTCACGCAGACGTTGGTACACAGTAGCAAAGGTCGTATGATGCGGGATACGGCGATTAGGATATTGTTGTTGATAAACCCGCTGTGCAGCTCGTCCGTTGTGGTGCGCTACGTAGTACGCACCAACCATATCAGTGTACTTACTCCAGGTGTATCGCTCCATTAGTAAACAGAGACAATGCACTACTACACTGGTGGACAACAGTTCCCACAACTGAAGAGCGTAATACGCCCTCTGTCAACTGAAGATCGTAATACGGCCTCGAAAAACTGAAGAGCGTAATACGGCCTCAACCGATTTAAATAATCCTCATAGGAAAAAATGACATTAGGGAAAAATATTTGTTTTGATGTCCCCTACAACCTCCCACAGTTTGTCGGTTTAAATACTTTTCACCCTGTATAGCACTCACTTCTCAAAGATCACATAACCCAGATAAGCACCACCTTCATCGGAGCACTCATGTAGACGAGTTATGATGTTCCTTTGCTAAGTGTTCTCCAGTACAACAAACAGAATATCGGCGACTTCTCTAAGGATGTTGACTTCCACCGCTTGGAAGTTTGCAGGGCGATTTTCGAACACTCTGGACTTAAGATACCACTAGAGGAAAAAATCGGGTGCCGTTAGATCGGGCACGTGATTGGAGGGTGATGCTGTTGTTGCGCATGGACGACAAAAATCCGAATCGTGGACACATATCACTCGGTGTCATACTACATATTGCACCACTGTCGTCCAGAAAGAAATATGGTGTGACGATCCTAGCTGTAGTGGGCCGAACCTACACTGTTAATTTCGGGCTATGTATTGCCTCCGTGCCTCATGCTTGCTTCTGGCAATAAGAAGCGTAGATCGTCAATAACCATCAAGCTGTCAACAGTTCCTCGATTAGCCTTCCACATTTCCAGAAACGCGTCGCAAACCGAATTCGTGGTCCTTTAGCGTTGCACTACTTGTATCTTGTAGAGGCGTGCATGTAAATCAACGTGTAAAATTTGCTTACACTGTCGTGGCTCATGTTTAGTACCTGCTATTTGCGGGGGAGTAACAGTCGAGGACATGTTTGAATCGATACCCGTACACGGTCGATGTTTTCCCGTGTCCTCACATTTCTGGGTCGTCCAGAAGACTTGCTATCACGTACTGATCCATCTCTGCGCCACTTAGCTATCCAACGCTGTGTAGTACGGTCATCCGCGACGTGTCTGTGATGGGTCAATCTGCGGAAAGGTCGTTGGGTCATGCGCGAGCACCCGCAGTCACAACAACAACAGGAAAGGGTCGCTATTTCTGACTCACACTGTACTTTATAAATAAGATTCTGTCACCTGTGTTTCCGCTTCTTATTCAGCAACACGTATTGGAGAAGTATAGCTCCTTCTTCAGGGCTACCATTGCCTGAGGAAGCAGCCTCATCGCGGTCATGACAGAATTTCGGAATAAAAGTGCGACACCTGAAAACACACTATTCCTGATAGCTATAATTATTAATCTCAGTCACTAATAAACATATCTGCCCCAACACCCAATATATATATATATATATATATATATATATATATATATATATATATATATATTTATTTATTTATTTCTGTGTTCATTATTTTTGACAAACCAGTATCAGGCAACATGCCTGCAGAAGCGATGTACTCGGATTCCTACTATTTCATACAGCTGTAGATCGTAGCAGTGTGTTTGTATGTTTGAAGTACAGTACATAGTACACCGGAAAACATAGACAGTCCAAAATAGTACGTTCTTCCCTGGCTAAATATCAAGAGTTAAATTTTTTTCTTGATGCAATAATTAACCAACAGCCGTATGTAATGTAGAAATTTATTTTATGAACTTCTATGTGCTACCAGTTTCGGCATTACATTGATGCCATCTTCAGGCCCCACTCGTCGTAGTCGTAAAATCGCTATACACGGAAGGAGCCATATTACTGGATCCGTGAATCAATCCTCCTGCAACAGCTAATGGCTCTGAGCACTATGGGACTTAACTGCTGAGGTCATTAGTCCCCTAGAACTTAGAACTAGTTAAACCCAACTAACCTAAGGACATCACAAACATCCATGCCCGAGGCAGGATTCGAACCTGCAACCGTAGCGATCTTGCGGTTCCAGACTGCAGCGCCTTTAACCGCACGGCCACTTCGGCCGGCTCTGCAACAGCTCTTGGTGGCCAGGCGACACAATATACGTGTTCGCTAATGAAATTCATGATAAATAACAGGTCACAATTTGAGAAGAACAGTGATGTTGATACCTACAACAGTAGACTTTTGTTACAAAATGTTCCGTCGGCCCAACAGCACAAAATGTCTGCCAAGTACAAAAGCAAGTTTTTAAATCGAAAGTGAAGTTGTTTCTCCTGGGCAACGCCTTCTGTTCCACGGACAAATTTTTATTTAAAAACTTGTAGACTATAAAAGAGTTCTGGTTTTTAATTGTAATTGCTGGAGTAGGACTAAAAAACAATTTATTCATTAATGTCAACACAAATCCAGTCATTATTTCGGTAACAATAAAATGATCTGTGGAACTAAGTAACTAACTTATCCAAGAAGTTTCCTCCGCTTTGACGTGGTTGCCTCCGCACACCGGAATCGATTGGTAAAAATGCTTTCATGTTGAAAATAAGCCTGTACAGGCAAGAAGACAACAAACACCTGCGAGCGGATAAATCATCTACGGCATCTGGCCCGCACACAGGATTATTTTTCGGGGGAAGGGGAGGCGGGCAAATCGGAAAGCTAATTTGACGTAGTGCGACTCTTCAGATTATAATTAAATAATAATAACAATATTTAAATAATAACAACACTAATTAATTAATCTACGGTCGCAAGGTCGAATCGTGCCTCGGGCATGGATGTGTGTGATGTCCTTGGGTTAGTTACGTTTAAGTAGTTCTAAGTTCTAGGGTACTGATGACCCCAGATGTTAAGTCGCATAGAGCGCAGAATCATTTGAACCAGTTGCGGAAAAGGTCGATATCGTGTTGATGTATGGCTGTTGTGATCAAAATGCCCAACGGGCGTATGCTATGTATGCTGCTCGGTATCCTGGACGACATCATCCAAGTGTCCGGACCGTTCACCGGATAGTTACGTCGTTTAAGGAAACAGCAAGTGTTCAAAAAATGGTTCAAATGGCTCTGAGCACTATGGGACTTAACTTCTAAGGTCACCAGTCCCCTAGAACTTAGAACTACTTAAACCTAACTAACCTAAGGACATCACATACATCCATGCCAGAGGCAGGATTCGAAACTGCGACCGTAGCGGTCTCGTGGTTCCAGACTGTAGCGCCTAGAACCGCTCGGCCACCTCGGCCGGCAGGAAGTGTTCAGCCACATGTGAAACGACAACCACGACCTGCAACAAGTGATGATGCCCAAGTAGGTGTTTTAGCTTCTGTCGCGGCTAATCCGCACATCAGTAGCAGACAAATTGCGCGAGAATCGGGAATCTCAAAAACATCGATGTTAAGAATGCTACATCAACATCCATTGCACCCGTACATATATCCTGGTGCATAGAAATATGCAGCAGGAATTGCAAGGCTACGACTTTGAACGTCGTGTACAGTTCTGCGATTGGGCACAAGAGAAATTACGGGACGATGACAGAGTTTTTGCACGCTTTCTATTTAGCGACGAAGCGTCATTCTCCAACAGCGGTAACGTATACCGGCGTAATATGCACTATTGGGCAACGGAAAATCCACGATGGCTGCGACAAGTGGAACATCAGCGACCTTGGCGGGTTAATGTATGGTGCGGCATTATGGGAGGAAGGATAACTGGCCCCGATACTGTCGATGGCAATCTAAATGGTGCAGTGTATGCTTATTTCCTACGTAATGTTCTGCCGATGTTACTACAAGATGTTTCACTGCATGACAGAATGGCGATGTACTTCCAACATGATGGATGTCCGGCACATAGCTCGCGTACGGTTGAAGCGGTATTGAATAGCGTATTTCATGACAGATGGATTGGTCGTCGAAGCACTATACCATGGACCGCACGTTCACCGGATATGACGTCCCCGAATTTCTTTCTGTGGGGAAAGTTGAAGAATATTTGCTATCCTGATCCACCGACAACGCCTGACAACATGCGTCAGCGCATTGTCAATGCATGTGCGAACATAACGGAAGGCGAACTACTGGCTGTTGAGAGGAATGTCGTTACACGTATTGCCAAGTGCATTGAGGTTGACGGACATAATTTTGAACATGTATTGCATTAATGTGGTATTTACACTTAATCACGCTGTAACAGCATGCGTTATCAGAAATGTGAAGTTCACAAAGTACATGTATCACATTGGAACAACGGAAATAAAATGTTTGAAAAAATCTACCTGTTACCAACTGTTCGCCTAAAATTGTGAGCCATTTGTTTGTGACTATTACAGCGCCATCTATCACAAAGCGAAAAAAGTGGTCCAACTAAAACATTCATATTTCTTTATGTACTACTCAAATATGTAACAAAAATGGGGGTTCCTATTTTAAAAAAATCGCAGTTGATATCCGTTTGAGCTATGGCAGTGGCATCTAGCGGCCCAACCATAGCTCCATCTGGTTTCCCCCTTCAAGCTAGACAAGTTTCGCCATTTGTAGTTTTTTCGTTTGACGCTTATTTCCTGAGATGTTTGGCTCGGTCACGATCAATGGATCACCTTGTATATATATGAACTGCGGAAAATCGCGGTTGGACAGATGTGATCATTCACCCTCGAGCTCATGAAACCAGTCGTTCACCATGTGAGCCGTGCGGAGAGGCGTCCTATCGTCTTCCAAGACATCACCATTGGGGAACAAATATTCTACCTTCGGACGCACCTGTTCAGCCAAAATGATCACATAATCTTTGGAAGTAACCTTGTGGAGTAGCTACGAGGCCCGTGGAATACCACGATATGGCTGCCCAAATCATCCCCGAAACCCCGTCATGTTTCACTCTTGGTAGCAAGCAGTCTGCATAATACGATTCGGACGACGTACGCCAGCCGTTAAGTCGCCAGAAGCCTGAAACACGGCTCATCCTACCAAAGGACATTCTTCCATTGTTCTATAGTCCCAGGTTGTATGGCCTCGGCACCACGAGCATTTGCATCCCTGATGATTGGTTTTGGAATTCCTGCTGGTCCTGCAAATCCCTGATTACGGGGCGCAGTTCGTTTAGTTTCTGGAGCTCACAGGGTTCGCGAGTGCGACATTCAGTTACTTTTGCAGTTGTCGCCCTCTTGTTTTTTAGTCACAACCCTCTTCAATGCCGTCTGTCCGACTGTCACCATCACTCAACATTTTTGACCTGTTTGTAACTTATCGGATTATGCTTTGCCGGTTTCCTCCTATGCGGTATAAATCTTCCATACGGTGCCTCTTGAAATGGCAAACACTTTGGCTACCTTGGTTACGGATGTACCCACCGCACGAGCGCCAAGAATTTGCGCATGTTCGAATTCACTTAGCTCCAACGTAACGCACTCACAACGACATAGAGCACTGTTCTGACCTGGACATTGCACAGGTGCCATTCGTAGTCAAATACGACAGCGGAACATGCAGACTCGGCGAGGATCTGTATGTACGTTCAAGCATGTGTTTCTTGCGGTGTTTCAATATTCTTGTCAAAACCCCGGTACACCGAACGGCAAGGTACGGTGTGTGGCAGAGGACGCTTCACAATCACTGCGGAGGCCCATATGCAGCAATTTTCGTTGAACGGTCGTTGAAGAGATACTGTTGGGAGCCCCTTGGTTCATCTTTGCGGTTGGCTGCTCAACAGCTGCACGTATACATCTCCGCAGCCGTCTTTCACGCCTGTCAGCTATAGCCTTTGGTGCAGCACTGTAGTCTCGGCGGCGGTTTCGCCATTTTGCCATCCACCGTATACTTCCAACCACGGCGGCACGCGAACTGTTTACGAACTTAGCGGTTTCGGAAATACGTGCCCCTTGGCCGAAAGCCAATGATCACGCCCTTTTGCAAGTCAGATAAATCGCCAGTTTCCGCTTTACAACAACGACTGCACTGTTTCCCGGGCTCCCCGACACATTTTATATCCTCTCCACTGCTAGTGCTGCAACGTGCCGTCTGTACGTGGTTATTATACTTTGACGTCGAACAGAGGCGGTTGGCACATTAATGTGACTGGACCGTGTAATAACATCCACTAATGCGACTATTACGTGCAATCTGAGTCCTTTTGTATGTCCATCCTTTTAGCAGGAGGTCTCTGGGACGACGGCCGTTTACTATCGTGACAAGTAAAAACACCTACAGTTTTCCTTTTATTTTGTCGCTGCCAGTTTCAACACTTCAGTGCGTCATCTTCAGACTGTTTTTGATGCGGTAATGGTTGATATGATTCCCATGCTTAATACATCAGTTACTAACAGATAATGTGTCAGCACTCCAACCATCAACTGCCAACTGACACATTATCTGCGTATCCAGCAATGATTGCACCTGGTGTGTTAAGCATGGGGATCACATCAAACTGTACGCCATCAAAAACAGCCTGAAGATGGCGCATTGAAGCATTGAAACTGGTAGCGACAAAATAGATAAAATCATAAGGACGGCTGTAGGTGTTTTTATTTGTCACGAAACTGAGTTCTGTACAAATTCAGTACAGTAAAGCGATCAATGTAAATAATTGTATGTAAAATGATTTTTCCATTTGATCATGCGTGGCTACAGTAGCCTATGAATTACCATAAGGACCTCATTGTAATGAATATTTACATGTTCTGTGACAATTCTGTCACTGAACTACTTAAATGAAAAATATGTTAAATATGTTCAAAACTTCCTGACTTATTAAGCATTTGTGAGCATCATTTCACTTGGGATCTATGGAAGGCATATTAGCGTGTATTTTTTTGAATTGTTCTACATCTTGGAGGATCACTTCACCACGAAACTATTGGAACGAGAAGTACATCAAACCTGACAATATCTTTAGTCGTAAATACTATGTCTTTAATGTGGAAATAGTTAGACCGCTCTTTTTATCAATATCATGATTGATTTGATTATTACAAGGAATAAAAATATGAAAAATGCACTTTTTGCCGAGGTATGAAACATGCCTCAGACGTCGGTTTTAGTTAGTAACACGTCGTTAGCAAAATTCAGTAACAATAAACATCACAAAAACATTGGACAAAACAAGTGGGAGACATTAAAAAGTATTCCATTATCAGGCAAATAGAAAAAGAAATACTGGCAGCTGAACTGAAGATAGAGCGAACTGATGCAGATAAGACGCCTGAAGAACATACGATCTACTTCTTGACGGAACAAGCAGCTTCACAATCGCAGAATACAATTTCAACGGTAACCAGTTTCGACCAAACATTGGCCAACTCGAGAATATATATCCTTCGTGGGTTGAATCTGGAGAATAAGGGTTCACGAACTGCGTTTAATGTAGATTCCACTTACATTTTATTGATTTTGAAGATGGTCGGTATAGGATTCAAACCACTTATGACTGTAATCGAACTTGTTACTTCGTCTACAATAAAATGAAATGTTAACTCATCAAACACTTTTCTCCGCAGTCTGTCGTTTTTTTTTTTTTTTCAGAAGAAGAAGAAAAAGCCCTGAAAATTAATGAAAGTCGCGACAGGATTAAGCTGGAGTGAATAGACTGCAACGGGAAACCGCAATCTATTCTGCTTACCGCAGATGTTTTCATGGAAGTGGCGGTGACATCACAGTCTTACACAATTGACTGCTGCTTGCTGTTAATACCACCACGCCTGTACAAGAGGTAGGTCTAGTTACGGTGAAAGTAACTACATTTCAAAATAAGTCTGTCTTCGAATTTCTTAACATGAGGCAGCGTTTCAGCGAAGCAGAAACCCGGACCCGAGAAAAAAGCACCAAAATCTGTGTGTAGTTGATGCTGACACAGAAGTGTAAAGTGCTGAAAGGTGCAAGGGCTTTCTCGTATCCAAAAGCCCCTCCTAATTAGCTTAGTTGAAACAGATACGCCACCTATAACAAGATTCTGAGCAAGGGGCAGAACATCATTGCTCCTGTCTACGGGGGTACTGGTTCCAAATCAACGCGGGAGACAATAAATGCCTGAGGCACCCTGTATGCAGCTGTGTTGTGTACCTGTTGCTAATGGTTCCAGCCGCGTCAGTTTGTTACAACATCCGATGCGAAATGATACTTCACAAGTTGCTTTACGTCGGTGTTTTGTATGAGATCATCATGTTAACATTTAGCACACTTTGCATCGCGCCATGAGATTGTTGTGAACCAAAATTAGTTTTGTTGAATCAATTTTTTTTTTTTTTTTTTTTTTTTTTTTTTTTTTTCACTTCCGATCAGGTTTGCCTTCAGCACTTGAATGTACGTCTACATTGCATGCACCATACACTAAATCGCTTAAGAAACTGCTATAGGCATGCGTATTCAAATACAGAGATACGTAAACAGGCATTATACGGCGCTGCAGCAGGCAATGCTTACATAAAACAAGTGTCTGGCGCAGTTGTTAGATCGGTTACTGCTGCTACAAAGGCAGGTTATCAAGATTTAAGTGTTGTTTGCACGTGGTGCTATAGTTGGCGCACGAGCGATGGGATACAGCATCTCCGAGGTAGCAATGAAGTGGGGATTTTCCCGTACGACCATTTCACAAGAGTACAGTGAATACGGTTAAACATCAAATCTCCGACGTTGCTGCGGCCGGAAAAAGATCCTGATAGAACGCGACCAACGACGACTGAAGAGAATCGTTCAACATGACAGAAGTGCGATCCTATCGCAAATTGCTGCAGATCTCAGTGCTGGGCCATCAACATGTGTCAGCGTGCGAACCATTCAACAAAACATTATCGATATAGGCTTACGGAGACGAAGGCTCACTCGTCTACCCTTGATGACAGCACGACACAAAGCTGTATGCCTCACCTTGGCCTGTCAACACCGACATTGCACTGTTGGTGACCGGAAATATGTTGCCTGGTCCGACGATTCTCGTTTCAAATTGTATCGAGCGGATGGACGTGTACAGGTATAGAGACAACATCATGACTCCATGGACCCTGCATGTGAGGAGGGGACTGTTCAAGCTGGTGGAGGCTCTGTAATGGTGTGGGATGTGTGCATTGAAGTGATAGGAGACCCCTGATACGTCTAGATACGACTGCGAAAGGGGACACGTACGTAAGCATCCTGTCTAATCACCTGCGTCCATTCATGTCCATTGTGCCTTCCGGCGGACTTTAACAATTCCTACAGGACAATGCGACACACCAAATGTCCAAAATTGCTACAGAGTCACTGCAGGAACACTCTTCTGAGTTTAATCACTTCCGCTGTCCACCAAACTACCCAGACATGAACATTATTCAGCATACCTGGGATGCCTTGCAACGTACTGCTCGGAAGAGATCTCCACCCCCTCGTACTCTCGGATTTATGGACAACCCTGCAGGATTCAATGGTGTCAATTCTCCTCAGACATCAATCGAGTTCATACCACGTCGAGCTGCGGCACTTCTGCGTGCTCGCAGGGGACCTACACGATATTAAGCAGGTGTACCAGTTTATTTTGCTCTTGAACGTATTTCTTCAACGAAAGCATAAATGCGTTCGTTAGTAAGCTTAATACTAGCAAGCAAAACCGATAAAATTTTTTCCTCTGCGGTTGGAAATTACTCTTTTATGTTTGTTGTTTTTGTGGTCTTCAGTCCTGAGACTGGTTTGATGCAGCTCTCCATGTTACTCTATCCTGTGCAAGCTTCTTCATCTTCCAGTACCTACTGCAGCCTGCATCCTTCTGTATCTGCTTAGTGTATTCATCTCTTGGCCTCCCTCTACGGTTTTTACCCTCCACGCTGCCCTCCAATACTAAATTGGTGATCCCTCGATGTCTCAGAACATGTCCTACCAATCGATCCCTTGTTCTAGTCAAGTTGTGCCACAATTTTCTCTTCTTCCCAATTCTATTCAATACCTTCTCATTAGTTATGTGATCTACCCATCTAATCTTCAGCATTCTTCTGTAGCGCCACATTTCGAAAGCTTCTATTCTCTTCTTGTCTAAACTATTTATCGTCCACGTTTCACTTCCATACATGGCTACACTCCATACAAATACTTTCAGAAACGACTTCCTGACATTTAAATCTATACTCGTTGTTAACAAATTCTTCTTCTTCAGAAACGCTTTCCTTGCCATTGCCAGTCTACACTTCACATCCTCTCTACTTCGACCATCATCAATTATTTTGCTCCCCAAATAGCAAAACACCTTTACTAATCTTTCATAGTCATTCTCTATTTTAATACCGCAAGGGGGATTATAGATGATTATCTGGAGTCATCTCACAAATTAATGGCATCTTTCTTGTTTCCCATACATATTTCTTCATACTCTTAATTCATTTCTAACTGTCGTAGCTAACCAAGAAAAAAGCCTCTGTAGTGCTGCTATTGTTACTGTCCATGAGTCTCGTTCGTCTCCTAGCTTATTTTTGAAGTAGTGTAGCTCCAGAGCGATCTATGACGACGTATGTAGCTAAATAAAAGCTCTTGATCGTCTGTTTCTTTACGTGAATTCATTTTCAGTTGCTGTAAAAGCCAAAAGCAACCCTTCGCTGAAATGAAATAGACGTCGCACATTGATTTCCTGGTGTTTAGTGTATTCACAGCTGTAGTCCACTGGAGGAGAAGATTACCTGTGTTTGAGCTGCTTAGAAGCTTATGACAAATTCATAGTATGTTAAAATAGTTCTTGCGAACCAGGAGGGAGATTATGATGTAATTCCTACCGCTTTCAACTCAACGACCGTATTTCACAAGGTTCCTTTCTATTTAAGAAATAAACTACGCAGAACACGAGATTTCGCTTCGAAGGATTCATGTAATTTCATGTAACATATCCATCTAAGCAGAAGCTTAAGCAACACCGTCCACAAGGAACCACGACGCGTCAACGACCTCTTCAGTTTGTATGCCGGTGTTCGCTTCTCGAGTGACGATGCTCAATGAGCACACATTTAAATCTTGTTGACAGAAATCGGTGTCAAATATTCTGCCATAAGGCAATCTGTCTAGCTGGCTGTAACGAATATGTTGACCTGACTGTCAACGAACAACTACTTTTTCAAGCATTGGCGGAAGAGAGACTAAATCAGCACGCTGTTTAAAATTCTCTGATTTGGTTGTCTTGCTTGTCTTCTATTCTTTCAGTCGACGCCACTTACATGTCGTTTTATTTTTTATCTTTTTTCCCGTCGATATCGAAATCTGTACCGATGTTTACATCAAGAACGTATTGTTAGCACAATCTATGAATGGCTTTTTTCAACAATTTCGACGATTTACGTGTCAGGGTCACCGTTTCTTATGCCGGTAGCCGTTCAGTTACACACAAAATTCTCGGTCTGTTATGCTATGGCCGAAAGGAGTTTTGGTTTATCAAGAAAATCCGTTAGGTTACGATATAACATCCCACGAAAAGTAATTTTACACTTCCAAACATGAGACGTTGGATTTTGGTCTATGATCAGCTTCTCAGTTTTCACCAAGGGCTGTCTGGACACCACCCTAGACAATTGCTCTGTTTATGCTTACTGACATTGATGTGTAACACTAGAGGTTTACAAC
This sequence comes from Schistocerca americana, assembly GCF_021461395.2. NCBI lineage: Eukaryota > Metazoa > Arthropoda > Insecta > Orthoptera > Acrididae > Schistocerca > Schistocerca americana. The sequence continues at coordinate 370,481,929 of NC_060126.1, forward strand.
TACAAAACAGCAGCTTAGTAATGTTAGCCCGATGCTTGTTGATACGACTGACGACCTCAATTGGTGGTTATTCACTTCATGTGTACCACAAAATGTTCTGCTTCCGTCGACAGTGCTGTAGTCAGAATTTCAGTAATAGTTATCTATCCAGAAAAAAGATAAAAATATCCAGTTTGCATCTCTCAAAGCTGTACTACGACACACAGGTACATACAAAGCTTTCATTTTATTCCTACATACAAGTTGTAGCTAAAGAAGTGTATATTACTGCGAACAAATGAAAATGGTATACGCGACTTCTGCTTACATGTCTAGCAAACGGCTTAGCTTGTCATACCACAGAGGTCGCTTGCTCACGTATCACAAAGTAAAAGCATTTTTAATTAAAAACTTGAGTGAAAAGTAGATGTGTCTCTGACGAATTATCATCAGAATAGAACACTTGTTTCCAGCGCTTGTAAACATTCCAGCAGGAGACACACTACTCAAAGTAAAGTTGTAGGTAGGAAAGAGATAACCAGACGATGCAGGACTGTAGGATGAAAGTGATATCTATGACACCAAAAAAATATACGAAGGCGAATAAAGTCTTTGATCGTATCCCAAAAGGCGATGCTGCGAACACGTCTACAAACTGCGAAAAATAATATGCTAATCGAAGGGGAACGATGTCACACATAGGCTAAATCTATGTTAAAATCTCATATCATAAAAAAACTTTGCGAATATTGTATTATTAAGAGACGTTAAGTTGCAGTTTCTTTTTGTATTGTAACTGCAGTGAATTCCGAAAGTAAATTCTGGCTCTTGCGTTTCAGATATGGTGGAATTTCCTATGAGACATATAAAGATGACTAACAATTAATCAAAACTGGAAAACTGGTCGCGTCCAGAAAACATCGTGCAGAAAGAGTCGCTGTTTGATAATTGTAAAATCTAATGTGATTATCTCCAGTAAAAGCCTCCCGTAATTTTTTTGACACGATCCCTAGACTATGTCGTCTGATTCTTTTCTCAAGTCAGAACTCGGTGTAAGAGAATAACTTTACGAGAGGTCTGTGGACTTCTTTAACTGGCATAAAGGAAAATTAACATGTTCTTCCAATTGTCTTCTGGGCAGTTGTGTATATTAATATATATAACGATTTCCCCATTACGAGAGCGGTACATCTCACTAAAATCTACGAGGGTGAGTCAAATGAAAACCTTAAATTTGTAATAACAAATCGAAATTTCGCGCCGTTATCCTGTAAGTTGGTAAGCGTGCTACAAACAGCGTGCAGAATGGCCTGTAGGTGGCAGCATAGTGCAGATGCACACATACCGTCGCAGTATCAGTATAAAGATGGCCGCCCCACTTGAGACTTGCACCAGGGAAGAGCAGCGTTCTTTTATTCGGCTTTTGCACAGTGAAGGTGTGAAACCTATTGAAATTCATCGACAAATGAAGGTTCAGTATGGTGATGCGTGTTTGTCACAGCAACAGGTCTATGAATGGAGTAGGAAGTTCACAAATGGTGTGACTTCAGTGGAAGATGCTCCTCGTCCAGGTCAGGCACAACGAGTTGTGACTCCACAGAACATTGCAGCAGCTGAAGCCATAGTGAAGGAAAACCGCCGAGTGACACTGAATGGCACTGCAGCATGTTTACAGATTAGTCATGGATCAGCACACCACACTGTGCATGATGTGCTCCAGTTTCACAAAGTGTCTGCAAGGTGGGTGCCACAGTAGCTGACTCCTGAAATGAGAGAACGACGTGTTGATGCTTGTGAAAAACTTCTTCGGTGCTTTGAACGAGAAAGTGATGGCTTCCTTGCAAGAATCGTTACTGGGGATGAAACCTGGGTTCACTTCCACCAACGGGAAACGAAGAGAGCGAGCAAGGAATGACGCCATTCCTCATCACCAAGTGATTTCCACATGTTTGGACCACTCGAAGACGCAATGGGAGGAAAGAAGTTCCGTTCTGATGAAGAGGTACGCCACGCAGTGCATGAGTGGTTGCGCGGCCTACCAAAAGAATTCTTTACTGGAGGATTTTATGCACTTTGTAAGCGCTGGAGGACTTGCATTGAGCGTGGGGGAGATATGTTGAAAAGTGATACAGCTTTGTACCACTTCTGCACAATAAATAATATTTTAAAAATATTTAAGGTTTTCATTTGACTCACCCTCGTAAAAAGGAAGGAAAGGAGAAAGGAAGGAATATAGGGGTTTAATATACCGTCGATCAGGAAGTCATAAGAGACGGTCGTTCACATATGGAGCCAGTTGATAATTGGTGTGCAGAGGCTGATATCATTCTACATTATTAACCTGTTTTCTCAGGATAGCTATTCTTGATTATGAAAACCGTCAGCTATAAAGTTTAGCAAACATTGTCCAGAAAGTTCTTTACATAATAATACAAAATGCACAATCAAGCAGAATTCTGAGCCTATGCGGCATGTGTGCAGTACAGCGATGCACACGAGTATTTGGCAGAGTTTTCTGCTGTGCTGTCTTTGATGTTTAAGTTACTGTTGACACTGTGGTTATTGGCAGGACATGTCTGCAGTCTGAAGAACTAAGTGTAGACTCTTTCTCCCTGCAGGTGCCACACTGCTGGTCAGTGTTGCCAAGTCTCCAAAACGAAATAAGCTAAACGTGTCTACAAAAAGGGGCCAGAAAAAAGCTGAAACAAAATTAGATGTATTATGTGCAGTTTCATTTTTTCAATAATTATGCTGTGAAATAGACTAGCTTGAATCTATACTTATTTTCTTAACTTGAAAGCTCCTGGACACAACAGTAATAGAAACAGTTAACCGTTCATGTATAATATTATTTGAATTACATATCCTTGATAACACCGAAAAATAGAACTCTACTCGACAATGCACTTTTATTCCATATACACTGTGTTCTACACAACTTTTCTCTTTTTTCACCCGACCATATGTTAGTCTGTTTGTAATTTTCACTCCTCTCATTTACGAATAGTTTGAACAAGCAGTCTATCATGCAGATAAGAAAGGAACAAAAATGTTAACCAAGTACTACGGACTACTCACTAAGTGCAGCAAGGCAAGTAAACTTTTCACGTCATTTTGTTGTCTTGTCAGAGTACCTAGAAGTAATATTTAGCGTTACCATCTAATTTGGACGCAGCGAGTGCAGAAACCTGTGCAAGTTACGCCGCATCGCAATCATCTGGGCCATGTCCGGTGTTCGCTGCCTGGATGGGAAACTCGAGCATAAATTGTTCTGATTTTTAAACAGCCACTAACTCTTTCGCGGAAATGTTTGTCGAATGTTTCCTATTGCCGGTTAGTTAGAAAGTGAAGAAAATTATCTATAAGGACATTTTATTTACGCCTTAAGAAAGTGAAGACACAGTTCTCAGAAAGTAATACATGGAAGAGTAGATTTACGCATGCGAGAAGTGTAAGTGAGAACGATCGAATAGTCCGCGGATGTACGGCCGGTTGTGTCCAACGGGCACAATGTTTCGGCGATCAGACATGTCGCCATCCTCAGGAGCGCTGACGAACTGAGCTCCTGAGTGCGCGCGGTCGACTAATATCACCTCCCCAGCGTGAACGATGTTCGCGAATGTGAGTATCCACTACTCACACTTTGCAGAAATAACGGAGCTGGTGAGCTTCTGTCGCACTAATGACAATCTGACAGGACAGAAGGAGAACAATGGGGAAGAAATCAAGCGCTAACTCTTTTAAGCAAGTAATGATTGACATGTAAAATACCATCCTGAATGTGTAGTTTCGCATAATCTTTGTTGTCACATGTAATCAATGTTTGTAAAATACCTGTTTTAACTCAGAGATGATTAACTTCTTGTTTATACCATTACAAAGACAGCGGCCTGATGGATAATTATCCTCCCACGTTTGCCAGGAATCATGAAAAATGCAACTCTTCTTTTTTACTTTGAGAGAGACATTCGTTCTCTTTGCGCTGTATTTATACGCTTTACCTGTGTTCAGTGAGAGTCTTATGCCAGTAGCCGAAATTTGTCAGTTTCCATGTCTAGGGCACATATGACCAGCTCCGCAAAGTGTCTCTTAAACTAGGAGACAAAAATCGCCCTGCTAAAGGGCCGGATCCTCAAAAGAGGAACACCTTTAGTCCCCTCCTACCAGATACATCTGCCTCTTCATATGAGTGGAATGTGAGCAGCTTCAAGTGGGATTTGAAGGAAATTTTGACATAGATTGACGTGATAAGGTTTGAAATTCATAATGTAATAAAGTGTACGCTGTAGTGATTTTTAAGTATTTGTGCTGCAACTGTTTGTGAAATGAAAGCAGTTCACCTAGGAACGGTCCATGCGTCTACACGTCAACACCTTTGCTCCGTAATCCGCAGCGCAGTGTTTGCGAGGGAGGGAACACAGTGTACCAGCAAGATTCACCCCCAACCCTTGTTCCGTTTCCCTTCCCTTTTCCGTGTCGTATACGGGAAGAAGTTCTTTCGGCACCTCTCTAAATTAGCGCTAATTTCTTCAAATTTCGCATCACGCTTAATAACGTGAAACGTAAGTTGGAAAATAGCGTTTTTTCTTGACTCACTTGAGAGTTTACAAATAAGATTCATCGTGATGGGGAAGATCGCCCACGGCAGTTTATTGATCCTAGCTATGACTCTCTCATGCTGGAAAAAAAAAACAGTTGTGTCACGAACCGTGCTGCTCTCTGGATCTTTCCTGTCTCTTCCGTTACTCCAACTCTCAAGAAAAATGGTCGAACAACGGATTCTTTAGGGGACATCTTTCGAGGGAGGATTACACTTCTTGAGAATTGGTTCAAATGGTTCAAATGGCTCTGAGCACTATGCGACTCAACTTCTGAGGTCATCAGTCGCCTAGAACTTAGAACTAATTAAACCTAACTAACCTAAGGACATCACACACATCCATGCCCGAGGCAGGATTCGAACCTGCGACCGTAGCGGTCACGCGGTTCCAGACTGAAGCGCCTTTAACCACACGGCCACACCGGCCGGCTTCTTGAGAATTCTTACTAAAAAAATATACATGGCGGACGGAGCAAAATAATGTAAGAAGACTAGCAAAGACAAACAAGGTATTACTCACGAAAGGAAGTCTACCAGTATCACATTTGAGGATGAAATTACTGAGAATGTACCTGTGGAACACAACGTAGTACGATAAAGAATCAAGAACTGCGGAGGAAACCGGAAAAATATAAAATATAAGCATTTGCGGTGACTTGGTGTTACACAAGGACGCTGAAAACTCCGTAGACTGACGAGAATGAGAAGGTTCTCTGCAGAATCGGTGAGGAGAGGAAAGTGTGGCAAACATTAACCCGAGAAGGGACAGGGAGATACGGTGTGTGTTAAAGATACTGGGAAATCCTGCGTGGTAGAGGAAGCTGTAGAGAGTGAAATCTGTAGGGCGAAACTGAGATTGGAACACATCCAACAAATAATCGACGCTATTGGATGCAAGTGCTACTCTCAGATGGAGAGAATGAAATGAGAGAAGAGTTTTTTGCGAGCGTTTGAAACCAGACAGAAGATTGATGACCCAAACCGAAACTGATTACTCGTTCACTCTTTAGGGCTCAGCACGAGTAGGTGAGAGTTCAGCATCGAATACGACAACCGGTTGGACTTCGGTATAGCTGTGGCTTACGACCGATTTTCACATACCTCTGCATGAATGACGGATTGGCTTCGTACTAATATCGGATTGTTTTTTCTCTTTCCCCTCAAATAAAAATGTTACAGTGAGGTAAAAAATATCGAACAGCGTGAAACAGTTTACACTTTGCACAGACATATGACGTACGCCACATTAAATGATCAAAGTGACGTTGCGATTAATAGAGGAACACAAAGAGTGCAAGGACGGCGATAAGTAACCCTAAAAAGGAGTCGAGATTTAGTAAGCGTGCGTTTTATAAGGAATCGTTGCCGAGAAAGCGAGTTGGTTGGCAAATGTCTCTTAGCGTTCAGCTCTTGAAGGGTGCGCGTAAATTGTGACTTATGAGAAAGTGATGCAATATTTTGTATATAGAGGTAGCGATATGGAAACCAATGTGAAATCAATGTGAAACTCATGAAGTAATCAGCATTTAAACTGAATCAATCCCTGGGCTACAAATCGATCTAACGGTGAATAGAACAACAGTCTTAATGGAGCCATCACGTATGACACTGAGGACGTGCCACGAAGTCGGATGCCTCCGATATGTGTTCATCTATCTCTTAAAACACCCGATGTTTCTACTGAAACTGACTTCCAGAGTTTCTCCACTACGTGGATGGCTCAGACGCACGCTGCACTAGAGCGCAGCCAGACAGACAGACCTACGTGACGTGGCGTGGCGTGTCATGCCGCGCTCCGTCACTGTCACAGAGGGCGCTGGCGGTGACGTGTTCCAGATAGGCTGCCCGGGCTGCCCACTCAGCCCTCTCCAAGAACTGCCCGAAGGCCGCCGCTGAGATACGACGCCGGGAACCACGCCCCGCTGTCGCCACAGGGAGAGAACGGGAGCACTGGGGGTAACTGTGCTAGCCAATCTACTCGCAACCCCTAGTTATCTAATTGGAATACTTCGCTCCGAAACACATCTACCATTTCCGATTATACATAGCTGTCGTCAAAATGGGAAAGGTACATAATGGTGTATTCTCCGATGTCAATATTCAGATCTTCAACAGTCTAGACGGTTTCGTGTTACCACCTCTGACGGTCTCCAAACGAAAATTATCTGTGACACGTGGCTTTATTTACTTAAGGCTTTATTGGTCACTTGTTGATAAATTGCCCTTTGGCTTTCATCACGTGTTCTTCGAGCGTTGTTTGTCTAATGATTTTTCTGACGTTTCACCAGCACGAGTGGCTGGCACTGTCAAAGCTTCACCCTCCACTGCTGGTGGTGGACTGGAGTCGAGTTCAAGGCCGCACGTTACGGATGTACCTGCCGCGCCAACGTCCAATGGCTTTTCCGAGGTCATTACAGCTGGGGTTCTCCCCTTGGTAGCTGCAGCGGTCATTCTCTGCGGCACGGGAATACAGGATGTGGTCACCTTAAAGCTTTCTTCTTCCTGGCTGAAGCGATTGTCATATTAGCGTATTTCTGTAGCTTTCCTGAACAAGTGAGTGTATTAGATTCAAATGGCTCTGAGCACTATGGGACTTAACTTCTCAGGTCAGCAGTCTCCTAGAACTTAGAACTACTTAAACCTAACTAACCTAAGGACATCACACACATCCATGCCCGAGACAGGATTCGAACCTGCGACCGTAGCGGTCGCGTGGTTCCAGACTGTAGCGCCTAGAACCGCTCGGCCACACCGGCCGGCGTGTATTAGATCTTCTCTACAGCAAGAACTTCCATGTCGGCGAATTTCAGTGTATGGTAGGTCTCACACAGTGCTTGCTCCGACTCGGGCAATTTCTCTACCTGCCCCAACGTACAATGCCGATTATTTTCGGCGATCCTGAAGTGGACTGATCGTCCATTCATTCCAAAATAGACTTTTCCACATGTACTATCATAGTCAAAAGTATCCGAACGACCTGAATTGCGTTTCGCCTCATCTGCATGCAGCCCACATAAAGTAGTTGTCTTGCAGGTCTAATCTCTTTGCAGTACAGTATTTTGATTGTACAAAATGTATACCACAAAAGATCACTGAAGAACATTGTTCTTTAAAATACTGGGAAATGCGTCATTAGAGGCGAGACAGTTCTTGACGCTTGTAAGCTCAATTTTGTTACAGTAAGTGACATTTCAAAATCACTACCACAGTCATTACACTTTTAGTCAACTAACTTCGTTACGTAAGATATTCCAGCAGTCTTTAGGCAAAATTAAAATTTTTTATGGAGATGAGATTTTGAGACAATATCTGGACTCCTGAAGTTCCATGAAATTTCCAAGTATTTTTGTTCTTCAAAGCATTTTCCCCACGCCGGTGAAACGGCGTTCCTGATAAGAGTGGTTTGTTATAAACTGGATGTTGAACTAACTAGTTAAAAGCAATGCGATTAACAGCGGCAAGCGCCCAATAGAAAACTCAAAATTAATATCGTATCGCCAGTAATTTCTCTGAACTCATGATTGAGCAATTGTTTGTGCACATGTCTGAATTTTGAACAATATAACGAACTTTTTGGTTCTGGGTCTGTATTGAAACCAACACCTATAGTAACTGCAACTAAGCAAAACTTTCGTGACTGACTGAGATTCGATCATAGCAACGTTCGTCATTGGTGACTAGGCATTAAGAGTCGTGAAATATCGAAGTTTTCACCAGTATCACTGATCAAATCTGAACTTGAAAATTTTTGTACTCTGTCTGGAATCCTATCAAGACCTCATCATTCTCTTACCTAGCGTCGAAAAACCTGTAATGTAATTTCGTATGACAAAGTTTGCAACTGATTAAATGAAGTGCCATGACGTAAAGTTTTGTGATGGGAACGCGAACCCAGCACGTAATTAGATTGTTTGCTAAGTAAAATCAGATGCTAGATATAGAATTTTTTCACGAGCAGCGAGATGTTTGAAGTTGAAATGATGATACAGTTTCTTTGCTTGACCGGGAATCTAACCCGCCACCTACCGCCATTCTCGTTTTCTATCCACGGATTGTTTCTTCGCCAGTAGTAAGATGTGTGCATGTTGACCTAGAAATAGTGGCACCTATCGTTATTGTTGACAACACTTGAAGAAACATTAAAAATGAAAATTATATATCACTAGGAGCTCGGTGTGCAAATGGTAGGGCTCGAAATGAAACCATGGATATTTTTCAAAAAAGTGTTCAAATGTGTGTGGATTGGCTCTGAGCACTATGGGACTTAATTTCTGAGGTCATCAGTCGCCTAGAACTTAGAACTAATTAAACCTAACTAACCTAAGGACATCACACACATCCATGCCCGAGGCAGGATTCGAACCTGCGACCGTAGCGGTCGCTCGGTTCCAGACTGTAGCGCCTAGAACCGCACGGACACTCCGGCCGGCTGTGTGTGGATTCCTAAGGGACTAAACTGCTGAGGTCATCGGTCGCTAGACTTACACACAAACTAACTTACGCTAAGAACAACACACACCCATGCCCGAGGGAGGATTCGAACCTCCGGCAGGAAGAGCCACGCTGTCCGTGACATGGCGACTCAAACCGCGCGGACACTCCGCGCGGCCATGGATTTTTTGAGCTGGACCAGTATTAGAACCCACATATGCGCCTTTCGTGAAGACGTAGAGGAGTTTGCCAACTTGGGAAAAACAACGAAATGACAGAACTATATCGTTCCATGTGGGTTAGATATCACGAATACGAATTCGAATCCCAATCCAGCACCAGTTTTTTCAGCGCCTCAGATTCAAATAAGTCAAAAACCCTGTGACCTTAAACAATCATTGGCTCATTAAATGAAACAAACTCTCTAGTGTAAGGAAGCTCACAGGCGATAGAGTTTCTGTTTCTGCGACTTCCCCCTCTGCTATGACCCAACATAAACCGGCTCTGCCCAAATTGGCAGCGATGGAATATAATGTTTTATAACGTGGATTCTGAACTACGGTGCAACCTGACGTTCTTCCCTCGGCAGTACCACAGGTGAAGGAGATGTGTTCGTATGTGTCTAAAATACATGCCTGTAATGGGAATCGAACACATATCTCATAACTAAGAAACTACGATCAATTCACCAGACCACTGAAGCCCCCACATTTGCTACATTGGTGATTGTGTCTTAACACATGATGCGATTAGTTTACAACTTTCTTCAGACTCAGAAGCACGGATTTAGAAAACAACGCTGTTGCGGAACTCAGCTTGCGCTGCCCTCACCTGATATACTGTGAACTATGGATTAAGGGCAACAGGCAGATGCTATGTTTCTACACTTCCAGAAGGCGTTTGACACGGTGCCCCATTGCAGGCTGTTAACGAAGGTACGAGCATATGGAATAAATTCACATATATGTGAGAGTTTCGCAGATTTCTTAAGTAATAGAACCCAGTATATTGCCCTCGACGGCGAGTAGTCATCAGAGGCAAGGGGATCATCGCAAGTGCTGTGATGGGACCGCTGTTGTTCTCCAAATAAATAAATAAACGATTTGGCTGACAGGTTGGGCAGCAATCTGCGGTTGTTTGCTGATGATGCTTTCGGTTATGGTAAGGTGTCGAAGGTGAGTGACTGTAAGAAGATAGAGGACGACTTAGATAAAATTTCTATTTGGTATGATGAATGGCAGCTAATGTGGAAAAATGTGAGGTAATAAGTATGAGCAAGAAAAACAGACCTGGAATATTCAGATAAAGTATTCCTAGTGTCCTGCCTGACTTACTTGACAATTTGGTGTAACGTTGCAAAGCGATATTAAATGGAACCAGCATGTGAGAACTGTGGTTTTGAAGACGAATGGTCGACTTCGGTTTATTGGGAGAATTTTAGGAAAGAGTGGTTCACCTGTAAAGGAGACCGCATAAAGGACGCTGACGTGACCTATTCTCGAGTACTGCTCGAGTGTTTGGGGTCCGTATCAGGTCGGACTGAAGGAGGACATCGAAGCAATTCAGAGGCCGTCTGCTAGATTTGTTACCGGTAGGTTCGAACAACACATAAGTGTTATGAAGATGCTTCGGGAATTCAAATGGGAATCCGTGGAGGGAAGGCGACGATCTTTTCGAGAAACACTGTTGAGAGGACCTGCATTTGAAGTTGACTGCCGAACGATGGCGCCTGCTGTCAACGTCAGACGCATCTGACTAGGTCAACGTGGCGTGGCACTTTGAGTGTATTTACTAACGGTGTTTTTCTCGTATTTATCCCGCAGTTGCGACTTGGAGTTTGCATTCCTGAAACTTATGAACATTGTTCAAGTGTGGCAAAATATAATCGCAAGTGGAAAAAGCGGCATATTATTCACTTTGGATATAGCAGAGATATGAAGATAACAGAGACAGCTCTGAACCTTTTCGTTGCGTGTGAGATGACTTCTTTGGGCGAAACACGTCAGAAAATTTTGGCTTCAAGAAGCTTCGTTCTGACATGAATGATTTTGCACATTCAGGAAGCCTCGATTACAGGCATATGTGATGGAGTGCGACCATTTAATCATTGTGCGACATTTGCATTCGATAGGTAAGATAACGTTCAGATGTCGGGAGCAGTACTACTGCAAACTGTAATTTAAAACAACAAAAATCAAAGAGGTGACTATTACTGGATGTTTGCTTCGCCGTTATCAGTTGTCTCACTGACAATTCCAATGCAATATTCCTAATGGCGACTAGTTATCATTTCTTTATATTGACTTCTTAAGAACGATTAGTAATTTAGCCCTAATAAAAGAGATATACTCCAGTTAAGGGGCAGTGTGAACATAACAGTTTGCCTATGGTGGCTCAGAAGGGATGTTGTGCATTACAAAAACCTGCTAGGGGAAAGCATACCGCAGCTGGTATTTTCTGATAACAACTAAGACACGTATTGATCGCAGTGTAAGAAGAAGACCCACAAAAATTCGTCATGTTTTGATACTAGAAGATAGCGCACTCTGGCGATCCCACTAGCAAAACTACCCAGGAGTTTGAAAATTCATCCCAGACTAAATTATTTTTCTGATCTTATGCTCTCAAATGTTTACCTCTCAAGTTCATTATCGAAAAACACTCGACGAAATTCCTCTCTCGACGAAAATACACTTCAAACCTGGTTTGACGACATCTTTAACACAGATCCAGTTTGTAGGCGTGGAATCGGTAAGCTACCAGAGCGTCGTCAGACTGTTTTAGAATGCGAGAGAATATCCTCTTTGATGTTTACTGTTCTCTTCAATAGAATAAGGGACAACACCATTAAAAAAAAAAAAAAAAAAAAAAAAAAAACACTGTACTAGTTCAGATGAAATGCAGATTACCACGATATCCTTATGACGAAGGTCTACTTTGATGAAACGTCAAGTAGCTGTAACAGGAGCGTGCGTATAAATGGTTCAAATAGCTCTGAGCACTATGAGACTTAACTTCTGAGGTCATCAGTCCCCTAGAACTTAGAACTACTTAAACCTAACTATCCTAAAGACATCACACACATCCATGCCCGAGGTCGGATTCGAACCTGCGACCGTAGCAGCAGTGCGGATCCGGACTGAAGCGCCTAGAACGGCTCGGCCACAGCGGCCGGCAGTGCGAGAACAAAAACGCCACGGAAACTTTTACTGTGAAGCATTCCAAGGAAATAAGTTTGAAGACGAGTGTAGTAAACATCGCTTTATACCCATATCGAAACGGACGTAGCTATGAACGCATATGGTGTCTTATCCATCACATTATTTGCACATGGAACAGGAAAAGAGAATGACGTAGGTACTCTTAAGTACGACGTACCACACACCTTACAGTGGCTTGCGGAATATTGAGGTGGACGTACATGACATCATGTCAACCATAAGCGTGGAACCAAAAGCAGAAAAGAGGTAGAGAGCCCGGCAACAACTGGCAGTTCTGATCAGAAAACCGTACCTGGTAAGGAGCGTAATTAGTATCAAACAGATAATCTGGTTTGCAGCAGGATTCAAGGCTTTCTGACAGGCAGAACGCATGTTATCTCGTATGGGCTGCCGTCTATAGTCACAAAAGGTGCACCACAGGGATGTGTAATAGGGCCACACTCTTTTGACATTCATCAATGCCTAAACAGATACTGTTAGCTGGAAGTCAAGTTTTTGCCTAGATGTCGTGTATATGTGGAAATATTACGGGAAATAAATTAGTGATATCCAGTCAGACACAAGAGATATGTGGCGACCAGCAGTTAACGTAGCCTGCAGCCCGCCAACTTTCTGTACGAAGAGATACTGAACTAAAGCCGGCATTTGTAGCAGGTAGTTCGTAAATTCTGCTTACATCCTCACAAGTGGCGAGAAATATCAACGTGACAATTTACACTACTGGCCATTAAAATTGCTACAACAAGAAGAAATGCAGATGATAAATGTGTACTCATTGGACAAATATATTATACTAGAACTGACATGTGATTACATTTTCACGCAATTTGGGTGCATAGATCCTAAGAAATCAGTACCCAGAACAACCATCTCTGGCCGTAATAACGGCCTTGATACGCCTGGGTATAGAGTCAAACAGAGCTTGGATGGCGTGTACAGTTACAGCTGCCCATGCAGCTTCAACACGATACCACAGTTCATCAAGAGTAGTGACTGGCGTATTGTGACGAGCCAGTTGCTCGGCCACCATTCACCAGACTTTTCAGTTGGTGAGAGATCTGGAGAATGTGCTGGTCAGGGCAGCAGTCGAACATCCAGAAAGGCCCGTACAGGACCTGCAACATGCGGTCGTGCAATATCCTGCTGAAATGTAGGGTTTCGCAGGGATGGAATTAAGGGTAGAGCCACGGGTCGTAACACATCTGAAATGTAACGTCCACTATTCAAAGTGCCGTCAATGCGAACAAGAGGTGGTATGGCGATGACGAATACACGCTTCCAATGTGCGTTCACCGAAAAAATGACGTTTTGCCATTCGTGCACCCAGGTTCGTCGTTGAGTACACCAACGCAGGCGCTCCTGTCTGTGATGCAGCGTCAAGGGTAACAGCAGCCATGGTCTCCGAGCTGGTAGTCCATGCTGCTGCAAACGTCGTCGAACTGTTCGTGCAGGTGGTTGTTGTCTTGCAAACATCGCCATCTGTTGACTCGATCGAGACGTGGATGCACGATCCGTTACAGCCATGCGGATAAGATGCCTGTCATCTCGACTGCTAGTGATACGAGGCCGTTGGCATCCAGCACGGCGTTCCGTATTACCCTCCTGAACCCACCAATTCCATATACTTCTGCTAACAGTCATTGGATCTCGACCAACGCGAGCAGCATTGTCGCGATACGATAAACCACAATCGCGATAGGCCACAATCCGACCTTTATCAAAGTCGGAAACGTGATGGTACGCATTTCTCCTCCTTACACGAGGCATCACAACAACGTTTCACCACGCAACGCCGGTCAACTGCTGTTTGTGTATGAGAAATCGGTTGGAAACTTGCCTCGTGTCAGCACGTTGTAGGTGTCGCCACCGGCGCCAATCTTGTGTAAATGCTCTGAAAAGCTAATCATTTGCATATCACAGCATCTTCTTCCTGTCGGTTAAATTTCGCGTCTGTAGCACGTCGTCTTCCTGTTGTAGCAATTTTAATGGCCACTAGTGTAAGATTTTTTTTCTCAGGATGTGTTTATACACAACAATACTAAACTGCCATTGAAATCTATCGTTGTTCGTTCTTTTCCGCTGTAATAAAACGACAGTTTACGGGCTCCCTTCTGCGAACGCTACCCGGGCCAGACGTTTCTATCGCCTAGAACATCGTCATGCCCTGAAATAGAAATTCCGCTGGCGGGCGGCGCCGGGCCCGACTGAAGACCTGGACTCGGGCTGCGTGGTGCGCCTTATACGGCAGCGCCGGTGACGTCACCTCGCTACGTCACGCGGAGACGAGGCAACGCAGCGGGCCCGCGAGTCGCCGCGTGGTCGGAGTCCGCCGGCCTTGGACGATAGTGGGTGTCGGGTAGGTACCAGGCAGACTGCACTCCCACGCAGGCAGCCACAGGTTTAGGGCACATCATGCCTATCCGACGACATCAAATAAGGGTTCTGACGCTTAAAATCCGCGAGTAGAGATAATTTATTGAAGCCCAGAAATATGACGTGATTTCTCAAAGGTAAGGGGTTGACGATACAGAATTAACATACAGAATTTTTTTTTATGTACAGAAGATTCTTGCAGCATAGCGGCCCTAATATCTTTTTGGCCAGAAGCAAAATAAAAAAGGAGTATCAAAGAAATGTTGTTTTGCTACATGTAACACATCTTTCGAGAGACGAAACCCGACTTCCGGTAACAGTTTTTCGCTGTTGTGTTTACATGTTAAGGCTTCAAAAAATGGTTCAAATGGCTCTGAGCACTATGGGACTTAACACCAGATGTCTTCAGTCCCCTAGAACTTAATACTACTAAGGACATCCCACAAATTCATGCCCGAGGCAGGATTCGAACATGCGACCGTAGCAGTCGCGCGGTCTCGGACTGAAGCGCCTAGAACCACTCGGCCACTACGGCCGGCATGTTAAGCTTTGAAGCAAATTTGGTAGACCAGTTAAACTAACGTGTGGAAAACCGCTTCTTCACTTTCCAGCCGGCCAAAGTGGCCGAGCGGTTCTAGGCGCTACAGTTTGGAACGGCGCGACCACTACGGTCGCAGGTTCGAATCCTGCCTATGGCATGGATGTGTGTGATGTCCTTAGGTTAGTTAGGTTTAAGTAGTTCTAAGTCTCGGGGACTGATGACCTCAG
This sequence comes from Schistocerca americana, assembly GCF_021461395.2. NCBI lineage: Eukaryota > Metazoa > Arthropoda > Insecta > Orthoptera > Acrididae > Schistocerca > Schistocerca americana. Next base: position 370,497,301 of record NC_060126.1, read on the forward strand.
ATGCTAAGTCCCATAGTGCTTAGAACAATTTTTTTCACTTTCCACATTCGCTGTTTCCCTCTAATTGTTAGAGCTAGGCACCTTCATGCTCAGTCTAATATTTCTGCTTCTGTACAATAAGCCACTTCGTCCATACAGTCGAATATTTTGAGGAGAAGTATTCTGGAAATATCCCCCAGGCTGTGACTAAGCCATGTCCGCGCAATATCATAGCTTCCAGGAGTGTGCATGGGGGCTTAATTATTATTATTTGAAAATGATTTTTTATTTTTGGTAGCTGTATGTCCGATTACGCTGTGTCTCGTAAACGGTTGGCCCTGACTAGTATTATTACGCAATCTGACTGCATAGAACAACAAAGAATGAAAGAAAATTTCCGTTAACACAATTAATTAATTAAGTCCCCAGCAACTATAAAACCTACGAAACCAAAGCATAAGTGTAACTGTTCTGTGTGTGGAAGTGTGATTCAACGTACACATCTGGCACAGTACTTCTTCACTAAGACAAGAAATTTTAAATATCATTTATACTGAAGTAATTAAAAAATAGAAATACTATAATTGCGTAAGGAAAGCAGAATTACACTCTAATACAAGAACACAAGCCAGATGCTTTGTTGACTGAACCTGTAATGCTGCATTATTTAAGACATTGAGATAATAAAAAGAAAAGGAATTTTTTTTTTACCTTCATATATTGACGAAAATCACTCTAATCATTACAATATATCTCCACACCGACTGTCTACTACCACATCTCAACAAGAACTCTCCACCACGACCTCTCGACAAGCACTCTTCACTAGCACATCTCAACAAGCACTAACTACTACGAGTTCTCCCCAAGCACTGCCAGTGGAGGCGGCTGAATAATACTCTTTGGCGCAATCTCTGGCTCAGTGTAGCCACCTTTCATATGCCCCTCCTCCACGGGCCAGAATTTGATGGTATTTTTGCCAGCATTGGTGGTGAAAATACCACCAAATTCGTCCACAAAAATACAGACAAAAATAAAAGATAATATTAATAGGTAACTATCACATAATTAGATAAAATTTTGGTTTTGCACTGACCTTTCAATAACCTAATATATAAAATACAGTAAGCAATACAACTTCTTTCATACATGTGACTTTACATAATAGTTTACACAATACACAAAAATCAGTTTATACAAATGTTCACATAAAATGCTTTCAATGATTAGTTCCAGCAGTAGCACCCAACAGGTGACATCTTTTCAGTAGAAGCAGTCCATCAGTGGCACCCAGCAATGTTGAACAGGTACACACAGCAACAAGTGACATTATGTCAGTAGAAGCAGTGCATCAGTGGCACCCAGCAATGTTGAGCAGGTGCAGACACCAACAAGTGACATTATTTCAGTAGAAGCAATCCATCAGTGGCACCCAGCAATGTTGAGTAGGTGCAGACAGCAAGAAGTAACATCATTTCAGTAGAGGCAGTTCCATCTGTGGCACCCAGCAATGTTGAAGAGGTACACACAGCAACAAGTCACATTTCTCAGTAGAAGCAGTTCATCAGTGGCACCCACTAATGTTGACAGGTGCAGACACCAACAAGTGACATTATCTCAGTAGAAGCAGTCCATCAGTGGCACCCAGCAATGTTGAACAGGTGCAGACACCAACAAGCGACATTATGTCAGTAGAAGCAGTTCATCAGTGGCACCCAGTAATGTTGAACAGGTGCAGACACCAACAAGTGACATTATCTCAGTAGAAGCAGTCCATCAGTGGCACCCAGCAATGTTGAACAGGTGCAGACACCAACAAGTGACATTATGTCAGTAGAAGCAGTTCATCAGTGGCACCCAGTAATGTTGAACAGGTGCAGACACCAACAAGTGACATCGCTCAGCAGAAACAGTTCCATTAGTGGCACCCAGCATTGTTGAACAAGTGCAGACACCAACAAGTGACTTCATTTCAGTAGAAGCAGTTCCATTAGTGGTACCCAGTAATGTTGACAGGTGCAGACACCAACAAGTGACATTATTTCAGTAGAAGCAGTTCATCAGTGGCACCCAGTAATGTTGACAGATGCAGATACCAACAAGTGACATCATTTCAGTAGAAGCAGTCCATCAGTGGCACCCAGTAATGTGGAGCAGGTGCAGACACCAACAAGTGACTTCATTTCAGTAGAAGCAGTCCATCATTGGCACCCAGCAATGTTGACAGGTGCAGACACCAACAAGTGACATTATTTCAGTAGAAGCAGTTCATCAGTGGCACCCAGTAATGTTGACAGGTGCAGACACCAACAAGTGACATTATGTCAGTAGAAGCAGTTCATCAGTGGCACCCAGTAATGTTGAACAGGTGCAGACACCAACAAGTGACATTATCTCAGTAGAAGCAGTCCATCAGTGGCACCCAGCAATGTTGAACAGGTGCAGACACCAACAAGTGACATTATGTCAGTAGAAGCAGTTCATCAGTGGCACCCAGTAATGTTGAACAGGTGCAGACACCAACAAGTGACATCACTCAGCAGAAACAGTTCCATTAGTGGCACCCAGCATTGTTGAACAAGTGCAGACACCAACAAGTGACTTCATTTCAGTAGAAGCAGTCCATCAGTTGCACCTAGCAATGATGAGCAGGTCCAGAGAGCAGTCCATGATATTCACTATCACTGATCACACTGTTCATCAGAGTTTATAAGCAGTAACTAAACATGTCCTAGTGGCACCAATCATGTAGAAAAAGTACAAGTAACAGTCCATAATATTCACTATCACTGATCACACAGTTCATCAGCAGAAATTAAACATTTCTAAGTGGCACCCATTATGTTGAAAAAGTGCAGGTAACAGTCCATAATATTCACCATCACTAATCACACAGTTCATCAGCAGAAATTAAACATTTCTAAGTGTCACACATCAATGTTGAACAAGTGCAGGTAACAGTTCATAATATTCACCATCACTAATCAGACAGTTCAGGCATGAACAATAGTTTGAATCCACATACAAATGCTTTTACACTAAAATACAAATCATAACAAACACACAAATGATGTCAGATAATTGTCATATTAACTATTACAAATACACAAATATCAGTAAACCTATAATATTTATGGGTGTCAGTGCAAGCCACTACATACAAATAAAATAATATTTAGGAGATAGGTGGGTAGGATTAGGAAAGGAAAACACACAAAACACACTCACTCATCTTTCATCCACATTAAGTACTACTGTGTAATTGAATAGTGTTAACTGTGTAAATGCAATTCTGTCAAAATTTGATGTTCATCAGGTGTATCAAGTAGTAGTGGCAGCAACGTATAACAGTCAATAATAGTTAGTCAACGTCATAGTCATCATGTCAAGACTAATGTTTGCCAAGCCAAATCAAATGTACTGTTGCTGAACAACTGTCAGTGTGCCAAGATATGCAAATACTTCCTCTCTTCAAAAAAAAGTATATACTGCTTAGTGATTTAACAAAGTGTGTGTAGACAATCTTCCTTCCACTTTAGTGTTCTAGTCTGCTATCTTCATCCTCCTTGTTCCATATAGACCAACAAAAAAAAAAAAAAAAAAAAAAAAAAAAAAAAAATACACCTCACTTACTTTACCTCTTATACACCAAAACTCCAATAATCATCAGCATCACATAATCTCAATACTTCAATAATACCTCTTACGTCGATACATATAAATCTTATCATCAATATCATTTACCTTACCTCTTGTCCACAAAAACTCCAATAACCATCAACTTCATATAATCTCAATACCTCAATAATACCTCGTCAATACGTCGACACATATAAACCTTATTACCAATATCATTTCACTTCCATAACAACTCTTTCCTCTAGTCAGTCTCCTCGAACAAGTACAGATAAAATCCTAGTGCAAACTTCAGTTCATCATCCCATACAATCCGAAGACACACTGTCAACACACAACCTCTGTGTAATCCATCTGAGCCAAATCTTCTACTCATTATGAACTATAAACAAAAGAAATGCATACATGACCTCTAACAGACTTAGTTTGAATAACTCTCAGTAATGAAGTACGATTACGGAGTGTGAATGATCATAATATTTCACAGTGTGTACACCACTTCAAGAATTATGGCAAACAGAAGTACACCTGTGGAGTATTTCTTGTGCCAAGTGTCACTTGCTATTTCAATTGCTCACGAAAAATGCAGTGTAATAACTGTCAATGGTCTAAACCTAGTTTTGGTATGTCATGTCGTTAGCTTCCTTCCTATTAGCATAAATTTATACAGCTTCCATAAAACCTCAGCTCATGTGACTTCTATGAAGTTTCTTGTACTAATGTCGTTCGTCGAATTATAGCAGTTCATTTTCTTATCTTAAAAATATAAGGCACTGAGCGTAAGCAAAACATGCAATAGCGAGTAAATATACCAGTAGAGAACATAATGTCAACAAGTGGATGCAGCACAATTCTTACAACGAGGCTCTGCCAAGCGAACAATCTATAATTAATACAATAGTGTGACCTAAACTCTATATTTGTACACAGTATATCAGCATTTCTATATACCAAATTAAAGAGTAGTTATGACAACCAAATAGAAATGTGTAAATATGCAATCCATAAGCAAGGCAGCAAATATGTTATCTAACATAATAAACAGGTCATTAGCATCATATCAGCATAAGCAAAAAAATGTTCATACGTCATCTTAATAAGTAAACATGAAGGCGCAAGCAGATAAATCACAAAGTATATCTTACATACATAATCACAGTCAGCACAATTAATCAGGTTACAATTATAATTTAAATAAATAAGCACAAAAGGCACATAATAGAAAAATATGACATCAGTGAAAAAGCAGTGCAGCCAAGCGATGCATAATATACACAAGTTACAACCCAGTTCATTAATAATCATTGTCAAAATCAGTTAACGTACGCAAGCACGTCGCTTCACAAGTAATTTCATAGAACATGAAATTTAGCACAAAGTATGAATCACGTAATCGCGAGCAGCAAATTACGTCTAAAGTACGTACCTAAGTGGAAATTTGTTACCTGAAAAATGAACTCAATTAATAGTTACCTTTTTAGTTTATTACTTTTTTCTTGGAAATTACATTCTTTCTGAAATTTTCTCGATAGCAAGTCCTCTTAACGTCGGAGACACACAGAATTTACCTGAAGTTCTTAAATATTTTATACAACCGTATCCTGAAAAATACTGAACGTTAATAACATAATTCATCAAGTCACTATAGCTTTATACTGAATTTAGTCGGAGAAATTAGACTGTGTATTTGTTTACGGCTGTCGGTGCATTCACACTGAGCGCTCGATCAGCTGTAGACGCGTGACGTAGGAAGTAATTGTTTGCGGTCAACGACTGCCTTGTGCGGCGCGCAGACTTGACTGTTGCTTTGAGTATATGCCGCCGCCAAAACACAGGGCGGTATCCTTGTATTCTCTGCATGTTTACATAAACTGTTGGTTTCTCGAAAGTATGTCATTCCACAAAAATTTTAACGTTTGATATATGATGTATTCCCTTAGAGCGTCGTGATTTAAGAGTTTCTACTTCAACAGTGTTATCATGAATAATTTTGCGAATTCTATATGGACTGTTATAAAGCAGAAAAAATTTGCGACACAAGCCTTTTACTTTGTGAGACAAACGATGAGACTTAATTAACACTTTTTGACCAACTGACAAGGTTTTTAAACGACCAGGATGTTTAGCTGATTTCTCTCCTCTAGCAGCCGCAGATGCAATATTTTGTAGAGCCAGGTTGACAACTTCAGAATGCCGCAGTTTCCGTGAAGGCGGAAAAGGAACGATTTCAGATATGCAATTTGTCGGTGCTTTGTTTTTTAATATCAGAATTGGCGGTAAAGAAGTTGAGTCATTAGGAAGTTCATTCAGAATGTTTTGAAAAATATGAAGATACTGATCCCAAGTTCTGTGATTCTGATGACAATAAAGACGACACAATTTATTGATTTCCTTCATCCATCTCTCTGAAGCGTTAGATTGAGGGTGAAAAAGTGAAATGAAAATTGGTTTAATTTTACGACGCCGTAGAGTACGAAGCCAAATTTTAGAACGAAACTGTGATCCATTATCTGATATAACCTTATCAACATGACCAACTTCTTAAAGAAAATGTTTGATGAAAGCGTTAGATACTGATCGAGCTGTTGCTTTGTGTAAAGGTGTAAAACACACATATTTTGATGTCAACTCCACTGCGACGAAAATGTACGCAAAACCATTAGTAGAACGAACCACTGGACCGAACAAATCAACTGCAGCCATGTCCTTCAACTTTGCTGGAATGATAGGAAACAACGGTGCTCTGTGAGAAATTGTTGGCGGCTTAGCCTTTTGACATAATTTGCATTTGGCCAGAACAGATCGAAAACGTTTTTCCATATTACTGAAGTAGCAATTTTCCCGTAATTTATGAAAGCATTTTCTGGGACCAAAGTGTGCATAACTGAAATGCGTATACCAAATTAATTTATTGACCCACTCATCCGGAATACAAACTACCCAAACAGAGTTGTCGACCGATTTTCGTTTAAAAAGAATGTCATTGCGAACTAAATAATGCTGTCTAATCGCTACGCTTTCCTTTCTCCTCCACTTCTCCTTAATGTCCTTCCAGATTGGATCCTTATTTTGCTCCTTAGCGATGTCCTGGAGCGAAGACGAAATAAAGTTCTCAAACGCAACACCTTGAATATACATCAAACAATAATTGTTTTCTATGCAGTCCTCTTCAGCACTTTGTTTCAAACCCACAGGTGCACGTGATAAAACATCAGCAACAATATTTGAAGAACCCTGTATGTAAACAATACTAAAATCAAATTCCTGTAGGTACAACGCCCATCGTGACAATCTGCCATGAGTTAATTTTGTCGACGTAAGAAATTCCAGAGCTCGATGATCGGTGTAAACCTTAGTATGTCTGCCAAACAAAAATGTGCGAAATTTTGTGAAAGCCCAAACAACCGCCAAAGCTTCAAGTTCCGTTATCGAATAACTCTTTTCTGATTTAGAGAGAACACGACTTCCAAATGCAATAGTTTTCTGGACTACAACGCCGTCTTCTTCTATCTCTTGAAATAAATGTGCACCTAGGCCTTTGTATGATGAGTCCGTCGCCAAACAAAAATCTTTAGATAAATCCGGATGTGAAAGAAGTGGAGCAGCAACTAAAGCATCACGGAGTTGTTCAAATTCTGACTGAGCTTCCTCATCCCAACACCAATTAGAATTCTTTCCGGATAGTTCACATAAACGAGGTGTGGCCAAATTGTCCAATCTAACAAAGCGTCTAAGAAAATTACAGACACCAAGGAAACTACGAACATCACGTTTTGTGGTAGGAACAGCATAATTACGAATAGCATCTAATTTTTCTGGATCAGGAAGAATACCTTCTGTAGAAATGATGTGACCGAGAAATTTCACCTGAGAACGACCAAATTCAGATTTTTCTAAGTTCACTGTAATGCCAACTTTTGCAAAAATGCGTAATAATGAATCCAAAATTTTGTTGTGCTCACTCCAAGACTGTTTAGCAATAAGAATATCGTCAACATATGAAGTAATGTTTTCACGAAGATAAACAGGTAAAATTTCGTTTAAGCTACGAATGAATGCTGCTGAAGATACAGTAAGTCCAAACGGTAATTTCCGAAACTGGTAACAGTTACCAAAGGCTAAAAAGGCCGTGTATTTTCTACAATCAGGGTGGAGTTCTATTTGCCAAAAACTTGCGCGCATATCAATCGTGGATAAAACTTTAATTCCATGAAAATGTTGAAGAAGTTCATCTAAATTTTGTGGACGGTCAGTTTCAGGAATGATGATATTATTTATCTGTCTGGAATCCAGCACCAAACGAATTGACCCATCCTTTTTAAGAACAACATGTACTGAAGTTCATTCTTAACCTTGTCTCTGTAAGCCAAAGGAATAGCGTACGTTTTCCCGCGAAATGGTGTGTGTTCTTTTACTTTAAGTAAATATTGTAAGCCTTGTATAGTTCCTGTGTGATGACTAAATACTGTAGCATGTGAAGTCAAAATGTGGTGGAGCTCTTCTCTTGCAACGTCATCTGGCACTTCAGCTTTCTTATCCTTTTCATTAATTAATTCTTCGCTATTAATTATATCATCCATCGCGTCTCTGTATCTATTGTCATTGTCATGAATAAACACACTGTCGTCATAATGCTCAACGAAAACATCAGAAGTAAGAAACCTTAAACATTTTGTATCTGACTCAGATCTTGTTAAACACTCGAAAAATTTCAAACTTTTCGGCATTCCGGCAACAGTCAAATTCACACTTCCTTCTTTAAAGTTCAAAATTGCCTTATGTGCGTTAAGAAACTCCATACCTAATATAATTTGTGTACTGAGTAATGGAACAATAATAAAATCAGCAGAAAATTCGTATCCTTGACAAATGAAATTTAAGTTGGTCTGTTGTTTGACTTCCACACTTTTTCCAGAAATCGCTCCTCGAATTGTAGTTTTAGAAATAGGTAACACAGGACAAGCAATAGTTCTTACACATATACGAAAAACTGATTCACTAATGACATTCAGTGGGCTCCCAAAATTTAAAACTGCAGTGAACTTATTCTTACCCACACATACTTCAATAACAGGATGTAAAAACGCGTCTACATTATTTTCCTTTTCGTCTAGCAAAATGTCTCTCATGTCTTCCAGGAGTACGTAGTGTAAAGTCGTAGTGTCATTACTTTCTGAACCGTCTATATTGCTGCCAGAAGCCGAAGCTGCAAGTCATTGTCGATTGTTTGCGTCACGTCTTTGATTATTCGCGTCATTTCGCGGATCAATTTCTACGATTTGCACTTGTCTCTCTGAAGTTCTGTCACGTGGAGGATGCCAATTAGGTCCCTCCTGTCTGTTAGATGCAAATTCTTGGTTGTGTCTGTTATTAAAATTTCTGTTTTCCTGTCTGTCTGCATAACTACTTCTTGTGTAATTTCTACTGTCACTTCTGAAATTATTGTTGTATCTACTACCCTGGTTATTTCTGTAGTAAGAATTTATATTACTGTGTGAATAATTTCTGTCTTGATGATACCGATTACTGTTTCCGTATGATTGATCATTCCGGTAGGAATTACCGTTATTATAACTGTCTGTGTAATTTCTGTTAGAACGTCTGTTATTGTCATAAGGCTGGTATCTATTGTCCTGTCTGTTTCGTCTGTCATTCTCAAAATTACCGCTATAACGTCCGTTCCGATCACTATCCCTTTTCTCTGAAAATCTATTGTAATTACTGTTACTGAAAAAATTACAGGAAGTCCCGTCGTCATTGTCATACTCGAGTTCTTGTAGCAAAGTCTTAAAAGTCTCAATGTCGTCTTTACATCTTCCGGCTAAAGCAATTTGTCTTATGGATTGTGGCAGCTTAGTTAAACAAATGCGAATTAATTCAGTCGGGCTGTAAGGGTTGGAAAGGAACTGATTCTTTCGAATCATGTCTTCAAAATATTCTGCTGGCGTGCGGAACTCAGACTGTTTGAAATTACGCTGCATAATAAGACTGTGTTTGACTCTGTCTTGCGTGTTTTCGGACCAATATGCCGATAGAAATGCATGATAAAAATCATTCAGATTATTACAATCTCTAATGAGTGCGCGCATCCGCGTCGCCGGTTCGTTTTCTAAATATCCACACATAAATTCCAGTTTGTGACTTAGTGGCCAATTTGGTGGGAGTGCGTACATAAATTGATCTAACCATGCACATGGATGTATGTCATTCTTAGAATTGCGGAAGATCTTAAATTTCCGAACAGTCAAAGTTTTCGCCTCGTGGCGACAAAGACCTACCGCGTCTGTCCCAGTCCCAATGACGATTATTGTTAAATCCACGCGCCTGGCGCTCTCTTGTTGCATCCCGTAAATGAAACAAATTATTTTCTTCAAACCCCTCTGGTATCTGTGATTCTAAATTTCTTTTGCCGTCTTTTCCTACGATTTCGCCTTCAATTTGTTTGACTTGCTTTCGTAGTGCCTCAAATTCCCTTTTCACGCGTTCATTAAATTTTCCCTGATTTTCAACATGCTTATTTATGTTCTGATACTCTTCGGTTTCTGCAAATGGCAATGGTGCTGTATCATCTGAATCTCTGTCCCCACTTAAACTAAGACTTGTCAGTTTATCTGAAATCTCCTCAACTCTTTCCGATAAATCACCTATTTGTTCTTTCTGTTTATTTACGTCTTCCGTAAGTGTCGCGACTCGGGTTTCAGTATTAACACATTTGGTAGTTAACTGTTCATATTGTTGTGTTAGGTTATTTATTCTGTCATTTGGTACGGATTCCTCGATTCTCTCAAATATTTCTTCCTTATCGTGTGCACATTGCAAATTTAACTCTGAAAATTTCTGTACTATCACGCGATCTCTTTCCTCCTGTTCTCTATCCTGTTCCTTTTGTCTGATTTCTACTGCAATTAATCTATTATTGTGAGCATTCAAAATTGGTTGTACTTCTTCTCTGATTTCTTTCTTTAATTCATCTTTCATATTTTTGAAACATGTCCCTATTCGTGAGTCTAACCGTGTTTCCAAAGTTCCCATCTCTGTTTTAATTGATCCAATCTCTGTTTTAAATTCAGATCCTAACCGTGTTTCCATTGTTCCCATATCAGTTTTAATTGTTCCCATCTCAGTATTAATTGTTCCTATCTCTATTTTAATTGTTCCTATTTGTGAGTCTAACCGTGTTTCCATTCGTGCTCCCAAATTTAATATAGCACTCATCAACTGCTCCATATCTTCTGTCGTTAATCTCGTATTCTGTGAATTTTCTGATTGAGAAAAATTTTGAAATGGTTCCGGACTATCTTCCCGACTTATTAAATTGTTTTCAACACCATTATTCATGATACTGTTGTCCTGTGTTGGCGAGTTCGCCATGTCAAAAATTTCGTCATTCTCACTATTCATCATTTTCGCCTTTTTCATCGATCGCGTAATCATTTACAAAACATACAAAACTCGTCACTGTACGAAAATTACACACAATGACTCCTTATCTCCAACAATACCATTCACACGAAATGTTTCCCTCAAACACGATTAACGAACCATTGAAATAATTGCACTAAATTGTCAAACGCGTATACAAGACAACAAAATTAATTTCTGAAAAAAAATACCATTAGAAGAATGACAATTACCAAATCTACACATGCAAAATAGACTACAATTACTAAAGTACAAATTACTACAACAATACTACTGTCTACTATTTTTACAATCAGAAGAATTCCAAGGGACGATCCGAAGCAGCGGTCGCCACGTGCATGGGGGCTTAATTATTATTATTTGAAAATGATTTTTTATTTTTGGTAGCTGTATGTCCGATTACGCTGTGTCTCGTAAACGGTTGGCCCTGACTAGTATTATTACGCAATCTGACTGCATAGAACAACAAAGAATGAAAGAAAATTTCCGTTAACACAATTAATTAATTAAGTCCCCAGCAACTATAAAACCTACGAAACCAAAGCATAAGTGTAACTGTTCTGTGTGTGGAAGTGTGATTCAACGTACACATCTGGCACAGTACTTCTTCACTAAGACAAGAAATTTTAAATATCATTTATACTGAAGTAATTAAAAAATAGAAATACTATAATTGCGTAAGGAAAGCAGAATTACACTCTAATACAAGAACACAAGCCAGATGCTTTGTTGACTGAACCTGTAATGCTGCATTATTTAAGACATTGAGATAATAAAAAGAAAAGGAATTTTTTTTTACCTTCATATATTGACGAAAATCACTCTAATCATTACAATATATCTCCACACCGACTCTCTACTACCACATCTCAACAAGAACTCTCCACCACGACCTCTCGACAAGCACTCTTCACTAGCACATCTCAACAAGCACTAACTACTACGAGTTCTCCCCAAGCACTGCCAGTGGAGGCGGCTGAATAATACTCTTTGGCGCAATCTCTGTCGCCGTGGCTCAGTGTAGCCACCTTTTAAGTGCTAGTCCTGCAAATTTCACACGAGAACTTCTGCAGAGTTTGGAAGGCAGGAAGTAAAGTTGTGAGGACGGTTCGTTAGTTTGCTTGAGTAGATCAGATTAAATTCAGATTTCTTTCCACATACCAAAAACAAAAGAGATGATTCTAATGAGTATGGAACGTGTGAGAAAGTATAACACAAAAACATAAAACATTTCAATATAATACTTACTACACTGGTCATGCCGGCCGCGGTGGTCTCGCGGTTCTAGGCGCGCAGTCCGGAACCGTGCGACTGCTACGGTCGCAGGTTCGAATCCTGCCTCGGGCATGGATGTGTGTGATGTCCTTAGGTTAGTTAGGTTTAAGTAGTTCTAAGTTCTAGGGGACTGATAACCACGGCAGTTAAGTCCCATGGTGCTCAGAGCCACACTGGTCATTTATCAGGAGATTGACGGTAAACTGGAACAGCTAATATTTACAGAATTAACACGCTGTCAGAATAAAACATTGTTACGCACTATTAATAAATTTGTCATACACAAAATAACTAATCTTGACTGCTGTGACCGAGTGCTGTCGAAACTAAAATCGGCGGCCTGTGTGACCGAGCGGTTCTAGGCGCTTCAGTCTGGAACCGCGCGACCGCTACGGTCGCAGGTTCGAATCCTGCCTCGGGTATGGATGTGTGTGATGTCCTTGGGTTAGTTAGGTTTAAGTAGTTCTAAGTTCTAGGGGACTGATGACCACAGATGTTAAGTCCCATAGTGCTCAAAGCCATTTGAACCATTAAGATATACACACATCAAAAAAGGTTTTGCCTCACGTCGGTTCCGAGGGTTCCGGAATATGTATGGGAAATTGCGTTTCCGCCCTTTTTATTGCTGATGAAAAGCACACACTGCATGTTGCACCACCATACAGCGAGACCTTCAGAGGTGATGGTCCAGATTGCTGAGAAGCTTCTCAGTTTTGGTTATTGATAACTTGATACCAGTGTCTGAGTTTAATGTGCACAGCACCGAAGATGATCACTATGTGATCGAATATCGATTCTGCTATCAATGAAACGTCAATATTACGACCAACGCTGACCTTCCTTTTAATGGAACAGGGAGTTCTGTAGCAAACATTGCAACACCTGATCCAAAGAATGTACTTGTGTGTTACTTTCTTGTAAAAAAAAAAAAAAAAAAATGGTTTTGTTGACTATTTTGACTAAGGTTCTACTTTCTGGATTTCTGATGTATTTCTGCACTTATATTGCCACAAATAAAACAAAGTGCCTCAGTATCAATTCGACTTGAAACAGAAAATTTGTTATTGGCACTTAGAGCCAGACACTTCCCTGGAATTCGGCTAGAATGTTCTTAATAAATTTTTTTTCTAAGTTTCGTTATTATTATTTGCAGTGATGTCGTGAGCGGACTAATTTCATGCTATTAGAATACCTTCTCAATTTTTTGGATACAATTAAGTTCCGTGCAAAAAGAAGGATATTATTTTTTGGTTCCTCTGACAAATGTGAGATTTGCACTTTTCAGATGAAAGACGAGAAGTGTCGCAGAGCTGTAATAGAAAACACTGGAGCATGACCTCGGCGTCCAGCTTGGCTAATCCGCTCCAGGAAGCAGCGCAGATGCGGCTCGTCTGCAGCTAGCTGGAGTTATCTCTGGAGGGAGCGGCGCGAGAAGACTCCCAAGTGGTAGCCGCCTGCTGTGTGCGGGGTCAGGGCGTATTTTTAAACTCGCTGCCACTGACTTCTTCTAGCGACAGCTGCTATCTGTGACAGTTTTTGTAAGCCACTCGTACGGACGCACAAAAAACTTTGTATACGGAACACTCACGCGGCCGCCATGCACTTTGGATCAACATAACATCAGCCTCTCGGCCCGTCTGGAACTTCCGATAGACTTCTGCGTTTATTTTACACAGCTCGGCTGCTCGGGCGTGTGTTGCTTCTGCTCCTTACTTTCCCCTCACTTCCTTTCTTCAGTCCTTTTGACAAGAGGTACTAACACTAGTACGAATCATAGGTGTACGAAAATAAAAATTACGGTCTTGCAAATGGTTGACGTTCATCAACTGTTTTTAATTTTTAATGAAGGAATAAACAGCCAACCGGCAGCATAGATTTTATTGCATTGACTGGTTTCGATACCAACTAAGGATATCTTCATCAGAGTAACTTACAGTTCTTGTGTTCAATAATTTTCTTACGTGAATTTTCGTTCGAAATTTACACTAAATGCTTTTCTCGACTTTTTTTTAAATTTTTGTACCGATGTTTTCACAATCTTCTATGGAATCCCAAGGTGCCAGGGGAAGCAAAATCTGTGTTGCACAGCAGGTACTTCAAACCAGTCCTAATATATGCTTTATAACAGTAACCCATCGTGGCTACATGCGTCGATGATGAACTTCTTGAGATCCACGATACAGAAAACAAGACTAGACAAATTAAGAAATGAAGAGGCTGGAATCAGAACAGAATTACTGAAGCAAGTCAGAATATCTAGGTCGGCCGGAGTGGCCGAGCGGTTCTAGGCGCTACAGTCCGGAACCGTGCGACCGCTACGGTCGCAGGTTCGAATACTGCCTCGGGCATGGATGTGTGTGATGTCCTTATGTTAGTTAGGTTTAAGTAGTTCTAAGTTCTAGGGGACTGATGACCACATCAGTTAAGTCCCATAGTGCTCAGAACCATTTTTTCAGAATATCTAGACTGGCGGTTTCGACACACTTTGAGGATGGAACCAATGAGAACAGATAGACTAAATCTCGATAGAGAGGTTGGAGTGATCGGGTGGTTCGAAAGGTCAGGAACACGCTGGTTAGACGTTACAAAGATAAACGATGCAGCAAGAGGACCAACACTGGACGATGCTACCAACAGTTAGGTTTATCTTGATAGATAGTATGGGGAAAGCTTGTACACAGAAACTGAATGTATTAGATGAGGGAAAAAAGTTCGTTCAACATTACATTTTGTGAAAAATTTTACTTAATTTCTTAATATACAGGGGGACTCTCTTGAGACTCGTCAGGTGCATTTTATCTGCTATTTCGGCAGATATCTGCAACTTCTTGTTTGCAACGTCTAGGTGGAGTCAGTCCAAACAAATACTTCTGATCATGTCTTTCATGCGACGTCCAGTATCGATGGAAAGTCCCGGTTTGTTTCCCTTTACAAACATCATGTTTTTTAAAGTGCAATTTTGCGTGACCATTCAACGGAAAGGACCCAAATTAGTCTAGTGCGATATTCCTTTTAGCGAAACTTGTTAACAGGGACTGTAAAACACGAAGAATTACCACTACTACGGCAGCGACAGCACCGACGCTGATTGATACTGCCATGCAGAAGCACCACAGTACTGGTTTTTCTTCGTGTTTTAATGTTCCTGCTAATACACATCATTAAAACGAATAACGCACTCGAATAATTTCGAACAGCTCTATCGAAAGGGCATACTTTTGCTTGTGATTGGAAACAAATTAACACTTTCCGTCAATGCTGGGCGTCGTATGAAAGTCATGATTAGCATGCTATGATTGGGGCGAATCCAGTTGCAAACATCTGCCGAAACACCAGAGAAAATGCGCCTGACGACCCACAGGAGAGACACCCGGAACAGTGTAACCAACATGGAACTGGTCAGAGAAGTATTTAGCAACACCATGACAACGTAATCGTTGCTCAAAAGAAACACAGCCGTCAGGAAATCCCTACAAAATCTCAGCACCAGTTAGCTGTGCAGGTGAGAATTAAAAAGACTGCCGTGTCACAGAATTATCAATAAAGATTTCCGTCTTTCATCTTCGGAAATTTTATGTCGTGCAAATACGAGATCAAACTGCGCGTGGTTTCCACACACAGGGGCATCGCGACTTTTGTGTTCTCAGTTTTTCATTTCTTTAGACAAAACTTCGTCCAGCCCGCCCACATAACTGAATTCAAAGACGAGCCATCACTCATCGCTGCTCCTGGTCACGAAATTACTGAATACTTACAATGATGGTCATTAGAAACGAACTCAGTCTCCGGCCTTTCTTTCGTATTGATGCAGCCCTCTGAAACCGTTCCCAGCTTAGCAATGCCTTTACTTAGGTTATCAAACCAAGTTTGGCTAAATTCTTCGTCATCGTCTGATCCCATTCATGTTTTCTTTCAGCACGTCTCTTCAAATTCCTCCCTCTCCTCTTACTACAAGCCCGTATTAACCGCTTCCGTTTAACTTAGACTACTATGTCCGATGCTCTACTTTATTTCCCGCAGTGTCTTACTTGTCCTTCGTCTCCACCTATTTTCCTCCGTAACAGGTTCAAATATTTGAGGGCCGCGTTTTCAAGTCCGCTGTTCATCTTTTCCATTCGTAGCCATTAGTGTTTAATACATTTTGATTTTAGGTTTCACTGAAAGCAGCTTACAATTGAGTAATTTAGTGAGTGCAAAACTTGACCTGTTACCTGCTTGCATCCTGAGCAATATTTCATGATCAATTAAATCTCTGTTGTTTAACAGACGGTCAAGGTTCTGTGTATTTTACCAAGAACTGTTCTAACGATTTCCAATTTGACAGTATCCTTTTTTCCTCTGATGAATGAGTTTTTTTATTAGTTTATCTCCAGGACAAATTATTTTTGCTTCACCTCCTTATCAACCACTTGAGCGCATTTTCATTTTGGTCAATAAGTACTACTGTAACGTTTCCAAAAGAAGCAACACGTTCATTTCCGATAATTTCTATTAAAAGTTATTGTACTAGATCAAGTCGACTTCAGCACATGCATCAAGTCATTGGAAAGCCGCGCACAGGACGAGCTACCAATGCCAGTGTAGGGAGAGGCACCAGCGGATGGGATAACATATGGCCCTCGTGGGAATGAAGTTTGAGAGAACCATGCGCTGATGGTAACGTATGCAGTAACCTCTGCCTCCGAACAGCTAGCGACAGGAATGTAATCGTATTTAAAAAGTTCACAGTTCAGAAAGCCAAAGCTCAGGAAAAGTCTTAGTAAACAAATGGTTCAAATGGTTCTGAGCACTATGAGACTTAACATATGAGGTTATCAGTCCCCTAGAACTTACAACTACTTAAACCTAACTAACCTAAGGACATCACACACATCCATGCCCAAGGCAGGATTCGAACCTGCGACCGTAGCGGTCACGCGGTTCCAGACTGAAGCGCCTAGAACCGCTCGGCCACACCGGCCGGCTCTCAGTAATCATTCAAATGACGCTACAATAATTTAGAATGTGATAAAAAAGGTTATTCAATAATAATAATAATAGTGATAATAGTAATAATAACTAAGTGTCGTATTTTGAAATCAGTCACTCGAGTGAGTTTACAAATCTGCACGAAGTTAAGAGTAGTAATTATACCAAATTTAGTTGAGTTTTCTGTTGTCTCTGAAGGTAACGGACGTAGGACTCAACATGGTTTCCGAAAACAACGATTGCGTGAAACCCAGTTCCATCTGTTCGTCCACAAGACCCAGAAGGTGTCAGATACTGGCACACTCAACCCTCTCTCCGCCAGTTACTTATTTGAAGCATAGACCACAGTTGCGTACCACAGTATTCTGACGTGTAGTCCCTATGCGGACACAACAGACTGCTGACGCAACTAAATAGGTAAATTCAAAAATTTGGTACAACTCATTTCTACTTTTTGTGAAATAGTAAGCATACATATTTAGTTTTACTTTGCGTTTAGATCTGAATGTGATAGAAGGAGATAGTAACTACTCAATTTGTAGTAAATTGTGCAATTGGGATTGGAAAATAAACAGTATTTAAAAATGTATTAAGTGTTTGAATGTTTAAAGCATTTGTGTCAGATAACACCAGCGTGGGTCGAAAAGTAAAGCTCGATAAAACCACATCTGAGTTACGCGTATTCAGTTGAGTAGAACCTCCCACTAAACATCACGTGGCCACGTCTCCATAGCCGCAAAAACTAGACAAGGAGCACTGCGAGTAGAACGAACGACGCTACGACCCCGTTACGGCAGTCTCGTTCCACCATTCTTCACAAAGAGCAGCGTGAGATTAAAACTTTTTGCGTGTACAGAAAAGAACGACTCTGCGTACTGGCGTGTTGTTTGTGTCTGTGTGTTTTGAGGTTTGACTGCTGCTACAGTGCTAAAGTGGCACAAAGCATGGACTACGCACACACAGGGCAAAGAAAGACACATACCCATTTAACAGAAGACGAGCGAAGCATTACAATGAACGTCCGGCGTTGCTCACTATGCGCGTTCTCTTTTTTGTGAGGAAAAAAAAAAAACCGAAGAAAAAGACCAGGACAGTCGAAGTAGTTCTCGGTAAGATGCGTGTGAGCGTGCTGTGGGTAATGAGGGAAAGCCGAATCGTTACTGGGAAGGACGAGAGAGGAGAGCGCGATAGCTCGGCGTATTTCCTCCATCTGCTTCACAATGGAACCATGGAGAGAGTCCGGTACTGACGGCGCACTGCAGTGCTGCCTGAGCTTTATAGTGTGAAGCGTAGCGATCCAAACTTCCACAATTACGGCGAAATATTCTCCATGCTTTCGGAAAGTTGAGTCCTAAATTGAAACGAAGCCATCTTCGCAGCAGGAGATACGAGGCGGAAAGTAAGATCAGATCGAGAATGAGATTTTCACTCTGCAGCGGAGTGTGCGCTGATATGAAACTACCTGGCAGATTAAAGTTGTGTGCCGGACCGAGACTCGAACTCGGGACCTTTGCCTTTCGCGGGCAAGTGCTCTACTAACTGAGCTACCCAAGCACGACTCACGCCCCATCCTCACAGCTTTACTTCTGCCAGTACCTCGTATCCTACCCTCCAAACTTCACAGAAGCTCTCCTGCGAACCTTGCAGAACTAGCGATCCTGAAAGAAAGGATATTGCGGAGACATGACTTAGCCACAGCCTGGGGGACGTTTCCGGAATGAGATTTTCACTCGGCAGCGGGTGTGCGCTGATATGAAACTACCTGGCAGATATAGATATCAATGTGCGAACAGTCATAGTTAATCAAGCCTGAAAAACTAAAACAGAATGAAGACACCATCGAAGATATGAAACATAAATAACATGAAAATAAAGCCACCACTTCGTAGTTAGGCTTCCCAGCGACTGCACCCATTGATAAAGATTGTTCATATATATGATCGTTTGCAGTTCGTTCTGACCTCATCTACCACTGCCTGGAACATTCCAGCTACACGGCGGGCTGTGAAAGGTACTCCAGAGGTAGTTTGTGAAGCATTGTCGATATCTTGTATGCCCGGAAATAGCATGATGTCTTTCTTGCAAATAGAACCAGAAGTCAATTAAATTCTTGTGTCCGTCACGACAGAGGTAATGGACCGCATGTCCACGTATCCAGGTGACAGAGTTGGTTCGAGTCGTAGGGTAAAACGTCTCATCCGGAAACAATAACGTGCGTGCAGATATATGCTCCGGCCTAGCTCGCAAGAGATAAGCCAGCATCTGCCGCACAAGGTGCCAAACCGGTTCCGCCTCTCCACAGCTGAGGCGGTGCTTCCCATTAACGACTACGTACCATTGGGAAACAACTTCGGAATCAAGCATGGCATCGTGTACAGTCCTCCACACTACGCGCCACCGTACGTCAGGATATTTTAGTTCGACCACATTTAGGGGGCGGCGTTGCAGCATGTCGTGACATAGGCGTCGAGTTGTGGCCATTCGCGGTTTCGTAAGTGCTACACTGCAGTAGCTTCGTTCTAAATAGAAACGTCCTATATAAAAGAGGGGCGCTGGGATGTCCTGTAATGGCACGGGCGCTCTTAGTGAAGCAGGTCGTAGCGCCGTCAGAAGCAGACTCGTGAGGCTCGTAGGACAACGGCGCAGCAGACATAAATGTGAGCTGACATAGAGGGCAATATCCCTATCATGGACGTTAACTAGGCCGAGACCACCTTTTTCCTTGGGGAGGGTAAGAGATACGTATCTGATCTTCAGTAACATACCAGCGGTGACAAAGTATCCCAGCGCTGCCATAATGCTACGAGCCAAGGGTTTCGGAATGGGTAGCGTTTGGGCGACATGCGGTATGCGGGACGCAAGGTATACATTGGCATAATACGCCCGCTGAACGATGTTGAGGGATCGCAAGCGCTGATTTGCAATTCCGGCCCTAATTTGGTTAAGAAGGCGTCGATAATTGATCGTCGTCGCGCGTCGCATGTCATTCATGAAATCTAAGCTCAAGCAGCGTACAGTATCACTGAAACGTAAGGGGGCAATGTGTTCCTACGGTAGCCCAATCCCAATGCCCAAGGCGACGGATTTGTCAACGTTGATTTGGCTACCAGAAGCTGTACCGTAGGTTGCAATCCAGTCCAAAGCCGCGGCCATGTCGTCAGCTCCACGTATGACGATCATCAAATCATCCGCATATGCGGTGCAGCGATAGATGGAGCCGCCGAACTGTATCCCAGTGAGCCTGTCTCGGAGACCACACAACAAAGGTTCTAAGGCCAATGCAAATAACAATGTTGATAATGGACATCCCTGTCGTACTGATCGGCGGATCGGCATGGGTGCCGTCAGTCGTCCATTAACAAGAACTCGAGAAGTAGCACCATGCAGAAGGCGTGTCAACACTGTGAAAAAGGTGTCGGGGTATTCCATGCGCCGTAGAACGGCCGTGAGGAAAGTGTGGCCCACACGGTCAAATGCCTGGCTAAAGTCGATAGACGCCAGGGCTGCCGGCAAACGTCTCACCCGTGCAAGGGAGATGAGATCTCTGTAACGACATAACGCAGTTCTGATGTTGTTGGGTCCCTCCAAGGACGTCTGATCGCCGGACAGGACGTGCAATAATGTGCCGCGAATACTTTCTGATAGCAGCCTCGAAAAGATCTGGAAGTCGCTGTTCAATAACGTTAAAAGGCGATAATCGCGGACATGATTCCGTCCCTTCGGCTTATGGATGGGGACAATCAGACCTTCCAAGAACGATGCAGGCAATGTTATACCCGGGCACATCAATTCCTGACAAATTTCAATCAAACACGGTACCAACAGTTGTTTAAAGGCTCGATAGAACTCTAATGGTAATCCATCGATTCCTGGTGATTTATGGGGAGCACCTTTACCAATGCCGTCGAGCACTTCCTCTTCTGTCACTTCTCCCAGTAAAGTCGGTACCATGTCTGGTGGAACTGTACCGTGGACATGTGCTGAAACGGTGTCTACCGTCGCCATATCAGGGAGCACTGCTGAATAACGTTGAGCGTAATGCCCGTAGAAGGCTTCTGCTATATCTGCTTGTTCTACCACGTGTCGGCCGTCGTCCGTTATCATGTCGGTTACCAGTGTCCTACGGCGCCTCCTGCGTTCTAGGAGCACGTGATGCATAGATGGCCTTTCTGATTGTATCACGTCTGGAGCACGCGACCGTATAACAGCGCCCTGTAAATGACGGCGTGCTAAGGAGACGAGCTGCGCTTTCGCGCGGTTGACTATGATCTGCCTGTCTGGTGAGGGCTCCATAGCAAGACATTCCCGTAGGACGGTGTAATAAAAGATTTCCGTGCTCCTCCTCCATGCCGCTGCTTCCCGGCTGTAAGCCATGAAGGTGCGCCTAAGAGCAGGCTTCGCACATTCAATCCACCAACTGAGGGTCGATCGGTAACGACCACGACGCTGTAAAGACGCGTTCCACGACTCTTCGATAGCACCTTTACATGCCGGCTCGTCCAGATGGGCGACGTTCAGTTTCCAGGGGGGCCTACTGCGCCACACACGTGCAGGTTGGAGGGCAATGGTGCAAATATAGGCTGTGTGGTCGGTGATTGCAGTGGGCCAGAGCTCTGCTCCTCTCGTCGCCGTCGACAGGGTGCTTGTGACATAAATCCTGTCTAACCGACTTGATGAATGACTTGTATAATGGGTGTAACCAGGAGCTGGGCCATGGATGTGGCGCCACGTGTCGATCAGGTGGAGATCACGCACTAGCATTTCCAATTCCGCACACGGGACGTGATGTGGCTGCTGATCAGACGGAGATAATGTACAGTTAAAATCTCCTCCGATAACCATATCGTCTATGCGGCCCATAAATAGAGGCGTAATATCTTCCGAAAAAAAGCGGGCCCGATCTCTCCGTCTCCCTGATCCTGAAGGGGCATATACATTGATGAGACGTACACCGTTGACAGTTACTGCCATGGCTCTTGCACGTGGTGAGTACAGTACGTCCGTAGCCACCAAGCCGTCCCGTAGCAGGACAGCCACACCACAATCGGTAGAAGAGGCGTGGGAGATGTGGGCGGTATATCCGTAGAAGTCAGGGAAACTAGCGACACATACTTCCTGCAAGAGGGCCACGTCGATGTCCGCCGCATCAAGCATGCGTTGTAGCATTGTCAGTTGTGTGGTGCCTTTATCGCGTTGATATTGATTTTAGCAAGGCGATAGGTGTGCTGCCTAGCCTCTTCTCCTAGGGTAGACGTCATGACAATCGAAGATAACCGCAAGAGATGTCGGACCCACCGAACCCGTTACAAATTATGAGTTGTCACGCTAGTATGGCATCCCCAATGCCACCCCCTGCCCGTGCCCTCTCCAGGAAGTTCCTCAACATCGTCCGACCACAGTGGGTGCAACACGATGCTGTGCAGCTGATCGGCACCTAAATCTCTCTCACGCGCGTCGTCTTTGGTAGAGGTAGACGGAGCGCCATCCATCGACGCGACCTGCAGCATCTGTGGTGCAAGAAGCAACTGGGCACTCGTAGTATGGGCAAGTGAACCGCCTACACCACTTAGATCCTCAGCAGGCGCAGCATCCATGCCGTCTGACGAGATGTCACCTTCTTGACCGGCCGTGTGTAGGAGGCAATCGTCAGAAGGGGTCCGCCGACGTCGCTTGCGTCGTCGAGGCGAACGTTTCTTTCGAACGTGGACATCCGTATCCGAATGTGGGAGGCAATCCAGCGTCGTATCACCTTCCGCTAGGAAAGCCGCGGTCGGGACGATGTTCGCATCCACGTCCATCTCGTTCTGATTGTTATGTTGCGTCTGGATTCCGTGGGACTGTTGCTGCTGTTGTTGCTGCGGGGGAGGCGACATATGGGTTGGCATCTGAGGTCCTTCCTCTTCCTCCCTTGGTCCTTCTGATGTCGATGGATGTGCCCGATCGCCCGTGTCGCCCTCAACTATGATGCGCATCGTCGTCTGAACGTACGTGAGGGGCAGGATTGTCGTCCCCGTCGGGGAAACGGAGTCTCCCACTGGTGTCTGCGTAATTCTACGTTGTAAGCAGCTCGATCGAACATGGCCTTCCTGCCCACATCCGGAACAGGTACGCGGTTGACCGTCGTACATTATGATTGCACGACAGCCACCGATGTTCAAATAGGACGGCTTGAGCTCAAGTTTAATTTGGCGCACACCATTGTAGACCTTATACGTCGAGAAAGTTTGCCACTTTTCTGCAACGTGACTGATAACATTGCCATATGGTCGGAAGGCGTCCTTGACAACTTCCTCTGGGACCTTGAAGGGTAGCTCAAAAACCCTTACAGTCCTTAGGCCCATGCCTGCATGATCCACCGTCACTGCACCGATATGCCCGTCAGAATGTTTGAATCTGAGTGAGTTCGAGTATTTAGACACCACAGTCGCGCAGATCTCTGCACTGGTCATTTTAACATAAACCACGCTCGCCGTTATAGAAAAATGTATTCCGACGACAATCGCCGGATCTAAACGTAGATCATCGCGTATGAACTGTTCTATTTCACAGGCTCGAGGACACGCGTGATCTGGTTGGAAAGTAATTTTGATTGTATCGTGGCGACATGTGTGTGCCATAGTCGTACTGAACTTGGAACAAATATAACTCGTGCCGCGAGAAGGTAAACACAAGCAAGCGCTCACGGTCGCGCACGGCGGGGCGCAGCGGACGTCCTCGCCCCACCACAGCGAAAGCAGACTGCGAGACTCGAACTCGGGACCTTTGCCTTTCGCGGGCCAGTACTCTACCAACTGAGCTACCCAAGCACGACCCGTCCTCACAGCTTTACTTCTGCCAGTACCTCGTCTCCTACCTTCCAAACTTTGCCCGCGAAAGGCAAAGGTCCCGAGTTCGAGTATCGGTCCGGCACACAGTTTTAATCTGCCAGGAAGTTTCGAGATCAGATCGGTTTCAAAATGGAAACCACTGCGAAAATCATAAATTTCCAGCTACTTCTCTACATAGTCGCCGCTTCAATTTAGCCATCTGTCGTATCGTTGAACCAACTTTCCAGTACCCTCGTCATAGAAGACAGCCCCCTGTGTTTCCCGCCAATTCTCTACGCTGGTCTACAGCTCGTTGTCTGTGCCAGAACATTGTCTTCATAGCCAGGGTTCTTATGAGGAGAGATGAAAGCCAAGGAGAGTCAACTACGGGCTCTAGTGTTGGTGATTAAACACTTCTCATCGAAATCGCTGCAGGAGTATCTTCATTGCTCCTGCAGTGTGCGGCCGAGAATTCTCATGCAGAAAGAAACGCATGACAGCTATGTTACGTGGGCTGCATGACATCAGCCGAAAGCTCTCACCAGGCCCTCGCACTTGGCGGGAGACACTGTTGTTCTAAGCATCTTTACATGCTCACTTTGTGCTCAGAACTCAAAAGAGCGACATGACACGACCCACGAGCGAACTAGAGGCCAACGCATCTGTGCAAAGCTTCATCGGATTTTCACAGTTGTTTCCATTTCGCACCCCATCGGACCTTACTTTCCGAACAGCCCTCGTATATAGATTTGTGCAGAGGCAATTAGATCACGTACCATATCCCAGCCTAAGCTTTCTATTTCGGCAGTGGCGAAACTGTTTTAATCCACGAAATTTGGGACCTGCACTGGGCTTATAGTACTAGTTTTTCGATGGCGTAACTTGCAGCTGCCTCCTGAATATGAAGAAGAGTGAGGAAACTCTCATTTTTCTCATAATGTGGATACAGTGTTTAACGTCATCCGCAAAGCATTTGACGCATACCACACCAAGGTCTGTTAAGGAATGAACTATCATGTGGGGATGGGGTATTCAAAGAAGTTTGTGACTAGATTCATGATTTATTGGTATGGAGGTCGCAGCATATTGTCTTGGATAAAGAGCGATCGATAGATGTAGAGGTAACCTCAGATGAGCCCCAGGGAAGAGTTTTGGGACTCTTGTTATTCAGTCTCCGTTCTTCTAACTTCTGGTGGATATCAGGACAACAGCTGTAGTTCTATTTTATGTGTAGTAAGCATAACACCCACCATCTGTATTTACTGGTTTTACCCATATGCAGTCGTTTTCAGTGTTACAACACACTATCTTCACGTCTGTGTATGACTCTTCTTAGTTTAGTTTTTAGACTCCTACAAAAAGTATGGTGATTCCTGGTATCGATATGATTACTCACCGTCATAGAAGGTCCTCGAGAAGGTGTGTTGTAACTTCAAAGCCAGTGGCATATGATTAAAACCAGTAACGACAGTTGATGTTTGCTATCCTTACGACACATAAGGTCTTGCTATTCTTGTTGAATATTAATGATCAAGCAGAATATATTAACGTACTTCAGTCTGAAACTTCCTGGCAGATTAAAACTGTGTGCCGGACCGAGACTCGAACTCGGGACCTTTGCCTTTCGCGGGAAAGTGCTCTACCATTTGCACTTGCCCGCGAAAGGCGAAGGTCCCGAGTTCGAGTCTCGGTCCGGCAAACAGTTTTAATCTGCCGGTAAGTTTCATATCAGCGCACACTCCGCTGCAGAGTGAAAATCTCATACTGGGTTCTTCAGTCTGTTTGAAAATGATGCAGTTGACTATAATGAAATACTGTGAGTAAAAATAGCCAGCTACATCTCGATAAATTTTGAAAGTGAAATAGCGATTAGTGACTTGCTTTAATCAGAAACGACACATTGTACACGCAGACACATAGTGTCTTATGACTACACACAATCAAGGATTACAATTGGAAACAGTCAACTGGCACAAACGCAAGTCTTTAACAATCTGTTGGAATATGAAATCGATTAATCATAGCATGGGAGTACCTTTCCTGACGCTCAGACAGATGGCGCTGTTGTCTTGTTACTATTCGACTGTTCCACGTACGTTATACCACTGAAGTCCTTTTTGAAGGCTCTTTTCACTGCTATAGAACAAGTATAAAATCCAATAACAAACACAGTCGATGTCATAATTCAGCAGGTTTAAAGATTAAAAATTACAGACGTACTTCTTAAAATGCCACATAATCTGCTCTAGTAGTAGTAGTAGTAGTAGTAGTAGTAGCAGCAGCAGCAGCTTTATTCATCTGCAGATCTCTTTTTACAAGGATATAGGACAAGTCAAAGTATTTACAAGTTTAGATCAATTTAAAATAAGCTAATTCAGCTTTTAGTTAGAGACAATAATTAGATTTACTCCTGGTATACAATACCTTTGTTACAAATAACTTATTAAATGATGTAATGCCACACTGTTCACTCATATCTCACTATCAGTCACTGCACACACTATACACACATTGTTTAATAGCACTTCACTCACTACACACAAAAAACTGAGTCAACATCCCTCTATAATGAGTGAGATGTTAAGCTCAGAAAAAGGAAGAGGTATTAGTATTGTGCAGTGCATAGCTTGGGAGTGAGTTTTTCTAGAAAAGGAAAAAAAGAAGGAAAAAACATGATGTGAAGGTGTTATGTGGAAAGTTGGATGCTTTATAATCATTATTATTTATTTGTATAACTCTTTTTAACAAACCACTACTCTGTTTTACCTAAGTAAGCCTTCAATGTATAAAATGTATTGCATAACGGGTACTGTTTAGCTGCCTTTTTAAATAAGTGTATTTTTGGAATGTTTTTTATCTCTTTTGGTAAATTATTGTGCAGTTTTATTCCTTGGTAGAAAATGCTGTTTTGAGTTTTATGTTTATTTTTTCTTGGCAAATGTAAGTTGGGTCTAGCTCTTGTTTCATAGTTATGGACGAAACTGTTTGTGCGGTAATTACCCATATTTTTTTTATGTGTACAACTGACTGGTAAATATGTTCACATGGAGCAGTTAAAATACCCAGTGTTTTGAACAGATCTTTACAATGAGCTCGACTACCATTTTTGGTTATGATTCTTATGGCTCTCTTCTGGAGTTTGAAAATTGTGTTCATATTTTGTGCGTTTGTTTCCCAAAAAAGAATGCCATAGCTAAGAATTGAGTGTACATATGAATAGTATGTAGCTAAAAGACTCTGCATGTTACATACTCATGTGATAGGATTCTCAGGGCATAACATGCTGATGACATTCTGTTTGCAAGTACTTTTATGTGTTCACACCACTTCAACTGAGAATCAACTTTCATTCCTAGAAATTTTGCATTTGTTACACAGTCTATACAGGTGTCATCTACATTTAAATTAACTGATAACACTGGGCAACAAAAAAATAATTTTTGAATGTTTCGAGCACTGCATGAGGCAATTCCTACTAATTTTTGGTTGAGAAAAACAATTATGACAATGAAAAATTTTTGTTAGCTCTAGTTTCTATGATATACACAAGGTGGAAGTATTACATATTAACGAATTGAGAGAAAAGGATACATTTTAATTACATACATGCTAACAACAATGAGAGTGCATTTGATTTTTTTAACTGGTAATTACCTGCTAAGAGTTCTAAATTGTTGGAAAAATACTTCGCAGATGGTCGTGTCTGAAGAGAATCATGTGGTGGCCTATCGACTTCGTTGTCTTCTAGCTTGCCTCTTGTAATGGAGTTCCGCAGAATCCCTACACAAAGACCAACAGCAATCCGCAAGAGTTACTTTATACCAACGGCCCTGACATCTTTGTTCCATAACAGAAATGTCCTGATGGAATCTCTCACCATGTTCATCACTAATAGCTCCACAACTAGGAGGGAAAAAGTCTAGGTGGGAGTGGAGAAAATGGATCTTAAGGGACATGTTGTATCCAAGGTTACGGTATTTTTGCAGGAGCACTGTCACCAAATGCTTGTAGTTGTCATCTCTTTTGTTGCCTAAAAATCCATGAACAACACCCTTGAAGGCTTCCCAAGCTTCCTTATCTTTCCCCTCCAAAACTTGGTCAAATGCAGGATCCTTTACAAGCCCTTATTTGTGGTCCGACAAAAATGCCTTCCTTAACTTTGCATCACTTAATTTCGAAAATTTCTCTCTTATGTACTTAAACGCCCGTCCTTCTCGGTTCATAGCTTTAACAAAGTTTTTCATCAAACCCAGCTTGATATGCATGGGTGGGTCCATAAGAGGCTTGGAAACGACATTTTTCTCGCTAGGGCGAAGATTTCTTGCAGGCCAGTCTTCTTCAATATAATGCAATTTCCTATCTCTACTGTCCCACATACGTAAGAGCCAGCAATGCTTTGTGTAACCCAGTTGCATTCCTGAGAGTTTGGCAATGACTTTTAGATCACCACAGATTTTCCATTGGTGTTCATGATATTTTATCGAGTCCAAGAGAGCTGTCATATTTGCATATGTCTCCTCCATGTGAACAGCATGACCAACAGGAATAGATGAAAGAAGGTTCCCGTTGTGAAGTAATACAGCTTTCAAACTAAGCTTGGAGAAGTCAATGAATAGCCTCCATTCATTTGGATCATGGTTCAAATTCAAATATTTCATCGAGCCATTAATGTCGCAGCAAGCAACAAGATTATTTTTCTTCTCAAAAAATGGAAGCAGTTCCATGTGACGTTTTCTGTACTGTGAGATTCTCACATCACTTTGGAGAAGATTCCATTGCTGTAGTCGAGACCCAAGAATTTCTGCATTCTCCTTTGACAGGCCAAGGTCTCTAATGAGATGACTCGATTCCGCTTGACTCAGTCTGTGAGGTTTATCATCTTTTCCCTCAAAATCAAGGTCATGGGATGTGGAAGGCTTGTTTGGTTCTTCTTGTTCCACACTGTCTTCATTTTCTATTTCAAACACACAATTTTCGGGTGGAGTAGGAACTGGTAAACTATCCGAATGGGTCGAATAGCAGATGGAAGATTCTGGTACTGGACTGTTCTTTTCTTCATAGACAATCTTGCCTTTATAGGTGGAGTCAGGCAGAAATAGCAGTTATCTGTATGGTTTTCAGGATCCCGCCAAATCATAGGCACAGCGAAAGCCATACATCGTTTCTTCTTTTTCAGCCATTCTCGCAGTGTAACTGAACATGCGTTGTACCATATATGTGGAGCCCAAGACTTCTCCTGGTCCCCTACTTTCATACCGAAATAATACTGATAGGCAGTCTTTACAAGAGGCGTCAGATTGCGTTTCTGTGAGGAAAATGTTATTTCACCACAAATATAACAAAAATTATTCACCATATTTACACATTTTCGTGGCATTTTTACAAATTTTATACAAAAAAGCACTCGCGAAATAGAAATTTTGCATTAATTTGAGTAGAAACTACATGTAATTCACAGTCACAGCAACAGTATCTATGTTTATGACTTAAAAACAGCTGAAGAGCATTTGTGTTTTGCTATTTGACAGATGTGCCAACTCCAAAAAAAAAAAAAAAAAAAAAAAAACCTCAAACTTAAAATCTTCACACTAAAATATGAAATGTCACTTTATCTTCAAAACAAGAGCTAATCTGTCATTTTTATGGTGATTTTTGAATTCAGCAGATGTAAATTTACTATTTTTAAGCCCGAAACATTTTCATGGTTGCCCAGTGAAATTACATCAAGACTCTAAGCTGCCGACAGGCTTTGATATACATCAGTGAGGATAGTTGAAAATGTGTGCCCTGATCGGGATTCGAACCCAGGATCTCCCGCTTACATGGCAGACGCTCTATCCATCTGACCACCGAGGGCACAGAGGATAGCGCGACTCCAGGGATTTATCCCTTGCACGCTCCCCGTGAGACCCACATTCCCAACTTAATGTCCACACACTACATTCGTAGTGCCCCTGCCCATTACACTCATCACTCGCGGCAGACCATCTTACCGAGCCCCGTAAGAGTTCGGGCAATGCGTGTGCATTCGCACAGAAGAAGGAAGATCAATGGCCGGTTAGCCTTAACTATATGAAGATGGTATCTGTTCTTTCGGACATGGGAATGTGGGTCTCACAGGGAGCGTCCAAGAAAGCAGCAGATCCCGGGTTCGAGTCCCGATCGGGGCACACATTTTCAACTGTCCCCGTTGATGTATATCAACGCCTTTCGGCAAATTAGGGTCTTGATTTAATTATCATTTTATTCTAGAGAGCTGTACGGTCACCGGTGGTATCTGTTCTTTCGGAAAGAACAGAAATCATTTTCATATTTAAATTAACATTGTAACTTTCCCTCTTCAAACTGAAATTCATGGCATTAGTTTTCTTTTGTTCAATGTCGCTTTATAGCTTACTGGCCAACCGTAAACTTCCTTGAGAGCTTCATTTGCTTTCTCTGCAAGGAGTTATCTTGTTTCCTCAGTGACTATAATATTGCTGTCATCAGCGAAGAGAAATTTTTCACTCAGCTAATACCGCGCATCTGTAAATTTACTCGTTGTGGACATATTTTTGGTGGCCTGTCTTAGCTGGCTTTCCCTGAGTTCTCCAGTCTCGTTCCTATCCCTGTGCTTAGGAAAGAAGTTGTAGTAAAAGGTTAGTGGCCAGTCGGTACACTTACGCTGGTAGCTTGTGGAATACTTAGACCATTATTTCCTCTTTTCGGTTTGACAGATATTTTATCCTCACAATATGTGTAATATAGGCGGTTACGTGTCTCTGCATTACCTTTTCCTTCAGCTGTAAAGTGTAAGTGCGTGCTAAAAATCAATGCCTCCGAAATTTTTATGTGAGAGCTCTATAAGACTTTTTTCTTGATGCCTACCTATTTTTAGCCCTCTGCCGCTAGAGGGCTCCGAATTGTAGTTTGTAACAATTCAGTGTGTAACGTAACTATGCCAGTGCGTGAGGAACACCGTGCTGAAATCGAGTTCCGAATTCGAAGAGTTCGTCCACATCTGGAGAGCCCCCTCATTCAGTATGATAACGCCAGACCACACCAGAATGCTGATCATCCTCCACACAGTTCCGACTTGGATCCACCCGAATGGTTCAAATGGCTCTGAGCACTATGGGACTTAACATCGGAGGTCATCAGTCCCCTAGAACTTAGAACTACTTAAACCTAACTAACCTAAGGACATCACACTCATCCATGCTCGAGGCGGAATTCGAACCTGCGACCGTAGCAGGACTGAAGCGCCTAGAACCGCTCGGCCACCACGGTCGGCGATCTACCCGATATTCATGTGTTCCCATAACTTAAAAGAATACCTTGGAGGATATCAATTTGATAGTGACAAAGCAGGGCAAGCAGAGGTGAGGTTTTGGCCGCGTCAGCAAAGTCAAACATTCTACAG
The DNA here is from genome assembly GCF_021461395.2 of Schistocerca americana. Taxonomy (NCBI): domain Eukaryota; kingdom Metazoa; phylum Arthropoda; class Insecta; order Orthoptera; family Acrididae; genus Schistocerca; species Schistocerca americana. The sequence continues at coordinate 370,528,789 of NC_060126.1, forward strand.
TGACGGTATCAACACAAACTGGTCTCTCTCGTTGGGAGAAATGCGTTAGTCGCCAGGGTGAGTGTGTTGAGAACTAAATACGTAGACTTGAAAAACATAAATGTAGAATATTCATAACATTTGTTTTAGTTGAAAAGCTTTAAGTGTTTTCACTTAAGAAATTCGGAGGCATTACTTTTCAGTACTCCCTCGTACTTCCTAGCAGATGTCAATGAAAGAAAATCTGATTTAGGCGTCTGAAATTCTAGGAGACTTCCGAGACAACAATACACTTACATGGAAAATCCGAGACAAGACTGTCAGAAGGGCTGTGAAGTACGTTCTTTGTGGACCGAGTTCGTAGCCGTGTTCCACCTCCTTCAGCGCAGCTATCTGTTTGTAATATGTATGTCACATGCATATAAATTACGCTTCTCTGACGAGCGTACGTACAAATATTTTGCCGGTGAGGTAGCGAGATACACTACATTTTTAAATCCTTTCATATTACAACACGAATAACGAAATGTTCATTTCGCTTCCGCATCACCGCCTCTAAAACAAATCTCCTGGGACTAATAAGCATGAAAAACGACTCTTATAAGTTTGTAAGGCATATAGGAGTATGAGCCAAACCAGACGGAAATGCAATATGTACGGACCTAGTCGGTGAGAGGAACTCCTACTGTAACGTGGGGAGACCTCATCCCGCTTTATTAACGGGCTGTCAGATATACCGTGACAGACACATTCCACGGGACCACCGAGAGCGCAGGTTCCACCGAGCGACTCATGACTACCCCGCTCTCTTGAAACGTTTCGTACGTGCGCAACTTATCTGTGCGCATATGGCGTGTATCAAAACTCAACGTCCCATGTTCGAAAATGAGCACCTCATATAGAGAGAATGGGACCAAAGACAGTGATTTCATGGATCAGGAAAACATAGGCGTATGTTATGGAGCGCACGTGAACGGACCCTATTTGCTGCAGTGACGAGCAAGGCACGGGTTACAGATGCTGCAGCTGTGGACGGTAAGGCCTGGCGCGGCCGACTTCAGAAGACGACTGCGTACGTCGGAATACTGGGTTCAAAAACGGAAAACACCGTGCTCTGCTCATACACGACAAACTGGAAACCACAGATGCAGGTCAAAAGCTAGATCCCGTTTCCTTAGATTTCCGATAGACGTTTGACACTATGACATTACCTACTGCTAACCAATATGCGAGCATATGATTTTTGCAAATATTTGATTCTCCCGATGAATGTTTTACTAATTGACCCCAACACATTTCGTTTACTTCATGTCTATGGTCACAATTTTTTTTTGTCATCATACGGTCTATAACGACCATCTTCAGATCTATTTTATAAAGACATGTCCTAATATACTGGACTTCATAAAACAGATCTGAAGATGGTCATTATAGACCGTCTGATGCCAAAAAAATTTGTGACCATAGACGTGAAGTAAAGGAAATTTATTCTGTGTTGGGGTCATTGTCCAATTCGCGACCATGTCGCAGCTTGTGAGACCCCAGTACATTAAGCTGGACAGCGAATGTTCCAAAGAAACGATAGTAACGTCAACTGTGCTATAAAGTACGGTAGAAGGACCGCTTATGATCTGAGTATACGTAAACGATTTATCAGATAAGATCAGCAGCTAGCAGAGAGTTCGCTGGCGATGCTGTTACCTGCAGGTAAGTACCACCAATGGCCGTGAATGAAATTTCCACTTTTCTAACGAATGGCAGTTTTCTCGTAAACACCTATAACAAAGAGACAGAACCCGATAATATCCAATTACTAGACTAGTGGTGAACAATTTGAGCATTTGACAGCCTTCATCGCCTGATCAAAAGTGTGCGGGCACCTGTTAGTGGACATTAATGTGGGTTGCGACCAACCGTGGCCTATATTCGAGAGTGGGACTGTAGAAAACCAGTGTGAAGGTCGTTCCAAGAACCCCCTGCCAGCCACTTAAGCGTGAATTGAAGAGTAGTCACGCAGACGTGGATGTAGATGAATATCGGCAGGTCTTTTTCGAAGTGTCACCCCTGCAATTACATTAAGCGTTTCAGGAATATCGCGGAAAACTCTAAAAGCGGATGGCCAGACGGATATTACACTCACTTTCGTACATTCTGCCAGCGGTCCTCACAATAACGCACCACCGTGCAAAGTTTCGCAGCGTTTTTTAGTCGTGGACGATACGGTCATTACAAGGACTCCAAAACCAAAGGTTCGATAACGAACGTTTGTTACTGATGAAAATTCCCTGTGTAGCTAATAAATGAATTCATCAAGCGATATTCTCTAGTAAGACATAATTTTTGAGACTGCGGCGGAGTACGAATTATTAATACACAGGTATCTGTGTACAAAGTTTCCTGCTTGGTAATGGTGCCGTCACACTTCGCATCATAAGATTACACCAAGATAAATCTGATTATGACTTTGTGCCGAAATTAGTTACATGCAGTGTGTGTCAAAAACATTGCGATCCAGTATGAACATAACTAAAAAAGAGAAAACAGGACATTACAAATTCTTTGTGAGAATACCTCAGTGAATGAATTGTTGCACTTCCATGACAACTGCTTTTATAGGGCGTTGGGTAATGGACCACTCAGCTTCTATACTGAATGTGCATACGAAATGGCCTCACTTCTAGCGTGAGTTTAACGCAGCCCTTCCCATCCTAACCCAGATGACTTTGCTACGGCGGCTGTTACCGTTGCACGCGGATCTGAGTCTGCTGCCGTGTTACCGACCGACGTACCACGATTGTGCAGGTTCCCAACAACTGATTTCTCTTGTTTGTGTTGCAGTTCGGTGTCAACAGGCCGAAATATTCAGGTAATTCCACTTCATTTGTATTTACAAATAATAGTGTACAAGGTGAAAGAGGATAGGTTTTGGAGAAACGAAGCTCGTCACTAACTGAAAAATGTGCATCATTTGAATCATTGAGAGACCAATGTGGTGAATTGTAGATCCAGCTCACTCACATAACTACGGAAAAAATAAACATTGTGCTCTCTTGTGACGACATTTCTGGAGGCTAACAGTTTCTATGTACAGTGTGTTAACTGTAAGACGACAGAGTTGTGAGGGGAGTGCGGGGAGAGGAGGAAGCAGGCATTGGCTGGCGAGGAAAAGACCCGTTGAGGGAGGGGGGGAGGCGACAAGGCACGCCTACCAGTTGCAGTGCTGGCACTACAAATTGCGCGTCATGCTTAGACGAAAGGCTTGGAAGTAAAACTCGCTTTAAATGTTGTTCGTAAACGAAACTGAAATCGTCATATATATATATATATATATATATATATATATATATATATATACAGGGTGAGTCACCTAACATTACCGCTGGATATATTTCGTAAACCACATCAAATACTGACGAATCGATTCCACATACCGAACGTGAGGAGAGGGGCTAGCGTAATTGGTTAATACAAACCATTAAAAAATGCACGGAAGTATGTTTTTTAACACAAACCTAGATTTTTTTAAATGGAACCCTGTTAGGTTTGTTAGCACATCTGAACATATAAACAAATACGTAATCAGTGCCGTTTGTTGCATTGTAAAATGTTAATTACATCCGGAGATATTGTAACCTAAAGTTGACGCTTGAGTATCACTCCTCCGCTGTTCGATCGTGTGTATCGGAGAGCACCGAATTACGTAGGGATCCAAAGGGAACGGTGATGGACCTTAGGTACAGAAGAGACTGGGACAGCACATTACGCCCACATGCTAACACCTTTTTATTGGTCTTTTTCACTGACGCACGTGTACATTACCATGAGGGGTGAGGTACACGTACACACGTGGTTTCCGTTTTCAATTACGGAGTGGAATAGAGGGTGTCCCGACATGTCAGGCCAATAGATGTTCAATGTGGTGGCCATCATTTGCTGCACACAATTGCAATCTCTGGCGTAATGAATGTCGTACACGCCGCAGTACATCTGGTGTAATGTCGCCGCAGGCTGCCACAATACGTTGTTTCATATCCTCTGGGGTTGTAGGCACATCGCGGTACACATTCTCCTTTAACGTACCCCACAGAAAGAAGTCCAGAGGTGTAAGATCAGGAGAACGGGCTGGCCAATTTATGCGTCCTCCACGTCCTATGAAACGCCCGTCGAACATCCTATCAAGGGTCAGCCTAGTGTTAATTGCGGAATGTGCAGGTGCACCATCATGCTGATACCACATACGTCGACGCGTTTCCAGTGGGACATTTTCGAGCAACGTTGCCAGATCATTCTGTAGAAACGCGATGTATGTTGCAGCTGTTTAGGCCCCTGCAATGGAGTAAGGACCAATGAGGTGGTCGCCAATGATTCCGCACCATGCATTTACAGTCAACGGTCGCTGTCGCTCTACCTGTCTGAGCCAGCGAGGATTGTCCACGGACCAGTAATGCATGTGCCGTAGATTCACTGCCCCGTGGTTTGTGAAACCCGCTTCATCGGTAAACAGGTAGAACTGCAACGCATTCTCTGTTAATGCCCATTGACAGAATTGCACTCGATGATTAAAGTAATCACCACGTAATTGCTGATGTAGCGACACATGAAACGGGTGAAAGCGGTGACGATGCAGTATGCGCATGACACTACTTTGACTCAGTCCACCGGCTCTCGCAATGTCCCGTGTGCTCATGTGTGGGTTCATGGCAACAGCAGCTAACACACCAACTGCACCCGCTTCTCCTGTTACGGGTCTGTTACGGACCCGTTTGCGTGCTACGACTATACCTGTTGCATACAGTTGACGGCAGATGTTTTGCAATGTGCGGCACGTTGGATGCTCTCTGTCCGGGTACTGTTTTGCATACACCATGCAAGCTTCAGCTGCATTTCGTCGACACTCGCCATAGATGAGTATCATCTCCGCCTTTTCAGAGTTCGAATACACCATGGTCACAGTTCCTACAACACTACACTATCATAGACGTCTGCTAACACGGAGTATTACAGTTGGTCTGCGTGCGGAGACGAATGCAGAATAACAATAGCAGCAAGCGCTACATGCGGACACTGCGACAGCTAGACCAAACCACAACAGTGCACTACAGCCACACTCGTAAACACGGTCGTCATCGTAAACATGTCCCTGCAGATGCTGCTCGCCGACCGTGGCCCGTGTTTGTTACAACACGCAACTGAACGTCGGAGGTTTCAAGCGTCAACTTTAGGTTACAATATCTCCGGATGTAGCTAACATTTTACAATGCAACAAACGGCACTGATTACGTATTTGTTTATATGTTCAGATGTGCTAACAAAACTAACGTGGTCCCATTTAAAAAACGTAGGTTTGTGTTAAAAAACATACTTCCGTGCATTTCTGTATGGTTTGTATTAAACAATTACACTAGCCGCTCTCCTCACGTTCGGTCTGTGGAATCGGTTCGTCAGTATTTGATGTGGTTTACGAAATATATCCAGCTGTAACGTTAGGTGACTCACCCTGTATATATATATATGTCTACTATGCGCTCACAAACCATTCATCCGATTGCATTGAAACTGCAGTGACACCAACGACACTCTCTTCACGTAAGTCACCCTTCCTCTGCTAACATTTATTAAACGTTATTATCGATCCACGATTCATCCAAATAAAATATTTCTCTGGCTGCTTCCCTGAAGTTCTTCATGTCAACAATGAAACGAGATCGCCAGTGCACAATGTCTGGGCGTTCTAAAACACATTCCTTTTGTTTTCCACCTTACGCCATATGAATCCCATTGACAAAAGCCCTTTTCTCAGCGAGACAATACTCCACTTCCAGCCTATTTTGTCGTGCAAAACTGGAAGCAGTGTTGCAGGCTCGGCACAATCTTCCGCACTGAATAAAATTCCGCTATCGCGTCGCGAATGACACGCTGGTTGAAATCATCGATCATTACTTCGATTTCTCCACTTCTTTTCCTAAGTTAAAAGAGAGAGAAAAATTTATAAGAAAATGCCTTCTGCACTGCACGTATTTTTTTGAATTTCGATATGTACTGTAATATGAATGCGTTTCGAATTAATACAGTAACCAGTGGTGTTTCCATACAGAGCAATACGGTAGCAAGGAAAAATGAAATACAAGGTAATTCGGACGAAATAGGGGGCTCCTTCAAAGTGATCGCGAACAAAATATCTGAAATGTAAACACCTTTTCTTGCCAGGCGTCTGTGGCGATGCGCCAGGATGATTCTTGGAAAACTGTTTGAATCTTCCAACGCTACGCATGCTTTGTTCTGTGTATGTAGCAGCTCTCACTGAAGATTTGTAAATGGGGTGAAGCAATTTTTTCTGCACCCTTTCCCTTTCGCAGCATTCAATCACACGCAATATAATTTTACGAGCATCGCTACGTAATACTGGTTTCCTTCTAACCGTAGGCCTACCGGTAGGGGTTGTTGGCGACTCCCGAGATGGGCCAGCAACTGCCTCTTCACTCATTTTGATAATGTTTAGCACAACTGCACAATAAAAACACGCAGAACAGTACAGCGCAAAACAATAACGAAGCAGACGACAATGGCTACCTTGTACAACACGGTCAGCTACATAATGTTGGCAGCAGCCGAAACTGCGCATTGCCTGCCGGAGCCTCCCGACGTTTACCGACTTCTACCTATTCAGGAGAGGTCTGCCGTCTAAAAGTTAGTTTACACACTGTAGAGGGTCCGTCTCGGTAGCGGCACGGTCCCTGTGTCGGACTGCTGAGCTAAAGCCCCCGGGTTCGATTCCCGATGGTGTCGGAGCTGTTCGCCGCTCGGGGAGTGGCTGTTGTGTCGTCCTTAATTTCGTATCGTCATAGTTGACATTACTGTTGAGATGACCGAATGGGTATGGCCCAAAAGCTACTAAACTAAATAAAAATAATGTAAACCTGTCCTGCAAAATGTTTTACACTAAGATTGATGCGCGACTGACATGTTAACGAACATCCCAGATGACAATGGAAATGGTCGCCACTGACGTCAATATAGCGCTGCGCTCGATTTATCAAACTGTAAGAAACACGTAGCAGCTCTGCCTGAAGGATAGCAGCAACAGCGTTTTCTTTGTTTTGCTGCAGCTCTTCCAGTGTGTGAGGATTATTTGAGTACACCTGACCCTTGAGTTTGCCTCACACGTAAAAATCACAGGTAATGAGATCAGACGATCGAGGTGGTCAGGAGATTTCGCTGCCTCTGCTAACAATCCTCTCCTCTCCAAACACATCACGCGCAGGTGACAAGGTTATGAAGACAGTCTGTGCTGTCGCTCCATCTTACTGAAAATATCCACGAAGTCGTATATTTTCTGCGAGTTGATCCACCTATGGATTAAACAGTTTCTGGATATACAGGTTAGTTTTCACAGTGTGGTGAAACACTAGTGTCACACAGGTAGTAATGAGTGCAAGTGCACATATTTATATTGGTGAATAAAAACTTAACATCAGTTTTTAGGTCATTTATAGTGTAATAATTACAACTATTACAAGTCATACGTTTTTAAATGGCTCAAATGGCTCTGAGCACTATGGGACTCAACTGCTGAGGTCATTAGTCCCCTAGAACTTAGAACTAGTTAAACCTAACTAACCTTAGGACATCACACACATCCATGCCCGAGGCAGGATTCGAACCTGCTACCGCAGCGGTCCCGCGGTTCCAGACAGCAGCGCCAGAACCGCGCGGCCACTTCGGCCGGCATATGTTTTTAGATTAGGTAGTACCTCCAACTGGTATTACGGGAGCAAGCTGTTAATGCTTATTTTCCCCTGGGCAGGAGGTCAAATGCTGAAGTGTGGATGCGTGAACGTAGAATGGTTAGTCTATACTGACAGCTGTAGTCCACGTGATGGTCCAGTTACGACTGTGCAGAGAACATCGGATCCTAAAGATCGTGACGTGTTTAAGACTGTTCGACGCAGAGGAATAACATCCAGCCCTATAATGTGCGTACATATTAAGGAAACTCGCACAAAAATATCTGCAGTTATACCCGGTACAACCTGTGTATGACGCAGACACCACACAATGCGCGCCAAACACCGATCTTGAGATAATGCAAGGACTCTTCAGACCACTAATGGATATTTTCAGATGCATAATGACGAATGTTCTTTCAGTTGACGACCCTGAGAAGCTGAACCAGGCCTCATCAGAAGAAACGAAAAACTCAGGATACACATTATGTGATTCGACTGAACTCGGAACCACAAGCTGACCGCAACACGGGAAAGTTTGCCTGGACCCTTCAACTCACGTACAACAGTAAATTTTTAAGGTCGTTTTTGATGACGTTTCAACACGACAATCTCTTTAATTTCCACTTGCACAGATAAACGGCCTTGATTTTGACAGACCCTGTTCCAGGTTTTCAATCATTCGAGTAATGTTTTCTGCCGTTTGAATGCTTTCCGTATTATTACGGTTTTTATTCGCTAAAGAGGTCGCTTCGCGCCATTTTGCAGTTACGTTTTGCATTTTCGGTTGGTATGTACTATTTATCACAAATGTTTATGTATATGATGTGTGGTATTAGTTAGTACATCCAGTTCTTTGAAAAGGCTTCTTCAGAATGTTTTCATATTCAGACTTCACGCAGTTCGTATACCCGTACACGTTTTAGGGCTCTGTATTCGTAAGCGTGGCTTAGAGTTTCTCCTTCAACAATTGTACCATGTGACATTTAGAAATGAAGCAGATGCGCGCACATTAGATTCTCCCGGTCGTTAATGGAATTGCGCTGTAGCTGGAAATGAGTTGGCAACGGCGTGCGACTGCTTGAGCGACTCTGGTGATGTCACCGGCGCTCACATGAAAACCGCTGCTGTCAGCAGAGAGCTCTGCGGTTTCCGGTTGCAACACGCGAACAGCACCCCCGCCATTTGTCCAACCTTTATCCAGCACACCACTTGTAACTTCATGTTGTCCTTCTCCTGCTCCATGCTATCCCATATTTGGGAAAAATCTAGGGATCTGTGAACGAAAATCATTTGCGAACTATATTCACCGCTCTCGTCGCGAGAAGGAAACGAACGCCGTGGACGTCGTCAGAAGCAGATGTTATGATCTCTTGTTGTAACCAGTAGTCCGACTGTAACTGGTATCATTCGTCCTTGATGACTATTTAGTAAAACACCAGCAGCCGCCGATCTGCTAGGATGATGAGACCCAACCAGCTGCCTCTCAAGTGTGTAACAGCGGTAGTGCAAGTTCTTGTGGAAATCCCTAAGTGTGCAAGTGTTGGACGGAAACGGTCCCCCCCCCTCCCTCCCTCCCTCCTTTCCTCCCTCCCTCCCTCCCTCCCTCCCTCCCTCCCTGTCTGCCTTCCTCCTAGACAATGTTACGAGAGAATGAAATAAAATAGACTTTAACGGTATAAATACAGTAAATTTTGGATGGAAAATCAAGGCTTATGCTTATCGTTTTAATACCTGAATACATAGTATTAATGTTCCACAATAATACAGGGTGTCCGAAAAGATACATAAACTGATAACTCAGGCTAGAAGTAAGATAGAAATATGAAATTTGTGTCGAATTGTTTACAACTATCAAAGTTTTTTCTGTTTTAGGTTCACAGTACGTAAGTAGTGGATGAGGTGCAGTGCCCAAGAAGCCATGTTAACCAATCAGGAGAAGGCACAGTGTGTCCTGTGGTACCATGAGACACGGTCACCAACCACAGTGCAAAGACAGTTCCAGACAACATTTGGAAGGAATCCACCTGATCTCAAGAGCATTAACGCCTGGTATGAGAAGTTCAAGAACACAGGATCGGTTGCTGACCTTCCGAGGTCTGGTCGACCAAGAACCTCAGCAGACAGGGTGGAAGCTGTAAGGCAGTCTTCTCTGCGAAGTCCGAAGAAATCGGTGCGCAGGGCCTCACGTGAATTACAGATGCCAAAAAGCTCCCTCCATGACATTTTACACAAACGTTTATTGTTTCGTGCATACAAAGTGCAAATCGTTCATGCCTTGTTGCCCAATGACAGTACACGTCGATATGGCTTTGCGGTCGAAATGCTATCACGTATTGAGGACGATGATGATTATCTCAGACGAATTGCCTTTTCCGACGAAACGACCTTTTTTGTCAGTGGAGCAGTGAATCGCCATACTGTGCGCATTTGGGGTTCACAACCACCTGGCGAGGTCATTGGGTACACCAGAGTCAGTCCAAAGGTGAATGTTTGGTGCGCGCTATTGCACGATCGAATTATCGGGCCATTCTTCTTCGCTGAGGCTACCATCACATTAGCAGTGTATCCGAACATGTTGCAACTGTATGCTGTTCCTCAGCTGCTTCAGTATCACCCCGATGTCTTGTTTCAGCAAGATGGTGCACCGCCTCATTGGGGTTTGGACGTCCGTGCCTATCTCGATATGACCTTTCCTAGGCGATGGATTGGTCGTGATGGGCCAACGGTTTGGCCTCCACGCTCTCCTGACATAACCCCATTAGACTTCTTTTTATGGGGCTATGTCAAGGACGAGGTCTACCGAACACGTGTACCAGATCATGAAACCCTGCAGCAACGGATAACCACAGTCGTTGAATCGATCCCTCCAGTGATGTTGGCTAATGTGTGGACAGAAACTGAATATCGCCTAGATGTGCTACGTGCTACCAAGGGTGCTCATGTGGAAGTTTACTGATGTGTGAAAAAACTTTGATAGTTTGTAAACAATTAGACACCAGTTTCTTATTTGTATCTTACTTCTAGCCTGAGTTATCAATTTATGTAATCAGGGAAAGACTTTTCGGACACCCTGTATTTATTCAATAGTTCGTTATGAACCGGCCTTTGGCTTCTTAGGTCATCGCCAGTAACTTAATGCTAAACAGATAATCCACAAAACTTCAGGGAAATTCATAGCTGTGCAAAGATTGTTGCACAAAGGTATGTGCCATTTTATGACAATATCGGTACATTAGACGACCATAATGTAATACCTAAAGAGACTCTGAACAAGTAAATCTTAGAAATAATTCAAAAGCCAAGATCACTTAAATACTGTTTACTGGAAACCGGTTTCAACACACTAAAGGTGCCATCATCAGATCTAAATGTAACGTTTATAAACCATATGGATATAACGATACATGAGGCAGACCAGCTGATATAAAATCATTGTCATACAGAAAGTCAAAAAAAAACAACTGCTCTCATGGTCATTATTTTCCATAAAATACACACCTTTAGTGTGTTGAACCGACTATCCAGTAAACAGTATTTAAGCGATCTTGCCTTTGGAATTATTTCTACAACAGAGTGATCGGTCCACTACGCACTGTGTGTTCACTGCAAAGTAAATCTTACGTTGCAGTATATTCAAATATTAAAACAATACGAAAAGAATGAATAAGCCAAAAACGTTGTATAAGTGAGTAATGGCACAGGCTACTATGTCGTATCGACAAACTGGTGAACGTGATGAGTAGACCGATAAAGAGTGGGGAGGGGGAGGGGCTGAGGAGGGAGCGAGAAAGAAGTCTATGGAATGTGGGTGTGGAACAGTTATAACAAGCTTGTTATCTGATGACGAGAGAAATAATAACTGGCTGCTGCTACTTTTATAAGAGTGAGTAATGGAACTAAGTCTGATTATTAAGAACCAGGTCAGGATTATTCGTCTGTTTTTTTATTAATGGCCAGAATTTTAAATAATGTTATTTTTCTACCTTTGGTTCCTATATGGAGAGTATCACATTTCACACAGTATGAATAACATTCATTCAGAGCATGTTCAGCAAAGATAGAATCTTTCTTTTTCAGTCCCCAACTTCTTTCGTGCTCAGTCAGTTATAGCCCTACCTGACTGACCTACGTATAATTTGCCACACAGTCTACAGAAAATTCTATAAATTCCACTCAGTTCTAAGAGTGCAATCTTAAGTTTACTGTTTAAAGGAAGGGGGGGAAACGGTATTCCTAGGGCAAAAAGCTAGAGCACATTTCGTGGATTTTAGTTTCCTGGCAAGAACCAGTGAACTTCTACCCGCATATAGCTTGGAGGCCCATCTGGAATCAGTGTGGTTCTGTGCTGTCCGAGGTGCTGTTAATCTAACAGTCATTACTGAGTAAGTAGGCTGTTTAGGTTCTTATATTGGTAACGCCACCGCCACGTAGCGCTCTGTATGAAAATCACTGGCTGTGCTGTGTGCAGGCTGTGGCTGGGTGGTATTGTTGGAATTTGCTATTGTAGTGGTGGGCAGTTGGCTGTTAACAGCGCATAGCGTTGCGCAGTTGGAGGTGAGCCGCCAGCAGTGGTGGATGTGGGGAGTGAGATGGCGGAGTTTTGAGAGCGGATGATCTGGACAGAGACAGTAAATTTGTAAGACTGGATGTCATGAACTGATATATATATATATTATGACTTTGAACTCTATTAAGGTAAATACATTGTTTGTTCTCTATCAAAATCTTTCATTTGCTAACTATGCCTATCAGTAGTTAGTGCCTTCAGTAGTTTGCATCTTTTATTTAGCTGGCAGTAGTGGCGCTCGCTGTATTGCAGTAGTTTGGGTAACGAAGATTTTTGTGAGGTAAGTGATTTGTGAAAGGTATAGGTTGATGTTAGTCAGGGCCACTCTTTTGTAGGGATTATTGAAAGTCAGATTGCGTTGCGCTAAAAATATTGTGTGTCAGTTTAGTGTTGATCAGAATAAGTAAAGAGAGTAATGTGTGATTACGTTCAGTTTTGCTCAGCTGTTTGAAAATCAAATAATGTAAGAGGTTTATCAGCACAGTAATTCATTAATTTTTCTAAGGGGACGTTACAACTGCAACTGAAGAATAAACGAAATATGCTTACTAAAACGTTTATTATTAACCGTCCAGTATCCCGGCTGATTCAGAAAGAAATAATAGATTTCGGTTGTTTATTACAGACAAACTATAAAAGATAGAAATACTTTGCACAAGTCACCGGATAGAGGAAGGCTTAACGTTCTGACAGAGTTGAGCTATTATTTGTTTGTTTGTAGCAACATGGCGCTACACCGCAAGAGAAATTATTTTGTTTATCGGAATTTGCGCGAAGTCAGTCCATTGTTCAAGACCAATCCACCGTCGATTCAGCAATAAGCTGTCTCTTGCACAAAAAGATTTGTGACTGGCACAGAAAAGTATTGGAAATTGCTTGCATATGCAAACGGAAGAGAACCAGTCAGCCACGCACTTCTGATTAGAATATCGAGCGTATCCGAGATGCGTTCGCACGGAGCCCTCGATAGTCCACAAGATGTGCAGTCCAGGAACTTCATCTTCTCTAATAGTACTATGCCGTGTTCTGTCGGCTGCATATGAAGCCATACAATTGCAGTTACTGCAGCAACTGCGTCCCGGATCGTGACAGAAGGTACATATCTTTAATTTCAGTTCTCCAGGATATGACAGGAGACTTTTTCCGAACTAATAATCTTTTTGGACGAATCGACGTAAAGTAAATCGCGATAATGTAAGAATGTGGGGGTTACAAAATCCTGGTGTCATAGTCGGACATGAAAGAGACTCTGCGAAACTTAATGTGTGTGGTGCCGTTTCTGTTCACAAAGTTTATGGATCGTTTATTTGTGGAAGAAATTGTGACAGGAATATCGTAGCTGGAAACGTTCCAAAACTGGTTGCTTCCCTGACTTCACGAATATTCCAATGATGTTATTTTTATGCATGACGAGGCCCTGCCTTAGTTTCACACTGAGATGTGGCGTTATCTTAACAACACTATCCCACAACGCTGAATTGGAAGAGGTGGACGACAAGACCGTGTTGATTGTTTTCGGCCTCCCTGGTCGCCATACATCACACTTCGCGATTTTTTTTCTGTGGGGGTACATAAAAGACAGAGTCTTTGTCCCATCAATGGCATCTACTAGAATTGTTCAGGGACCTGTTGATTCATGTGTGGAATGAAATGAAATACCGTTTCCATGTTTCTTGGGCAATTATTTAGGCTCATGTTCACTGTATGATATAGTCTCTGTGAGAACATATAACTTTGAACCTTCCTCTATCCAGTGACATGCGCATTGTGTTTCTGTCTTCCAGAGTTTATCTGTATTAAAATACTGAAAGCTCTTCTTTCTTTTTGAATCATCCTGTGTTTTAATGCAACTGTCCTTCCAACATGTAAGGTAGAGAAACTACACAAGATAGGTAAAAGTTTAATGAATATAGTAGGAAAGCCCCGCCAGTGACAGGATATAGGTCAATTTCACAGGTGTCCTACAAATACAGGTACGTAGAAGAAATTACAATAGGTTAGGTTTCGCTTGTGAGGCACGTTTAGGAAAATCTATATAATTTAAAAATAGGTATAGAATACGTAACGCGAAATGTACGAGTAATATCGCAAGCAGCGAGGTTACAACATGAGAAGACAACTGCTTTGTCGTAAATAGTACATGCCTCAGGGATCATACAAGAAAAAAAGCGTATGTCTACAGGTACATTTATCGATACTGTACGCAAGAGACGGCCAGACTTTACAAGACGAGGATAACGCATGACAGCATAACACTCGGTACAGCGTATCTTTTGGACGCCAATAACCAGGTACAGAGTCATAGTGAAACTTAACAGAAAACCAAAAAAAGTAATGGTAAGAATGCTGGGAGAAACAGTGAATTCTTGATGAGATTTTGAGAGTCTGAAAGCGCCCTGTAAAAAAAAATGGCAACACGACGGTAGTAAAGTATAATAATGGTCAAGCCCACATTTGAGTCAGTGACTGATAGATGATTGCGGTGGTTAGTGTGGACAGTGTGTTTCCGGGTGTCTAATGTAGTTGACGATTCCGTTTTGTGCATAGTATCTCAACAGCTTGCCTAGCCCTCTTCGTGCACTTGCCGCTTTGACCTCCAACCATGAACCTTTTTATTTATTTTTATTGATTATTTGAATCTTTCATTCCCTTTCCAAGTGCACAGGATGCACTGTAGTACGACTGTCGGTTGTTTGAGGCAATGTTAGCGTTGTGCAGCTTATTTATAGCCAGGGTCGATTCCGAGCGCCACTGCACCCCCGGTATTCCCTCGGCCGTGGCATTAGTGAGAGAGACGTCTCTCGGCTCTGGCGGTGCTAGCGTTGTCGACTGCACAATTCACAGCCTCAGGTGTGCACTGCTTGCCAGATGCCGTCTTCATTATGCAGTCTCCCTCCATGTTCAGAACACCGGAGACGCTGGTACCTTCCCTGCAGCCAAGCGAGTTCCACGTGCGACGCAAGCGCTCTGAACGGCACTTCCCTGGAACCAGTATTCCCAAAGCAGAACCAATTCACGCATGCCCACCTGCTCATTCGTCGGACCTTCTCAGCTGGCGCCGGAGAGAGCCGGGCAAAGTGGCCAGCCTAAGGTATTTCTATTCTTTAGGCTGACAAGGGGACCCTCCATACTGTAAATCACAGATTTTGGTGCGCTTCAAATATGCTGTAGAGGCACTTGTACCTGGCCATCCGGTTTTTTAGCGACGGGCCTTGGTTTTTGACAAATTCGATTTTGAAGTTCATTGCGCGATATGTATAGCCGTAACATTACATACACTACTGGCCATTAAAATTGTTACACCAAGAAGAAATGCAGATGATAAACGGGTATTCATTGGACAAATATATTATACTAGAACTGACATGTGATTACATTTTCACGCAATTTGGGTGCATAGATCCTGAGAAATCAGTACCCAGAACAACCACCTCTGGCCGTAATAACGGCCTTGATACGCCTGGGCATCGGGTCAGACAGAGCTTGGATGGCGTGTACAGGTACACCTGCCCATGCAGCTTCAACACGATACCACAGTTCATCAAGAGTAGTGACTGGGGTATTGTTACGAGCCAGTTTCTGGGCCACCATTGACCAGACGTTTTGAATTGGTGAGAGATCTGGAGAATGTGGTGGCCAGGGCAGCAGTCGAACATTTTCCGTATCCAGAAAGGCCCGTAGAGGACCTGCAACATGCGGTCGTGCATTATCCTCCTGCAATGTAATGTTTCGCAGAGATCGAATGAAGGGTAGAGCCACGGGTCGTAACACATCTGAAATGTAACGTCCACTGTTCAAAGTTACGTCAGTGCGAACAGGAGGTGACAGAGACATGTAACCAGTGGCACCCCATACCATCACGCCGGGTGATACGCCAGTATGTGCGTTCACCGCGATGTCGCCAAACACGGATGCGACCGATGCTGTAAACAGAACATGGATTCATCCGAAAAAATGACGTTTTGCCATTCGTGCACCCAGGTTCGTCGTTGAGTACACCATGGCAGGTGCTCCTGTCTGTGACGCAGCGTCAAGGGTAACCGCAGCCATGGTCTCCGTGCTGATAGTCCATGCTGCTGCAAACGTCGTCGAACTGTTGGTGCAGATGGTTGTTGTCTTGCAAACGTCCCCATCAGTTGACTCAGGGATCGAGACGTGGCTGCACGATCCGTTACAGCCGTGCGGATCAGATGCGTGTCATCTCGATTGCTAGTGATACGAGGCCGTTGGGATCCAGCACGGCGTTCCGTATTACCCTCCTGAACCCACCGATTCCATATTCTGCTAACAGTCATTGGGTCTCGACCAACGCGAGCAACAATGTCGCGATACGATAAATCACAATTGCTATAGGCCCAAATCCGACCTTTACCAAAGTCGGAAACGTGATGGTACGCATTTCTCCTCCTTACACGAGGCGTCACAACAACGCTTCACCAGGCAACGCTGGTCAACTGCTGTTTGTGTATGAGAAATCGATTGGAAACTTTCCTCACGTCAGCACGTTGTAGGTGTCGCCACCGGCGCGAACCTTGTGTGAATGCTCTGAAAAGCTAATCATCTGCATATCACAGCATCTTCTTGCTGTCGGTTTAATTTCGCGTCTGTAGCACGTCATTTTCGTCGTGTAGCAATCTTAATGGTCAGTAGTGTACATTGCGAGCAAGTCATCGTAGCGCAGCGGTGAAGGTCCACGGCTACCGCCCTGGAGGTACCGCGTTCGAATCCTGCTCCCATATGTTTTTTATGTATGCAAGAACCATGTGGAAAATTGTTGCCTAACGTTCAAAAACGAGTAGACGAATTGACTGGGAAATACAGAAATGAAGTCGTGTCCTGCACGAAATCTTGGAAGTTTACGAAACTAGTGTACGAAGAATTTTTGCGTTCTGTAATACTTCAGTACGAGGGACAGAATTTTTTTTGTATATTATCGATTCGTGGGGAGGGCAAACCGATTCAACTTTATACGATCATCATCTATTCACTGATGAAATGAGAGCGAGCACCTGACCTGCACTCTAACAGTGATCCCACCAAAGTGCACTCCTTGTTGCCAGCACTGCGATGTTTATTTTTACCGACGGGTGAAAATCTTCACGAAAATTATTCAGAATGCTCCCGACTTGATGAAAGACGATAGAGAGATCGCTTCTAGGGAAGATTCGATAAAATTACATTCGCTAATCCTACATCAATTCAGCGAACTTAATTTTGAAAGCATGATTAGATACGCATGGTTCGCATCGAAATTAGCAGATGAAAGAGAAATCTATTTGAATGCAGAAGAACTGTGATTCCCCGGTATCGGTCATGAAGAAACCGTACACCTGCCAGAAGGTTGCTTTCATAAAATGCGTGTGGTGCTGAGAAAATTTGTGCTTTGGCTGTTTCTATGATAAGTATAATCCAGAATATAGTTCTGTCACATCAAGCAATGTGGACGATGAAAAAGAAGATTTTGTAATAATGTATGACAGAAAAAGTTAATGACTGAATATATCTTTATGATTTCGCACACCTTTCACTGTTTGTTGATATTCTTTGAAATAAAATTTAAAAATTCGGTCGATTTTGAAAAAAAAAGAAAGTACACGAACAGGATTCCAACACGGCACCGTTGTGCACCTTTACCGTTGGGCTATGCTGACTTGCTCCCAATATATGTAATGTTACGGATATACAAAGCTCGCAATGAACTTCAAAATCGATTTTGTCAAAAACCAAGGCCCGTCGCTAAAAAACCGGATGGCCAGGTACTCAGGGTAAGTGCCTCTACAACATACTCGAAGCACTTCAAAATCTGTGATTTACAGTATGCAGTGTCCCCTTGTGAGTAGCAATGGACAGAAACGCATAGAAATTAATGATTATAAACTACAACTGACGATGTTATGGTCTTCAGTCCGAAGGCAGCTTTAATGCAGCTCTCCATGCTACTCTATCCTGTGCAAGCCTCCAGCTCTCTCAATAACTACTGCAACTTATGAGGGCATTTCTGTAAGTAAGGTCCGATTGGGTGCGCAATGGAAACCATTGTGAAAAGCCGACGAAGCTGTGTCCAGTACGGTCGTCGATCGTGTCACGTCGCTCTTTTCAGTTCTGAGCGCACAGTGAGCACGTAAAGATGCTTAGAAAATAGTGTCTCCCGCCAATTATGGAGGCCTATTGGAAGATTTCCCTTGATGCCATGCAGCCCGCATAACATATCTGTTACGCGTTTCCTTCTTCCTGACAATTCTTGGTCGTACTCTGCAGGGGCAATGAAGTATTCGATCACCCACAATATAGACCTTAATTGACTCCCCCTGAGTTTCATCTCTGCTCACATGAACCGCTGGATATGAAGACAACGTTTTGGCACAGACAACGAGCTGTAGTAGAGCGTAGAGAACTGGCGGAAGGCACAGGCGCTGCCTTCTATGACGAGGGCACTGGAAAGTTGGTGCAGTGCTACGACAAATGTCCAAGTCTGAGCGACGACTATGTAGACAAGTATCTGGAAGATTTGGCTAACTGCTGAAAATAAAAAAAAATGTTCAAATGTGTGTGAAATCTTATGGGACTTAGCTGCTAAGGTCATCAGTCCCTAACCTTACACACTACGTAACCTAAATTATCTTAAGGACAATCACACACACCCATGCCCGAGGGAGGACTCGAACCTCCGCCGGGACCATCCGCACAGTCCATGACTGCAGCGCCTTAGGCCGCTCGTGCTGAAAATAAAACATTTTTGATTTTCACGGTGGTTTCCATTTCGCGTCCGATGGGACCTTACTTTACGAATAGAACTCGTACATCCTTCTGATTTTGTTTATTGTATTCATCTCTTGGTCTTCCTGTACAATGTTTACTTCCAACATTACTCTCAAATAACAAACTCGTGATGCCCTTGATGTCTCAGAATGTGTTCCATCAAGCGATCCATTCTTCTAATCATGTTGTGCCACAAATTTCTTTTCCCCCCAATCAACAACTATAGAAGTATAATACTTAATAGTTTATCAATTAAACACTTTAAACAATTACGTTTTCACAAAATGGTAAATGGCCACGTTGCTTACCATGAGCAAACAACGTGGCCACTTAGCTTCAACTCTAAAATACGAGATAAAAAAACTGTTTTAACAAGAAACTCGAGTGCGCTAGCAAAAAATTCCTTAGTCATGGACTACTTACAATACTATTAGTTCTACTCAACTGCTCTTCCAAATCACTTGCCGTCTCTGACAGAATTACAATACCATCAGCAAAGCTTACTTTTTATTTCTTCTCCCTGAACTTTAATTCCTTCTCTAACTCTCTCCTTGGTTTCCTTCACTGCATGCTGAATGTACAGGATGAATAACGTTAGGGATAGACTGAAATCCTGTCTCACTCCCTTCTCATCCACTGCTTCCCTTGCTGCCCTTCGACTCTTGACTCCAGTCTCGTTTCTGCGCAACTTGTGAATAACGTTTCACCGCCTGTATTTTTTCCCTGCTACCTTCAAAATTTCAAATAGGTATCCAATTGACAGTATCAAGCTTTCTATACATCTACAGATGCTGTAAACGAAGGTTTGCCTTTACTCAGACTGTTATGGAATAAGTTGTAGGGTCAATATAACCTCACGTGTTCCTACATTTTTCCTAACTCAAAACTAATCGTCTCTGAGGTCGGCTTCTACCACTTTTCCATTCTTCTGTAAATAACTCGTGTCAATATTTTGGACTCATGACTTATCAAATACATGCTTAGATAGTATTCACGCTTGCCAGCATCTGCCGCCTGTGAAATTGGAATTACTATATTCTTCTTCAGAGAAGTAACAGCTAAAGAAAAGACCTACAGTTATCTCACG
Source organism: Schistocerca americana (assembly GCF_021461395.2). Lineage (NCBI taxonomy): Eukaryota > Metazoa > Arthropoda > Insecta > Orthoptera > Acrididae > Schistocerca > Schistocerca americana. The sequence goes on from NC_060126.1 coordinate 370,548,908, forward strand.
CAGGGCAAAGCGAAAGCGCACATACACCACCAATGCGTCCGTAACAGAAGTACGACACGTTTTTGATGATAGCGTACTTGCAATAGCCATTACTGAGGTTGAGCAGCAGCATCTGATTTGGTCAATAGATGCACCAGCATTGATTTGTGAGGTTTCAGCTTGAGTTATTGCGCTGGTCTTTGGTAATGACGCACCAGTCTGAAGTGCAAAATAGCGTGAGAATTTAGGAGGACTTTTTTCTAGCGCCGCTTCTAACTCGTTTGATCTGGCTACAGCCGAAACTCCACCTGCCACCGTCTGAGGAACTGGCCGTGCGTATGCGACATTTGGTGCTCGCCTCTACCGTTGATTTCCCTCGCCGTGTCCGGCATAGCGCACGCGCCGACGTGGAACCCCATGCAGTTGCCAATGTTTCTCTAAGTATATTTCCTGCGTTTTTCACGTCCGAAGAGCAATGGTCGCTAATTGATACACTGGAGATATAATAATCTCTTGGAAAAGCCGGGGATAAAAAGAGTGAATATCCAGTGCTCACAGTTTCTGAAGTGAACAGCAGTAGCAAGCCGCATCATCAGCAGAGTCCGATGCACAGCGGGAAGAAAGCTTACCTGAAAACAAAGAGAAACATACGTCAATATAAACAAAAAATTGCGTGTGTCAATTTAAATTGGTGTGTGTCAAACTGGTATTGAAAACAGGTTCCTGAAATTCGCAGGTACAGCACAGCTAATTACGTCCTTCAGTTAGGACCCATGGTCCATGCGTAACGTCTTCGAATAATAACTAAAATTTAACGGTCCCGTGTTTGATTCCAGCCACTCCTTGAATTCTGAATAAAAATCAGCAGCGGTGGCCGAAGAGTTCCGGTAAAAGGAGTCATCGTCGTATATCCAGTGACCTTGGCGAAAAGGGTGGAAGACCGCATTTAATGACACCCAAAGATGTGTTTTTAACTCAGTGGTTTTCTGTTGCATTCTGGATTCTCATGCCTATGATCATTGCTGATTCTTCCACTTTTTATGGGAAGTTTCACACCCTACGGGCAAGAGGCAGCCCTGAATCCGTCACCTGTAAGTGAAAAAGGGTCATGACCATCTCTCCATTGGCAAAAGATTCCGGATTAGTCCCCCTTCCGATCAGGCGGAGGGGATCGACAAGGCCGGGGGTAACCACAAGACAAAGACCGAATAACCATCGAAACGGTAACATTCTGCTAGTCGGAGAGTGGAATTTCACCGGTTTGAAAATGCTAGGGAAGCTAGAAAATCTATAGTGGGGGCCAGTGAAGTGAAACAGTAGGAAGGCAAGGATTTCTGGTTAGGCGAATGTAGGGTAATAACAACAGCAATGGAAACTGGTGTAAAGGGGATAGGATTCGTTATGAATTGGAAGATAAGGCAGAAAGTGAGTTACTGCAAACAGGGTTGTACTCTTCAAGTTACACGCAGAATATGAATAGATAGAAGACGTATATGAGGATATTGAACCAGTAATCCAATAAGTAAAGGGACAAGACAATCTAATCGTCATCGGCGACTGGAACACGGTAGTAGCGGAAGGAACAGAAAACAGTTACGGGAGAAAATGAATTAGGCAGTTGGAATCAGAGAGGAGAAACACTAATAGGCTTCTGCAATAAATCTCAGCTAGTAACAGCTAATACTCAGTTCAAGAAACACAAGAGGAGGAGGTATACTTGAAAAAGACCCGGAGACGCGGGAATATTCAAACTCGATTACATCATGGTCAGCCAGAGATTCCGAAATCAGATACTAGATTGTAAGGAGTACCCAGGAGCAGATACTGACTCAGCTCACTACTGAGTTACGATGGGGCGTATATTGAAGAATCTTATGGAAGAATCAGTTCGGAAAGAAGTGGAATACTTAAGTTCTGGGGAATGATGAGGTGCGTTTGAAGTTCGCTATGGCCATAGATACGGCGGCAACAACAGCAAGCCGGAGTGCAGTTGAAGAATAATGGACATTGCAAAAAAGCGCAATGACAGAAGTTCGACGGGACAAACACAGGAAGAAGGAACGGACCACCTAAGAAACATTGGATAACAGAAGGAATACTTCAACTGATCGACGAAAGAGAAAGACAGCAATGCAGCAATAAAGGTTATTACGGAACTACAGGGAAGCCAAGGCGAAATGGCTGCAGAAATTATGTGAAGAAATCTAAAACGTAGTCGTCGTGGGAAGGACTAATACAGCATATAGCAAAGTCAAAAAAAGCTTTGGCGAAATTAAAAGCGATGCCGTCAGCGTTAGGTGTGCAGTGGGAATTTCACAGTTAAAACAGGTGAGAGAGCGAATAGGGGGAAATGATACACTGAATGCCTCTGTGAGGAGCAGGACTTCTCCATGATGTGATATAAGACGAAATGGGAGTCGATACGGTCGACAAAGGCGATCCAGTATTAAAGTCAAGCAGAGAGTTGTAAGACTTGCTATCAATTATGGTAGGAAGTATGGACAACATCCCTCCGTAATTTCTAAAAATCATTGGGGTAAGTCTTAACAAAGAGTAATTCAAGCTGATGTATAGAATCTATGAGACTGGAAACATACCATAAAACTTCCGGGAAAAAATCATCCACGCAATCCCCAAAGAAAGCAATGGCATCAAGGGTTAGAATTATCGCACAATCACCTTTACAACTCATACACCGAAATTTCTAACAGGAGAATGGAAAATAAAACTGGAGATCAGCTAGATGACAGTCAGTTTGACTTTCGGAAACGTAAGGGCAACAGAGAAGCTTGATAATGGAAGCAAGATTAAAGAAGAATCAAGACTCGCTCATAGGAGCTGTTTCCTAGAAAAAGCGTTCAGCAGTGTAAAACGGTGCAAAATGTTCGAAATATTGTGAAAAATAGTAGTAAATTATAGGGAAAGACGGGTAATATACAATATCTACACGCAAGTGTGAACTGGAACAATTTAATACGAAGAACGAAGTGTTCGGTTTAAAAAGAGCTAAGAGGAAGAGGCAGTCTTGCTTCCCTACACTTCAGTCTATAGATCAACGGACCAATGACGGAAATGAAAGAAAGGTTGAACATGGACTAAAATTCAAGATGAAAAGTTATCAATGGTTTGTTTCGCTGATGACACTGCTGTAGTGCGAAGAATTACAGGACCTGTGGAATGGAGTGAAGGGTCTAATCGTTACAGATATGATTTGAGAGCAAGCCGAAGAAGAATTAAAGTAATGACGACTTGCATAAATGAGATTAGTGCCCAGGAAGTAGATGAAATTAAAGAATTCTGCTACCCTGGGAGCAAAATGACCCGTGATAGACTAAGCAGGGACATAAAAAGCAGACTATGATAGGCAAAGGCGGCACTATTGGTCGAAAGACGTTTACTAGTGTTAAACATAGGCCTTAATTTAAGGAAGAAATTTCTCAGGCTGTACGTTTTGGATTTAGCTTTGTGTATTAGCGAATTATGGACTGTGAGAAAACCGGAAAAGAGAAGAACTGAAGAGTTTGAGATGTGGTGCTACAGAATTATATTGAAAACTAGTTCTACCGATAAGAAATGATGAGGTTCTCTTTAGCGTCGTCGAGGAAAGTAATATGTAGAAAACACTGACAAATAGAAGTGCAAGAATGATAGGTCAAATGGTCAGACATCAGGAAATAACTTCCATTGTATTGAAGGGAGTTGTAGAGGGTAGAAACCGTAGAAGAAGACAGAGAGTAGAATAATAATAATAACAATAATAATAATAATAATAATAATAATAGTTTTAGATCATCCATGTATAGCAAATATGTGATTTTGAGTGGGTATGTTCCAGTAAAATATGGCTTTTGGAACAGACAAATGTAAGAAAAATAGCATAGTCAAGGGAAAACACACTAAACAAGAAGATTACATATTTGATAACCACAGCGACTGCATAGAAGCGATGGAAAAAACAGATGCCTATAAAAATCTAGGATACAGACAAAAATAGGAATAGATAATACAAATATTAATGAAGAACTAAAAGAAAAATATAGACAAAGACTAACAAAAATACTGAAAACAGAATTGACAGCAAGAAACAAGACAAAAGCTATAAATACTTATGCTATACCAATATTGACCTACTCATTTGTAGTAGTGAAATGGAGTAACACAGACCTAGAAGCACTCAATACCCTTACACGATCACAATGCCACAAATATAGAGTACATCACATATATTCAGCAACTGAAAGATTCACATTAAGCAGAAAGGAAGGAGGAAGGGGATCTATCGACATAAAAAACCTACATTATGGACAGGTAGACAATTTAAGAAAATTCTTTATAGAACGAGCAGAAAATAGCAAAATACACAAAGCAATCACTCATATGAATACATCTGCTACACCACTGAAATTTCATAACAACCTCTACAACCCCTTAGATCACATAACATCAACAGATACGAAGAAAGTAAATTGGAAAAAGAAAACACTACATGGCAAGCACCCATATCATCTAACACAGCCACACAAAAGTCAAGACGCATCCAACACATGGCTAAGAAAAGGCTATATATACAGTGAGACGGAAGGATTCATGATTGCAATACAGGATCAAACAATAAACACCAGATATTACAGCAAGCACATTATTAAAGATCCCAATACCGCAACAGATAAATGCAGACTTTGCAAACAACAAGTAGAAACAGTAGATCACATCACAAGCGGATGTACAATACTAGCAAATACAGAATACCCCAGAAGACATGACAATGTAGCAAAAATAATACATCAACAACTTGCCATACAATATAAACTAATAAAACAACACGTTCCCACATACAAGTATGCACCACAAAATGTACTGGAGAATGATGAATACAAATTATACTGGAACAGAACCATTATAACAGATAAAACAACACCACATAACAAACCTGACATCATACTCACCAATAAAAAGAAGAAATTAACACGACTAATCGAAATATCCACACCCAATACAACAAATATACAAAAGAAAACAGGAGAAGAAATGCAATACAGCTACATCCAAACTTATATATACAACTACAGAAATCTGTAATTATTGACACTTGTTCAATTACCCAAAAGTTCCTAAATGAATGTAACATACACCGTACAGTTAAAAGGAAGTCACGCTTGATCAAGGTCCGCGTCACTTTCCATTTTTGACCAGACATTACGTCTGAGAAAAGAAAGAAATAATAATAATAATAATAATAATAATAATCATCATCATCATTTGCTTGGGCCTTTGTCCTATGTTAACGCGGGGTCGGCCTAGGTACTACGGAGTTGGCGATGTTAGTGTCAGAGGGTGGCCAGATGCCCTTCCAGGACGGAATTAGTGTACCACAGCTGCCAGCGTCTAGTGTAAGCCATGAAATAGTGCGAACGTTTTCAAATGTCTACTAGTCGTGTAACTGAGGCGGGAGTATTCACCTACTGGGATGTGGAAAACAACCTAAAAACCACATCCAAGCTGGCCGACACACAGGCCCTCGTCGTTAATCCGCTGGGCTGCCTCGATCCAGGGCCGGCGCGCCTACCCGAGTCCAGGAAGCAGCACGTTAGCGCCCTCGGCTAACCGGGCGGGTCACACAGAGAGTGGAATATATTCGGAAAATAAAAGGACGTATGTTGTAATCGCTACTCTGAAATCAAAATGTTGGCAGGAGAAGGATTTATGACAAGAAGAAACATGCTGTCCCCTAACGGAGTCATAGGACCAAATTGTCACCGGCTCCCAGAGGCTCTCCGAAGGTGCGGTGAAACCACACGGTCAAAATTCTTGATGAGAAAAAAAAAAATTTTACTCCTCGCAGAAGACGTTCTGGGCTGATTATACGGTACGCGTTAGAAGTTCGTGCCGGCAGCGCACCGAGGACGAAAAAATTGGTTCAAATGGCTCTGAGCACTATGGGACTCAACTGCTGAGGTCATTAGTCCCCTAGAATGGTTCTAATGGCTCTGAGCACTATGGGACTGAACTACTATGGTCATCAGTCCCCTAGAACTTAGAACTACTCAAACCTAGCTAACCTAAGGACATCACACACATCCATGCCCGAGGCAGGATTCGAACCTGCGACCGTAGCGGTCACGCAGTTCCAGACTGTAGCGCCTATAACCGCACGGCCACTCCGGCCGGCGTCCCCTAGAACTTAGAACTAGTTAAACCTAACTAACCTAAGGACATCACAAACATCCATGCCCGAGGCAGGATTCGAACCTGCGACCGTAGCGGTCTTGCGGTTCCAGACTGCAGCGCCTTTAACCGCACGGCCACTTCGGCCGGCACCGAGGACGAAAAGTAGGGCTCCAGTATCGAATCCCAGCATGACATCGTGTGTCGCCGAGTGACGTGGACAGAGGTTAAGTATCTGGACTCGGGAGAGGAGCTTCCCCTTAGTACTTGATCAGAAACTCGGCCTTGTTCCATAAGAACGGTAACGACTTATGTCTTCTACGCCCTTAGGCAACCTATTTCTTATGAGCTCTTTGTCGACCAAACGGTGAACCGTAAAGATTGCCACTTTCATTAAGCCGCATACGAACTCCACTGGATGTTTGCAAAAATGGTTCAAATGGCTCTGAGCACTATGGGACTTAATTTCTGAGGTCATCAGTCCCCTAGAACTTAAAACTACTTAAACCTAACCAACCTAAGAACATCACAAACGTCCATGCCCGAGGCAGGATTCGAACCGTTCCAGACTGTAGCGCCTAGAGCCGCTCGGCCACCCCGGCCGGCTGGATGTTTGCAACTTCGATTCTTGGTCACGTCTCGGTCCACACTGGTGACATATATCTCTCTCTAAGAGTATGCACGTCGGCTATAACACTGTTCCTCGTTGAGCAATGGCATCGTCTTTTTGCTTCTTGACGAGTGCGATATCCTCATACGTGATGCTACACTATTAATGCCATTAAGGTTTAAGCAAACGAAGACAACGTCGTCGTCTGTGAACGAAAACACACTGTAGAAAAAGTGGCGCTTCGGATGCTGAATATGAAAGACGGCGCTGGTTCTATGAACTTGTCTAAGATGTCATCCTCCTATTATGAAGTTCTGGGCAATGTGGAAGAAAAATTTGCTTTAAAAGGACATGTGAATCACAGAACCAGTTAAAGTCAACCAAGATTGGTTGACACTTTTTTTTTTTTTCAACAGCAGATTATTTTGAGAGTCTAATACTTTTATTTTACATTGAAAAGCAAGCAACATTTCAAATAACTACGTTATTCATTTGTGTGGCCATAGTGTTCGTTGTTTATTTACAGTTCTTGAGGGTATTTTTGTTGTGTCGTTGCAACTACAAAATGGGTGATTTTTTCACCAGACGCGTTTCTCTTTATTGAGGCAAAGCACCATCAATGGCTTGTAATTAAGTTTTGATTTGCTTTTAGATCGAAAAACAGTTCATTAAAAATATCTTGATTTGTAGTTACAGTGTTGCAACTACAAAAACGCATAATTTTATTTTTATTCGTCGCGTTTCACTTTATTGAGATAAGCGATAAATCAAGCGAAAATCACCGTAAGTACAAATCAACGTATTCTTAACGAACTGTTTTTTGATCTAAAAGTAAATCAAAATGTGAATAACTTAATTACAGACCACTGATAATGCTTTACCTCAATAGAGCGGAACACATCTGGTGAAAAAGTCACACATTTTTGTGGTTGCAACGAAAGAGCAAAAATACCGTCAAGAACACTTAACATTTGTGGAGCTGTAGTAGCAGGCGTGAAGGATTACGTAATGCTGAAGGTAAGTAAGTGAAATAAACATCGATCACATAAGTATTTAATAGAATTTTTGTTGCGTATTACTAAATGAAGGGACAGACATCATCGTGCTGCATTACTTCCTAATCCCCCGTCTGCGTTGCTTATCGTGAACACGACAGGCAACTTGTATGTCGATATCACTGCCACATCCATAGAAAATGAAGATAGCAATTTCTTGTATAAAATGTTATTCTTGCCTCATATTTCGTTTAATTTGATCTTTGTTATTCGCGTTTGCAGTGTTGATGGTTCTCGCCATGGGCATGCCACATACACCACATTTTGCTAAAGCATATATCCAGCTTCTCTGCCCTGTCTCTGCATCATCGTTCTCAGAAGCTGAGAAGCAATTCGTTTTTTATTCTTATTTTACTAGCTTTGCTTCTTACATTCCACAGGCATTCTTCTGAGTCATGTAATACTGCCGAGTCCACAAACTGCCACCCCAGTCACTCATTACATTACTGCTTACAAAACAATTACGGTGTCTCAGACGAAGTCAGGACTATAAATATAGACATAAATAGTGCTGTGCAGCCATAAGACGTGCTAAATGGTCTGTGTATACGCGGGTCACACACAAAAAAATACTGCGGTTGGACGTGTGCAGACTTTTCATTCTTTATGTATTTTACGTTCGTCTCTTTCACGTTATCGTATTTTCTTCGAACTGACTTACAAGCTTTACATCTGTAAGGATCAATATTGTACTCGTGAAGTTAACTGCGTACAATTTCACGTAGCGTACAGTACACAGATGCCTGGTGACCGAACAGAAAGTGTGTGTGGTCTTTTTTTTTTTATTTCGTGCCATCGGAAGCACCGCTCGTTGATGAGCAACAGGAAGGCCGCCTGCCCCTTCACACAGCAGCACCTATTGTCACCGTTCACCGTCATTGTATTCCAGAGCCAGTGGCCCACGGACAAACGCGACCTCACTGGCAACGGTGCGGCGGTGCGTTCAGCACATCACTTTGATGAGCCACAGCGCTCGTACGCTACTACAGTGTCTGCTAACCGCACGAAGCGGGTCTCCAAGTTTATATATTTCCAAAGAAGACTGGATTTAACGACCGGGTTTTGCCTGGAGCGATTTACAGAAATCACGGACGATCTAAATCTAGATGGCCAGACGCGAGTTTGACCGTCATGCTTCCGAATGCGAGTCCCTGTTAACACACATCCAAGAATCGGAAGCTACAGTTCAGTTTCTTGTCGTCGTAAAAAGTCACATACTTTGCACAACCTTTGACTGGCAAGAATGAAGAGAACAGTGGCCTTGTTTCAGAATCGTCAGGGTACCTGCTTAAAGTGATTAATAAAAAATACACTACTGGCCATTAAAATTGCTACACCACGAAGATGACGTGCTACAGACGTGAAATTTAACCGAGAAGAAGAAGATACTGTGATACGCAAATGATTAGCTATTCAGAGTATTCACACAAGGTTGGCGCCTGTGGCGACACCTACAACGTGCTGACATGAGGAAAGTTTCCAACCGATTTCTCATACACAAACAGCAGTTGACCGGCGTTGCCTGGTGAAACGTTGTTGTGATGCCTCGTGTAAGGTGGAGAAATGCGTACCATCACGTTTCCGACTTTGATAAAGGTCGGATTGTAACCTATCGCGACTGCGGTTTATCGTATCGCGACATTGTTGCTCGCGTTGGTCGAGATCCAATGACTGTTAGCAGAATATGGAATCGGTGGGTTCAGGAGGGTAATACGGAACGCCGTGCTGGATCCCAACGGCCTCGTATCACTAGCAATCGAGATGACACGAATCTTATCCGCATGGCTGTAACGAATTGTGCAGCCACGTCTCGATACCTGAGTCAACAGATGGGGACGTTTGCAAGACAACAACCATCTCCACCAACAGTTCGACGACGTTTGCAGCAACATAGACTATCAGCTCGGAGACCATGGCTGCGGTTACCCTTGACGCTGCATCGCAAAGAGGAGCGGCTGCCATGGTGTACTCATCGATGAAGGTGGGTGCACGAACGGCAAAACGTCATTTTTTCGGATGAATCCAGGTTGTGTTTACAGCCTCACGATGGTCGCATGCGTGTTTGGCGACATCGATGTGAACGCACGTTGTTAGCGTGTATTCGTCATCGCCATACTGGCGTATCACCCGCTGTATGGTATAGGGTGCCATTGGTTACACATTTCGGTCACCTCTTGTTCGCATTGACGGCACTTTGAACAGTGGACGTTACATTTCAGATGTGTTACGACCCGTGGCTCTACCCTTCATTTGATCCCTGTGAAACCCTACATTTCAGCAAGATAATGCACGACCGCATGTTGCAAGTCCTGTACGGGCCTTTTTGGATACAGTAAATGTTCGACTGCTGCCCTGGCCAGCACGTTCTCCAGATCTCTCACCAATTGAAAACGTCTGGCCAATGGTGGCTGAGCAACTGGCTCGTCACAATACGTCAGTCACTACTTTTGATGAACTGTGGTATCGTGTTGAAGCTGCATGAGCAGGTGTACCTGTACACGCCATCCAAGCTCTGTTTGACTCAATGCCCAGGCGTATCAAGGCCGTTATTACGGCCAGAGGTGGTTGTTCTAGGTACTGATTTCTCACGATCTATGCACCCAAAATACGTGAGAACCTAATTACATGTCAATTCTATTATAATATATTTGTCCAATGAATACCCGTTTATCATCTGTATTTCTTCTTGGTGTAGCAATTTTAATCCCAGTAGTGTGAAAAGTAAAACAATAAAAAAATCGGAAAACGGAATTCGAGATTGCCACACCGCTGATCACTGAAACTGCAAAACCGTGGGACAACGAAATTTCACTTATTGTTCGTCTGAAGTGAAGTAGAACGAACATACGATTACACCCGAGTCTCACAGGGCTGCCACCTGTGCAGCAAGAACGGCTCTAACGCGGCTGGACATCGAGTCGAACTGATTCGATGACTGACACAGGTGCTCGACAAAAGCTTGGGAACACTGCGAGAAATGCATTCCTGAAAATAAATGCAAATACAGGACTAGGCTGCAGGTGGCGCTGCTGTATTTGAGCACAAATGGCACTGGTTTAGTATCTTCAGGCGTCAGTAGCGGTCAGAACAGTGTTCTGTGTAGTTGTGAGTGCATTATGTCGGAACTAGGTAAATAATAACGTGGGCAAATTGTTGGTGCTCGTATGGAGCGCTCTTTTGTAACCAAGCGAACCAAAGTGTTCGGTGTTTGGTGTTTCAAGGATCACCGTATTTAAGGTTTATATCGAGATACCGTGCCCCCCCTCCCCCCCACCGACTACCAATCCCTCCAAATCCTTGAGCGCCATGCACTCCACCTTGCTTATAGCATCTGTCTCCTGTCCCCCATGCAGATCCTTTATGATCTCATTCCCTTCCCCTATCTCCTCCTGTTCCTAGAATGAATACGGATCTCATACGTCTCCCACAAACTGGATCCCCCCATCCTTTGGTTTCCCCCATCCTCTCCCACCCTAGCCCGCTGCCACGCCTGTACCACAGTGTCCTACCAGGTCTCCATCTCCACACACTCCATACCCTCGCCCAAGGTGGCTTCCACGAACTCCCCCTCCTGGATTATGTCCTCGTGTCTTCCATCTACCCCTCCTGCCAGATCTAATCCCTCCTCCTTCCCACCACCCTCCTCAGGGCTCCCTCTCTCCCCCCCCCCCCCCCTTCACTTCCTTTCTTCCTCCATTTCCCCTGCCGAACACCGTCTTTCTCCTTTTCACCCCTCCCCCGGGCTTCCAGCTCCTTTCCTCCTCCCCTCCACTGCCCCCTCCTACCCCCCTCCTGGTTTCCCCCTACCATCTCTCCCCCTCACTTTTCATACCCAGCCAGCCAGAGTAGCCGAGCGGTTCTAGGTGCTACAGTTTGGAACCACGACACTGCTACGGTCGCAGGTTCGAATCCTGCCTCGGGCATGGACGTGTGTGATGTCCTTAGGTTAGTTAGGTTTAAGTAGTTCTAAGTTCTAAGGGACTGATGACCACAGCAGTTAAGTCCCATAGTGTTCAGAGCCATTTGAACCATTTTTTTTTCTTCCCCCTCCTCCCTTCACCCAGTGGTAGGTCCCTGTCAGTGCAGTGATTTTTAACGTTTTCGTTGTGGTGTCAGTGTTACTCCAGTGCCGTGTGCAGTGCTACGTTCCACCAGCACAAACAGTGTCGCCAGCATTATCCGTTTGTGTTCCCACTTGTGTTTGTTTTTCGTGATGACTCATAGTGTTCATTCTTCACATGTTTGTGTGGCTCTCGTCTATGTTGTTTTTAAATCTATAGTTTATAGTCATCTATTTTTGTACTTGTTTCTTTTTTTCATCACTTTATACTATTCTCTGTTATATGTTCTTTTCTTATTTGACTATGTTGTTTCTGTAAATCTCTCGGCTGAAGAGTGGCGTATTGTGCTGCTGCCAGCCCACCCAATTTTGGGGAGTGAAATAACAACAAAGAGAAAAAAAATACCATGCACAGGGAAAGCAGAGAAACTTCATCTACTAAGTCACAAAGCGGAGGAATGGGTGTGTTGAGTGTTCATGAGGAACCGTCATTGAAGAGGATTGTGACGAAAAATAAGGGGACGACAACTGTAAAGTGACTGCAGAACTGAATCTCGCCCTCTGTAAACCTGTCAGCGTTAACAACGCCAATGGAGCTCCATAATCAGGGTTTTGCAGGGCGAGCTGCAATTCCAAAAACACTTGTCACTGATGCAAATGCCCGTAACAGGAAAATGTGGTTCAGAAGGCATAAAACCTAGACTATCGAGTAATGGAAGAATGACATTTAGTCGGATGAATCTTGTTTCACAGTTTCCAACTTCTGGCCGAGTCCCAATAATGAAACATAGCGGGGGTTCGGTGATGATTTGCGCAGCCATATCGCGGTATTCCGTGGACCCCTAGGTTAGTCTGTAAGACAGCATTACTGTCGAGGTGTATGTGATCAGGTCCATCCCATGGTCAGTGTTTGTTCCCCAGTGGCGATACTGTGTTCAAAGGCGACAAGGGCGATGTTCACACAGCTCGCGTCCTCCAGCACTAATTTTTTTGAACACGAGGATGAACTGTCGCATCTGTGCTGGCCACCAATCACCTTGCATCGAAACTTTGGGGACCACTTTGGATTGAACAGTGTGTCATCGCTAACCGCCTCCACCATCGTTACCTGTACTTGCCATTATTTTGCATGAAGAATGGTGTAAGATTCCCTTGAAAACCATACGGGACCTGTATTTATCAATTCTGACACGACTGGTATGAGCTCTTAACGCCAAAGGTTTTCATACACATTAGGGACGGCAACGTCTTGTGTTTTTGATGCTTCCATGTTTCTGTCCACCCTCAGTACGTGTACTTCATTCCACTCTGCGTCCTCTTCACAAAGCAGTTCGTTGATGGTAGTGGCTGGTGCATGGCGGCGAGCCAGTTTCTGGGCAATTCCATTGGGTGGGCTACAGCCGAGCACCTGCCGTGTCGAAGGAGGTCAGGTTAACACAGGCAACATGCGGTCTCCCGTTGTCTTACTGAAAAATAACCTCACTGAGACCTCGTAGATAGGACACGCCCATTAGACTTGACATGTCAGATGTATAATAGCTGTTGTGGAACTTACATGCTATGCGAAGCCAGGATAATCTTGTTGTGAACCCAGTGGCATTCTATACTGTTATGCAGGTGCTGTGACCGTACGACGATAACGAATGCAACTGCCATCGCCCGTTCTCCCGGAGCTTCCCGCCGGCCGCGGTGGTCTAGCGGTTCTAGGCGCTCAGTCCGGAACCGCGCGACTGCTACGGTCGCAGGTTCGAATCCTGCCTCGGGTATGGATGTGTGTGATGTCCTTAGGTTAATTAGGTTTAAGTAGTTCTAAGTTCTAGGGGACTGGTGACCACAGCTGTTAAGTCCCATAGTGCTCAGAGCCATTTTTGAACCCGGAGCTTCCGCATGCTGATACACTCATTGCGTTGCTATATCCAGAACGGGGACTCGACTAAAAAACGACATGGTGCTATTCCCGTATTCAGTGTTAGTGGCCTGCCCGTCTGCTGTCACGTCAAGAAAGGCCAAAACAACGGTTGCCTTGGTGCTGGCAGTCAGTGGCGCTCCACATGTCGTTGAAATGCTTTTGTGGTTACGTACAAGGCCACTGGCACTGATTTTTAGATAAATGACGTGGCCGTTCGATCCTCGACCGCCAAGCAAGCAACGCATCTACCTGTCGGACGTTAGTCGCGTGGGGCACAGAGATCTTGCATGGCGCTGAGTTTGGCCCTCCTGTATCCGTCAGCACCATTCTGTATGGCACTTATGAGATCCCGAATAAAGCAGACAACAGACTCAAGGAATGATAAACTGCACTGTTGATGGAACAAGATTCTGCCACTGTCAAATTCGAACATCTGTTGGTTATATGCTTCTTTTCTAATCTTTTCTAACATAACGCATAACACGATTTCTGAATAACAGATCTGTGGTGTATATTTTTCCAACAGAATGTAGACTGGCATTAATTGCACTACATCGTGCAGTTGCTCTACAAGGCTAATCATTTGCATATCGATCTTCATACTTCACACTTTTAGCTCTGGGATGGCTATGAACTCGGCTCGCGAGTGGTGCTCGTGCACGCGTACCAATCTTTCTGGCCGAAATGCGGAACTTCCCTTCTACACTGCCATGCTGGGGAAAAGGGGAAAGTGAGGTAAAACTGCAAAAGCGCAGCGTGCGACTTTGTTTCATATTTCATACGAGTATTTTTTAAAAACATCGATCACAAATGAAACAAATTTCTAGTATCATTTAATTATTTCTGGCTCACTGAAGACATAGTAAACTTTATACCTAATACGAACTGTCCGCACATGGAAAAAAGCAGCCAGTTTCGCAAATTTCCTCGTTAAGGTTGCCACGTTATCGTAACGTGTTTAGTTTCATAACAGAAAAAAGCCTTTATCTCACGTATGTTGATAGCAACATTGATACCACGTATGCGTCCTTACGAAGGAGCTATAAAACTCTTGCCAAGGAAAACATCTTAAAAGTACTATATACCTCGATGGGGACAGCTGAGCCGGCCGAAGTGGCCGAGCGGTTCTAGGCGCTTCAGTCTGGAACCGCGTGACCGCTACGGTCGCAGGTTCGAATCCTGCCTCGGGCATGGATGCGTGTGATGTCCTTAGGTTAGTTAGGTTTAAGTAGTTCTAAGTTCTAGGGGACTGATGACCACAGATGTTAAGTCCCATAGTGCTCAGAGCCATAAAACAACACGTACCTGTAAGGAGGCGCAACATACGCAGTAAGAAGAAGAAACAAAAAAATCGCGTTACTGCTGGCAACAACATGATGCGAGACTGTGTGCTGTGCCTTGTTTCGAAAAATATCACGTAAAAAGACTTTCTGAAATGTTCTTCTTTGTAATGTTATCTAGTTTCAGCAATAGAGAATATTCGAAGTGCAATTTATTTCAAAACTTATCGATGAGGATAAATACAGAATACCGCACATCGATGTGCACGCTGTTTACAGCGCACTCACAAGGGCAGCACGCGACAGTTGGATTTTTGTAATTATTTGTATTTATAGCACGTGATATAACTCTCAAAAATTCTCCGTAAAATCGACTTTGAAGTGTTCCAAGCTCATTTTATGCCCTATAAGCATGGTTGTCCGTGCGTCACGCCGTGTGGCTCTGTGCTAGAATGGTCAGTTGCCACGTTGGTGCCCAGGTTCGATACCCGACTGTGGTATACTTTTCCACTTATTCCACGACTATTTCCTTTAAGCACAAAACACATAATGATGAAAAAATTAATTGTAACCTGTATCAAAAAACAAACTTTCATAAAAAACAGGTAATTAGAATTTATATTTACAACGGAAACTGGATTTGTGTGCGTGATATAAAATTAGAAAATTTTCCACAAAAATGACCATCAGATACGTATTAATTAGCTTATACAGTATTTTATGGAATTTTATATTTAAATGTTGGTATTCGAACGGAACGAAAAAAACCTCACACACACACACACACACACACACACACACACACACACACATACACACACGCGCGCGCGCGCACGTACGCAAAACAATAATGACCGAAACGACACTTGCTCCAGAAATTACGAATCTTTAGCGCTTCTGATTTTTTCCACTTCTACGTATTTTACGCTTCACGGAGATGGTCATGGAACATACATCTACATCTACGTGGTTACTCTGTAGTTCACAATGAAGTGCCTAACACTTAAATCTTTGTGTGCCAGCTCTGATTTCTCATGTTTTATTATGATAATAATCCCTCCCTATGCAGGTTGGCGCCAACAAAATATTTTCACAATTTGAGCAGAAAGCTAGTAGTTGAAATTTCAAGAGAAGTTCCTGCCACAACGAAAAACGCCCTTTACAAATGATTGCCACCCTAATTCGCGTATCGTATCCGTGGCACTCTCTCCCCTATTTCGCGATAATACAAAACGTGCCGCCCTTCTTTGAACCTTTTTGACGTCCTTCGTCAATCCTGTCTGATGCGGATCACACACCGCACATCATTGGTCCAGAAGAGGGCGGCGAAGCAAAGCTTAAGCACCCTCTTTAATAGACCTGTTGCATTTTCTAAGCGTTCTGCTAATAAATCTCAGTCTTCGGTTTGTTTTCCCCACAAAATATCTGTGTGAACGTTCCAATTTAAGTCACTCCTAACTGTAATCCCTAAGCATTTAGTTGAATTTACAGACTTTATCTTTGTGTACTTTATCCTGTACCGAAATTCAGGGATACATATTAGTACTCATGCGAATGACTTCACACATTTCATTGTTTACAGTAAATTGCCACTTTTTGCACCATACAGATATCTTGTCAAAATCGTTTTGCAATTTCTTTTATCATCTAACGCATTTCTAAGACAGTAAACTACAGCATCATCTGCAAATAGTCCAAAAGGGTTGCTCAGATTGTCTGCTAAATCGCTTATGTAGATAAGAAACAGCAGAGGAGCTGTAACACTTTCTCGGGCAACGCCACACAGTACTTCTGTTTATCTCGATGATTTTCCGTAGATCACTACGTACTGTGACCTTTCTGACAGAAAATAACGAGTCCAGTCGCACAACTGAGACGCAATTTTATTAGAATTCGCAGATAATTTTAAAACCGGGGAAAACCACAGCTAAAACAGTTATACACGATTGCTTGACAATTCATAAAGTGAACAGTTTCTTGAAATACAGATGTCAAACCATTGTCATGAAACGGGATGAAATGTCCAATGGTCCGCTGTAGCTGTATTTGCTCAGGACATTTATAAATCCACACAACCGGTTTCGTAACTTTTAAGTTGCATCTTCTGGTACAAATATAAATGAGGTGTCATAGGTTTCATAATGTCGCAGAGTAACAATTGGCGTGGCTAGGTACGGTTTTCAGACCACCTCAAATGATAAAAAAACCATCGTCAAATGATAAAACGACCATCGTCAATACGTATGCTTTTTGATAGGGTCCGCCTTTAGTAAAACACAGTTTTGTTTTTTAACCCAAACATGTTCCACTGCATTTGCAGCATCTTCAGTGGGATTTTATTTTTCATCTGTTAAAGATAAAGAATGTTCTTTACTGTTTGTATACATGTAACTCTTAGTTTTTAAATCGTAGTTACAGATATTTGAAAAACACATAAAATATGAATTCATACCGTTTCACCACATGGTGTGGTTTTTCTGATAGGTTGTGTTTCTACAGTGACTGTTTTGTTCCACAGTTTGTCATCTGCAACCACTTACACCTTAAAGTAGATAAATTGTTTAAGCCAAAATTACGATTTGAAAATTGTTATTTGTATGCCTGGAATTAATTAATGTTGTTTGTTTGTGTGTGTGTGTGTGTGTGTGTGTGTGTGTGTGTGTGTGTGTGTGTGTGTGTCTATTTACATAATTTTTCACTTACGTTTTCTCTTTCCTCATCTTCATCACTGTCAAACACAATATATAGAGTTGCCACTGTCACTGTTTCACTGTTTACCAGCTGTAAAAACAAAACATGGCGGGCAGTGGAACAGTTGAATGTGTTCCTGGCGGTTGTTCTGAATCTTTCTGAGGTGTTTGTGAAATTTTGTTGCTGTTGTTGTTGTTTGTGTGTGTGTGTGTGTGTGTGTATGTGTGTGTGTGTGTGTGTGTGTGTGTGTATGTGAAAAGAGAGAGAGAGAGGGGGGGAGGGAGAGGGGGGAGGAGGGAGAGGAGAGGGGGAGAGAAAAAGAGAGAGAGAGAGAGAGAGAGAGAGAGAGACAGTGGGTTTTCAGATTTTTTTATGTGCGTGTGTGTGAGTGTGTGTGTGTGTGTGTGTGTGTGTGTGTCAAGTCGCAAACTGTACACTTTCCGATTAAAATATGTTGTCGGCCTATGTTAAGCAGCAAAATGCCCCACATAGATGTTATTCAGGGAAGAAGTGAGCCCTGTAGTGACAAAAGTCGACATGCTCATGTGTATTTGCTACCAACATAGCAGTTGGCAACATAAGCTACTGGCGATCCCTGTGTTGCCGAAGAGTGTGCTACCGAAAGGAGTAGTTGCTAGAATCCTGGACGACCGCACTTTTTGTGGCAATGTTGTGGATCACCCACTTCTATGCACACATTCTAGTTAATAAGGGGGGAAACAGCTTCATCCAAAAAGTGTCATCTTTTCGGAACAGACACGATACAAATTGAAAAAAAAAAAAAAATGCGAACTGCATTTCTTGTAGTCTGGCCTCATGTTACCAGACAGGTACGGCGAGGCAATTGGGCCAATGGTTCTCTTCTTTTATTTATTGTTTTTCCTTGGGGGAGGGGGGCGGGACGTGTGGACGGAACGGCTATGTTTGAGGGAGAAGCACACGTGAGGATGTGGCAGCAAAGCGCTTTGTGTTACGTAATAAATTTCAGGTTTTCACAATTTTCTGCAGTGAAACTTGTGTGTCTTAATATTATAATATTTTGCATTTGTTTGTTGATACTTTGTTATAAATGTTCATGCTACGAAATCTTGTAATTGCTGTTTTACAATGTAGTGCAATGTTTAAGTTCATTAAACTACGAGGTCAGTCACGTGTATCATTAATAACGCAGTCCCCGCGAGAGAGTGGGCTGACTCATGTCGTCGTGCTGCGGCGGCGCGGTCACTTTTTTATGCTGCTCTTGTGAGGGATTGTGTCCTGCAAGTAAATGATGTTTTGATTGCCTTCAACAATTATGACATCATCCTGTTCCGTTGTGGCAAAAAGTAAACTGACGTATTTGGGACTAGCCTCGGTATTAAATGCCATTACGAATCTCTAGAGGATTCAGCTAACTTGGCTGCCACGCGTACCACTGGGGTCATTGCCGAATCGAACGCTGTCTGCTATGAAAGTTGTTATCCAGTCAAAGATTAGTGTCATATTTAGGGTATAAAATGGCAAGAAAGTATTTATATTCAGAACCATTATTACGTTGTTAATTTCATTCTTACCTGTTTAACATTACCGAAGTTTCAAAAATGGTTCAAATGGCTCTGAGCACTATGGGACTTAACAGCTGTGGTCATCAGTCCCCTAGAACTTAGAACTACTTAAGCCTAACTAACCTAAGGACATCACACGCATCCATGCCCGAGGCAGGATTCGAACCTGCGACCGTAGCAGTCACACGGTTCCGGACTGCGCGCCTAGAACCGCGAGACCACCGCGGTCGGCACCGAAGTTTCATCGCAGCATATATTCTACAGGGAGCACTTAAAACCAGCTGTAAAAACGCTACTTCCAGAGTGAGATTTATTGGAACGATGCTTGGGGCTCAAGTTCCCTCGCCAACGAAGTACACTGGTGTCCAAAATTACAGCAGTAAACGGAAATTTTGCAAGGTTGTTTTTTTTTCACCAAAAAGTATAAAAAGGTGATAGCAAAGTAGAAACAATGTAAAGAGTACAGAACGTAAACAACTGCAAGATACATAATAGTACACGAAAATGTTCTTCGTTTTTCACAACTTAACAGATTTGCATACACATTGTGACAGTTGGTTAATGTGCTCACTATGGGGTGTGACCGTCTCTGGCAGCAATACAGGCCGCGACGACGGAAAACGCTGCGAATAACGCAATCAATGTCATGTTGAGGCTGTTGCCTCAATTCTTCCTGCGGAGATGCTCGGAAGTCGCAAGAGTGTTGGTGGATACTGAAGTGATGCATCCAGTCTCCCTAGTGCATCCCAGGCATTCTCTATGGGATTCAAATCGGGAGAGTGAGCAGACCACGCCATGCTTGCAGTATCTTCCGTTTCCAAGAAAACATCAACTACTCGTGCTCTATGAGGTCGAGAATTAGCGTTCATCAGTACGAAGTCTGGGCGCGCAGCGCCTCGCAACAACCGTGCGTGAGGTCCCGAGAACTCGTCTCAATACCTGACAGCAGTTAAGCACTGCCGATTAGCTGGTACAGTTTCATGAAGAGATTTTCTAGTGATCAACATAATACCTGCCTTCACCATTAGCGAGCCTTCTCAATATTGGTCTCTTTGCACAATGTCGGGTCTCGAAATCATGTTCCACATTCCCATCAGATGCGAATCCGTCGAGAACCACTCTCCAGGCCGAATCGGGGCTCATCTGTGAAAAGAACGTTGGTCCACCGTTCGACTGTCCCGGTGGCATGTTGACGACTCCACTCTAGACTTTCCCTTCTGTGAAGACACGCCAGAGGTAAGCAGGCTGCAGGGCATCAACAATGAAGGCCACACTGTCGGAGCTTTCTCTACACCGTTTGCCTCGATACAACACGTCCAATAGATGCTGCGAGGTCAGATGTCAGTTGTCGTGCAGTACTAAGGTGGTGCCGTCATGCCCTTAAAGCCAAATAACGTTCCTCTCTCTCTCTGATGTCACAAGTGGTCAGCCCTGTTCTGATATCCAGTTACACAACAGCTGTGGATGTGGGACTACCCAGCAAACGCTACTCCGTTTTATAAATTATAGAGTGCAGCAGTCAGTCGTCCTTTTGTAGATTTTATTACGCAAATCCAGATTTCGGCGCGTAGCTAGCCAATCTCAATGCACTGTTTTCTATTCTCAATGCATGTAAGTCCCCGTTGTTTGGACGTCAGTCACAGTTCTTTGAATACTACTAGTATTCAAAGTACTGTGACTGACGCCGGAAAAACAGGGACTTACATGCATTGAGTAAAAAACAGTGCGTTGAGAATGGCTAGCTACTAGCCGAAACCTGGATTTGTGTAATAAAATCTACAAAAGGACGACTGACTGCTGCACTCTATAATTTATAAAAACTGAACTGAGACTCCCAAGTCGGGACCTTGCCCATTCGCGGGCATGTTCTCTATTTTAACTGTTTTTGTATCGCATTTTCTGAGGCGGAGGTCGGCGACCAGCCCAGCATTTACTTAAATGAGGACGAAAAACCGCCTAAAAACCACAGTCTGGTCAGGCCTACAGTCACTAATTTTTCGTGCCGAATCAATCCAGTCCTGACTCACCACCTGCTGCATTGTATGTTGCCAATAGTGTGTCTGTCAGAATCCCTGCACTAACAAGGAAACTTTCCCAAGTGTCAGTAAACGATCCTGATGAGACTTGGCGAGTGTTCACAGGAGGCAAAATAGTGCAATACTTTTTTTTGTGACCAATTTTGCTTTTAGAAAAATGTTAATCACACCCCAAAAAGTAATTTGGTATTTTAGGTTTAGACGGATTATCATCAAAACGATGATGTACAATATAAAAATGTTTTTCAAATAAAAGTTGACATGTAATTAATGTTCTTGAAAAGGGTATAATCCACTTTTATAACAGTTTGAAATTTTCCATAATATCCCACCAGCCACTACACGACAGCTTTTGTTACAATATAAATAAAAGAAGCCACATACACCCCTGTGTAATAATCATGGTTTGTGAAATACTGTTTTTGAACAATAGCCTATGCTCAGTAATCTGAGTGTTTTCAACGTACCGAATTAAAATATCCAGACATCCATTGCTATTCTAATTACTTGTTTTACTTATACTTGTTTTTAAATTGTTACTGTACCTTTCACATTCATGGTTTTATTTGTTCTTTAGTTTGCCGTTTCACAAACTTGTATTTTGTTAATTGGAAGAAATAACTCATTATTATGATAGAAAAGAATTACAGTAATTATAATAACATATATCTTAACTTTTTTTACAACACGCACATAAAATGAACGAAATTTGTATGAATGTTGCTATTTGGGAAGAAAAAAATACTGATGAAGGCCAAGGTGGAGAAGGTATAAAATGCAGAATTGCAGTAGCAAGAAAAGAATTTCCGAAAAAGAGGAATTCGTTGACATGGAACATCATGACGGAGATGGCACTATAAAACAAAATGCAGCAGGATTTCAAACGCCACAGATGATTCTCTAAATATCTAGATATGCATCAGGCATATTTCAGTATATTGGTAAGCCTTGGCAAAGAGAATAGATTATGTACTAATGACTTCAGTTTGATTACGTTGTTTCTCAAGTAGAGGTTGACAGCGTAATCATTCAACAGAACTCGTTCTGAAATTCTTCTCACAAAGTTCTTCCAACATCGCATGCTGTATACAGGCCACGGCTGTACCTGAGCCGCCGAGCCCTTTGCGGCGAGATTTTGTCGTGAAATTTCAATCACTAACCTTCTCTTGTGAATGCGAGCATATTTTGTAGGCACCAGCCTCCATTGGGAGAAATGACCATCGTAATAAAATAAGATAACTAGAGCTCGCACGCAAATGTTTAAGTGTTCGTTTTTCCCGCGCCCTGTTCGCGAGGGGAGCTGTAGAGATGAAGTCTGAAAGTGAGTCGGTGAACCCTCTGCCAGCTACTTAAGTGTGAATTGAAATGTAGACGTAGCTTTCTCAGCCTGGGATCCACACCAGGTGCAATTAATAGGAAAGACGGAGAAGACCCAAACAACAGCGGCATTAAAATAGGTGATGCTGAGGAAATGAGATTAGGATATGAGATACTAAAAGTAGAAGAGTGTTGCTATTTGGGAAGAAAAAAAACTGATGAAGGCCAAGGTGGGGAAGGTATAAAACGCAGAATTGCAGTAGCAAGAAAAGAATTTCCGAAAGAGAGAAATTCGTTGACGTGGAACATCAATTTAAGTATTAGGAAGTATTGTCTGAAGGTATTTGCCTGGAGTATAACCTAGTACGAAAGAGAAACGCGGGTGATCAGCAGTTGATACAAGGAGAGTATAGGAGCTTCTGGGTCTGATAAAAATTGTTATACAAATAAATAATAATAATAATGATGATTACAAAATATCCAACATTCCACATACCACCTTAACTTTATGTTTTTTTCCTTCTTTTTTTCCTTTCTAGAAATACTTACCCCCCAAGCTATGCATAGCACAGTACTAACACCTCTTCCTCTTTCTGAGCTCAACATCTCACTCATTATGGAGGGATGCTCACTCAGGTTTTTGGGATAGCAAATGGGAAGTTGCAGTACAGAAAATGGCTCAGCGATCACCAGTGTGTGTGTGTGTGTGTGTGTGTGTGTGTGTGTGGTGTGAGTGAAGTGTTATGAAACAATGTGTGTATAGTGTGTGCAGTGACTGATAGTGAGATATGAGTGAACAATGTGGCATTAAATTATTTAATAAGTTATTTGTAAAAAAAGTATTGTAAACCAGAAGTAAATATAATGATTGTCTCTAACTAGAAGTCTGTAAATATATTTGTATACGAATTAGCTTGTTTTAAATTGATCTAAATTTGTAAATACTTTGACATGTTCTGTATCCTTGTAAAGAGATCTACGGATGAATAAAGCTACTACTACTACTACTACTACTACTACTACTAAAAATGGTGCTACAGAATAATGCTGAAGACTATATGGGTAGATCTACTAATTAATGAGGTTTTACTGAATACAATTGAAGCAAAGTGCTTTATGGCAGAACTTGATTGGAAGAAGGGATCGGTTGATGAGACACGTCATGAGGCGTTTAAGAATCGTCGGATTGGTAATGGAGTGGGATCGGGTGGGGGGGGGGGGGGGGGGGAATGGAGGAGCGATGGCTAGGCATAAAAACAAGCAGTTTAAAATGGGTGTATACTGAAGAAGTTATGCAGAGATATAGAGGCGTGCGCACGACGGCGTAGCGTAGGAAGATGCATCAAACCAGTCTTCGAACTGCATACCAAAACAACAACATATGCCTGCTGGTAGTCATTCTTCTCTCGTACTATTTAGAAGTGAAACAAGAAACTGGGAAAATAATAGTGCCACCGCAAGTATCCACTCCCACACACTATGAGGCGGGTTGCGACTTATTGACGTAGATATTTGTACACACACACACACACACACACCCGCGCGCGCGCGCGCGCGCGCGAGAGAGAGAGAGAGAGAGAGAGACGGTACATTTAAAATCCGGACCAAAAAACAGACTGCTACACGAACTCCCACTTCGCTGTAACGAGGGCATCCCGTAACGATGGTTAGCTATAATATGGGAGCGTGAGGATTACAAGGCAGTTGTTTCCACGGAAACCCAGGACACCGGAGCAGCGGTCGGTCGCTATGTTGAGCGAGACCACCTTGCGTTGGCTCGCGTTTAGCTTCTGTGGTCTGCAAATGGTGAGTTCCAAAGTCTTTGCAATATATGATGCTCCTAAAATCGCATTGCTCGAAGAAAACAACTTTGTGATCGTCAGACTGCAGTGGCGGGGTAGTGTTGTGGGCTTGCGGTCATCCACACCTGACATGGTTTACACATACCTATGTATGAAACAGGCAACACAACGAGCCTTTTACGTGACAGCTGGGCCCTACCACTCGAATAGCTGAAACATCGGCCACAAAGCTGTTTTAATCAAAGAGTAATAAACATTTTTTTAAATTCTGGTACTGTTTGTAAAGTAACTGAATTGTTCTTTTATTTTTTTGCTACCATAACCGTTTCGGTTTAAAATAGTGTGCGTCGAGGCATTTTATTCAACTGTTTGCTGGCTACATTTGGATGTGCAGGATACAGAAATCACAGATACTTTCAACTATAACTCTGATTTTCCCAACTATTGTGTCTGATTTGTTGCACTGCGCGTATCTCATATCTTGTTACACACATTTAAATATTCTGCAAGAATGGCAGTTACACTGTCTCCATACAAAAGAAGCTAGGAAGTGTTTCTGACCACTCTGTGGAGAGACGACGAAAAAAAAAAGAGAAAAGAAAAAACGAGAAGCATTTGAGATGTGGGTGTGGCAGCTGGTTGGAAAAAGTGAGTAACGAAAGAATGTTGGAAAAGGTTGGTGAGAAGAGAAGAGTGCTCCAGGTAATAACAGAAAGGAAGAAGAAGTGGATAGGGGCGTTCCCTGAGACGTGGGTGCTTGCTAACACAACTTTGGAAGAGCTACTTTGTCAGAGAAGACAGAGGAAAAACGAGAAACAAAATGACAGACACCATAAAGGGAAGACGAAATTACGAGGACGTGAAAAGGATGGCAGAAGAAAGGACAGCATGGAGAGTAACCATTTGAGAACCTGCCTTGAGCAGAACACTGATGATGATGATGATGATGATGATGACCACTTATTCTTCTGATTTACCTTCTGCTCCTGTTGCTGGTATAATTTTGAAACGTAAGTGTTTATATTGACGTTAAACTCACGACGGGACTTATTGAGTAGTCTTCATACTTCAGTTCCCTCTTTTACAGACCCGTTCAATTTTTGACGCGCACCACTTCCATTCAAGGCCCTGGCAGAAACAGGAGGAGAAATATCATTCGTGAATCATCCTTTTATGTGCCATCCAGTTTGTGTGTCGGTCGAACCACACGCAGCCCAGTGTGATTAGTAGCAGCTTTAAATGAAAATTCTCTCCAATAATCCGCGTCTGTAAGCAGGCATTCTTTGCTGCGTCAAGCTGGAGCACCTCACCAGCCTAGTGCGACAGTTCCCCGTGACAACACCAACTTCGACATACGACAGCTATCGCTTTCATGTTCAAAACACGACTTTACGTTCACAGCAGGTGAATACTGTTCTAAATTTGGTACTTTCTCCGACACTAATAATCAGATTTTGATGCGTGAAAGACTGTTGAATTTTCCTCTTTTAGATACTAGCGACTGAAAGAAATGAAAGGGATTTGATAGCGATATGTCCGTAATTAGTACAATTGTGAAAAGAGATTATACGTCTTTTAATGAAGAGTTTTTCATAAATAATTTGGATGAAGACAGAAATGCGATATCTTAAGGGATTCAGGTAATATCTGAAGTGAGCAACTTCAATGAATGGCTCTATATACAGGTTGTTCCAGCTCCTAACTCTGCCACCTCATATATGTCCCAAACGAAACAAAATGTGAAAAATGCATTAGGCCACAGATGCACCAGTGTCAGGAGCTCACACAATGGACAGGAATACACAGTCCATAATTGTGAACAGATATCATCCTCGACACCAAGTTATTTTTTTAAATGCCCCTTGAACTCTTCTTCTACGCAAATCGAAACTAGAAGTACAGTTAGTGACAGCAGACTTGTTTCCAATGTTCTAAACCCGATACCTTCTGAACTACGTAGACATATGTAATATACATACCACCAACCGAATTGCCGGTATGTCCACCTCTGACATGGATAACAGCAGACACGCGTCGTGGCGTGGAAGCAGGAGGCCTAGGTAGGTCGCTGGAAGAAGTTGGCACCACATCTGCATACGCAAGCCACGAACTCCCGTGAATTCCGAAGGGGGTGGAGGGTGGGGGGTGCATGAGCTCTGACACCACGTTCAATCACATCCCAAATGTGTTCGATCAGATTCAGATCTTGGAACTCGCCATTGTGTTCCTCACACCACTCCATCACACTGCTGGCCTTGTGAAATGGCTCACTATCTTGTTGAAAAATGTCACTGCCGTTGAGAAACATGATCGCTATGAACAGATGTGCGTGGTATGCAACTGGTGAACAGTACTCCTTGGCCGTCATGGTGTCTTGCACGAGCTCCATTGGAGCCACGGATGCCCATGTGAGTGTTCCCCAGAGCATAATGGAGCCGCCGCCTGCTTGTCCCCGTCCCGCAGTACAGAAGCTGTTCCCCTGGAAGGCGACGGATTCGCTCCCTCCCATCGGCAAGCCCAGGAAGATATCGGGATTCATCAGACCTTGCAACGCTCTGCCACTGCGCGAACGTCCAGTTCCGATAGTCCCGTGCCCGTTTCATTCGTAGCTGCTGTGGTGTTAACACTGGCACATGCGTGGGACATCTTTAGCAGCGTTCGGTAAACTGTGTATGTAGACATATTTGTACTCTTCCCAGCATTAAAGTCTGATGTTAGTGCCGCCACAGTTTGCTGCCTGTGCTGGAAAACGCCCGAAGGAACGTCCAAAGACGCAATGGAAGTATCGCGTATTAACAATCCTTAAAGAAGTGGAGTCGAAAGCGGTGGCCGATGAAGCTGGGAAAGGTCAACGATGAACTACCGTCTACATCTACATACACACTCCGCAATCCACCATACGGTGCGTGGCGGAGGGTACCTCGTACCACAACTAGCATCTTCTCTCCCTGTTCCACTCCCAAACAGAACGACGGATAAATGACTGCCTATATGCCTCTGTACGAGCCCTAATCTCTCTTATCTTATCTTTGTGGTCTTTCCGCGAAATATAAGTTGGCGGCAGTAAAATAGTACTGCAGTCAGCCTCAAATGCTGGTTCTCTAAATTTCCTCAGTAGCGATTCACGAAAAGAACGCCTCCTTTCCTCCAGAGACTCCCACCCGAGTTCCTGAAGCATTTCCGTAACACTCGCGTGATGATCAAACCTACCAGTAACAAATCTAGCAGCCCGCCTCTGAATTTCTTCTATGTCCTCCCTCAAGCCGACCTGATAGGTATCCCAAACGCTCGAGCAGTACTCAAGAATAGGTCATATTAGTGTTTTATAAGCGGTCTCCTTTACAGATGAACCACATCTTCCGAAAGTTCTACCAATGACCCGAAGACGACTATCCGCCTTCCCCACAACTGCGATTACATGCTTGTCCCACTTCATATCGCTCTGCAATGTTACGCCCAAATATTTAATCGACGTGACTGTGTCAAGCGCTACACTACTAATGGAGTATCCAAACATTACAGGATTCTTTTTCCTATTCATCTGCATTAATTTACATTTATCTATATTTAGAGTTAGCTGCCATTCTTTACACCAATCACAAATCTTGTCCAAGTCATCTTGTATCCTCCTACAGTCACTCAACGATGACACCTTCCCGTATACCACAGCATCATCAGCAAACAGCCGCACATTGCTATCCACCCTATCCAATAGATCATTTGTGTAGATACAAAACAACAGCGGACCTACCACACTTCCCTGGGGCACTCGAGATGATACCCTCACCTCCGATGAACACTCACACTCTACAGTAGTCCTCTGTTGTGACTGACTTACCTTCCTTTGTTGCTGGGCTTTCGCAATGTGTTCTTCCATAATGTTTTCATAGAATGCAACTATTTCTCCTTTTTTAATGTGTTTATTTCTTTTGTATTTCTGCTGTACACCGTTAAGGTCCGTTAATGCAATACTTGATGATGATGGTGGTGGTGGTGATGATATACACATTAGAAAAGCAACTGCAGCTGCCAACTTTGATTTCTTTTATAATATAGCTTACATAAGCGTCACGTTCGCAGGTAGATTACCAGTGTGCGGACCTCAGCGTCGACCACGATGACGTCTATCAACGATTTGTCAGTGCACCGGAATGTGAGTATCGTTGTGAGTCGTCCTTCCGAGCTATTAGAATTAAGCGTTTACTCTGCGGCGGAGGGCGGTTTGTACCAGACTGCAGTTCGAAACGCAGTGACTATTTCACTTGAAACTTCCGGGTTAATAGGCCGCGGCCCATGTCTGAAACTTTCTCCTAACGTTTCCTCTCCGTCACCTGCACAAAGATTCTGACCACGACCCCACACAAAAAAGAGGTGTGATTCAAACCTTGACGGACGGAGCGCACAAAATTTGTGAACCAACTTTTTTAAAATATGAGCTTGAACTTCAACGGTCGACATTCAAGAAGAACGGTTTTCCGAACTAGGGGATAGGTCGAGCACTTCGCCCTATGGAGACAATCAGGCGGCCGCCCAAAGGGAAAGTTTTCCCTCCGTTCGTCAGTACGATTACATATCGCACTGGGAAGGTGTCGAGCAAGTGTGGTGTGGAAACTCCCTTCACACTCACCAGAAAGAAAAAAAAATGGATATCCTTCTGCTACACTGGGTGTATATAAAATTGCTTGTACTTCTGTTTTGTTTTATATAGGTACCAGAAGAAGAAGTGTACACATCCGTCTGGTAACACACAAGAAGAGTTGCCGCCTGGAACATAAGACTAAATCGTTCGTAGCGGAACATCTTTGCCGAGAGGGTGTTCATGAAGTAAAATTCACTGAGACGAGTATCATATCGAAAACGTTGCATTATCATGCCCATATTTATAGAGAGGGTATTGCAATTTATAAACACCCTAATAATTTTAACAGAAAAGAGGAAGGTGTTAAATTAGATAAAGTTTGGATGTCAACATTGCACCGTAAGACTGACGATCGATTACTTTAAGTCGAGCATGTTGGCACTAGCAGAGATAATCTCGTACCCGACGTGACGTGATGGACTGTGGTGCCCTCTACACTGCGCATATATTCGGCTCTTCCTCGGGTTCTCGATTCAGTTCGCCACTCTACCCTTGAAGATGTCTCTCGCAGTCGGAGAGGAAACGCGAGGAGAAAGTTTTATACATCGAGCCCGGAAGTTTTAAGTGACGTCAGTACCAGCTGTGGAAGCTTACATTGTATGAACAGTGGTTATTCCGGAGAGCAGCACACTGCGGACCGAACACGAAGGACACAACCAGGATGCCTCACTTACAGCTCCAGACTAGCAGTCAGTAACTTTGACTTATATTTTCACCCCACATAGGCGGTATCCGGTGCGCTGCGCTGCACTAGCTGTCCGGAGGAATACGAAATGGCTGATTAAACATGGGTAACATCCTTCATGGTGGCATGGAGCCCAGAACATGGTCTGGAAATGGTATGTAGTACACAGTAGAGACGGCAAAAACGACCGGTTGAAACCGTTATCAGTATTTTAGATCCGAGTAACCGATATTTTTCGGATTTCTTATAGTCTCGGTTAAAACAGGCTTATTTTAATTTTTTTACTAATAACTGGGTAAAAAACCCGTTGATCTGTAAGACGTCTTATTTCCTCAGAAACAATGTCATTTAGAGGTCATACAAATATTTCGGAAGCCACTGAACTCTCCACCAAAGACAAGTATTTCCGGGCTAGAAACGGCAAGCCTGGGGAGTACTTTTTCCTCTGCTCCCAAAAAACCAAAGGATCACTGCTCTTGGGTGGTAAAGGATGCTGAAAGTAAAGCTCTGTTCCTTTCGGAAACTAACTATCAGGCCCCACTAAACCACTTCCCCTACTTCAGGATCACGTGATGACCAAAGAGAACTTCCAGTGGTCCTCTCTCTGGAGTAAAGGAGAAAGTTTACCCGTATATAAACTTGCTATACCAGGGGTGCTAAACTTTTTCGTTTGAACGGCACGAACACATCACAAGTGAATATAACAGCACCAAATGAAGGATACACTGCTTTAAAATAGTAGGCCACTAACAGGACGAGGAAACTGAAAATAAAGTTAAAACGCAGTATTTGAGGATCATACCACTATTCGGGCATTACGAATAGTCAGCGATAAAGAGTGAAAATTGAAGATGGGGCTCTCTGATTTGCCCAAGTGCTACAAGTAGATAAAATCATACTACTTCGATACTGGCAGCAGATCAGTTACTTTCTGTTATTATTATTAACCTTGAAAGTATCGTTAAGTTTTTAATTTATTACTGTTGCCGTATTTTCTTTCTCTTTAATTATTTCATAGAAATGGTCGACAAACAATAAGCCTTTGTGTAAAATTTGTGCGGCGACGTTGAGAAACTACCGAAGACGGGAGGAGGGCGGGGGGGGGGGGGGGGGGGGGGGAGGGGGGTTGAAGGAGGGGGTGAAGGGGGGACTGCCATACGATAACAGGTAAACTGTTGTCTCAGTAATGGAGTAGTTTCTTAAGTCATGTGTTGTTGTTCTCTTATAACTGTCGGAATTGTCATCGAAATGCATTGATCCCTTTTCCCATTTTCTATAACAACTCAATATTTCAAAGCAATGGAAATTTTAGAAATAAAAAGCTACCAATTTTCTAAAAAAAAGTTTTATTTGAAAACTAAAAAATCCTCCTCGAATACAACACGATTTTTGAGCAGAGCCTCAAAAAATTTGAAACACTGATAATTTTTTGGTAGTAGTCAGCATCTCATAATTTCTAGAGAAAAGCTGTGAATGATGAACGAATCAATTTTCTTTTATTTACTTATATTATTTGATACTTTGGTTCTATCTATCTTGAAGTCTCAGGGAGTCTTAAGACATTTCGATCTTTGTTAGGTAACTGATTTTATTTCTGGAAATAGTAGCAATAAAAAACCGAAAATCAAGTATTTCGGAAACCAGTTATTTTCAACGCTTTTAACAGTCAGTTTAAACTGGAGATGATGAAAACCGGTGTAATCGAAATCCGGTTGTTTCAGTGATAGCCGCAATCTCTGATACACATTCTCACTAGCACATTCTTCTGACACGTGGGCTGTGGGGATTTTGTGAGCATAACCCTGTTGTCGTGTCTCCCATTAGAGGTTCCTAGGCATTTCGCGACAATCTCACTCTCACTAAACACTTCCGGCTTGAATCGTATAGCTTTTCTTTAAATCTTCTCTATCTCTTCCGTTAATCCAACTTGGTACAGGTCCCTTACTGACAAACAAATTTCAATAAATGATCGGGAGAGGGTTTGTAAGCGATGTATTTGTGGTTTGAACTCCACTTCTTCAGCACCCTTCCAACTTTTCTGAGCCTGGCATCTGCCTTTAACACGGCTGAACTTAAGAAGCCGTTTCATTTAATCGCTCTGGGAAGAAGTTCCTAGATACTTGAATGCTGTCACTGATTCCAGTTATTATTGCCGATTGCGTATTCAGATGGTATAGGACCTTTCTTAGTTACTTCTTACGCGACTTACTGTGCATTTATTCAGTAAATTCAGTAGGCAATTTTTGCACCTGGTGCTTATTATCGACACGTGCCTCTACGTTAACATTAAGGTTCTAACGGTTACATCCCTCTACACAACGGTAGTGTCTGTAAACAGCCTCCTAAGGTTTTACACGACTAGCTTAGCGGCCGCTGATACGCTCGCGTGGGCTGTATGGTCTGCACAGATTTTTTTTTTTTTCTTCAATGGAATTTTTATGTTATTCACAAACTGCCGCACCTTCTTAACTTTCCACGTAAATTTAAATTATAGAAGCATTGTCTTTTCCTAATGTGCTGCTGACCAAAAAGCGATTTTGGTTGCTGGAGTCTAAGGTTCCTGTTAGTCATGCCCTTTGCGTTCTTATGGAGATATTTGGATAGAAACTTTCATCCCTAAATACATACTTCTTTATATCTAACCGACAAGGGAAATTTTCATAGATTCAGCTTTAAAAATGCTTTTATACTGAAATATTTTCATAAAACATTTCATCCTCTATTGCACCCCCGTAGTGCTTGAATTTCAAAAAACATTGACACAGGGATTTTTTTTTCTTATAAACGAGAAGTCACATACCAATTTTGATAGATGTAGCTTTAAAAATACTTCAATATTTCTTTAATAATTTATTTAAAATATTTTGACCCATTTTATTTTTGACCTAGAAATTATATACTAATTCTCATAGGTCTACCTTCGGAATTGCACCCTTAGGGTTGGAATTCCGAAAAATCCCTTCGTAAAAGAAGCCTACAGTGTAAGGTCAACACCCTCTCCAAATTTCACGTTTCCGTCCTTACCGGTTTTGGGCTGGGCGACAAGGAGTCAGCTAGTGAGTCAGGCCATTGCCATTTGTACATATATAGAGACTCGTTCAGCTCTCACTGCTTCGCTCGCATAGAATGTATGACCTGTCCAGATTTTCTTGTTTGTCTTTAATGTAATTTTTATGTTGCTCACAAATTGCATCATCTAAACTTTTCATACTAATTAAGACCATAAGAGCCTAGTGTTTTCCAAACATACTTCTGACCAAAGAATGCCTTTTGCGTTCTTACGGGGGTATTTCCACAGAAATGATCATCCCTAATACACATTTCTTTACATCTAACCGCCGGCCGAAGTGGCCGTGCGGTTAAAGGCGCTGCAGTCTGGAACCGCGAGGCCGCTACGGTCGCAGGTTCGAATCCTGCCTCGGGCATGGATGTTTGTGATGTCCTTAGGTTAGTTAGGTTTAACTAGTTCTATGTTCTAGGGGACTAATGACCTCAGCAGTTGAGTCCCATAGTGCTCAGAGCCATTTTACATCTAACCGAGAAGTGAAATACCAATTTTCATAGATTTAGCTTTAAAATTTTTCATATAAATAAACATTTGCTTAAAAATTTTCATACTCTATTTCACCCCCCTTAGAGGTTGAATTTCCAAAAGCTGTAAAACAAATATGTCTTCGTTATTTCTAACATAGAAGCCAAATATAAATTTTCGTACATTTAGCTTTGAAAGTGCTTTATCAACGAAAAATGTCGTAAAACGTTTCATCTTCTATGTCACATTCTTAGGGTTTGAATTTCCAAAAACAGTGTTGAACTCTTTTTTTTGAGGCGAGAAGACAAATACAAATTTTTATAGATGTTGCTTTAAACTGATTTAGTAGTTTCTTTAATAATAGTTTATTTTCAAAACGCGTTTCACTTCCTGTTTTACCACCTGCTTAGTGCTTGAATTTCCAAAAAATGTTGAAACATATATTTTTTTAATTTCTGACTGAGAAACCAAATTCTAGTTTTCGACATATTTTCAAAAAGCCTTTCATCCCCTTTGGAGTGAAATTTCCAACAATCCTTTCTTTAACGATGCCTGCAGTATAAGACTCACAGCCTGTCCAGTTCGTATCCTTAGCGATTTGGGCTGAATGACAAGTCAGTGAGTGAGTCAGTAGGGACATTGCCTTCCCGTCGATATACCTGATTAATAGCGAGTGCGGCAACAGGACATTACCGTCTCAGTAATGCTGCACCGATTCTTATGTCATGGGGTGTTGCTCGCTTTTAAGTGCCTTTGGTGCGCCATACAGCAACGATTATGTGTGGCACGAATTCGACATGTTCTTGGCAAGTTTCTGGATGTATGAGACACCAGTTGCTTACGCACAAGCTTCGAAATTCCCGTGAATTACGAGACGATACTTTGTAAGCACGGAACTGGTGGCCAGTACAGTCCCAGGTGTGCTCCACGTGGTCCGTAGCATGCGATTTTGGTGACGGAGACATCAATGTGCGTTCTCTATCACGCTCCTCATACCACTGCGGTACAGTTCCATCCTTGTTACAGGAACAGTTGCCCTACTGGAAGATGCCATCACCGTGGGGGAAGACGTCAAGCATGAATGGAGGGAGGTGGTCCGCAATAAGGTCCACATAGTCCGTAGATATATTCGCGCTTCCGATCACTACCACAGATCCCATGAAAGACCAGGCGAGTGTCCGCTGCGCGGTGCGCGCCTCGAGCCATCGTTCACCTGCATGGCGGCGCATCCGGTCACAACCGTCTGTCTGCAGTAACAATAAACGTGAATCATCCGACCAAGTGACAGGTTTCCATTGACCCCCGGTGCAATCTCGTGAGCCCGTTCCAACTGCAATCGTAATTTACTGAGTCGTTGGGGCCCGCATCTCGTGGTCGTGCGGTAGCGTTCTCGCTTCCCACGCCCGGGTTCCCGGGTTCGATTCCCGGCGGGGTCAGGGATATTCTCTGCCTCGTGATGGCTGGGTGTTGTGTGCTGTCCTTAGGTTAGTTAGGTTTAAGTAGTTCTAAGTTCTAGGGGACTGATGACCTCAGATGTTAAGTCCCATAGTGCTCAGAGCCATTTGAACCATTTTTTGAGTCGTTGGGTCAACATAGAAACTCACAGAGACGTCTGCTGTGGAGCCCACTGATCAACAATTAGCGTTCAACAGTATGCTCCGAAGAAGTTCTGCCTGCACTGGCATTGCCCACTGCCGTCAGATGTCCCTTAGTTCGCAGTCTATCCTCCTTTAAAGAGTTGGTGGGTCTGTGATATCCACGTTCCGTGACGAGGCGTGTGAACTTCAGAACTTTAATTCACGTGTTCGTAGCCAAAAGTATGACGATAGTAAGAATGTGGTGCGGGCACATTTATCCCTGAATGCGGCCGTGGTATTAACCGCACTGTAGTCAAATATACTTTCTGATGGAGGTATGCATCTACATCTCCGTGGATACTCTGCAGATCACACTTAAGTGCCTGGCATCGAACCACATTCATAATTATTCTCTATTATTTCACTCTCGAACAGCGTGCGGAAAAAACGAACACCTATGTCTTTCGGTGCGACCTCTGATTTCCCTTATTTTATTATGATGATCGTTTCTCCCTATGTAGGTTGGCGTCAACAAAATATTTTCGCATTCGGAGAGGAAGGTTGGTGGTTTATACTTCGTGAGAAGATTCCGCCACAACGAAAGACAACTTTGTTTTAATAGTGTCCACCCCAAACCGTGTATCATGTCTGTGACACTCTCTCCTCTATTTCGCGATAGTACAAAACGTGTTGTTTTTCTTTGAACTTTCTCGACTTATTCCGTTAATCCTATCTGGTAAGGATCCAAGACCGCGCAGCAGTACTCCAAAACAGGGCGGACAAGTGTGGCCTACGAAACGCTGTCTAACTTTGAATGTGTGAGAGGATGGGACAGACTCTGGTGCGTTTTACAAATATACTGAAATCTTCATAAAACCTTTTTTATTTAACATTACCTTAGCATTACCAAATTGTGGCACAGTATACTACATAGGCTTATCATTGAATATTCAGACACAGCATTCATGGACTGTGCGGCTGGTCCCGGCGGAGGTTCGAGTCCTCCCTAGGGCATGGGTGTGTGTGGTTGTCCTTAGGATAATTTAGGTTAAGTAGTGTGTAAGCTTAGGGAATAATGACCATAGCAGTTAAGTCCGATAAGATTTCACACACATTTTGAACATCATACACAACATTAATTCCATGAAACCTGAGGTGACCCGTTTCTAAGCTAGCATTAAGTTAGCAAGGCCTTGAAATGAACTATTGATACAGATAGACCATCAGCAGATCGGGTTGGTTTGTTACGCAAAGATGGCTGTTCTCCATACTACGTGTGTGTTTCCTTTGTGAATTTTGCTTTTCGTTTGTTGTGACATTTACTAATGTATTATGTTTCATTCTTTTCCAGGGCGCCACAACCTGTTCGTATTAGGCAAAGGAGCTGGAATCTGTGCAGATTTCGTGATCATGATTTCTGCTGCCTTGGTAAGCCAACATTATTACCCACATTCAAATGTGTCGTCCATCTTCCAACTGTTTCATTCTGTTCCTCGTCTCTTCCCTTCTTGTACTTATCTTACATCCCCTTATACTTTCTATGCCTATCACTGGATTATATTAGACTGTAAAATAATCCTCACCCTGAAAACGGTCACCTCTGCAGCGCCTTTGTTAGCTACAAACGACCTGTGACGCACAGTGGCTAATAACTGGTCTTGTTTTCGGAACAAGTGGCTTCAGGTCGCCATCCGACAATCTAAATTTATGTTTTCGCGCTTTTTCCTATATTATTCGTGGCAGTTGCCGGAATGTTACCTTTGGAAAATTCATGGTCGATGTCCTTCCCCATCCTTTCCCAGTAGGAGCTTGTGCGCAGTATCAGCTTTCTGTTGGTGTGGAGGGCAACAACCGCCTCCCACACGCACCCGTGCAAAGAGGCATTCCATTTGCTCTGTACAAAGCTGATAGGTAGCGAAAATCCTGTAAATGTGACCGGAAGTGGAAAAACATTATTTTCCCGTAGTTTATTTCATTTTTATTGTCCTTTTACAATGTCACTTCCCTGAACGTTCATTTAAAATGTTGGTATTCTTAGGCGTTACTTATTTGAGTTTCATTTGATCCAAATGATTTACATGAAATTTTGTTTCCTGACACGAAAAAACCCACCTCACACATGTTCGATGATGTGTGTTGCAAATATCAATCTCTGTCTGCCTATACATCTACCTCTTCCTGTATTATAGAGATGTCGCTGAAAATGCTGTCCGTTTGCATTAATTCACAACTAGCATCTGCGTGTGACGACCCTGAAACACTACTCAACAGACGCCAGTGTGAACACCGCATCTGAACGTCACTAGTGTCAAAACATTGACGTCCTGTCGGGGAAATGCACCTGTCACATTTTTGCCGCACAAAGAAAGTACTTCTTTTCATCTCCTCGAAACACACTACAACTTTGAACACACGCTTTTAACACTGTACGTTTGTTTCAGCATGGCCATCCCTCACAAGTGTACATGTACATATTTGAATCACTATGACGGAATTGTAAATTACAATATCACAGTAAACTAATAACACTTACACTGATGAACCGGCATAGTTTAATTTTATTTGTTTGTATAAATGGTTCAAATGATCTACCCTGTCATATCCATGAATATTGATCATTCCGCCTGGGATACCGTGTATGATTAGCGTGTTGGCCACCTTTGAAATGCAATACAACAGCAACTGTTTCTGATATGGATTACACCGGTCATTGCTAGGCTTCCGGAGGTATGTGGCACCATATATATACACTCACGCTCATAAATTAAGGATAATGCTGATACATGGGGAAACAACGCTCTGGTGGGCGGTTTGCGCGTGTAAATCACCTCGGGGTATGACCATGCGGTGAATTCGACCTGCGGTCGTCGCACGGTGGCGCTGGGAGCAGTGCACATACGCAGAGGTGTGTTAGTGCATGTCAGAGTACGGTGCAGCGAGTAAGTGTGCATACGTTTTCAGACGTGCTAATAGTGACTGTGTGTTGAAAATGGCTCAAATAACACTTATTGATGTCGTTATGAGGGGTAGAATAATAGTGCGATTTGGAGGCTGATCAAACACAGCAAGTCGTAGCACGGGCCCTCCGTGTGCCACAAAGCGTGATCTCAAGATTAAGGCAACGATTCCAGAAGACAGGAAACGTGTCCAGGCGCTACAGTACGGGACGTCCACAGTGTACAACACCACAAGAAGACCGACATCTCACCGTCAGTGCCCGCAGACGGACACGGAGTACTGCAGGTAGCCTTGCTCAGGACCTTACTGCAGCGACTGGAACAGTTGTCTCCAGACACACAGTCTACAGACGACTGAACAGACATGGGTTATTCGCCCGGAGACCTGCAAGGTGCATTCCACTGAGCCCTGGTCACAGGAGAGCCCGTAAAGCCTGGTTCCAAGAACACAGTACATGGTCATTGGAACACTGGTTTCAGGTTATGTTAACGGACAAGTCCAGGTATAGTCTGAACAGTGATTCTTGCGGGTTTTCATCTGGCGTGAACCAGGAACCAGATACCAGACCCTTAATGTCCTTGTAAGGGACCTATATGGAGGTCGTGGTTTTATGGTGTGGGATGGGATTATGATTGGTGCACGTAAGCCCCTGCATGTCTTTGAGAGAGGAACTGTAACAGGTCAGGTGTATCGGGACGTCATTTTGCACCAGTATGTTCGCCTTTTCAGGGGTACAGTGGGTCCCAGCTTCCTCCTGATGGATGATAACGCACGGCCCCACCGAGCTGCCATCATCGAGGAGTACCTTGAAACAGAAGATATCAGGCGAATGGGGTGGCCTGCGTTTTCTGCAGACCTAAACCCTATCGAGCACGTCTGGGATGCTCTTGGTCGACGTATCAAATGGCTCTGAGCACTATGGGACTTAACAACTGTGGTCATCAGTCGGTCGACGTATCGCTGCAAATCTTGACACCCCTAGGACACTTCAGGAGATCCGACAGGCACTTATGCAACAATGGGAGGCTGTACCTCAGCAGCTGCTCGACCACCTGATCCAGAGTATGCTAACCCATTGTGCGGCCTGTGTACGTGAGCATGGTGATCATATCCCATATTGATGTCCGGGTACATGCGCAGGAAACAGCGGCGTTTTGTAGCGCATGTGTTTCGAGACCGTTTTCTCAACGTATCATCAATACCTTGGACTTACAGATCTGTGTTGTGTGTGTTCCCTGTGTGCCTATGCTATTAGCGCCAGTTTCGTGTAGTGGCACATTCTGTGGCACCACATTCTGCAATTATCCTTAACGTATGAGCATGAGTGTACGTACAGGTCACGCAATTCTCATAAATTACGAGACGGTGGTTTGTGGGAGCGCAACTGGCTCCCAGCAGTGTCTTGTGTTCCATTGTACTATATGTACATCTACATCTACATTTATACTCCGCAAGCCACCCAACGGTGTGTGGCGGAGGGCGCTTTACGTGCCACTGTCATTACCTCCCTTTCCTGTTCCAGTCGCGTATGGTTCGCGGGAAGAACGATTGTCTGAAAGCCTCCGTGCGCGCTCTAATCTCTCTAATTTTACATTCGTGATCTCCTCGGGAGGTATAAGTAGGGGGAAGCAATATATTCGATACCTCATCCAGAAACGCACCCTCTCGAAACCTGGCGAGCAAGCTACACCGCGATGCAGAGCGCCTCTCTTGCAGAGTCTGCCACTTGAGTTTATTAAACATCTCCGTAACGCTATCACGGTTACCAAATAACCCAGTGACGAAACGCGCCGCTCTTCTTTGGATCTTCTCTATCTCCTCCGTCAACCCGATCTGGTACGGATCCCACACTGATGAGCAATACTCAAGTATAAGTCGAACGAGTGTTTTGTAAGCCACCTCCTTTGTTGATGGACTACATTTTCTAAGGACTCTCCCAATGAATCTCAACCTGGCACCCGTCTTACCAACAATTAATTTTATATGATCAATCCACTTCAAATCGTTCCGCACGCATACTCCCAGATATTTTACAGAAGTAACTGCTACCAGTGTTTGTTCCGCTATCATATAATCATACAATAAAGGATCCTTCTTTCTATGTATTCGCAATACGTGACATTTGTCTATGTTAAGGGTCAGTTGCCACTCCCTGCACCAAGTGCCTATCCGCTTCAGATCTTCCTGTATTTCGCTACAATTTTCTAATGCAGCAACTTCTCTGTATACTACAGCATCATCCGCGAAAAGCCGCATGGAACTTTCGACACTATCTACTAGGTCATTTATATATATTGTGAAAAGCAATAATCCCATAACACTCTCCTGTGGCACGCCAGAGGTTACTTTAACGTCTGTAGACGTCTCTCCATTGAGAACAACATGCTGTGTTCTGTTCCGGAGAAAACACTGATCAGCCAAAACATTATGACCACTGCCCATCGCGAGGCTGAATGCCTCCTGGCGGTGTTGTGGGCAGGCGACGCAGTAGGGAAAGTATATACGCGGAAGACAGACAACTGGGCAGTCATTATAGTGAATATACGGGCCGGAAATGAGGAAATCCACTGCCATAATCGGTTTTGATAAAGGTAACATTGCTGTGGTGCTGCAGCTGGAAACGAGAATCTGTGAAGCGGCGAATGTGGTCGGCTGTTTGGGTGCGACACCTATGGAAAATGTTTGAAGGATGGCGAAATAACGAGTAGGTAGGCAATATGGTATCGGACGTCCACGACTGATCACAAAACGTAGAAGCCGGAAGATCCCCCACTTGTAATCCAGGATGAGCAGCGATCTGACGGTGCTGGTTCAAAACGGCTCTGAGAACTATGGGACATCAGAGGTCATCAGTCCCCTAGAACTTAAAACTACTTAAACCTAACTAAACTAAGGACATCACACACATCCATGCCCGAGGTAGGATTCGAACCTGCGACCGTAACAGTCATGCGGTTCCGGACTGAAGTGCCTAGAACCGCACGGCCACAGCGGCCAGCTTGACGGTGCTGGTGCAGGCATAAGTGTTCTGGAGCACATTGTCTAAATGCCACTGATTAACATGGAGCCTCACATCACACTATCCCTACGTGTTACTTTATTGACCCAACGGCATCGTCAGTTACGATTGCAGTGGGCACAGCATAGCTGAGTTTTCACCGTGGATCAATAGAAACGTGTCGCCTGTCGGATGAACCTCATTTCTTGTTACACCAGGTCGATGGCTAGGTCCTAACACTACGTTATCCAGGTGAATGGCTGCTTGAAACGTGCACCGCGCCATAGACGGAGGTAGCTGAGCGCAGAATTATGCTATGGGGTACATTGAGTTGGTGTTCTATGGGACCTGGGGAAGTGCTTGAAGACACCATGACGGCAGCGAACATTATTGCGGACCACCTGTATGGCTTCATGGTTGAAGTCTTCTCTGATCGCGATGACATCTTCCAGCAGGATAACTTTCCTTGACACACTGCAATGGTTTGAGGAGCATGTGAACTTACGCTGATATCTTGGCCAGGTAATGCCCCAGATCTATACTCGCTGGAACACGTATCGGGCGCCAACTGCGTGCCCACAAACCACCGTTCCGTATGAGATTTTCACTCTGCAGCGGAGTGTGCGCTGATATGAAACTTCCGGGAAGATTAAAACTGTGTGCCGGACCGAGTCTCGAACTCGGGACCTTTGCCTTTCGCGAAAGGCAAAGGGCCCGAGTTCGAGTCTCAGTCCGGCACACAGTTTTAATCTGCCAGGAAGTTTCACCGTCCCGTAATTTGCAGGAATTACTTGACCAGTGCTTGGACATCTTGTGCAACATACTTCGGGAAACTCATCGAGGAGTTGTAGAATCCATGCCAAGCAGAATCACTGCTGTACTGTGCTTGAAAAGTAGACCAGAACGCTATTAAGCAGGTGGTCATAATGTTTTGGCTCATCCGTGTGTGGTGGCCAAGACGTCAGCGTAGTTTGACTCCTCAAACAATTGCAGCTCGACTCTGATCGTTTGAAACGCAGAGATGGAAGATGACATCGTCTTCGTGGAAGACCGAAAGCACGAAGAGAAGCAGATCGGCCGAACTGTTTGAAGTAGTCCACATCCGCCATGGCGCCTTCGATCACCTCTGCAGGTACGATACGTCTCATGAAAGCCAAGGTGAATGTCCCTCATGGTACAATGCTACACCTGGCGGCCTGGGAACGTGGCACAGGCATGTTTCGAGCAGCCGTCAGCCTGGATAACGGTGTATCCGGACACGAACAAGAAACATGATATCCAAACAGGCGACACGTTTTGAGTTACCCACAGTTCAGTCTCTACGATTCCTTGTTCACTGCACCATAATTGACTATATCGTTGGGTCTATATGGGGACACTTAGCGTTCGTCTACTAAAATGGTTCAAATGGCTCTGAGCACTATGGGACTCAACTGCTGTGGTCATAAGTCCCCTAGAACTTAGAACTACTTAAACCTAACTAACCTACGGACATCACACACATCCATGCCCGAGGCAGGATTCGAACCTGCGACCGCAGCGGTCGTGCGGTTCCAGACAGTAGCGCCTTTAACCACTCGGCCACTCCGGCCGGCGTTCGTCTACTATGGAAGCCAATGTTCAAAAATTTGCGCTGAGCGTTCTGCTCTGAATCACTTGTACCTGCACAAGCATAGCACTCTCACCTCAGGTCTGTCACAGTTCGCTCCTGCCTATCATATTTTACATACTGGATGATTTTTGTAGAGTCGTGTGCTGTAAGGAAGCAAGCAAGAGGATGTTGTTATGGATGGGCAGTATCCTACACTACTGGCCATTAAAATTGCTACACCAAGAAGAAATGCAGATGATAAACGGGTATTCATTGGACAAATATATTATACTAGATCTGACATGTGATTACATTTTCACGCAATTTGGGTGCATAGATCCTGAGAAATCAGTACCCAGAACAAGCATCTCTAGCCGCAATAACGGCCTTGATACGCCTGGGCATTGAGTCAAACAGAGCTTGGATGGCGTGTACAGGTACAGCTGCCCATGCAGCTTCAACACGATACCACAGTTCATCAAGAGTAGTCACTAGCGTATTGTGACGAGCCAGTTGCTCGGCTTCCATTGACCACACGTTTTCAATTGGTGAGACATCTCGATAATGTGCAGGCCAAGGCAGCAGTCGAACATTTCCTGTATCCAGAAAGGCCCGTACAGGACCTGCAAATGTGGTCGTGCATTATCCTGCTGAAATGTAGGGTTTCGCAGGGATCGAATGAAGGGTAGAGCCACGGGTCGTAACACATCTGAAATGTAACGTCCACTGTTCAAAGTGCCGTCAATGCGAACAAGAGGTGACCTAGACGCGTAACCAATGGTTCCCCATACCATAACGCCGGGTGATACGCCAGTATGGCGATTACGAATACACGCTTCCAATGTGCGTTCACCGCGATGTCGCTAAACACGGATGCGACCATCATGATGCTGTGAACACAACCTGGATTCATCCGAAAAAGTTACGTTTTGCCATTCGTGCACCCAGATCCGTCGTTGAGTACACCACGGCAGGCGCTCCTGTCTGTGATGCAGCGTCAAGGGTAACTGCAGCCATGGTCTCCTCGCTTATAGTCCATGCTGCTGCAAACGTCGTCGAACTGTTCGTGCAGATGGTTGTTGTCTTTCAAATGTCCCCATCTGTTGACTCAGGGATCGAGAAGTGGCTACACGATCCGTTACAGCCATGCGGATAAGATGCCTCGACTGCTTGTGATATGAGGCCGTTGGGATCCAGCACGGCGTTCCTTATTACCCTCCTGAACCCACCGATTCCATATTCTGCTAACAGTCATTGGATCTCGACCAACGCGAGCAGCAATGTCGTGATACGATAAACCGCAATAGCGATAGGCTACAATCCGACCTTTATCAGAGTCGGAAACGTGATGGTACGCATTTCTCCTCCTTACACGAGGCATCACAACAACGTGTCACCAGACAAGGCGGGTCAACTGCTGCTTGTGTATGAGAAATCGGTTGGAAACTTTCCTCATATCAGCACGTTGTAGGTGTCGCCACAGGCGCCAACCTTGTGTGAATGCTCTGAATACCTTATCATTTGCATATCACAGCATCTTCTTCCTGTCGTTTAAATTTCGCATCTGTAGAGCGTTATCTTCGCGGTGTAGCAATTTTAATGGCCAGTAGTGTATTTCTACACATGGATTAATATGGTTCTTTATTTACATACACTATAAGTTTTTACTTGACGGGAATAGAGTCCGTGTGTTGTGGTACAAGCTCTCCAATCATTATCCTCTTGCAGACAATATTGGTAATCTTGCTACTACAAACTTTAGTCTCACTGCTAGTGCCACTCTGGTCGCTATGTACTGCTGTAGCCTGTGACCTTCTCTGTGAATAACCGACAGACACCGAACTGGAGTGTGAGTTAGCGAGGCCTTCCGGTCAGTGGCGGCGTTCTAAATCCTTGCTGTCGAGAGGGCGTTGGCGGCCTGTTGCTTGCGGGTATGTCTCTGGCCTTTCTCATGACAGGCACGCTTGATCTAGTGCCTGCTATCGATATTAACGCCACATCTTTGCCTACCGTT
This sequence comes from Schistocerca americana, assembly GCF_021461395.2. Classification (NCBI taxonomy): domain Eukaryota; kingdom Metazoa; phylum Arthropoda; class Insecta; order Orthoptera; family Acrididae; genus Schistocerca; species Schistocerca americana. The sequence goes on from NC_060126.1 coordinate 370,593,350, forward strand.
GTGCTTCAACAGCTTATGCCAGCGCATTTATATTGAATGTGCAGCTATTCACAGAGGTTCAGTGTGGGCTCTAATTACCTTACAGCAGTGAAACTTAGCACGTGTGGAACTGATTCACGTTGGAAAAAATTAAGTTCCAATTTTGACCATTAGATGCTGTACAGCATCTCGTGGATGTCTCAAGTCCTCATACTTCAGAAATTGTCTAAGCAGCCATTAATAATAAAATCAAATCATGCTTTCTCACCTGTATGACCTATCTGTCAACGTTCCTTTCCTAATCGATTAGATGTGGAACCATTTCGGTAAGTCTTTCTTGCAATCACAACGCCAGACTGGCTCCTCATGACCAAAACTGGATCTAATTCTTTTTCCAGTGTAAATCTATTCCGTTTTACAATAAAGTATCTACCACAATTCGCTGCCATGTGACAATTACAGGCCCACACTGGACCTGTTTGAGAAGCTGCACTTTAATTATAATCGCGGAGTAGTTGGTTAGCCCCCGAGGTCCACGATCTGCGCCTAGGCACGGACGCCCAACATCTGGCCACTTACTAGTGGTTCACAGTCTTTGAACCGCGACAGCAGCACGCAGGCAGCCGACCATCTTCGCGGTTCCTGAGACGCTCATCCGCAGGCGCTGCGCTCCAACTACCCCCTCTTTGTCAAAATCGCTCATGTCAGTGGATTTCCTCATTTGCTGCCTTTATCGTCGCCAGAACGACCGCCAATTCACCTCTGCTCCGCTTATACACCTCCTTTTGCCGCATCATGTGTCCGCAAGGCTATGAGGCGGCATGGCTCTGAGCACTATGCGACTTAACTTCTGAGGTCATCAGTCCCCTAGAACTTAGAACTAATTAAACCTAACTAACCTAAGGACATCACACACATTCATGCCCGAGGCAGGATTCGAGCCTGCGATCGTAGCGATCACCTGGCTCCAGACCGTAGCGCCTAGAACCGCCCGGCCACTCCGGCCGGCTGAGGCGGCATTTTTCTCTCACGGTGGGCAGTGGTCGTAATTCTTTGGCTCATACTTTTAACCAGCCACTGTAGTGCAACGTGAAATTAAACTATTTGAAACGACGACCAAATGCAGTGCAGCAATTGCAGTTGAAATTCCAATGCGTTTTCCCTAAAAATTGGATATCGTCATTTATTGTGCATCCTGAGAACATCTGAGCACATTGCAGCATTTACGAGGGTAATTCCAAAAGTAAGGTCTCCTATTTTTTTTATAAGTACAGAACTCTGTTTGTGTGGCAGTTGGTCACACTGTTATGAAGAGTGCTTCACGCGCTGTGGTTGAATATGCGCACGCCGAGCTGAGGGGCTCAGTCTTGGCTTGGCAGCCGTTGAGAATGGAGCTCCCGTTGGATGTTACCGCCAAGTGCGAATTGCGCGCAGTTATTCCGTTTTTAAACGAAAAAGGCACTGCACCGATTGAAATCCATCGCCAATTGACGGAAGTGTATGGTGAGTCGTGCACGGATGTCAAAAATGTTCGAAGGGGTGGAGAGTGTTTGCAGCTGGTCGGACCGAAATTCACGACGAACAAAGGAGGGTGAGACCTTCAATTTCTGAGGAGACAGTGTTGAAGGTTGAGCAAAGCATGCGTGAAGATCGGCGGATCACCCTGGATGATCTCTGCCCGTTGGTTCCTGAGGTTTCCCGAAGCACCGCTCACAGAATTTTAACGGACACATTGAACTACCGCAAGTTGGGTGCCACGCATGCTGACTGAGGATCACATGCGCCAACGAGTTGATGCTTCCCGCGCATTTCTTCACCGCCTTGCAGCCGAACAGGACAACTTTCTGGACTCAATTGCCACGGGTGACGAAACCTGGGCATACGTGAGACCAAGCAACAATCACGTCAGTGGTGACATCCCTCTTCACCAAAGCTGCGGAAATTCAAACAAACACAGTCTGCCGGTAAAGTCATGACAACCGTTTTTTGGTATCGGAAAGGGGTATTGTTGGTCGACTTTATGCCCACTGGGACCACAGTTAACGCTGACAGGTACTGTGAGACTCTGAAGAAACTCAAACGGGCAATTCAGAACCGGTGAAGAGGAATGTTGAGCAAGGGTGTACACATTCTCAATGACAACGCTCGCCCACACATCGCTCGGCAAACCGTTGTCTCCTGCAACAGTTTCAGTAGAACATAATCACCCACCCACCCTATAGTCAAGACTTGGCGCCCAGTAACTATCGCCTGTTCCCTAAGTTAAAAGAACATTTGCCGAAAAGCAATTCAGTTCCGACGACGAGGTGAAAGAAGAGGTTCATAACTTTCTGAACAGCATGGCGGCGAGCTGGTAAGACAGGGGCATACAAAAACTAACATAGCGTCTACAAAAATGCATCGACAGAAATGATGATTATGTCGAAAAATAGCTAAATATTCAAGCTGTAAAATGATGTAAACAATTGTGGAAATAAACAGGTCTATGTACTCATAAAAAACAGGAGACCTTACTTTTGGGATTACCCTCGCATTTTGAGAGTCTTGAGGGTGCGAGTGCACTGTAAGGATGTGTCACCGAAACAAGGGAGAGGAGCGGCTGCATTTCCGTAAGAGGCGGTCGGAGTGCATCTAGATGGTAGCGTCCCAACGCCGACATTACTATGCTGGCAAATCGGCGTTTCCTTAAGATGGCAACAGTTGGCTTCCGGCGGTTCCCAGTGCTGCGAAAGTTATTTGAAGAGTCAGCAGGTTTGGCTTGTTCGTCAGAAATTTTTGCTATTACTTCATGAGGGCATACCTGACCAAAAGCCTGGCATATACACTGAGGTCACAAGACATGGGATAGCGATACGCCGGCCAGTGTGGCCGAGCGGTTCTAGGCGCTACAGTCTGGAACCGCGCGACCGCTACGGTCGCAGGTTCGAATCCTGCCTCGGGCATGGATGTGTGTGATGTCCTTAGGTTAGTTAGGTTTAAGTAGTTCTAAGTTCTAGGGGACTGATGACCTCAGCAGTTAAGTCCCATAGTACGCAGAGCCATTTGATAGCGATACACACATATAAAGATGGCCAGAGTGTCGCATACACAGAGTATCGCATACACAACGTATAAAATGCAGTGAATCGTCAGAGCTGTCATTTGTACTTCATGATTCATGTGAAAAGTTTTCCGACGTGATTATGGCCGCACAATGGGGATTAAAAAATTCTGAACGGAGAATGTAGTTGGAGCTAGATGCATGGGACATTCCACTTCCGAACGAGATAGGGAATTCAATATTGCGTGATACACGGTGTCAAGAGTGTGCCGAGAATGCCAGGTTGAAGCATTACCTCTCACCTCGAGTAACGCAGTGGTAAACGGCTTCCACTTAACGACCGAGAACAGCGTTGCATGCGTAGTGTTGCCAGTACCAGGAGACGGGCAACGCCGCGTGAAATAACCGCAGAAATCTATGTGGGACGTGCGCAGTCCTAATGCATCGAATGCACACCGACTACTGCAGCGCTGCGAAACGGCATCAAGAAGGTGCTGACCTGCGCGCCGGAGGAAAGATAGGGCACAGTCACACCTTCAGGAAGACAGAGTCACACCTCCCTCTGTCAACGCTTATGTAACTAGTCGCCCATCGCTACTCGAGCCAAGTTCAGTCGCAGACTTCGAGAGTATCAGTACTAATTAATAGGCAAACGATACTCCCTTAGGAAGCAGGAATAGTGTGTAAAAAGTAATTGCGTTAAGGAGGCACAGAGAGCACATGAAGCCACCTCATAACGAGAAGTTACGTTTCTTTCCTTTTTTGAAATAAAGAGGTCTATTAATCTGCAATGTTCGGCTGATCATCTTAGATTCCTGCCACTGGCCATCGGAACGTCTCTCCTTTCTCGTTTCTGTCGGTGCTGACTCCCACAGTAGCCGACACAACGGGATGTACGACGAACGTATCCGTGAGGGCAGTAGCGTTAATGGGCTGTGGCAGCAGACGACCGACGTGTGTGCCTTTGCTAACAGCGCGACATCGCCTACAGCTCCTCTCCTAGACTTGTGACCATTTATCAGTTGGACACTATACGACTGGAAAACCGTAGCCTGGTCAGATGAAGCCCGATTTCAGATGGTAAGAGCTGATGGTAGGGTTCGAGTGTGGCGCGGACCCGACGAAGCTGTGGATTCAAGTTTTTAACAATGGTCTGTGGCTCCATAATGGTGTGGGGTGTGTTTACATGGAATGGGCTGTGTCCTCCGGTCATTGACTGGAAATGGTTATGTTCGGCTACTTGGAAAGCATTTACAGCCATTCGTAGACTTCATGTTCCCAAACAAGTGTTCGCGACTACTCAGAAGGATAATTCGAACGAATGATTTGGCCAGCCAGATCCCCACAAATGAATCCCATCGAACTGTTACGGAGCATAATCGAGAGGTGAGTTCGTGCACAAAATCCTGCACTACGAACTTTTACGCAATTATGAAGGACTACAGAACCAGTATGGCTCAATATTTCTGCAGGGGATTTCCTACGACTTGTTGAGTCCATGCCACGTCGAGTTCCTGCAGTACGGAGGGGAAAAAAAGGTATCCCATGACTTCTGTCACCTCACTGTAGTTGTACGAGAGGTTCTGCCAAAAGACAGCCACCTGCTGAGGGTCGCATTTAATGTAAGAACATATAGACCCAGTCCGAACGATCGTGACTGACGGAACAGCAAACCGAACTGTGGCTACGGTGCTGATCGGATGAAAGGCCGGAAAGGTTTAAAAAATTGTTGGATTCACTATGGTCCGGGTTCTGAAGGAAATCACGCTTCGTTTTTCACAAATTGAAGTTCTAACTTAGTGAACGCTGTGCAGGTTAGAAAGGCAGGACGACAGTTTCTCAGCTGATGTGTCGCCGTTAATACGTAGTTACCGTCGTATGTTTTTGGATAGGGTCCGCCTTTAGCAAAACACATTTTTTGTTTTTTAACCCAAACATGTTTCCCTGCAGTTGCAGCATCTTCAGTGGGCTTTTATTTTCCATCTGTTAAAGATAAAGAGTGTTCTTTACCGTTTGTATACATGTAACTGTTAGTTTTTAAATCGTAATTACAGATATTAAAAAAAAACACATAAATTACGAATTCATACCTTTTTACCATGTGGTGTGATTTTTCTGAGATGGTGTGTTTCTACAGTGACCGTTTTTTTGCACAGTTTGTCATCTGTAACCACTTATACCTTAAAGTAGACAAATTGTTTAAGCCAAAATTACGATTTGAAAACTTGTTATTTCTATGTCTGAAATTATTTAATTCTATGTGTGTGTCTATTAACATAATGTTTCACTTACGTTTTCCTTCTAATCATCTTCATCACTGTCGAACACTATATATTGATTTGTCGCTGTCACTGTTTCACTGCTTTACCAGCTGTAAAAACAAACATGGCGGGCAGTGGAACAATTGAAGGTGTAAAAACAAGATGGCTGACAGTGGAACAGCTGAAGGTGTTCCTGGCGGTTGTTCTGAATCTTTCAGAGGCGTTAGTGATTCTTTTTTCCTTGTGTGCGTGTGCGTGTGTGTGTGTGTGTGTGTGTGTGCGCGCGCGTGTGAAAAGGGAGAGAGAGAGAGAGAGAGAGAGAGAGAGAGAGAGAGAGAGAGAGACAGACAGAAGGAGGGTGGCATTAGGTTGTTTTTTTTTTTTTTTTGTAAAGCAGTGACAGTGACAAATCAATATATAGTGTTCGACAGTGATGAAGATGATTAGAAGGAAAACGTAAGTGAAATATTATGTAAATAGACACACACATAGAATTAAATAATTTTAGACATAGAAATAACAAGTTTTCAAATCGTAATTTTGGCTAAAATAATTTGTCTACTTTAAGGTATAAGTGGTTGCAGATGACAAACTGTGCAAAAAAACGGTCACTGTAGAAACACAACACATAAGAAAAACCACACCATGTGGTAAAAAGGTATGAATTCGTAATTTATGTGTTTTTTTTCAAATATCTGTAATTACAATTTAAAAACTAATAGCTACATGTATACAAACAACAAAGAACACTCTTTAGCTTTAACAGATGGAAAATAAAAGCCCATTGAGGATGCTGCAACTGCAGTGAAACATGTTGGGTTAAAAAACAAAAAATGTGTTTTGCTAAAGGCGGACCCTATCCAAAAACGTACATATTGTTAAAGCAAACACGGAAGGAAAGAGCTTCAACCCCAAGATGATTAGTTACGGTCGTGTTCGTTGCACAGAGCGGCTGCTGATCTTATACGATCCAAGTGTCTACAGGAAACGTAGAAATATAACGTTTTTCTCAGAGGGTTCAAAAAAATGGTTCAAATGGATCTGAGCACTATGGGACTAAACTTCTGAAGTCATCAGTGCCCTAGAACTTAGAACTACTTAAACCTAACTAACCTAAGGACATCACACACATCCATGCCCGAGGCAGGATTTGAACCTGCGACCGTAGCGATCTCGCGGCTCCACACTGTAGCGCCTAAACCTAACTAACCAAAGGACATGACACACATTCATGCCCGAGGCAGGATTCGAACCTGCGACCGTAGCGGTCGCACGGTTCCAGACTATAGCGCCTAGAACCGCTTGGCCACCCCGGCCGGCTTCTCAGAGGGCTAGCAGGGAATGTCACCTAGGTATACGTTGTTGTCTTTAGACAGAGTGCGAGACTTTTGGATGGCAGGGCGTAATAGGATGCTATGATAAAAATGAACGCACTTCGTGGTTGGAGAGTAATGTGAATTAACTTGCTTCTAGTGAGTTCAAAGTGTGTGGTTCAACTGACGGTTTGACTCTCACATACGTCAGGTAGCAAGTTGATCTAGCCCTGTCAATTAATGTTTCCCTAACCGCGTAGCTGAGGAACATTCCAGACAAAGCTTCAGCGTCGACATATGTCACTCACGCTACCTACAACTCGCTGACCCCCACATGAACGAACCCTTCTGATGCCTTCAGTGCTGCGATGAGCCGCCGCCAACATGGAACCGCACGTGCACGTGCACGATCAGCAGTCTGTCCATCCTGTGCTCTTTGCTTCTCATCGTGCACGTGGCCCGGCATTAGTTTGCTCCACCTGCGCTATTCTGTTCTGATCGCTGTCCTGCTAAGGTTTTTCAAATTACCTCCATTGAATATGCATCCTTACATCAAATCAAATACACACATCAGTACAGATCGTATCCAGCTTTTATCTTTTATTTTTTTTCCAGCGCGATGATGTATATTATTGTGGGTTTGCAGAAATGGTATAAGTTTCTGGAGTACGCCGTGCCGCTGCACATAGCCGCATGCGTGTACAATGTCGTCGAATTAGACGTGAAGGCCATCAAGACTGTGATCAATGGCGACCCCCTGGTGTGGAGCAGTGGCGTATACGCCGGGATCATCATCGCCGTCAACTGTGAGTGGTACATTTCTCTACAAATCCAGCTTCCATGTAACGTAGACTGCCGGTTTGATGTGCTTCATTGTACCGGACACCTGATGAACCAATTTCAACATGCGCAGTAACTAGTGTTCGCGTGGAGCGGAGTTGAACTCTAGTAAAGCTATGAACACGGTTGGAATTGCAGTCTGACTTTCCTGAGAGACTCCGACTGAGATCTTCCAGACACGTGGTCCCGAAATAATCTGAATGTTCCGTCGATGACGTAACAGTTGCTACTTTGCCTGTTCGCCTTCCATCCTAGGTAGGGAAGCAAGAGAGTGGACAACAAAACCAGACCACTTATACACTAACCCCATCTGAAAATAAGAGGAGGAAGTACGAACTGGAAAGAAGACACAGCTGCTGTCTGGCTCCTACCACTTTCTAACTCTACTGAAAAAAATACGATTGATCACTGGCCATTAAATGACAATGAGATAAAAATTAGGGTAACGAATTACAAGATATATTGAATAACAGTGAGGCTAAAGGATATAGTTATGAAATGAAAATCAGTACAATGAAAACAAAAGTAATGGCACTAGGAGGAAATAAAAGGGTAAAGATAATGCTTCATGGAGAAATATTAGAACATGTCCAAAGCTTTTAACACCTATGAAGCAGTATAGACAGCGACTGGAAGAGCAGCACAAATTAAAATCAGGATATCAATGGAGAAAGAGGCATTTAGCAAGAAAAGTTGAGTTTTCGCAGAATTAACTAATAAAATGTTTTGTGTTTTGTGAAGCCGTCGGTATTAGAGGGTATTAAGTCGTAGCCTTGTCGGGCCACACTATGTGACATCCATCTTGTTCGAAGCAAAGTGAAAATACATCACGGTTTAGATATGACATTATAACTTCCAGGTGTGTATATGAGACGCAATAAAATGAAAAAAAAATACATGGTACATGTCTGCTCTAGAAAGTCATTAACAAAAATTCACAGAAACATGGCATATTAACATATTAATGAGTGTATGGTAGAACGCCGGCCGGTGTGGTGGATGATGGCCAAACCGGCCGCAGTGGCCGAGCGGTTCTAGGCGCTTCAGTCTGGAACCGCGCCACCGCTGCGGTCGCAGGTTCGAATGCTGCCTCGGGCATGGATGTGTGTGATGTCCTTAGGTTAGTTAGGTTTAAGTAGTTCTAAGTTCTAGTGGAATGATGACCTCAAATGTTAAATCCAATAGTGCTCATTTGAACCACTTTTTATGGTAGAACGGGGACATTATTTTATGATCATGCAAGACAGCTCGTCAAAATGAAAATGTTACGAACGAATAAATAACGCAGACCCATACATATGACACTTAGCTGCATATTTTTACAGGTATGTCCAGAGGTCCCCCTATAAATAGCTGGATAAATCAGTTCAGAATTCGGAGGAAGCCTTGGTCAACAGAAAGGTGTCAAGACAGACTTGAATAATTATTGTCCAGTTTACTTACTGACATCTTTTTTCCAAAATATTCCAAAAAGTAATGTACTCAAGAGTAATCGCACACTTAGTAGAAACAGTTTACATAGCATACCAGAGTTTGGAGTCCAGACGAGTTGCTCAGCTGAGAATGCTATTTATACTCTCACTCATCAAATAGTGCAACTCTTAAATACTAGTACATCCCCAGCTGGTATTTTCTGAGATATTTTCAAGGCGTTTGATTGTCTAGATCATGACACTCTCTTAGAAAAACACAAGTTTTATGAAGTTGATGGCTTCAAATACAGCTGATTTGTATCATACTTAACAAAAAGAAACCACGCTGTTGTGCTGAATAATTCTGACAATATCGGAACGGTAGAAAATTTTAGTGACTAGGGAAAAGTCCCAAAAGACTTTCCACAGGGTTCCATTTTGGATCCATTCCTATTCCTTATATATGTAAATGATCCACCTAACCCTCCACAGGTAAAATTAGTACTTTTTGCAGACGATACAAGTGTTATAATAAATCTCATTAAAGAGAAAGCAACAGAAGAATTAGTGAATGATATTTTCCAAAGAATTACTAAGTGGTTCTCTGAAAATGTATTATCCCTAAATTTTGGAAAAACACTGTACATTCAGTTCTGTAGCACAAAAGAGAGTCACACCAACAATTGATAAAGCACACAAGCAGAAGCCAGTGAACAGGGCTGAATGCTCCAAATTTTTCGGCATACATACTGATGAAAACTTGAGGTGAAAGAAGCATATTACTGAGCTTCTCAAAAGATTACGCGCAGCAGCTTTTACTCTACGTACAGCTGCTAATCTTGGAAACAAACTTATGAACCTTCCGACATATTTTGCATATTTCCATTTAATAATTTCATACGTAATAATTTTCTGGGGTTGCTCATCACACGAAAAGAAAGTATTGACTGCGAAAAAGCGAACAGTAAGAGTAATATGTGGTGTTCATCCACAGACGTCATGTAGGTACGTCTTCAAGCAGCTAGGGATTTAAACTGCGTCGTCACAATACATATATTCGCTAATATAATTACTCATTAACCATAGCCCATCACAAATTTGAGAAGATCAGTGATATGCATACCTACGACACTAGAAGGGAAAAAATGAGCGTCATTGCACACCGTAAAGCTATCAGTGGCTCAGAAAAAGAGTTCAATACGCAGCAGTAAAAGATTTTTGATCGTTCGCCCAATAGGATCAAATATCAGACAGGTAGGGAAGCAAGTTTTAAATCTAATTTAAAATCATTTCTCCTGGACAACTATTTTTTGATGAATTTCTTGTAAACAACTGGTCAGGTCCATATGTAGGAGGATAAGAGTGGAGAAACTTCAGGATAAGGAAATCAGGCACAAGTACATAACAGCGATCTCAGAAAGGTACCAGTTAGTTGAATGTAGTCAATTACAGTCATTGGAAAAGGAATGGACAAGGTACAGGGACACAGTACTAGAAGTGGCTAAAGAATGTCTTGGAACAGTAGTGTGTAAAAGTAGGACGAAGCAAACAGCTTGGTGGAATGATACAGTCAAGGCAGCCTGTAAAAGCAAAAAGAAGGCGTATCAAAAATGGCTACATACTAGAACCCTGGTAGACAGAGAAAGTTATGTTGAAGAAAGAAACAAAGCCAAACAGATAATTGCAGCATCCAAGAAGAAATCTTGGGAAGACTTTGGAAACAGGTTGGAGACTATGGGTCAAGCTGCTGGAAAACCATTCTGGAGTGTAATTAGCAGTCTTGGAAAGGGAGGTAAGAAGGAAATGACAAGTATTTTGGACAGGTCAGGAAAACTGCTGGTGAATCCTGTGGATGCCTTGGGCAGATGTAGGGAATATTTTGAAGAGTTGCTCAATGTAGGTGAAAATGCGATCAGTAATGTTTCAGATTTCGAGGCAGAATGAGATAGGAATGATGATGGAAATAGGATCACATTTTAGGAAGTGGAGAAAATGGTCAATAGATTGCAGTGCAATAAAGCGGCTGGGGTGGATGAAATTAAGTCGGAACTCATCAAATACATTGGAATGTCAGGTCTTAAATGGCTACACAGGATAATTGAAATGGCCTGGGAGTCGGGACAGGTTCCATCAGACTGGACAAAAGCAGTAATCACACCAATCTTTAAACATGGAAACAGAAAAGATTGTAACAACTACAGAGGTATCTCTTTAATCAGCGTTGTGGGTAAAATCTTCTCAGGTATTGTTGAAAGGACAGTGCGAGTATTAGTTGAGGACCAATTGGATGAAAATCAGTGTGGGTGTAAGCCTCTTAGAGGTTGTCAGGACCATATCTTTAGCTTACGGCAAATAATGGAGAAGTGTTATGAGTGGAACAGGGAATTGTATCTATGCTTTATAGATCTAGAAAAGGCATATGACCGGGATCTTAGGAGGAAGTTATTGTCTGTTCTACAAGATTATGGAATAGGAGGCAAACTTTTGCAAGCAATTAAAGTTCTTTACATGGATAGTCAGGCAGCAGTTAGAGTTGACGGTAAGTTGAGTTCATGGTTCAGAGTAGTTTCAGGGGTAAGACAAGGCTGCAGCCTGTCTCCACTGTTGTTCATATTATTTATGGATCATATGTTGAAAACAATAGACTGGCTGGGTGAGATTAAGATATGTGAACAGAAAATAAGCAGTCTTGCATATGCGGATGGCTTAGTTGTGATGGCAGATTCGATTGAAAGTTTGCAAAGTAATATTTCAGAGCTAGATCAGAAATGTAAGGACTATGGTATGAAGTAATGTCAGTGGGAAAGAAATATAAACGGATTGAGTGCCAAATAGGAGGAACAAACTTAGAACAGGTGGACGGTTTCAAGTATTTAGGATGCATATTCTCACAGGATGGCAACATAGTGAAAGAACTGGAAGCGCGGTGTAGCAAAGCTAATGCAGTGAGCGCTCAGCTACGATCTACTCTCTTCTGCAAGAAGGAAGTCAGTACCAAGACTAAGTTATCTGTGCGCCGTTCAATCTTTCGACCAACTTTGTTGTATGGGAGCGAAAGCTGGGTGGATTCAGGTTACCTTATCAACAAGGTTGAGGTTACGGATATGAAAGTAGCTAGGATGATTGCAGGTACTAGTAGATGGGAACAATGGCAGGAGGGTGTCCACAATGAGGAAATCAAAGAAAAACTGGGAATGAACTCTATAGATGTAGCAGTCAGGGCAAACAGGCTTAGATGGTGGGGTCATGTTACACGCATGGGAGAAGTAAGGTTACCCAAGAGACTCATGGATTCAGCAGTAGAGGGTAGGAGGAGTCGGGGCAGACCGAGGAGAAGGTACCTGGATTCGGTTAAGAATGATTTTGAAGTAATAGGTTTAACTTCAGAAGAGGCACCAATGTTAGCACTGAATAAGGGATCATGGAGGAATTGTATAAGGGGGGCTATGCTCCAGACTGAACGCTGAAAGGCATAATCAGTCTTAAGTGATGATGATGATGATGTACTGGTAGCAAGTAAAAACAAAAGGATATTTAAGTGTAGTGGAAAAAGTAGGACGAAAAGCAGGAACGCGTTCATTGATGTTAACGCTAATCATGTACACATAACATATAAACTGACTCATTTCACATCATTCCGATAGAAGGATCGTTCAAATGATCTAGGGAGAATATAAATAACTCACTAAAATACCACCTCCAATAGCACAATGCCAAGTAAAGCACTGTAATGCTTTAATTCAGTCCTCACGTTGACGCCAGATTTTCTTTTTTATAAAAATGTAGATGTGCACTAACTCTGTTGCTTTTGAATCCTGTCCTGTTTTTTAGTTCTCATAACTGTATCCGAAGATATTGGTCAGATTTGCTAACGTCAAGGTGGACATTAAAAATATACCCTCTATTTCCACCTACTAGGCTGTGTACGCCGGCAGACATGGTACAAATGGTGCACACGCGCGCGCGCGCATTACATGTTTAAAGGGTTAAAAATGCAAGAAAATTAATATGTCTCTGTGTACCATAAAATGCTGAATATCTGGTCTGTATATCTCGAAACGTTCATGACATGTAATGCGTGCTGTGCCTGTCATACTCACTGTGCACACGTGTCTTTAGTGTTGTTACGTCACAGAGATTTTCAGAAATTATTTCCGTTGTTATCTGCAGGCTTCACATATACATGGCTATTCTGCAATTCACACTTAAGTGCCTGGCAGAGGGTTCATCGAACCATTTTCATACTATTTCTCTACGATATATATGAAGATAGTAACTGTTTTCGAAAGAACGGATACCATTGATGACCGTACCGCTTCTCTAGAATAAATGATAATTAATTGAAACCCTCAGCTGCCGACAGGTGTTGTTGATATACCTCGATGGGAACAGCTGAAAATGTGTGCCCCGACCGGGACTCGAATGCTTAAATGGCAGACGCTCTATCCATCTGAGCCACCGAGGACACAGATAAATAGCGCGACTGCAGGGGCTCATTCCTTGCACGCCTCCCGTGAGACCCACATGGATCCCTGGTTCGAGTCCCGGTCGGGGCACACATTTTCAGCTGTCCCCATCGAGGTACATCAACAACACCTGTCGGCAGCTGAGGGTTTCAATTAATAATCATTTATTTCTCTACCATTCCACTCTCGAATGGCGCGTGGGAAAAAGGAACACCTAAATCTTTCCGTTTGAGCTCCGATTTCTCTTATTTTATTATGATGATCATTTCTCCCTACGTATGTGGGTGTGAACAAAATATTGTCGCATTCGGAAGAGAAATTTCGCGATTGAAATGTCGTAAATAGATCTCGCCGCAAAGAAAACCGCCTTTGTTTCAGTGAGTAGTGTATCATATCAGTGACACTCTTTCCCCTATTGCGCGATAACACGAAACGAGCTGCCCTTCTTTGCAGTTTTTCGGTGTCTTCCGTCAATCCTACCAAGTAAGGGTCCCATACCGCGCAGCAATATTCCAGCACAGAGGACGGACAAGTGTAATGTAGGCTGTCTCTTTAGTGGGTTTGTCTCATCTTCCAAGTGTTCCGCCGACAAAGCGCAATCTTTGTTTCGCCTTCCCCACAGTATTATCTATGTGGTCTTTCCAATTTAAGTTGCTCGTTATTGTAATTCCTAGGTATTTAGCCGAATTGACAGCCCTTAGGTTTGTGAGATTTATCGTATACCCAAAATTTATCGGATTTCTTTTAGTACCCATGTGGATGACCTCGCACTTTTCTTTGTTTAGTGCCAATTGCCACTTTTCGCACCATACAGAAGTTTTCTCTAGATCATTTTTTTATTGGAATTGATCGTCTGATGATTTTACTAGACGGTAAATTACGGCGTCATCTGCAAGCAATCTAAGGGGCTGCTCAGAGTATCACCTAGGTCATTTATGTAAATCAGGAACAGCAGGGTGCCTCTGACACTACCTTGCGGAACGTCAGATATCACTTCTGTTCTATTCGATGATTTACCGTCTATCACTACGAACTGTGACCTCTCTGAGAGTAAATCATGAATCCAGTCACACAACTGCGACGATACTCCATATGCATACAATTTGATTAATAGTTGCTTGTGAGGAACGGTATCGAAAGCCTTCTGAAAATCTAGGAATATGTAATCGCTCTGGGATCCCTTGCCGACTTATCGTGAGGATAATTGTAGAATACGAATGTCAATCTTTGTGTCGCGGTGTGTGTGTCGACAGGTCTGAGGCTGTTCACCGCGTGGATCGTCTACGAGTTGTGGTGCTTCGTGGATTAAGCGATGGGTTGACTGGACGCCATCACGCCTCGCCACAACAACGACTGCTGCTCCTCCCCCCTGTCGCAGCTTTGCCATAAAATCTAAATAAATATTCGCAACCATTATGCGTGCAACGCTCACTGCCTTGTTTATTCCCGGTCTGGTATATGTCCGGGCCGCATCTTGTAGTATTAACGATAGATTCTGTGCAAGAATGAGACGACACTGAGCAGACAAAAGTCGTGGGATACCTCGTAATATCGTGTCGGACCTCCTTTTTGCCGGCGCAGTGCAGGACCTCGCCGCGTCATGGACTCAACAAGCCGACAGAAATCTCCTGCAGAAATAATGAGCAGTGATGCCTCCATAGTCATCCGTTATTTCGGAAGTGTTGCCGGTGAGAGATTTTGTGCATGAACTGACTACTCGAAGACGTTCCATAAATGTTCTATGGGATTCATGTCGGGCTATTTGGTTGGCCAAACCATTCGCTCCAATTGTCCAGAAGGTTCTTCAAGCCAATCGCGAAGAATTGCGTCCCTGTGGCATGTCACATTGTCCTCCATTAAAATCCCATTGCTGTTTGGGATCGAGTAGCCTAACATAACGATTTCCAGGCAATGATGATTCTGTTGCACCAGAAGACCTAGTCCATTTCATGTAAACACAGCCCACAGCATTATGGAGCAGCCAGCAGCTTGCACAGGGCCTTGTTGATGACTTGGGGCCAATGGCCTCGTGGAATCTGCGCAGATTGCAACTCTAGATTCAGACCTTACCAACTGAAATCGGGACTCATGTGCACAGGCCACGGTTTTCCAGTCGTCTAGGGTCCAAACTGGCATGGTCACGAGCCCAGGAGAGCCGCTACACGCGATGTCGTCCTTTTAGCAAAGGCACTCGCGTCGCTTGTCTGCTGCCACACGTCATTAACGCCAGATTTCGCCGCACTGTTCTAACGGATGCGTTCGTCGTACGTCCCATATTGATTTCCGCGGGTATTTCACGCAGTGTTGCTTGTCTGTTAGCACTGACAACTCCACGCAAACGACTCCGCTCTCCGTCGTTAAGCGAAGGTGGTCGACCACTACGTTACCCGTGGTGCAAAGTAATATCTGAAATTTAGTATTCTCAGCACATTGTTGCGACAGTGGATCTCGAGATATTGAATTTACTAACTATTTCCGAAATGGATTGTCCCATGCATCTAGCTCCAACTAAGATTCTGTGTTCGAAGTCTGTTAATTCCAGTATTGCGGCCATAATCCGGACACCTCTTCACATAACTACCTGAATACAAATGGCAGTTCAGCCAGTGCACTGCTCTTTTATACCTTTTGTACGCGACACTACCGCCAACTATATATATGCATATCATAATCCCATGACTTTTGTCAGCTGAGTGTATTGGTGCTCCAGCAGCCATGATTTTTTGTCGTCTCAGTGTATTACTGCTCCAGCAGAGCATACAACTTACTATGACGCAGCTTAGATTCAGGAGAGGAGTATTATGAAAATTCAGTTAATTTTTCTATATGTGAGGCTTTTGCAAGTGTAATGATGAGTTGAAAACAGCAAGAGTCTTCTTTGATTTAATAGAAGCATTCGATTTTAATAAGTCTGCAACATTACAGAGTTATCGGGAAAGGTGCACATCATTTCATGTCACGAAAATAGGAAATGGTAATTGTGTCAATAAACAGGGAACAGATCCGAATATGACTTGGATGCTACGACTTTAAAGGAGATGGAGCAGGGCTTCTGTTCTAGGTGAGTTGTTTTTCTTATTATACATCAATGATACGCAACTAAATATCTGCGGAGACTCAATAATGTTTCTATTTTTAGATGGTATGCATGTCATTGTCAAACACTTGGAACGTAACACATATAATTTTGCAAATAGAGTACTGGATTACCTACTAAGAGAGTTCAGTAAATAACGCATCGCATTTTTTTTTCTGAAAGTTTGGCTTTATTTAGATCCAATGAGCATATTATCGCTCACTCTTTTGAATATAACATCCTATTTTTCAACATACTCTCCGTTCACCAGCCTGCTGCTCTACCTCCGCGCCAACGCCCTGCTGCATCAGCAACTTCCCCATCTTTCACGTACTGCTTCCCACGAAGTGAATCCATAATTGGACCAAACAGACAGAAGTAAAACTGAAATGTGTGGCGAGGGCATTCCGCCGGGTAGACCGGTCGCCTGGTGCAAGTCTTTTTAGTTGACGCCACATTGACAGATATGCGTGTCGGTGAGGATGGCATCTACATCTACATCCACATCCACACTCCGCAAGCCACCTGACGGTGTGTGGCGGAGGGTACTTTGAGTACCTCTATCGGTTCTCCCTTCCATTCCAGTCTCCTATTGTTCGTGGAAAGAGTGATTGTCGGTATGTCTCTGTGTGGGCTCTAATCTCTCTGATTTTATCCTCATAATCTCTTCGTATGATATACGTAGGAGAGAGCAATATACTGCTTGACTCCTCGGTGAAGGTATGTTCTCGAACCTTCAACAAAAGCCCGTACCGAGCTACTGAGCGTCTCTCCTGCAGAGTCTTCCACTGGAGTTTATCTATCATCTCCGTAACGCTTTCGCGATTACTAAATGGTCCTGTAACGAAGCGCGCTGCTCTCCGTTGGATCTTCTCTATCTCTTCTAACAACCCTATCTGGTACGGGTCCCACACTGGTGAGCAATATTCAATCAGTGGGCGAACAAGTGTACCGTAACCTACTTCCATTGTTTTCGGATTGCATTTCCTTAGGATTCTTCCAATGAATCTCAGTCTGGCATCTGCTTTACCGACGATCAACTTTATATGATCATTCCATTTTAAATCACTCCTAATGCCTACTCCCAGAAAATTTATGGAATTAACTGCTTCCAGTTGCTGACCTGCTATATTGTAGCTAAATGATAAAGGATCTTTCTTTCTATGTATTCGCAGCACATTACACTTGTCTACATTGAGATTCAATTGCCATTCCCTGCACCATGCGTCAATTCGTTGCAGATCCTCCTGCATTTCAGTACAATTTTCCATTGTTACAACCTCTCGATATACTACAGCATCATCCGCAAAAAGCCTCTGTGAACTTCCGATTTTATCCACAAGGTCATTTATATATATTGTTAATAGCAACGGTCGAACGACACTCCCCTGCGGCACACCTGAAATTACTCTTACTTCGGTGTGGTATGATGATGAAGACAATACAAAACCCAGTCCCCTCGCGGAGAAAAATCTTCGACTCGGCCAGGAAGCGAACCCGCGCCCCTCACATGGCATTCTGCCGCGCTGACCACTCAGCTGTGGAGGCGGATGGTACAAATAGAAGGCGGAAGGTGCGAGAGTAGGCTGTAAGCTGGATGAGGAAGAACAGTCCAATGAAGTTTCGTGAGCTCCCCTCGGGTGCGCAGCTTTGTGTGAGGCACTGCGTCGCCATGGAGAAGAAGTTCGTTACCATTTTTGTGGCGACGAACATGTTGAAATCTTCTTCACAGCACACTTCCGAGTTGATCGTTGCACCAAGAGGGAGGAAATCAAGTAGAATAATCCTTTCAGAGTCCTATAACACTATACCGGATGAGTGACCGACTTTCAACTTTTTCTTCGGAGGAGAGGTGGTATGGCGCTAATCCATGGATTACCTTTTAGTTTCCGGTTCGAAGCGAAGAACCGGTGTTTCATCTCCTGCGACAATGTTCGACAAAAAATTGCCCTCATCAGCCTCGCAGCGCGCAAGCAATCCCTCACGGCCCGTCCTTCGTTGGTCCTTATGGAGCCCAGCGGGCACACACGTCTGACCACCACAACTGTTGGTCGAATTTGTCGTTGCTACCAACAGAGACGTCCAGTAGTGCAGTTACGTGTTTGATTGTGATCCGCCGGTCACCTGGAGTAGGAATATGTGCGATCGGGCGGCCCTCGCGAGATCGGACAGGTTTACACGACTTGGTTGAGATGATGACACACGCCTCGCCCAACGCCTCACCGTGTCTCGTTCACTGCCAGGTCTCCACAGACATTCTGCAAGAGCCTATGAATACCTTTGATATTCTGGTTTCCCACCAAAATAAACAGTATGACAGCTCTCGGCTTGAAACACAACTCCGTTACAAAGGCGATTTTGAAGGCTACGTGAAGCGCCGACATCCATCGGAACTTCATGAAACTGTAGAGGCTGAAGCGGGAATATTCCACGATGTCTTACAACAAATTCCACATTTTTTAACCGAAATTAGCAGACAAAAAGAAGATGTGTTACATTGCTTAGTGAACACACCTCTCAGTATCTTCCAGTAAACACTCTGATGCTTACCTGCAACAAAACACGTTGTAAACGTTTTTGGCAAGGTGCTCTTGCACAAATGAACTCCTTTACGCACAAGCTGATTAAATATCAATGAGGCCGGACATTTTAAATTAATATAAAGCTAAATGCACACGGAAGCGCCAAGGAAATTCAGACAGGCAGAAAACGGCAACGCATATATTAGACAACAAGTACCTGGCGCAGTTGTTAGATCGGTTACCGCTGCTACAATGGCAAAGTATCAAGATTTAAACGAGTTTGAACATGGTGTTACACTCGGCGCACGAGCAATGGGACACAGCATCTCCGAGGTAGCGATGAAGGGGCGTTTTTCCGTACGACCATTTCACGAGTGTACCATGAATATCAGGAATACGGTAAAACATCACATCTCCGACATCGCTGAGGCCGGAAAAAGATCCTGCAAGAACGGGACCAACAACGACTGAACAGAATCGATCAACATGACAGAAGTGTAAACTTTCCGCAGATTGCTGCATATTTCAGTGCTGGGCCATCAACAAGTGTCAGCGTACGAACCGTTCTACGAAACATCATCGATATGGGCTTTCGGAGCTGAAGGCCGACTCGTGTGCCCTTGATGACTGCACGACACAAAGCAACACGCCTCGCCTTGGACTGTCAACTCCGACATTGGACTGTTGTTGACGGAAACATGTCGCATGGTCGGACGAGTCTCGTTTCAAATTGTATCGAGTGGATCGACGCGCACGGGTGTGGAGACAACCTCATGAATCCATGGACCCTGCATGTCAGCAGGAGACTGTTGAAGTTGGTGAAGGCTCTGTAACAGCGTTGGCCGTGTGCAGTTGGACTGATATGAGACCTCCGATACGTCTAGATACGACTCTAACAGGTGACACGTAAGTAAGCATCCTGTCTGATCACCTACATCGGTTCAAGTCCATGTGCACTCCGACGGACTAGGGTAATTCGAGCAAGACAATCCGACACCCCACACGTCCAGAATTGCTCCAGAGTGGCTCCTGGAACACTCTTCTGAGCTTAAACACTTCCGCTGGCCACTAAACTACCCAGACGAGAACATTATTGAGCATATCTGGGATGCCTTGCAACGTGCTGCTCAGAAGAGATCTCCACCAGCTCGTTCTATTACGGATTTACTGACAGCCCTGCAGGATTCATGTTATCAGTTCCCTCCAGAACTACTTCAGACTTTAGTCAGGTCCATGCCACGTGTTTCCGACACTTCGGGGTCCTCGCGGGGGCCCTACACGGTATTAGGCAGGTGTGCCAATTTCTTTCGCCCTTCAGTGTACAACAGTGTACATAGAGAAACAGATGAAAATTTTGCACAGAATAGGGAAAGGGTTGCACATTAACCTCGTACAAAAAGTGCACATATATAGCAAGCTTAAGTTAAACCTGCTAGGATACTAAATGAGAGAAACGAGCGAGGTGGCGCAGTGGCTAGCTCACTGGACTCGCATTTGGGTGGGTGATGGTTCAATCCCGCGTCTGGCCATCCTGATTTAGGTTTGCTGTGATTTCCCTAGATCGTTCCAGGCAAATGCCAGGACGGTTCCTTTGAAAGGGCACGGCCGACTTCCTTCCCTAATCCGATGAGACCGATGATCTCGCTATTTGGTCTCTTCCCCCAAGCAACCCAACCCTTAACATTTAGCGACATCTTTGTAATTATACAGGGTGGTCAGAAATGTAGAGGGTGTCTTGACGAACAAGTCGAGGATAGGAATCCAAGTCAGGAAATGTCACCCATCGACGCAGTGAGCGCCTACCTCGAGGCCACCCCTTCAGCAGCAAATGTGACTTCGTACACTGATGTACTGTAGGTGGAACGTCTCACAAGGTAGCATGTTATTCAGTGACGGTGGCTGATTGCCACAGTCGCCAGTGCAGCACATGAAGCTAGGTGCTCCATAGGCATGCTTTGTCTCCTACGAATGCAATGGTTTGTGGCCTAGGTGGACAATGGTTTCAGACACAGGTTTCCATCTGCAGTTTATTTTTCTCCTAAAACCCTCTAAAATATCCAGTGTTTTCAGTATTCAGCTGAAAACTGCAGATGGTAACCTGCGTCCGAAACCGTCATTCACCAAGGCAACAGAGCATCGCATTCATAGGAGGCAAGGCCTGAGTACGCATTAGCTAGCTCCCACTTCTCCACCGGCGGTCGTAGCAATCAGTCGCGATCATTGAATATCCGACAATATTAAGAGGCGTTCCACGCACAGTCCGCCAGCTGACAGAGTCATATTTGCTGCTGGAGGGGTGGCTTAGTAGCAGGGGCCAGCAACTGTAGCTTCGACACTCTATAGCATCATTGGACGACGCTTCTGGACATGGATTTCTATCATCGATTTGTTCCTCATGACACCCTCAACAACCCCTCGAATTTTTTCGCAACATTTCTGTGACACATGTAGTAGTTCTGACTTGTGACGAGGCAGTGAGTGCATTCTAAAGATCGACTGTTTGAAATGTGTTGAAATATCTTTTTGCCTTAACTTTAAATCTTTGGACAATAAACTATTTACTATGAACTGTTCCTGCTAAAATAGCAAGCAAGTAAAAAATAACAAGCAGCTAAAATAGGTCTTCACATCTCCTTTCAAAAACTAAGAAATTGACAAACATCAAGCACTCATGTACATACCTAAAAGTTCAAGAACAAAAGATTGTAATAGTAAAAGAATTCAAATATCTCGGAGAATGGATCAGTTGGAATTCTGGGGAAAGCAAAGCAATGGAATCCAGAAAAAATCAACTTGAATTGCCCTTCCAACTAACAAAAAATACGTACAACAAAAATTCCCTTCCATTGGGGCCCAAAATTACACATTACAAGACAATGATTAAGTCAGAAGCACTGTATGGAGCAGAAACACTAAACACGAATTTCAAAGGCCAAATGGAGAAACTGGAGCTAAACGAAAGAAAAATTTTAAGAAAAATCATAGGACCAAAATTTCAAGACAATAAGATTATATACATCAAAAATGAAACTCTCTACAAGAAAATTGAAGAACTGTCATATACTATGCCAAAAAGGAGGATAAATTTTTATGGTCATCTTCTCAGAATGGATTCCAACAGATTAACTAATCAAATCTTTGACTTTTTCCGTAACCGCAAAACGAAACCTAACTGGTTTAAAGAAAGTGAGAAAGACCTAGTAGAATTACAGATTTCTGAAAATTTACATATCGATCAAACAGCTAAATTAGCTACTAAAGATGAAAACATAAGGTTCCAAGACAAATCTACACAAAAGTTCAAACGCTTCATCTCGGAAGAAGAGAGGATAAGAAGACTAGAAAGAATGAAGAAATACTGGGACGTA
Organism: Schistocerca americana; assembly: GCF_021461395.2. Classification (NCBI taxonomy): domain Eukaryota; kingdom Metazoa; phylum Arthropoda; class Insecta; order Orthoptera; family Acrididae; genus Schistocerca; species Schistocerca americana. The sequence continues at coordinate 370,615,627 of NC_060126.1, forward strand.
AGAAATGAACAACGCACAAAGAAATGATTGATACACCGTACCCCAAGGAGGGTGAAATGAAAGAAGAAGACAGAACTGTTCCTGGTACTTGAATATTTGAGTATTAAGTGTGAGTTCATGTTCACTATAATAAATGTTATATTGTAACAAAACTTTTTCAAAGTTTTCAAGCATTGCAATTGTAGAGTACACAATTGAATAGGTTTTGTTAATAGTTCGCGTCCATAGTATAACACTACACGTGCACCCTGGGTAACGCTAAATGAACTAGCACATACTGGCAGTCAGATAATCTGAGGATCTACTGACTATAAGACACTTTCAGTAAGAGTTATGTCACCAGACAGACCAAACAGCCCTTCTCAGGTTCCTCTGACCAGGAAACACGGACCCGTTGTTCGAATTTGTCACATAAACATAGAAGGCATAAGCTATGCTAAGTGCCAGTTTGTATTAAAGCTATTAAAAAATTACAACATTGACTTGGTTGCTATACAGGAAACCCATTGTGATACTGTGCAACAACTAAATAAAAGGGGCAAAATACCAGGCTATGAACTGTTGGGCGCGACCTATCATAGGTCTTATGGAGTAGCCACATATGTCGAACAAGATATTGAAAACGCTTTCCTAATTTCTACATCCACCAACGAAGACATTCATAACGTTGTCACAAAAACCGGAAGCATTACTGTCTCCAACATTTATAAGCCACGTGCTACACCTTGGCCAGCCCACGTTCTTCAAACTCAGCCACATCCTGCTGCATACGTTGGGGATTTCAATAGTCATCATGAACAGTGGAAGTATAAAAGACAATGAAACAAATGGAGAAGCACTAGCAATATGGGCAGAAGACGAATACTTATACCATGTATTCGATGCTAAGGATCGATTTACGTTTAGATCAGCTGCCTGGAGACAGGAATACAACCCTGACCTGTGTTTCGTCTCGTCCAACAACAGAGACCAACCTCTCATGGCCTCGCGTAGAGTTCTGCCCAACTTTCCGCACAGTCAACACTGTCCAATCATAATAGAGGTAGGAACTCAAATTCCCATAATTACCTCTATTCCTCGCCCACGATGGAATTTTAAAAAAGCCAATTGGACTGAGTTCTCCACAGATCTGGACAAATGTTTGGGGTGGATACCACCTACTAGCAAAAATTACCAAAGATTTGTTGGTGCTATGATAAGCACGGCCAAGAAGCACATACCAAGAGGGTACCGCAAAGAATACATCCCTGGATGGCCCCAAGCCAGCGAAGAACTATACCAAAGCTTCCTTGAATCTGGAGATCAGGAAATAGCGGATGAACTGCTTCACAGCTTGGATGCTGCCAGAAGACAAAAGTGGACGGAAACTGTATAAAGCCTCAATTTCCAAACATCTAGCAGGCAAGCATGGTCACTGCTGAGAAAACTAGGTAGCAGCCCACCAGCACAACGACAAAAAGCAGCTGTAAGACCAAATGCCATAGCTGCACATCTAGTTAACACGCCTAGGACACCAAAGGATGAAACACATACAATCCAAGTGAAGCGAGAACTCAGAATCTTAAAAAATGAAGTCACAGAAACTGAACAATCTCGCCCTTTCTCTAGCGAAGGCATAGAAAAAGCTCTGAAAGATGTCAAACCAACAAAGGCACCAGGTTTCGACAACGTTCACCCTGAATTCACAATAAACTGTGGCAAGTATACAAAAGTATGGCTGACTCAATTTTTCACAAACATCATGCAAACTGGCAATATCCCATAAGAACTCAAACGATCTAAGGTAATAGCTATTCTAAAGTCTGGGAAGCCAGCTGACAACCCAAAAAGCTACAGACCAATTGTCCTGCTCTCTGTAATTTACAAATTACTAGAGAGGCTTATATATAACAGAATTAGCCCAGAATCGTTCAGGTCGATCCCAGTTGAAGAGGCAGGCTTTCGGCCAGGAAGAAGTTGTACTGACCAGGTGTTGTCTCTCACTACTTACATTGAGGCGGGATTCCAGAGAAAATTGAAAACATCAGTCGCCTTTATTGACCTCTCAGCAGCTTACGACACTGTGTGGAGAGAAGGCATCATGTACAAAATTCTTCGAGTAATTCCTTGCAAATATATAGCACGCTTAATAGACAGCATGCTCAATGCTACGGTGTTCCAAAAAAGTATGGACACTGACTACAGCTCCATCAAAAAACTAAAGAATGGCTTACCACAAGGATCAGTGCTCGCACCACTGCTGTTTAGCCTCTATATTGCAGACCTCACGGAAACACAATCAAGAAAGTTCGGGTATGCTGACGATTGCGCCCTCGCTACAAGATGTCGCACAATTGAAGCATCTGAGGATATTCTAAGGAAAGACCTGAAGACAGTGGTTGAATATTTCCCTAAGTGGACACTTCAACCAAATGCTTCCAAAACAGAGGTTAGTTGGTTCCATCTCAACAACAGAGTTGCTGGAAAGGAACTCAACATTCGATTTGAAAACACCGTTCTCAGGCATAATAAAAATCCGAAGTACTTGGGCATGACGTTGGACAGAACACTATCTTTTAAAGAACACCTAACAAAGACTGCCGAAAAATTAAAGACAAGAAACAACATTATTCAAAAGCTCTGTGGTACTACCTGGGGAGCAACGGCCTCCATTCTCCGCACCTCTGCTTTAGCAATTGTATTCTCGGCTGCCGAATACTGTGCTTTGATTTGGCTAAACAGTCCACATGTAAAAAGGGTGGATGTCCAGTTGCATAACACTCTAAAGATAATTTCTGGAGTAATTAAACTCACTCCAACGCAATGGCTCCCAATATTAAGCCACATCCCGCCGCCATCTCCGCGACGTTCTGACGCCCTTGTACGTGAATACAAAAACATCATGGGAAATCGAAGCCTGCCACTCCACCAAGACATTGATGAGACTATCTGTAGCCCGCATCTCGTGGTCGTGCGGTAGCGTTCTCGCTTCCCACGCCCGGGTTCCCGGGTTCGATTCCCGGCGGGGTCAGGGATTTTCTCTACCTCGTGATGGCTGGGTGTTGTGTGCTGTCCTTAGGTTAGTTAGGTTTAAGTAGTTCTAAGTTCTAGGGGACTTATGACCACAGCAGTTGAGTCCCATAGTGCTCAGAGCCATTTGAACCATTTAGACTATCTGTAGACGTTATATTTACATTTACAGTTTGTTTTCTTTTTCGATACAAATAATGATTGGATGGTCTAAACCTACCAATATCGATAGTCAATAATACAATAGCCAGTAAGCTGTGTACTGTATAACGTATCTGAACAACCTCTCGTGAAGATCTGCTTCATTAAGCATGAAAGATGGATCAGAAGGAAGAGCAGACTATGTTTTGTGGCCAGTTCATTCATCTGGTCTGACTGTACTGAATTTCTTCATTTGGGGTCATTTGAGGACTCTTTTGTACGACAGTCCTATCGACAATGTAGAGTGTCACCCATCAAATATTCACATTTCTTGTGAAATTGTTCGATCAACACCAGGAATTTTCGAATGTGTATTGCCTGAAAAACAGCTGAGCGTTGCAAGTCGTGAACTGTCACCTTGTGCAGATAAATAAAATAATTATTACCAAAATTTTTGGATTTTTATCATCATCATCAGACTGATAAAGTATCTCAACTTTCTGCGCTTATAGATTTCAACACCATAAATTCTGAACTACAGTCCCCTATCTTCAGTTGATACGTTTACCCTGCTCTGTCATTCATTAATGTATTATTATCATCATCATCATCACATTAACACCTCACATGTGTTTATAGTAGTAGTATCAAACACCAACGTATATGTTGCAATTTTCTTGTCTTCAGTCACTTTCTCTACCTACAACACATTTTTCAGATCATGTATAGAGAGGATCATAAAGGCATTCGATTATCGTGAGAAACTGGGCCCACACTTCTTCCATGTTTTGTTTCAACTGGTTGTAGGTTGTTGCCAACACTACTGACAGCACCGGACGCTGTACCATCGTGCTCACTAGGTGACAAAGTGACGATTCAGGTGACACTGCTTGCCAGGTGACCTGTAAAAGAGCTTGAAGGGCGGCTTGGGTAACGTGGCAAGTGTGTGCAAGGGCTTTGTCCTCATGGAAGCCTACACCGCTCTGGCAGTTTAGTCAGGAACAGATAACTGCCTGCCCAATGCTGTGAATTCATTCTGCAGTGTTCAGTGTCCCATCAAGAAACTCCAGAGGTGTACGGCACTAGTGCGCAATGCCCACAAACCACAGTCCCTGAAGGTGACCCTGTCAGTCACTTACGGGTACGACCGGGTAGTTAACGCACGGCTGATTCGGTCCACTCACAAATTACCCACCCCAACCACACGACAGAATCTACTGTAAACAATCTAAACGCAACTTCGCATCTTTTGTTACCTCAGTTCCATCTTCCCCCGCATCATCACAGTTGGGCTGTACGGTAATGAGGTGTAAGATGAAGCCTAGTGGATGACACTCTGGATGTTCCTTCGATTCCGACTATACAGGGTAGTCTATTGATAGTGACGGGGCCAAATATCTCTCAAAATAAGCATCAAACGAAAAAACTACAAAGAACGAAACTCGTCTAGCTTGAAGGGTGAAACCAGATGCCGCTATGCACCAGGAATTGCATGGCAACTGGGCACAAGAGAAATTACGGGACGATGACAGATTTTTTTGCACGCATTCTATTTAGTGACGTAGCGTCATTCACCAATAACGGTAACGTAAACCGGCATAATATGCACTATTGGGCAACGGAAAATCCACGATGGCCGCGACAAGTGGAACATCAGCGACCTTGGCTGGTTAATGTATGGTGCAACATTATGGGAGGAAGGATAATTGGCCCCCATTTTATCGATAGTAATCTAAATGGTGCAATGTATGCTGATTTCCTACGTAATGTTCTACCGATGTTACTACAAGATGTTTCACTGCATGACAGAATGGCGATGTACTTCCAACATGATGGATGGCCGGCACATAGTTCGCGTGCGGCTGAAGCGGTATTGAATAGCATATTTCATGACAGGTGGATTGGTCGTCGAAGCACCATACCATGGTCCGCACTTTCACCGGATCTGACGTCCCCGGATTTTTTTCTGTGGGGAAAGCTGAAGGATATTTGCTATCGTGATCCACCGACAACGCCTGACAACATGCGTCAGCGCATTGTCAATGCATGTGAGAAGATTACGGAAGGCGAACTACTCGTTGTTGAGAGGAATGTCGTTACACGTATTTTGCCAAATGCATTGAGGTTGACGGACATCATTTTGAGCATTAATTGCATTAATGTGATATTTACAGGAAATCATGTTGTAACAGCATGCGTTATCAGAAATGGTAAGTTCCCAAAGGTACATGTATCACATTGGAACAACCGAAATAAAATGTTCAAACGTACCTACGTTCTGTATTTTAATTTTAAAAAAACTACCTGTTACCAACTGTTCGTCTAAAATTGTGAGCCATATGTTTGTGACTATTACAGCTCCATCTATCACAAAGCGAAAAAAGTGTGTAAGTAGGCTGTTTAGGTTTTTATATTGGTAACGCCACGTAGCGCTCTGTACGAAAATCACTGACTGTGCTGTGTGCAGTCTGTGGCTGGTTGGTATTGTTGGAATTTGCTATTGTAGTATTGGGCAGTTGGCTGTTAACAGCGCGTAGCGTTGCGCAGTTGGAGGTGAGCCGCCAGCAGTGGTGGATGTGGGGAGAGAGATGGCGGAATTTTGAGAGCGGACGATCTGGACGTGCGTCCATCAGAAAGAGTAAATTTGTAGTATTGGATATCATGGACTAATATATATATATATATATATATATATATATATATATATATATATATATATATATATATATATATACTCCTGGAAATGGAAAAAAGAACACATTGACACCGGTGTGTCAGACCCACCATACTTGCTCCGGACACTGCGAGAGGGCTGTACAAGCAATGATCACACGCACGGCACAGCGGACACACCAGGAACCGCGGTGTTGGCCGTCGAATGGCGCTAGCTGCGCAGCATTTGTGCACCGCCGCCGTCAGTGTCAGCCAGTTTGCCGTGGCATACGGAGCTCCATCGCAGTCTTTAACACTGGTAGCATGCCGCGACAGCGTGGACGTGAACCGTATGTGCAGTTGACGGACTTTGAGCGAGGGCGTATAGTGGGCATGCGGGAGGCCGGGTGGACGTACCGCCGAATTGCTCAACACGTGGGGCGTGAGGTCTCCACAGTACATCGATGTTGTCGCCAGTGGTCGGTGGAAGGTGCACGTGCCCGTCGACCTGGGACCGGACCGCAGCGACGCACGGATGCACGCCAAGACCGTAGGATCCTACGCAGTGCCGTAGGGGACCGCACCGCCACTTCCCAGCAAATTAGGGACACTGTTGCTCCTGGGGTATCGGCGAGGACCATTCGCAACCGTCTCCATGAAGCTGGGCTACGGTCCCGCACACCGTTAGGCCGTCTTCCGCTCACGCCCCAACATCGTGCAGCCCGCCTCCAGTGGTGTCGCGACAGGCGTGAATGGAGGGACGAATGGAGACGTGTCGTCTTCAGCGATGAGAGTCGCTTCTGCCTTGGTGCCAATGATGGTCGTATGCGTGTTTGGCGCCGTGCAGGTGAGCGCCACAATCAGGACTGCATACGACCGAGGCACACAGGGCCAACACCCGGCGTCATGGTGTGGGGAGCGATCTCCTACACTGGCCGTACACCACTGGTGATCGTCGAGGGGACACTGAATAGTGCACGGTACATCCAAACCGTCATCGAACCCATCGTTCTACCATTCCTAGACCGGCAAGGGAACTTGCTGTTCCAACAGGACAATGCACGTCCGCATGTATCCCGTGCCACCCAACGTGCTCTAGAAGGTGTAAGTCAACTACCCTGGCCAGCAAGATCTCCGGATCTGTCCCCCATTGAGCATGTTTGGGACTGGATGAAGCGTCGTCTCACGCGGTCTGCACGTCCAGCACGAACGCTGGTCCAACTGAGGCGCCAGGTGGAAATGGCATGGCAAGCCGTTCCACAGGACTACAGCCAGCATCTCTACGATCGTCTCCATGGGAGAATAGCAGCCTGCATTGCTGCGAAAGGTGGATATACACTGTAGTAGTGCCGACATTGTGCATGCTCTGTTGCCTGTGTCTATGTGCCTGTGGTTCTGTCAGTGTGATCATGTGATGTATCTGACCCCAGGAATGTGTCAATAAAGTTTCCCCTTCCTGGGACAATGAATTCACGGTGTTCTTATTTCAATTTCCAGGAGTGTATATATATATATATATATATATATACATGACTTTTGAACATTATTAAGGTAAATACATTGCTTGTTGTCTATCAAAATCTTTCATTTGCTAACTATGCCTATCAGTAGTTAGTGCCTTCAGTAGTTTGCATCTTTTATTTAGCTGGCAGTAGTGGCGCATGCTGTATTGCAGTAGTTCGAGTAACGAAGATTTTTGTGAGGTAAGTGATTTGTGAAACGTATAGGTTAATGTTAGTCAGGGCCATTCTTTTGTAGGGATTTATGAAAGTCAGATTGCGTTGCGCCAAAAATATTGTGTGTCAGTTTAGTATTGATCAGAATAAGTAAAGAGAGAAATGTCTGAGTACGTTCTGTTCTGCTCAGCTGTTTGAAAATCAAATAACGTAAGTGGTTTACCAGCACAGTCATTTATAATTTTTCTAAGGGGACGTTTCATATGTCGACCCTTAGCCGAGGACACATCACTGGAATCTTCTGATTTTTTCTTGTAGTTTCTATAATTAGTGTAGCTATTGTTTATTGCTAGCGCGTAATTATAGAGAGAATTTCCTTTGTAGTTGTAGTTTTTCATTGTTGTACAGTAAAACAGTTGTGGCATGCATATATATTTGCACCAAGTGTTTCGCAGCTGCTTGCAATTAACGAGATATTATTTTCAATCCTATGTTAATGAGTTTTCTTATTTTGCTCTTAAAATTGTGCTTTTCTGTGTTATCGTGTGAAATATTGTGACAATTGTGGCGTGTAAAAAACGTAATACTAGGCTCCAAAGTAAATTGAGAAATGACAGTGAAAGCGAAAGCAGTGTATTAGCGCCACCGTGTAATGAATTAACTAATGTTCAAAGTAGTAATTTGGTAACTGTGCATAGGGAAATGGAGCGGGCTGCAAATAATGGTGTAAACAGTGAAACAATTAGTGAACAGGGAAGCATTATCGATCGATCGGTCGGCAACAGCTCGCCTCAGGAATCCGAAATGACAGGACACAATCTCGCAAATACTGTAGATTCAGTTTTTGGGTCCTCACCGTTTTCTCAAATAAGTCAAGACACATTTTCTGCTTGTCAAAATGTGAATGTTGCTGGTGCAAATTCACTGCCGAAAAGCACTGAGGAACATGTTTCAGACAACAGTGCATTGTTATTACAATTAATACAACAAATGGGACAAAAGCCTCAAAAGTTAGACACAATGGAACAAAATCTTCAAAAGTTAGACACAATGGAACAAAATCTTCGAAAGTTAGACACAATGGAACAAAATCTTCATAAGTTAGACACCACGCTTGAACAAACACGTGAAGATTTAACTACTGAGTAACATAACATCGAATCGAAATGTCAAAAAGCCTGTAATGACGTAAAAACACAAATTCGTGAACGTTTTCAACCTATTTTTTCGCGGCATGAAAATGCATTACGGAATCACGAACCAGCCATAGAAGAACTGCAAACTATTGTTCATGAAAATCACGAGACCTTGCGGGCTAAAATTGACTCAGTTGCATCTACCGATTCGGTTACGCAACTTGCAAAAACTCAGGAAAACTTCAAGGACACAGTAGATACTCTGAAAATTGGTTCAGAAAGACACATGGAGGAATTTAGTTCATTATCAGAGAAAGTAGTCGAACTTTCGGATCAGCTACGCTTGTGGATGAATGTCGTTGCCGGAATTCTTAAATGTTTTGAGTTTACGTGTAGTAATAAACAGCTTATAGTCAAAATCATCATATCGGCGAGTCGCATGTCGGTCATTGTTACGTCGTTTCGGCTGTTCCATCTCAAAATTCGGTGTACCTTGCCAATTTCTTTCATAATTTCCGAAGTGCCCTGTGTTATTATTTTGTGGCTGTTCCGTATTTCTATGTCCCTCTTCCCGTATTGGAGCGCGAGTGTCCTCTGAAATATGCAATTCTTGTATTACCTGTGTCAACTGATCTTGAACTTCCCGGATTTCTCTTTGGTGTTGCGTATTAATTTGATTCTGATTTTGTTTGAATTTCCTAATTTGTTCGTACTCTTCTGTGTCATTAAAGATCAGCTAAAAAATATTGTGTGTCAGTTTAAGCACAGTCATTTATAATTTTTCTAAGGGACGTTTCAAGTGGTCCAACTAAAACATTCATATTTCTTAACGTACTACACGAATATGTAATAAAAATGGGGGTTCCTGTTTAAAAAAAAACGCAGTTGATATCCGTTTGACCTATGGCAGCGCCCTCTAGGGGCCGAACTATAGCGCCATCTGGTTTCCCGCTTCAAGCTAGACAAGTTTCGTTCTCAGAATGAGATTTTCACTCTGCAGCGGAGTGTGCGCTGATATGAAACTTCCTGGCAGATTAAAACTGTGTGCCCGACCGAGACTCGAACTCGGGACCTTTGCCTTTCGCGGGCAAGTGCTCTACCAACTGAGCTACCGAAGCACGACTCACGCCCGGTACTCACAGCTTTACTTCTGCCAGTACCTCGTCTCCTACCTTCCAAACTTTACAGAAGCTCTCCTGCGAAACTTGCAGAACTAGCACTCCTGAAAGAAAGGATATTGCGGAGACATGGCTTAGCCACAGCCTGGGGGATGTTTCCAGAATGAGATTTTCACTCTTCAGCGGAGTGTGCGCTGATATGAAACTTCCTGGCAGATTAAAACTGTGTGCCCGACCGAGACTCGAACTCGGGACCTTTGCCTTTCGCGGGCAAGTGCTCTACCAAAGGAAGGTAGGAGACGAGGTACTGGCAGAAGTACAGCTGTGAGTACCGGGCGTGAGTCGTGCTTCGGTAGCTCAGTTGGTAGAGCACTTGCCCGCGAAAGGCAAAGGTCCCGAGTTCGAGTCTCGGTCGGGCACACAGTTTTAATCTGCCAGGAAGTTTCAAGTTTCGTTCTTTTTAGTTTTTTCATTTGACGTTTATTTCGTGAGATATTTGTCCCGGTCACAATGAATGGACCACTCTGTATTTCAGCTGATTTACGTTCACTGAAATGAAATCAACGATTTAAGTGAAAATGGAATGCCAAGATTTGAAACCAATGAAAACCGGTTGGAAATGCTGAAGCAACTATGTGGCATGTTGTGAATGATGAAAATTTGTGTTGGACTAGGACTCGAAACCCCATTTTCATAGGTTTTGTAAACAGTTTTCTTAACCATTGAGCTATCAGAGTACGTTTACAAGCTTTCAGTGTCACTGGTTTTCTCAGCACGTTATTCCGAACACCAGTACCAGAGATTCTCCCACATTGCAGGCAGGAGCAGCACCTCTGGGGGAACGGATCTGGTGCAGAGCCGTGCCTTGTTGAGCCACGGGGTTGAGCACGGTATTTGGGTTTGAGTGGCAGTCTGACACAGATTCTCAGCGGCCACGACATGTTTACTGACGTAAAACGTCCTACGGTTACTTGTCGAGTCAAATCTGTGTAAAACCTCGACCTTTCAACGGAATGGCAATGGCTTCTCTGAAACTTCCTGGCTTCTCTATTGCCAACAGCAGTGACTAATTTCTTTACTGAGCATTTTGAGAAGTCCGTAGTACCATTGGCTCCATTACGACCATTTTCAGTTTATCGATATGTTGCCGACACATTTATCGTCTGGCCACTTGGCGTCGAAGTCATGGAGCAGCGGAACAAGTGGTTCACTGAGAAGGAAGAGAGGTAAAGCTGCCAGTTTTAAATGTTTTGGTTGAAGTAAATTTGGTTGGGTGTCTCAGTAACTCTGTGTACTGAATGCCAACATGCACAGATTTATAAACAAATGCACGAATTTTCACCACGCTTTCCAGAAGAGGGCTATTTTAAATGTATTAATATGTAGAGCTAAAACTGTTTGTGACAAAGATTATCAGACATAAATTTAGACAACATTGACTATGGAGTGCAGCGATCTGGTGCTGTTTAGGTTAAAATCAACAATCGAGACCGCAATAATATTTGTTTAAACACTGAAAATGTTACCAGTTTCGGCTTATAGACTTTTTGGGCCCCCTTGGCTGGTGCTGGCGACTCCTCGGTTTCCTTGTGATACCACAATCGTACGTCGTACGGTTCTTGTGGTACCACAATCATACGACGTACGGTTTCCTTCTGATACCACGATCGTATGGCGTACGGTTTCCTCGTGATACTAGTGTACGATCGTGGTATTACAAGGAAACCGTATGTCGTACGATCCTGGTATCACAAGGAAACCGTACGCAGTACGATCGTGGTATCACAAGGTAACCCAGGAGCCGCCAGCACCAGCCATAGAAGGCCAAAAACTCTGAAGATAGCTGTAACATAAGGCCAAACCGGCAAAATTTTCAGTGAATAAAAACAAACATTATTACGATCTCGACTGTTGATTTTAAAACCAAAGGTTATCTGGGTTGCGAAATTTATCTTCTGAAACACATGTTCCGAAAGAATGGATGTAGTATTAGAGATTGCAATGTGTCGGAATGACATAAATAAAAATATATGTAATCTGCCTCCAGTTATATCCCTCATTGTGTTCTCAATCTAAGTACTGGCGTGCGTCTGAAATTAATCACTGTAGGAGCCGCACTCTGTGTGCTATCCCATAAAGTAATATTTAATTCACAAAACGGACTAGCACTCCAGTACTTTCTGGCCAAACAGTGCCAGTTCTTGACTTAACAGCAATACATATACTGTGCAGCTTATTGTCTGGAGTAATTTCGTAAGCATCAACTACTACGTGCGTAAATGGTGAGTGGTTGCCCTGCTTGTATTGGGTATATATTATTCTTTTCCAGTGCACAATTTAATTACTTACGTCATGCAACCTTACACGACTTCGCATCTGACTGACGTACGAATGAACGAAGACCCAGGTATTGTTAAGAGAGTGCTTGTACATGTTTCAATTTCTAGAATTAATTCTAGAATTTCATTGTATGCAGATTCAGATACGAAAACCAACACATCCCTTTTCCATACATATGATAACACCTATAATACACCCTTTTGTTAAAAGTTAAATATATAAAATTATCAAATGGCTTCAGTCTTTCTACAAAACAATGCTGCGGAATTAACAAACGTTGGCATTTCTATAAGGCTTAAATATCTTGCGTATGATGAGAAAGCAATATTATTACTTACTAACTTGTAATTCGCGTCTTACTAACACTTTTTTCCTTTACAATGTCATTGAAGCGTGGGTCCGTTCCGTATCTAATATTCCGATCAAAACATGAGAAATACAAAAGTAATAAACATTGTGGTTCTTTAAACAGTAGTTAGACCTCTATCGTTATTGTTCGTTACACTGACAAAATATTCTGTTTTCCGTCTATTTACGGTTAAAGTGCTTAATAAATTGGCAAACCTACCAGTAACAAATATTGTTTTACTTACAGTTTACCGAAGTATTTCTGTGAACTTCATGCCTTCTTTTTTTTAGTTTCTCTTTATGTCTTTTTCTATCATCCATTTCCTGTCAAATATTTCGCCTACACAAATCATCTCCTAGTTTTATTTTTTTTACGTCAGATAACATACGAAGTATCATTATCGCCTAGATCGACGTAAAATATGAGAACTGTATCTTGAGACTATTACTCTTTATGCGGCTAACAGATAATTACTGACATCTTTAAACTCAGTTCTACGAATCTTTCAAAATATCATTTCCTTTCTCTTTCTTTCCTTGTGACTCAAGATTAATTAGTGGAACATTCTGTTTACTTCAAACTAGAAGTCGGGCGCGGATTTTTAATTTTTTACTAATCATTTATTTGAGCTTCATTGTCTTTATTGCAGTTTATTGTCGGTTGAGAGGGACCGCCAGCAGAGCTAACTCCCCAAACCAACAAATATAGTAACAATGCGAGGACAAGCATAGGACCGGCCGGAGTGGCCGAGCGGTTCTAGACGCTTCAGTCTGGAACCGCGCGACCGCTACGGTCGTAGGTTCGAATCCTGCCTCGGGCATGGATGTGTGTGATGTCCTTAGGTGAGTTAGGTTTAAGTAGTTCTAAGTTCTAGGGGACTGATGACCTCAGATTTTAAGTCCTATAGTGCTCAGAGCCATTTGAACCATTTTTGAACAAGCCTAGGCTCCACCGCCACTTAGGCTCTGAAGTTAATAACCGAATCAGAAGTCTACCTCACAGGTGTCGGCAAACGCGTCCCTCTAACGTTTCCTTAGTAAATGGTCACTCGCCACAATAATTCTGGAAGTGTGTGATAACTGTGCACAAAGCTCGCATTAATGGTTCCTTTAGGATACAATTCCTAAACAATCCAGGGAAAGATCTTTGAAAATCTCCGAGAAATACACGCTGTATGACCAAAGCGAAGTTCCATTTAAAAATTTCTGACGCCTCTTGAACGAAATATCCTACAATTGAGTCAATACCTCACTCAATTCAGATCACCAAATTAAACCTCAATGCAAGTACAACAGCCACTCATTTAAGGTCCAGGGTGCCGAACAAAACCACTGGGAACAAGATACGGATCAAATCGGATCACAGTCTGAGTGCAACAAATTCTCAGACGAAAATACCATAAATAACAGCCTGGTCAAGATACAGCTCTACCAACACAATACTGTAATAATCAAACAATTCATATAAGGCCGCTCTCTATGTTGTTATTTCACAAGATCTCCCCGTATACTACAGTACTATCATGTATTTAAAACCAAAACCAAACTCAGTCCGAACCGACCTCGGAAGGCGGAATGGTACCAATCGACCGCCATGTCACCCTCAGCCGATAGGTGCCACTGGATGCAGATATGGAGGGGCATGCAGTCAGCACACCGCTCGTCTGCCCGTTGTCAGTCTTCGTGACCGGATTTAAAATGACTTCTGACAATGATAATCTCAACCTGTTCTACTGTATTTTACTGGTAGAAAACTCTAGGACAGGGATTCCCGGTTTCCTAGGGGTCGACATAAACGAAAACTGATTTTGGGGGTCGACGAGGTCTAAAAATCGACCCCTATTAAATTAACACAAGTTCTTATTTAAAACTTTCAAGACAGGTAGGTACTGTATTATGTTGTGTTACGTGTACTAAGAATAATTAATATTTTTGTAGGAAATAGCATTGCTGTAGTAATGTAAAGTCCCAAGTTCGTACAAGATGAAAAACTCGCAAGTCTGTGTGGACAAGTTTGTGCAAAATAATGAGTTCAAGCGTATGTCTTTTTATTTTGTTAAATTTTGATGAGAAATTGAAGTCAGCTTTACTCACTTAACCAAGTGCAAAGTTTTTCAATTGGTACCTTAGTACCTAGGTATTTTGTATCAATAGGAAAAAACCTAAAGATAGGCCCCCTTATTCATAATAGTCTGCTAACTTAAAGCATTGCTAATTCTCACTCTGTCTTCTTCTATTGACCTAAGTCAGAATGAAAAATAACACTCTGTAGCAGCTGTTTTAAGTTAGCGGACCATTATGAATAAGGGGGTTGATCTTAAAAGTAGGTAATTTGGCCATGGTGGTCTGAGGTAACAGTTCATTTTGGAAAAGGGGTCACTTGTCCAAAATAGTTTGGGGATCCCTGCTCTAGGAGCTACCAATTTTCCTTCTAGTCACTCACTGTGCATTTGACTTACCACACATGCAAGCTTGTGTCTGGACTCTCAGACATGCGAGTATATCGTCGGTACTTAACTCTGACTCGACGCGAACCCGAAGTTCAACTCCAACAGTCCATAACAGCCATGTTAAACCTTTTCGAACCATTAAAGCAAACAAATATAAAGCGTTTCGTCACTTCTGACAATCAGTTTGTTGCTAAGGATGGCAGCCAATTCACCTTCTAGCGGCCAACTGCCACGTGCCGTAATGTTTCCACCAAACTAAAACACGAAAATGCTACACAATAACGTGACGAACTACCTAATATCGATGGTAGGCAATGAAAACCTCGCACTTCCATTTTGTTAAATTCTTCAGGAGAAGCAAAAACGACTTCTTAAAAACTAATATAAAGTGTACAGATAAACTTGCTACATGCACAACTATATAGAAGAAGCCTCGTTATTGACAGCTTAGAGAAACCTACGCACCTTTTAAGCTGTCTTTGATAAGGCGTTACTGATTTTGGAAACAGAGGTTTCCACAGACACGAGCTTTTCACTGCCCGCGATAAACTTCTTCGTAACTGCGGTGCCATATCTGGCAAAATAGGTACGATCCTGGGAGCAATCCGCTTAACACCACTTACGAAGATAGCGAGATGCTGCACCCAATTAAGAAGGTCCCATTCTCAGGACATCTTGAATTTACGGTACTCACTGTCAGTGCGGACGTAACTTCGTCGGTCAGTCTAATCGCACCGATAAAGACCGCTGTGCAGACCACCGAATGCACATTAAAACCAGCAGTTGCTGAATACACTCTCACAAACATATAACAATGTTGGATGAAACAAAAATGCCGTACTACGCTTCTACTGCTGGGATTCTGTTATTAGAACAATAGAAATTAGAATGTGCGTGGATAACTTCAACCAGGGCACTGGCTACAACCTTAGTGGTGCCTGGCAACAAGAATTCGATGCCGAGAAGACAAAGAGAAATGCGCTTAATTGTTTACGTTCTTACCACAGCGATGGCGCCACCAGTGTGCACAGTCTTTGACAGCATGATGTAATAACGATGTATGACAAAGAATCACAAGGTGTCAATGGGCTACATGTGGTTACCACTACACCAGTCACGACAGTTCCTAGTTCTTGACGCAAAAGATGCACGATTTCGTTGAAAATTTGAGATTTTACAGAACTTTTGAACCTCAAGTAAACCGAGAATGTTTTATACAAGATCAGGTTACTAGAAACTTCGATCTTGTACACTGCAGGGAAAGAGAATTAGAACACTCTAGCATTCTGCGTGGTATCTGTTTGTTCTAAGTCGTGTCTCCCTACCACTTTCGCGCAACGATGCTCTGAGCGTGTTTTTTTAGGGAATTGACTAGTTTGAACCTGGGACCTGTTGCTGGTAAGGAGACGCTAGATCACACATGACATGTAGAGTTCAGAAGAGTTCAGTGAGACTAGCGATGATATAACCAAATACTTAATGATTTCAGCGTCAGCTCCACTGCACTCCCTGTAAAGGAATCTTAATACTAACTAAATTTAGTGGAAGGGGTTCAAGGCTTTCCTATTTTTAGTTAGCTGGTAAAATAACGTCGAAAAAGCAGTTAAGTTTACCACTGGAAATTTTATCTACTCACAAAACATTGTTTATAAATTGCACTATTGATAAAAGGAAATATTTTAATACAGGATGATAAAAACCAACTGCGTTCAACAAAAATGTGAACGAATATTCCCTGAGTGGGTTTCCAAGTTCTACAATGGATCGAAGGATGACCTATGCCATATCACATCTATAATCTAGGTTTAAATTAAGTTTCACAAAAGAGAAAACTATCAAAATGGCCTACAGTGACCCTCAATTATCTTTAATTACTTGTCTAACTTGTCGTAAATTACAGTGGCTGATGTGGCTTCTCAATAATTATATAACAGAAAAATCATCGCGTTTCAGATTTTAACTTACGTAGCAAATGTGAATACCATGAGCTTCAATTGACGATCGACACTAGTATTACGTAAAAAGGGGATGTAACAGATGAGACTTCTGCAGTTCTGAGTGAAGCCTTATGCACTCAAAAATGCGGCATCACGTGCGTTCATTACCTTGTTGGTGTTCGTCAGGGGGCGGCGGCCGGCGCAGCTCCGTCCAGCTCGCCGTCTCCAAAGCAACTCTTTCCTAACTTCTCGTTACTACAATTTACCGAAGTTGGTTTAAAAAGAACTATATGGCTGTGTTTTCATCTGACCAATCAGGGTCTCAATGTTAACCTTAAGCTCCGCCTACAAGAATTCTGTCTATCCAATGAAAAACGTTATACTTGTCGCGGTGGAGCAATGTTTTCAAAGTTTGCAACATAACAGAGACGCGAAAAAGTCTCACGCTAAAACTTGCAGCTGGTATGGCCCTTTTAGTGTTATCATAAGATCTATACTGTTCTTCTGGAGGGCTCTAGCTTTTAACTTGGGTTGGGGGGTGGTCCTGTCGGTTAGCTGGCTCGTGGGTGTCCGTCCCTTATCGTAGGGCCTTCTAGCTTAACACGGTTCTGCTCTCGGCTTCTGTTCTCTTTTCTCCCCTCGGAACTGCGTCTGTCTCACGGTGGGAAGGTATGACATGCACTTAGGCATTCTTGTGTTAGCCTGTGGTATTCCATTTGCTCACTCGTTACTCGTATTACTTTGGTTAATTTAATGTTACGATTTATTCGGAGCTATGTGACATACTACTGGATTTGCTTATCATGTCAGGGTTTTAATGGAAGGTGTTGGATTTGCCTGACACCTTACAACACCTATTAGAGTTTTGTAATTCATTCATAATTTATTGTAGAAACAAGATATACGGTGTAGATGGAATGATTACGTTAGCAAATCAATTGCTCAAGCAGTTCTGAGGAACCAGGTGTGGGCCTCCACTGGCGGCAGTGCAGGCATTGACGCTAACATGCAGTCGATCATGAAGGTGACGCGACTGCGTTAGGATATCTTGTTCCACACCTGCTCCATGTGTTCGCCTAGCTCGGTAAGAGCAGTGGGTGGACGATTCGCTCAAGTCATTTGTGCCATCACGTCCCAGACGTGCTAGATTGGAGATAAGCCCCGCGCTCGTACCGGACAGGGAAGTTGCTGCAAATCTTGCAGAGCACGTTCAACTTCACTGGCAGTCTGTTTGCCAGAATTATCGTCTTGGAGCATCACATCACTCCCCTACTGGGGGAAAAAAACGGCAGAAGTACTGGTCGAACAACATTCTAAACGCATCTAGCGCTGGTCAGCGTTCTTTCCTACGGTGAAGGAGAATTCTAGTCTATCGTACCTCACACCATAAGACCTGAGATGGAACCATTGTGTCTCAGATGAATGAAATGTTCGAAGGAAGCAAGATTAAGGTCTAACATCCCGTCGATATCGAGATCGCTAGATACCTAGAACTACCTCGTATTGTTGGAAGAGTGAGGAAGGAAGTCGACCGCGTCCTTTAAAAAGGAACCATCTTGGTGTTTGCCTGGTTCTATTTATGGAAATCACGGAAAATGTAAGTCAGTATGGTTGGACGTGAATTTGCTCCATCGTTCTCTCGAAATTTCAGTCCGCCACCGTACAAGACAGCACTCATCAGGTCTATGTCGTATGAACGAACGACCATCATTTGCTTGCTGACAGAATTTGCTAGCAACGGCGAGGACCACGGCAGATAACCTGGTGACATCAGACGGCCGTGGCAGTCGACGCTGTAGAGTGAGCTCAAGACGACCTAGAGGTGTGCTATTTATACTTCTGTAACCGGGTAGCAACATTTCATGTTGGCTCTCGTGGGGTCACATTTCTTCTTATGTGTGATGGACTGCGGTGTTTACAGTTTAAACGCTGATGTGTTTGTGTCATAAAATGATTGGTATGCTGCTAATGTGAAACTTCCTGGCAGATTAAAACTGAGTGCCGGACTGAGACTCGAACTCGGGACTTTTGCCTTTCGCGGGCAAGTGCTCTACCGTCTGAGCTACCCAAGCACGACTCACGACCCGTCCTCACAACTTTACTTCCGCCAGTACCTCGTCTCCTACCTTCCAAACTTCACAGAAGCTCTCCTGCGATGCTCCAGAACTAGCACTCCTGGAAGAAGTTTGGAGGTAGGAGACGAGGTACTGGCGGAAGTAAAGTTGTGAGGACGGGTCGTGAGTCGTGCTTCGGTAGCTCAGACAGTAGAGCACTTGCCCGCGAAAGGCAAAGGTCCCGAGTTCGAGTCTCAGTCCGGCACTCAGTTTTAATCTGCCAAGAAGTTTCATATCAGCGCACACTCCGCTGCAGAGTGAAAATGTCATTCTGGAAATGTTGCTAATAGCCTGTTCTAGACAATTCCTCAGCTGGATTTAGGAACAACATTTCTCCCTTCGGTAAAGCACAAGCATTTGTCGAACAGATGAATGACGATCGCCACCACAAAAAAGTTTATTTCAGTAATGAATTACTATAGTCTGCTGTTCGGACGTGTGTTTCATTTATGTGCATGCATTCTGGACTGGGCGAATGTAGCGTACGCCGGGATGACGACGAAATCTTACCACGTTCTCGGTATCTGCTGGTTGGGCGGTTTATTCCGCGTCGTCGGGTCCTTCCTGCCTTGGCGCTGATGCGAGCCACTAAAGAAGAACGGCTGTGACAATGCCAACGGCGTCACAGGGACAAGAGGAAATTGTTATCTTTGTGTTCAGTTGGTATCTGTTAACCAAGGCAGACATTTTTGAACATAGTCTGTATTAATGTATTTGTGATATTCCGAATAAAGAGCCAACTTTGTTATTCAGGGTCACTGTAAATGAGATTACAATATACGACATGTTGTTTCTGACAACCATCCTACTTTTTTCAAGAATTTGGATATTTTGTTGTACTCTTAACTTCCAGTAATAACTGCAGCACCTCAAGAAATGAAGTTCGACCGGGAGAAGTTGGCGAATGTGAAGAAATAATAAGATGAGAAAATGAGAAGTAGGAAATCGTAGCTCCCAAGGAAAATAAACACCGCCACACAATATTATGGTAAAGCAACAGCGGAACCTCACTCCCTAATACATACCTGTGTATATGGTAAACTTGTAAATCGTTAGTATAGTTTTGTTGCTTGGTATAGCGGCAGGGCTCTTCCAGAAACTGGTCCCAGCAGATAGGTTGAACAAAGACAAACCTTTGTTTATGTCATTTTCAGACTTAGAGAAAACTTTTGTCGACGTCGACTGGCTGTACTTCTTCGGATTTTTGCGACGGCAGGGATAACAAAGTGAGCGGAAGGGTATCCTACAGAAAGTAGACAGCAGCTAGACGAGTCAAAAGATATGAAAGTGGAGCAGTTGTTGAGGAAGGAGTGGCACAGGTTTGCAGAGTATGCCAGATGTTATTCAGTCTGTATATTGAGAAAGCAGTAAAGGAAACCAAGCAGAAATTTGGAAAGAGAATCAAAACTAAGAGAGAAGAAACGAACACTTCGAGGTTTTGCGATGGGACTGTAATTCTCACAGAGACACAAAAGGACTTGGGAAGAGCCAAAAGTAAATCAGAGGTAATGGGATGTAGTCAAATTAAATCATGCGATGTAGGAAGAGTTACATTAGGAAATGAGACATTCAAAGTAGTAATGGAGTTATGTTATTTAGACAGAAAAATAACTGATGATGGCTGAAGTGGAGAGGGTATAAGATAAAGACTGACAATTGCAAGAAACTAATTTCCAACAGAAATCTGAAAACTAAGTAGCCTTTTCTGAAAGTATTTGTCTGGAGTGTAACCTTGCACACAAGTGAACTTGAACGATAAGCAATCCAGACAAGATTAGAAAAGAAACATTTGAAATGATGCTACTAATCAGTGCTGAAGATAGAATGAGTAGATCGATTAATTAATGAGGATGATTTAAATCGAAGTGAGGGAAAGGAATTTATTTTATGTATATAGACTGAAACGGGGACTGAAAATTTGTACCAAGGCTAGGAATCGAACCCAGGTGTCCCGCTTATCCCGCTTACTAGGCAGGAGCGTTATCTGCTGAGCCACCTGGACACAGTGGTACACACAACTGCCCGGATTAACCTGGCAAGCCGCCTTCCTCGATCCAAATTCTCTCTACCAACCCAGCCTACTTTTTAGGTTGGTTGGTTGGTTGGTTGGTTGTTTTGGGGAAGGAGACCAGACAGCGTGGTTATCGGTCTCATCGGATTAGGGAAGGATGGGGAAGGGAGTCGGCCGTGGCCTTTCAGAGGAACCATCCCGGCATTTGCCTGGAGTGATTTAGGGAAATCACGGAAAACCTAAATCAGGATGGCCGGACGCGGGATTGAACCGTCGTCCTCCCGAATGCGAGTCCAGTGTCTAACCACTGCGCCACCTCGCTCGGTGCCTACTTTTTAAATTCCGCCTTACACACGAACAGAATTTCCGAGGCTCTCCATGGGGGGATTTAAAATTCAGTCTGAGGCAGCAGTGAGAATTATGATCGAGGAGGGAGGCATACCAGAGTAATTCGTGCAGTTATACGAACTACTGTGTCCATGTGGTTTGGTGGCTAGTGCACCTGGCTAGTAAGCAGAAGATCCAGATTCGATTCCCGGCCTTGGTACAAATATTAACTCCCCACTTCAGTCTACATATATAAAATGATATCTACATGGGACCAGTAAAGTCTCTGAAATCGTGTCATTTCAGTTGTAAAGTAATTTATAACTCAAATTGATTAGAAGAAGGGATCGGTTGACAGGACACAGTCTAAGGCATCAAAGAATCGCCAGTTTGCTAATAAATGGAAATGGGGGAGGGGATAAGTTGGGGAGAAGGATGATGATGATGATGATGATGATGATGATGACGATTGGTTTGTGGGGCGCTCTACTGCGCGGTTATCAGCGCCTGTACAAATTCACAACCTTTGCTCACTCCAATCTCGCCACTTTCAGGGGAGAAGGAGAGCTGAGAATGAATACAACAAGCTGTTACGAATGGATGGATGTTGCAGTATTAAGTATATGTCAAGAGGGTTGCGCAAGACAGAGTAGCCTGGAGAACTGCCTCAAACCAGTCTTTGGATTGAAGATTAGATCAACAAGGTGCACTTGCTGGCAGCCGTTCTATCTCGCAGTATTTAGGAGTGGATCAGAAAAGGCGGAAAATAACAGTCCCGCCTCGAGTACTCCGCCTCACACACTGTGATTTGTAGATATAGAGTAACGTTACATTTAAAATTGGATAAATTCTAGTGTCCGGTACCACTCGTCCGCTTTGACCAGTGACGTCATACGTAAGGCAAAGATGCTGCAATGGACCATCTATGAATCGAACGGATCATACTCTTAAACAAACGAATGCAGCATGCCATAAAATAATACATTTAACGCGACTGTTATTACCGCGCGAATTTCGTTTACACGAGTTGAAGATGACTGAAATAAATAAGAAGACGAGAGCAATTACGAGTGCATATGTTATATTTTTCACACGTACTGCAAAATAATGAACCGTCGAATAGTTGTAATTGGTAACTAGAAGCAAACTATGTAGGAGGTCATTTCTAGTTACCGATTCCAATATTACAGTTTGTTGCCCAAAAATCTTATAAAAGATCAGAAACGTTCTTAAAAAATGATTTTGTTAGTGAACTACAGAATACGACAAGACTTTCAAAAGATGAAAATCTTTACACATGTCGGGTTCAGCTAAACTGGTGGCTGTCCGACCTTTGCTTAACCTGATTCAGAAGAATAAAGACCTTCAGTTCAGCGACAATAACTATATTGCGAGTGCGTATCTGACGACGTGCGGCATGCATGGACTCATCGGAGTTACAAAATTTGCTTCCGGCCTCTACAGAAGCATCCTTAATCATGGGAAAACTTCCGTAGTTAGGAGAGAAAACAGTAATCGACACACAAACCAGGAGGCACGGAACTGCTAATTAACTCAAAATACAAGGAATAATAATAGTAAACAGAACGTATATAAAAGCTAGAAAACACAGCGCCTCTAGAGGTTGGGCGCGGAACTACACAGACGTCGTGTACAGTAATTACGACCGCACAGCACTGCACTGACACAGGCGCACACACACACACACACACACACACACACACACACACACACACACCGGCGAGCTTGAATTAGCGCGCGGCAGCGTCGCTACATCAGCCCCCCGGGCGGAAGCGGAGCGTCGGCGTCGAGATACCGCGTCGGGAAGTGCACCCGCCGTCCAGAACGGGTCGTCCGCGTCGGGGGAAGGAGGAACAGCGTCAGGAGGCGGGTGTTGTGCTGCGTTGGGCGGCGGATGTTGAAGGGCCGGCGCCAGAGATGTGGCGCCAGTGTCTGGAACAGCGGTAGGTGGATGCCTACGACGAGGTGCCGCTAGTGGGGTGGCAGGAAAAACATACGCGGGTTTAACCCGATTCAACGCTACAGTCGTAGTTTTGCCGTTCACTAGGATATCCATCGTGTGGGCACTGCGCCGTAGCACTTCATATGGACCAGAATAAGGGGCTTGTAGAGGCGGTTTAACGTCCTCAGTGCGGAGCATGACGTGACGACATTGTTCCAGGTCCTGGTGCACGAAAGTGGACGGCTTGCCATGACGTGTGGCTTTCGGAGGGCGAATCTTTGATACATGGTCCCTTAAGCGTCGAAAGAAATCCGGCTGGCCAGTAGCCACTGTCTCTACGGCATGAGCGTCTACAAAGTCACCAGGAAGGTGCAGTGTTTCTCCGGTTTTGCCGTTCACTAGGATATCCATCGTGTGGGCACTGCGCTGTAGCACTTCATATGGACCAGAATAAGGGGCTTGTAGAGGCGGTTTAACGTCCTCAGTGCGGAGCATGACGTGACGACATTGTTCCAGGTCCTGGTGCACGAAAGTGGGCGGCTTGCCATGACGTGTGGCTTTCGGAGGGCGAATCTTTGATACATGGTCCCTCAAGCGTCGAAAGAAATCCGGCTGGCCAGTAGCCACTGTCTCTATGGCATGAGCGTCTACAAAGTCACCAGGAAGGCGCAGTGTTTCTCCGGTTTTGCCGTTCACTAGGATATCCATCGTGTGGGCACTGCGCCGTAGCACTTCATATGGACCAGAATAAGGGGCTTGTAGAGGCGGTTTAACGTCCTCAGTGCGGAGCATGACGTGACGACATTGTTCCAGGTCCTGGTGCACGAAAGTGGGCGGCTTGCCATGACGTGTGGCTTTCGGAGGGCGAATCTTTGATACATGGTCCCTCAAGCGTCGAAAGAAATCCGGCTGGCCAGTAGCCACTGTCTCTACGGCATGAGCGTCTACAAAGTCACCAGGAAGGCGCAGTGTTTCTCCATAAACCAGGTCTGCCGCTGCCGACCCTAGGTCTGGTTTGAAAGTCGTCCGTAAGCCTAACAAGACCACTGGTAGTGCGGTTGTCCAGGTTTCTTCGTGGCACATCAGCGCGGCCTTCAAACAACGGTGCCAGCGTTCGATCATTCCGTTGCTTGCTGGGTGATAACTTGTGGTCTTATGGTGGGTGCAACCACAGAACTTGGCCAGCTGTGAGAACAGGCCTGATTCAAATTGCCGTCCGCGGTCAGTGATAATATGTAGTGGGCACCCAAATCTTGCCAACCAAGTCATTGCAAAAGCGGAAGCTAATGTGTGTGCTGTGATATTATCCACCGGCACTTCCTCCGACCAACGTGTAAAACGGTCGATCATTGTAAACAGATATCTTTGTCCGTTCGAAGGTGGAAGTGGTCCGACTACATCCAAATGAACGTGGGCAAAGCGGGCGGTGGTATCAGGAAAATCGCCGATCGGTGCGTGTACATGGCGGTTAATCTTGCAGGGTTGACACTGAAGACAAGATCGAACCCACTCGCGGCAGTCTTTTTGTATGCCCGGCCACACGAAACGTTGCGATACTAGGCGGAATGTCGGGCGTACCCCTGGATGGCACAATCGATGTACTGTATCAAAGGCTTGTCTTCTAAAAGACGGCGTCAGAAAAGGACGAGGTCGGCCGCGAGAAACGTCGCTGTATAGCTGTGTATCTTCCCCTGGGACATCAACGAGTTTCAGTTGCAATGCGGAAGCCGTATCTTTAACATAGGCAAGGAGTTCTTCGTCGTCTCTCTGTGCCTGTGCCAGTGCAGGAAAGTCTATGGTGCTGGAAACACTGCTGATCCGTGATAGGCAATCCGCAACAATGTTGTCGATCCCAGAAATATATCTAATGTCAGTAGTAAACTGGGCCACGAAATCCAGGTGATGAAATTGACGGGGGGAGCAGTTGACACTACTCCGACGGAAGGCGAACGTGAGTGGCTTGTGGTCTGTATATATCGTGAAAGTTCGCGCTTCCACTTGGGGGCGGAAATATTTCACTCCTTGGTATACCGCCAGGAGCTCACGGTCATATGTGCTCCATTTTCTCCGTGCAGGCGAAAGCTTGTGGGAATAATACGCCAGTGGCTGCCACGCGTTGTCCGACCATTGTTGTAACGCGGCTCCGATCGCCGTCTGGCTCGCGTCTACGACAATTGCTAATGGCGCGTCGAGCCGTAGGTGTGCGAGAAGCGCCGCGTCGGCCATGCTCTTCTTTGTTGCCTCGAACGCAGAACACATGTCCTCTGTCCACTGTATCACAGACTTGCTATTTACTTTATGGCCTGATAATGCCGCTGTCAAAGGTTACTGCAGCTCCGCAGCATGGGGAAGGTGTCGTCGATAAAAATTGAGCATCCCCAAAAAACGACGTAATTCTTTGATCGTAGTTGGTCGGGGTAGCTGCAAGATAGCGTCCACCTTCTCGGACAGAGGAAGAGAGCCTTCAGCAGAAATCTTATGGCCAAGAAATGTCACCTCTGACTGCACAAAAACACACTTGTCCACGTTCAAGACAACATCGTAACGCTCCAATCGCTCGAAAATCTCTCGCAGATGTTGTCGGTGTTGTTCATGGTCAGCAGAGAATACTAACACATCGTCCAGGTAGGCGAAACAAAACGGCAGCCCCTGGAGAACCGAGTCTATAAACCTTTGCCAGGCCTGAGCGGCATTGCATAAACCGGAAGTCATAAATTTGCTTTCAAATAAACCGAAAGGCGTTATTATTGCAGTCTTTGGAATGTCGTCATTGGCCACTGGAATCTGTGTACACGCTTTAGCGCAGTCCAGAACTGTGAACACCGTGGCACCATGTAAAGCGTGATTATAATCCCTCAGTAACGGAACGGGATATCTGTCCGGCACTGTTCGCGCGTTAAGCGCACGATAGTCACCGCATGGGCGCCAAGCTCCACCCTTCTTCGGAACAAGATGTAATGCGGAGGACCACGGGCTCTTAGATGGCCGCATTATGCCCTCGCGAATCGTGGCGTCAAATTCTGCATTCGCTATCGACAATCGGTCCGGAGCGAGACGTCTAGGTCGGCATGCTACTGGGGGACCATCAGTCGTTTGAATGTGATGCACCATGTCATGTGGTATGAACCTGGGAGCGCCGGGCGGCCTGGTCAAGTTCGGATAGTTAAGCAGTAATTCAGTGTACTCGCCCTCCGTAGCACGGACCAACTTGGCACTGTGTGTTGCGGTGTTGCGACGGAAACCCGTGACTGCTAAGCCAGTGACGCTGTCTACCAAACGTGCGTTCGCGACGTCCGGCAGAAGGTGCTGGTGCGCCAGGAGGTCAGCCCCAACGATCGCCTCCGTGGCGTCAGCCACTGTAAAATTCCACCCGTACTGGCGACGTAGGCCGAGATTAAGCTCCATCCTCTGTGTGCCATATGTTGCGATGGAAGAGTTGTTGGCAGCCGTCAGACGGAAGGCAGTTGGCGGCCGGCAACGATGTATGGCTGTTCGTGGTATGATACTCAGGTCCGACCCAGTGTCAATTAAAAACTTTACGCCGGAACTCCTATCGGTAACGACCAGGCGCTTGGAGGACAACTGGCAGTCGGTTGCGCCTATTGTCGACCGCCGGTGGTGTTTGGGTGCGAGCATGGCGATGTGCACTTCCTTGCCTGATCGCCGAATCGTCGGTGGTACCAGCACAACGGTACCTCGCCTTGCGGAGTGGTAGTACCGCCGGAAGATCTGCTTCTCGAACGCCGCCGTCCGTATCGGCTTCTTCTATTGTTGCCGTCGTCACGTGCCTGCAGTGCACTGACCTGGGCGCATAAAAGCTCTGCCTTGGCCGCGAGTGAATCGTGGTCGGCCCGTGCTACGGACGCGGTACTGTTTGTACTGTTGTCCAACGCGGCGACTGCGCTGACCTGAGCCGGTGTTATCGCGTCCTGAATCCGGTCTGCTAGCTGCGCCACGTCATCCAGCGGCATGTCCGTTTGTGAGGCGATTATGGCTTTTATTTGTGGCGGCAACCTACTGCTCCACAGCGTTCTGAGCAGACTGTCTGGCACAGTAACGGTGTCAACCTTGCTGCGTAGATGTCTCAGGTATTGAGAAGGCTTCCTGTCGCCAATTTCTTCCTGTGTCAGAACCTGACGTATCCGGTCCTCTTGTGACGCGGCCACCCGTCGAACCAACTCTGATTTTAGCCTGGCATAAGCTCCAGTCTCGGGCGGTGCTGTGATTATGTCCTGCACCTCGGCTGCGTAACGTTGGTCGAGCTGGCTCACAATCAGCGCAGATTTAGTTGCTTCGGCCGTTATTCCAGCGCAGCCAAAACTTGCCTCTGCCTGCGCGAACCAGAGTACCGGGTTGTCGGGCCAGAACGGCGGCAAACGGACTGCAATCCTGGAGACGGCCTGCTGTTCGGTCATTATGTGCTCGTTACTTACGTAGCTCAGGCCTGCTTCTTCTTAATCACGTCGGTTTCTGCTTGGATCACGTCGGGGTCACCACTTGTCGGGTTCAGCTAAACTGGTGGCTGTCCGACCTTTGCTTAACCTGATTCAGAAGAATAAAGACCTTCAGTTCAGCGACAATAACTATATTGCGAGTGAGTATCTGACGACGCCCGGCATGCATGGACTCATCGGAGTTACAAAATTTGCTTCCGGCCTCTACAGAAGAATCCTTAATCCTGGGAAAACTTCCGTACTTAGGAGAGAAAACAGTACTCATCCACACAAACCAGGAGGCACGGAACTACTAATTAACTCAAAAAACAAGGAATAATAGTAGTAAACAGAACGTATATAAAAGCTAGAAAACACAGCGCCTCTAGAGGTTGGGCGCGGAACTACACATGCGTCGTGTACAGTAATTACGACCGCACAGCACTGCACTGACACACGCGCACACCACACACACACACACACACACACACACACACACACACACACACACACCGGCGAGCTTGAATTAGCGCGCGGCAGCGTCGCTACACACATATTACTGCACACGCAAAGAAATAAAACGCAAAAATGACCAAACCTTGTAACCGATAAGTATAGTACCTACACGAAAGTCACACCAGCTACAGTAGCTCCAAATAACACTCAGCAAAACTGATACACCAGGAGTGACTGTAAAAATAAGAGAAGCATAGCAGAAACATCGAAAAGGAAAACATAAAAGTGGCTACATAAAAAGAAACTTACCCCATATGAACTTCCAAAGGAGTCAAAGGTCAAGGCTGCCAAGAACGAAATAGGGACGCAACTAGAAATAATAATATTAGAAGGTCAATCTGTAACGAAAGAAGCAAAATCCAGAATAACTAATGAAAAAAATAACAAGAAACACTAACTGCCAGGCACGAATGAGGTACCACCCAAATCAGCACTTCCCTACCACCCGCACTCAATCAGATGCAAAATTTTAAAATAGTAAAAAAAAAAAAAATGAAACCACGAGTCAATAACATAAACCCTCCGGCAAAGAGACAGCAATAGCCCTCGGCCCACCATTGTAAACATAAAATATGAAAAAACGACAGAAAAGCCTTCCTCCAGAGAAACCAAAAAAGTAGCACTGGCACAAGACAGTAAGATAAAAAAACGCAACATAAAACAAGAAAAAAGTATCAGACCCACCAACACCTAACTAACAAAACGAGGCTTGTATATTTTGCTGACTACTTTCATAAATGCAAGAAATAAACAATAACCTTTAGGAATACTCTCCCTCCAACAGTATCCATCTAAATGGCCTTGCAACACAGAAATTCTTCTCTTTCCCCGGCCGACAACAATTTTTTCAGTCCCCCAGTACCAGTCGATAGTATTAGTACATGCCCCAGTCTTATAATCTTTAAACTGAATATTGTGATCCACGAATTATAAATTCCCCGCAGACTTCTCTACAAAATGAGAACCAGTCGACTACAGTGCCACACGAAACCCCTGCTTCGTGCATGACAGATTTGCAAAAATATTCATAGCAAAAATAGTAGGTTAGCATGACAATTACTTCTAAATTCGGCATAGATCTTTCGAACCACGTCCCCCTGCGTATGGATTTCCACATGTTATTTTTTCTGCACCTCCACGTGTATTCGTCGGAAGTTCATGATGGCGCAATCTTCGTCAAAACCATATAATTTCCACAGACACTGCACTTGCAAATTTCAGCAATGACTGCAAAAATTTTATAGTTGATGTACGGTCACTCATTTTCTGAAGCAGAATTTTCGCAGTAAAAACAACTGACTCATTCATAACGAACAGCGTGAGAAATCAAGGCCTTATGAATCACGACTACTTATAAATCACGACTACTTTCATTAACAAAAGATGCTGAAAACAAATTACGAGACCAAAACAAAACAATCTACATCGAAGTTTTAATATACGCGAGTAACGAGGAAATCCAGAGAAACTATTTAACGTTCATCGACAGCAATCTGCGGCACAAACAAAATAACATCCCGACGGGTGGTATCGGACACTAGAATTGACCCAAAATCCGCACCACCAAACCGAGACTTTAACTCGTTTCCTAGATAACAAAAATGACGACTGTCAACTGTAATAGGGCAGCGGGATGGTTCCAAAACCAGTTGTTTCCGTGGAAACCCAGGACAGCGGAGCAGTGGTCGGTCACTATGTTGAGCGAGACCGCCTTGCGTTCGCTCGTGTTAGTCTTCTGTGGTCTGCAGATGGTGAGTTTCAACAGTGATCTCTACACCTGTCTGATGCGACTAAAGTCACTTTGCTCCAAGAAAATATCTGTGACTGGCAGATTGCAGTGGCGAGGCTAACGTTGTGGGCTTGCGTCAGCCACACTTGACATGGTCCTGCACGAACCTATAGAACAGGCAACATAGCCAGCCCGTGGCGCTCGAAAATAAACACGTGATGACGACTGGCTCCTACCAGTCAAATCGCTGAAACGTTAATCAAGAAGCTATTGTAATCACAACATAACACTACTTTTTAATTACTGTATGTATTTACTGAACGGCATTTCATATTTAGCATAACCGTTTCGGTTTAAAACAGTGTCCGTTGCAACTTTTTCTGCAACTGGTTGCCGCTTAGATCAGTATGTGCAGCATTCAGAAATCACAGATATTTTCGTGTTTGGCACTGGTTTTCCTACTTGTTATGTTTTATGTATTGCACTAGGTGAGTCCAAGACGTTCTTACACACATTCAAATATTCTACAACACAGACATACACACTGTCTCCATATAAAAAATACTACTAATACTACCAAAATGTTATTAATGATTGCTATTAGTGCAAGACAGCTCTGCGACACTAAGCTATATCCCTGTTCTGTCACAAATCGACGACCTCAATAGCAGATGACAAGCAGGTACCCAGCATACATATTATTGTACTCTGTCGAGGATGAACGTGGCGTAAGTCCTGTGACACCTCGTAGTAAACGACATACTGTGCATAAACGAGTTGAGCAATGGAGTTGGGTATAAAAAGAAATAGGTTCTTTTTGAGGCTGATCACAACCAGAGTAGAATACATGTAGTTCCATTACAGAAACATAACTTTTTTTAACTTAATGTCGATAAAAATATTTATAAAAGTTGCATCTCGAATATATTTCCACTGTACAACTCTGAGCAAATAAAGGGTTTGGTTTTATATTCATTTCTTATTTATTGGTTATTTGCATTCCCGATGAACTTGGGATACTGACAATGGGACAACTGCCACGTTGTTGCTCTTTAGACTGTGGTTTACAGGAAACGGAAAGGAATATAAAATAAATTAGACTAAAATAAAACAGGATCTATGGCACGCATGATGTTATTATGAAGACATGCTTTGTGGTGTTAATGATGGCGAAGGTACGTCGTAATAGTGAGTGAATGATTTGGTTGCGAAAAGTATCGAAAAGGGCACTGCCTAAAAAAGAACTTTGACTCTGTATATAGGAAGAAACTATTAGATGGTACTTGAATTACGTAACCATTACGGCAGCTCACCTGAACCTCTCGATACCAGCAATATTCTACTGTGTTTCTTTAAAGTAGTTGACATATTTCTGAGACAACATTCAGATTTGATTTCATTAATGTAGAGGTACTTTGATACATCGGTATGTTTATGTTTCAATGATATTATTCTTATGTGTATTCTTTCTTTTGTCACTATGATCTTTGACGTACTTTTAACTCTTGATTTTTGGGCTCGTAAGCGGTTATTAGTTAGTGAGTCGGACCTTGAAAAAGTCAAGCGTTGGACGTCATGTTGGAAAGACGCATAACGTAGTAGTTGTTAGACGAGGTGACTGTGAGTACCACAAGGTAGAGGCAATGTGGACTGCACCCTACATTTGGGATACGAAGCATGGAGTAAGCTACAATTGATAGGATGCGTAATTCCTAGGAATGACTTCATGTTTTTGGAGAAGGAGCTGGTTATAATTGTCCTGGAAAAGAATGTAGATTGTTTGGGTGTGAAACGAAAATGGGATGTAGTGAACCAAGCACTGCAGTGGACAAGCGTTCTTTGGGTGTGGCTACTGCAGTGTGTTTAGACTGTCAGGTACGTGACACACAGAACATAAGATTTTCTTTGTAAAAGTGTTGGATCCCTAAGGGTTACTAGAAGGTAAAATTTGGAAAAGATAGCAGGAAAAATATAGCTGGAAACGTAAAGTGAGACAGAGTGCATGTCATTAAAGGGTTTGGACCGTTTAGGAACTTCGTAAGACCAGAGATGGAGCCTACATTAGCACAGGAAAAAAAATTATGTGTAGTTGCATGTTTAAGACTAAAAATAATAATGTTTTAGTTAATGTTAACACTAATGATGTACACATATCCTCTAAACTGACTCGTACGACATCAGTTTGATAAAATACCCATTCAAATGATCTCTGGGACATATAACTAAGTAACTAACTAACATGAGAATCTTTTGTGTTTATACAGTGGTCGTGGAATGTGGGTCCTATAACCTAGACCAGTTAGTACTTTATTTTACATTGGTGTTTATTCTTTCGGGTTATTAGTAGCTAGGAATTTTCGGTTAGAGTTAGGCTGAACGGGTTAGTTAGGCAGATTGGATGATTGTGGTTTGTTGGGTAAATTGCTGCGAAGCGAATTTATTGTGTAACAGCATTTACACTTCAGTTACCCGCTTGAGAAATACAGTCAGTTTTTGGCATGAAACTCTTTTTACCAAGGTTCTGTCAGAAACAAGAGAAGACACGTTACAATAGTTAATGAATCATTCTTACATGCCACGTTCATTGCCCTCCAGTTGGCGTGTCGACACAACCACATTTAAACAAGCGTTATAAATATCAGTTTTAAATTAAACTGTTCTCCACTATTCCGCTTTTGTATGTAGACTAACTCTGCTGCGTTTGCTTCTTCACCCTGATGTGACAGTTCTGTATATCATGAACTTCTGCATAAGACAGCATTCAGTTACATGTTGATAACAGATAAATCCTAAGTTGTAAATACTGTTATTTTTTCAAAAACCACTATTCGCCTTTTGAAGAAGGAAACGCCGTTGAATTCGCCTCTTTTAGAACCAAGTTACTAGCAGTGGAAAAAGAGCTAATTTGATACTAGTATCTCTGTGATTAATGTAGGTATGAGAAAGATATTAACGTCATTTTGAGACAAAGCTGTGAATCAGTAGAATTTCTCCAGGGATGTATGTATTCTTGCTAAACGAGGGCTCTTCGAATGTTTTATTTAGTAAAGCGCTTCCTGCTGTGCCGATACGTATTTTCTTGTGAATTCCCCACGATTAATCTGTTGAAGAGTTACAGAAACTGTGCTCTAACATGGAATGAAGCATTTTCCGACCGTACATATACACACAGAGTAACTGAGCTAAGCTATTCAGCTCACAGATATATCTTAAACGGTTTCAGATTTCGCCCAAATAAAATGTGAAAAAGTTGTCTCAAAATGACGTTAATATCTTTCTCATACCTACATTAATCACAGAGATACTAGTATCAAATTAGCTCTTTTTCCACTGCTAGTAACTTGGTTCTAAAAGAGGCGAATTCAACGGCGTTTCCTTCTTCAAAAGGCCTCTGTACATCTCTTACCGAGGTCCTGTACCTACACCTGTACTCTTATGGGACATGGCAGAGACTAATAGCATAACAAAATAATTTTCCCACCATCCTGATCATTCACAGATGTTTCATCAAAAAACAACTCTCCATACCCTTCTGTAGCGCCCAAATTTCTTTAATTTTTTCTCTCCCATTTGAGTCTGACATCTTTGTGATCTTTTCAAGCAGACTACACAAATCTTTGATGAATCATGCAGTTTTCCTAGAATCTTTTCTGTCTCATTCATTAATCCAAGTATGTAATGATACTGCTCTAAAAGGCAACACACATCCAATGGTTGACGGAGGGTTTTGTAAGTAAAGGATCACAGAGAGTTGGCACGATAGGCAATATCAAATCAGGGATCTACAAAAGCAGACTTACGTAGTAAAGAGAGAAAGGAAAGCAAATCGATGAGTGGGGAGGGGGCGTGGCGGGGGCGGTGGCAGCACAAGGGGGCAGTTTTTCTGAATGTACGGAAGACACTAAGATTAGTTTTAGCGGAATAAACTGACACTTTAGATATAGTGTTTCTGACAAATTACACAGTACATTCAGAGAAAACATCCAGAACATGCTTTCTTCTTTGCAGCAAAAGCATGTATCAACAGCTTCTTTACAACTGTTTGTCCACAACTTTCATATGCTTCCACAAATAAAAGTCTGAGAGAGTGGAGGTCAAGGAATTCGACCACCTGTACCTATACATCTGTAACGGAATCTGTTGTTTACAAACCCGCAAAAAATGGTTCAAATGGCTCTGAGTACTCTGGGACTTAACAGCTGTGGTCATCAGTCCCCTAGAACTTAGAACTACTTAAATCTAACTAACCTAAGGACATCACACACATCCATGCCCGAGGCAGGATTCGAACCTGCGACCGTAGCGGTCGCGCGGCTCCGGACTCAGCGCCTAGAACCGCATGGCCACCGCGGCCGGCACAAACCTGCAAACAGTAACATTGAAATGAAGAGGAGCTCCATCGTGCGTGAAGTACATGTTCTGTTGCTCTCGTAAAGGCACATGTGAAAGTAGAACAGGTATTTACTGAAAAAGCTCACTAAGTTTCTCCTTTGAGTTTGGTTGGAAGAACATGAGGTCCTAAAAAAGAGTCACCGACAATGCCGACCCAAACACTGACAGAAAACTTTGGCGATGTCGTGATTGCACAATGCACTGGTGATTCTCGATCGCGCACATGTGCTGACTGTGAAAACTTACAATCTGATGACGTTGAACCAAGCCTCATCCATTTGCACTAAAGTGAGGGTTGACATTTTGTTGAATGAACCATCCATAAAATATACCAGTGCAGGAAAATCAGCTGCTGATAATGCCTGAAAGCACTGTACAAGGTACGGATAAAGCAGGTTCTCAAGTAGAACTGTCGCGACTGCCACGGTCAACATTATTTGTTGCAACTATTTTATTACGTTGACCGCCGCGCGGGATTAGCCGAG
Organism: Schistocerca americana; assembly: GCF_021461395.2. NCBI lineage: Eukaryota > Metazoa > Arthropoda > Insecta > Orthoptera > Acrididae > Schistocerca > Schistocerca americana. The sequence continues at coordinate 370,650,404 of NC_060126.1, forward strand.
CGGTCAGGGGCGCTGCAGTCATGGGCTGTGCGGCTGGTCCCGGCGGAGGTTTGAGTCCTCCCTCGGGCATAGGTGTGTATGTTTGTCCTTAGGATAATTTAGGTTAAGTAGTGTGTAAGCTTAGGGACTGATGACCTTAGCAGTTAAGTCGCATAAGATTTCACACTCTTACGTTGACACGAGGGTTCTCGCCGAGTGTACGAAGTAGTTCTTCCTCCACTTGAGGTGTCCTCGTACCTCTACACCTCCATCCAGTTGCAAATGGAACGCTTAAACGCCCCATGCTTTCTAAGACGACAATCAGTTGCTCTAAACATCTTCCTGTCGGGCATCGTCGCTTTGGAAACCTCTCCCGCTACAAACGTTGAGCGCCACGGCCACTACCATCAGCTAATCCGTACAGAAAACGGGCACCAGCTACTCCGTATCGGAGTACGCTTCTATTGCACTGTACCTGGAAACGCAATCCGTGAAGAAAACTAAACAGATGATGCTACGTGATTGATGCTGGTTCAGAAATGAAGTGAGTCACATGTCAGCATTACCTTCGTTCCATTGGAACAACAAAAACTGGTGGTGAACATTAATTTTACAACGCACAGTGTGCATTTTAGCGAAATACGACCACTAGAAGGTTATGTAAGAAAGCGTTTCATGTAATGCTGGAACAGTTTGCTTCCGTGTTATTGCCATCAATAATGTGATTATAAAGAGAAGCAGAAAACGGCCTCTGACATGGAAATAAAGCGTTTTCGGACCCATGTCAGTGTAACACATGCCCTTCCCCTAATGTGAGGAATGTTTGCTGAAAGTTTGGATGTATTTGTTTTGTTACACCCTGTATATACGAAGTGAAAGAGATCTCCACCAACAAACCTTCAGAGGTTGTTTGGGGATATCTACTGGCTATTTTGTTATAAGGGACCAACGGTCTTTGGTGGTTTCTTACAGAACTATTCCAGTCTGCTTGGTTTCTTGCTCCATCTAGCTCTGTACCTGTATCGCACTGAAAACAGAGCACAGAAGAGCAAATGTGAACGATATGTGTTGTCTCTCTAGTTCGGAAATGGGCTTGTTCCATTTATACACCATTCTTGTTGTTCGCAATAGCAATGCTCACTTTATTCACCGTATAGAAGCTTGCATTCAATACTTCTCGGACCTGTATCGGATTTATTCCTCTGACAGTGTTAGTTGTGCCTTAGCAGGGGCCGGCGGGAGTGGCCGAGCGGTTCTAGGCGCTACAGTCTGGAACCGCGCGACCGCTACGGTCGCAGGTTCGAATCCTGCCTCGGGCAAAGGTATGTGTGATGTCCTTAGGTTAGTTAGGTTTAAGTAGTTCTAAGTTCTAGGGGACTGATGACCTCAGAAGTTAAGTCCCATAGTGCTCAGAGCCATTTGAACCTTAACAGGGATACACAGCAGTATGGATAGGTTTACGGATGAAGGTTGGCCACTATATTTCTCAAGTATGGGTGCACTAATTCCAATAGGAAAGTGACGCAACGATTCTATGTTGAGCAGTTGCCCTCGACGACTATAACAAGGTCACCGTAGGTTTCCATCTGAGGGTTGTTAAATATCTGATGTGTGGTATACGTTTCCGTTATTGCATATTACAGGCTTTTTCACTTTTGTGAAGGTATTTTCACAGAAAGGAGGGTGACTGCAGTGTTAAAAGCGAATCATCAGAATTACATTAATATTCTACGAGCCGGCACGGAGACTGTGGGTTCCTTGTACCAAAATACTCTGAAACTAACCTTGAACAACTTCTGATAGTATATCGATGGTTCTGGTTCATCCTATATACAGAGCGGACCAGGGCCAGTTCTACCTGAATGCAAGTTATAGTTCTCCTTATGTGAACAAGCCTAGCTTCTTTGTCCAAACGAACTACTCACTTACGCTCCCAGTTTTTTTTTTCTTTTCACACAAGTATTACTTGATGCCCAAATAATTTTAGTCCAATTACACAACTGTCATCATAATAAGCATAATTTATGACACAAAATGGCTGCCATTGTCCCAAGTTATGCAGGCGTAATCACTACAAAAAATAGCGACTTCCCCTCCCACCACTTATGCAGCGCAATCCCATTGGTTCCAGATCAGCACCCCCACAGCCGCTCTTCGAGGTACCCAGAATCATGAGACCGACAGAGCATTTGTCTTTAGTGCGATGGTCAACTAACAGCAGCACCCGCTGCACGAGAAGATTCAGGGGATATTTGCAAATTAATTTTTCACAATTTACAACAGTTTTATTCCCAGTGGCATTCTCTGCAAGCACGTCAATGTATGACGATATTTACAGTTTTGGGGTAATTTAGTCGATTTTCTCCTAGTATTCCAAAGACACGCGTGAATGCGAGGCTTTAAATGTTTAACAGTTGTCACCTCAGTGGAATACTGAAAAATGATACACTGATATCTCACACGTTGTGGCCTGTGACGCTCGCAGCACAGAGGCAGGGTGACCTTGGTTAACACCGACTCAAAGGAAGGCCTCGGCGCTTGTCCGTGACGTCACGTCAGCTAGGCACGGCGAACGCCAGGTCTGTTGCAGGCATACTCATAATGGTGGTGTCTCCCTCTCTGACACAGGAAAGTGTGAAACTATTGGAGGTAGTTGACCAACACACATTGTTCTGAGAGATTTCTGCAATCAATTACTTGTGCAATCCATTACACTTCTTAACAAATAGTGTACTCCTGGACTTAAATTTCCACCTGTTCTAAGAATTGGCCAAGCAGCAACAGAATCCGTGCTTCTTTACCTTATTTGTAAATCTGAGGAAGTTACGTTTGTAGTGGGTTGCTTTTACAAGAAACTGTGAACATATTGGTGCTCTTCTTTGGGTATCTTGGTTGACTACGGGGTGAGGAGCACTGAATGTTAATGAAATATCTTCCGATTGTACACATTGGGAGAGGAGGTGGGGGACAGAAGAAGAGGCAAAAGAGAGATACTTGTTTTATCAAATAAATTTTTTTTATCTTATAAAGTTTCTCCTTTCAGTTGCAAGAGGGGAATATTTATCTTTTCTAATGTGCATGTTTAAAAACGTTTAAGCTCAGCAGTATTTTCGAGGTATGAAGCTATTTTGTTTCCTGTTTAGAATTCCTTTCGTTGAAAACGACTGTAATCTAATGACTGGCAACAGTTGGACATTTACACATGTAGATTAGTTCACATTTCCAGTGACGATGTCAAACGAAAATAAATAAATAAATAAAAGAAACGAGTTAATTTTAAGGGGGTTGGGGTAAGTTTCGATAACAAAATGGATCAAATAAATATAGTTACTTGAATGTAAAATTTCCGAAGCTTGCAATGGGGCAAAGCATCTTCTCACATTGATCTACGTTTGTTTCGACAGGATTCAGTAATACAGAACTATGATCTTCATTTGTAGCTTTACGATAGTAAGAAAATCTTTCATCTAAATAAAACTGCAGAACCCAAAACAATACCAAACATTTTGTCCAAAAATAACAGATTTATAGTGATAAGCACGCGCAGGCGTTTCTGCCTGCAACAGACCTGGCTTTCGCCGTGCCTAGCTGACGTGACGTCATCAACAAGCACCGAGGCTTTCCTTTGAGTCGGTGTTGCCTTGGTCCACTACTGTACTGGGATGGGCAGATTATATGTATATATAAAGGCATAGTCACTCCCATCTTATCCCAGTGGTATCGGCACAAGTGTGGGATATTATGTAATTTAGTGATGTTGATACTTTTCTGTAGCAATGTTCCTGCCATCGCCTATTTTAGGCGACGTGATAGTGATGTCGTAATTATTTTTTAACACACTAGTAATGCGGGGATATTTTCCTTACATTGAGACGCAGACATGCTACATATCAGCAGTGTACTTCTTGTTAAGTAATGCATTGTGTAAATTTCTTAACATGGGATATCGGTACACGCTGTTTAAATATTGCACAGTAGTAATTGTTTAAAATTTAAAGTCCCATATTTATGTGTATGTCGCTGGAATGCTGGAAGAAAAACCGACAAAATTTCTCCAAAACCGATAAATAGCGTCATATGTTCACGTGCTCGCAGAGAATGACATGGGTCACATAATTACTGCGAATTGCAAACCACGAAACCGTCAATTTCACCTCAATTTACAGCTGCTGTTGACCGATCGTTATACAGAGCACGAATGCTACGTCCATCTTATGATGCTTTGTACTCTGAAGAGGAATTGTGGGAGACCGATGATGAGAAACCAATGGGAACACACTACAGCACTGCAGGAGGGGAGCCACCACATTTGGAACATACTTTATCGTAATTAAGATTAGACTTGTATAAACATCACTTGGGAGGAAATGGGAATATTTGGGTCACAAATTATGGTCATTAAATTGGCATTTATGCGATATGACTGAAAACAAGTGACCACGAGGTAACACTTGCGTAAACAAAAAGAGAGAAGTTTGTTTACATTAGTTTCATAACTTACTGGGTTTGTTTACACAACCCTACCACTTGACTGGTTGTTTTACACAACGGGAACAATGCCTCCTTATCAGGTAAACGGCCGCGGTCCGCTACTTCTATTATATACACTGCGGAAAAAATTGCAACACCAAAAAGGAGGTGTGGGACATAAATGAAAGTTGGTAGGCATGTTTCTACGCCCGAAGGATGACGTCTGTTCAGATTTCAAGCCACTAACTTAAGAGTGGCGCTAACAGCGCCACTACGAGAATGCAAATCAGGTTTGCTTTAAATATGGGATATAACGGTCGTGAGGGTCAGTTAGCTTCGAGACTGGACGTAGTGAGTGGACGTTAGTCAAGAATGCCTTCAAGTGGATGAAGGAGCCTTTATCAAGAGTCTGAACGAGCTCGTGTAGTGAGGCTACGAGAAACTGAATATTCCTTCCGTGACATTGCACAGACACTTGGCACGAAAGTAACCAATGCACATGATTTCTGGCAGTGGTAGTCACGGGAAGTTGTGGTCACAAAGAGACCGGGCCGCGGACGACCAAATGACACTACCGAGAAGGTAAACCGTCGTTTTTGGACTATGGCTGTGGTGCATCGCATTTCGTCTACAGAAACAATTCGAGCAGCAGTTGGCACCACAGTGATACAACGAGCTGTTACAAATCGGTTATTTCAAGGACAGCTCCGAGCGAGACGCCCCGTAGTGTTCGTTCCACTGACCCCAGACCACCGCCATTTGCGACTTCAGTTGTGTCAAGCGACAGCTCGTTGGAGGGCGGGTTCAAAATCAGTTGCGTTCTCTGACGAAAGCCGGTTCTGCCTGGGTGCCAGTGATGACCGTCTGCTGGTTAGGAGGAGGCCAGGTGGGTGCGTGCAACCAACCTCTCTGAGGCCTAGACACACTGGACCCACAGCTGCAGTTACGGTGTGGGGTGCTACTTCGTATGAGAGCAGAAATACTGTTAAGGTTAACCCACGCACCTTGACTGCAAATCTGGACATCATTATGGTGATTGGACCTGCTGTGCTGTCATTCATGAACAACATTCGAGGAGGTGTTTCCCAACAGGATAACGTTTGGCCACTTACCGCTGTTGTAATCCATAGTGCTCTATACAGTGTCAACAAGCTGCCTTGTCCTGACTAGACTAGACCAGACCACATCTGCCTACAAGCGAGCGTGGGTGGGACAGGACAGCTCCAGTGTCGTTCACAATCAGCATTAACTGTCCGTGTTTTGGCCGACCGAGTGCGACAGGCGTGGAACTCCAGCCCACAAACTGACATCCAACACCTGTACGACACAGTGCATGCATGTTTGTCTCCTTGTATTCAACATTCTGGCGGCTATGGTAGTTACTAATGATCAGCATTTCACATTTGCAATTATTTTTCTCTTACATTAACCTGTGATCTTGCAATTTTGATCACTTAAATATGTTACCTAATCAAATGTATTCCCGAAATTGCATTACGCTACGCTAATTAAATTTAGCTGTTGCGATTTTTTCCGTGATTATATATTTATTGCCAATATCGTTTCTTAAAACACGGCTTTGTCATATTCACAGATGGACTACCGCATAACGAACGAGTTCATAATGGACGACGAGGACGAAATTATAAATATGCACACCTCGTTTTGTGAGTATTGCTTTGTGTTTTATTTCCGAGCTATTAGATTTAAGCGTTTACCCTGAAGCGAGGATGCTTTGTACCAGCCTGCAGATTGAATCGCAGTCGTTATTCTCGAGAATGGCACACTGCGAACTGATCACGAAGACACAACCAGGAAGTCTCACTTAATGCTTCATACTACCAGTCAGTACCGTTGACTTATATTCTGCAGCCACATGGGCGGCATCCGGTGCACTGTGTAGTACTAGCTGCCCTGGAAAATGCGAAATGGCTGATAAAACATTCGTAACACCTGGCGCGATGGCACGGAGCACAGAAGGTGGTGTGAACGTGATATGGGGTACTCACTCTCACTTGCACATCATCTTGACTCAGTTTGGAACGTAGACTGTCGGCATTTTGTGAATACGGCTCCCTCCAACGCACAACGCAACGTCTGTGTTGAAGCGTCTCGCCATAACCTCGCTCTGACTAAACAATCACGAGACGAATCGTATAGCTATTCTTTATATCTTCTGTATCTCTTCCGTTAATCCAACTTAGTATAGCTCCTATACTGACCAGCAATATTCAAGAATTAGTCAAGCGAGGGATTCTAACCGAACTATTTCGTGTATGTACTGCACATCCTCAGTACCCTTCCAACTGATCTAAGCCTGCCACCTGCCTGCCCCATGGCTAAGTTTATCAAGGCGTTCCATCTTAAATCACTCTCTACAGAAGCTCCTGAATATTCGAATACTCTGAGTCCAAAGACGGTCGTCGATGGGGGTATTCAGACGGTATCCGGACTTTTCTGCTTCTTGCGCGAATAACAGTACATTTATTAACGTTTGCAGTCACCAGGCAATATTTGCACAAAGTGTCATGAATTCGGCAAGTTCTTGGCAGGTTTCCGGACGTATGGGTCATGTAATTCCAGTAAATTACGAGACAGTGGTTTGTGAGCACGGAGGTGGCGACCAGCAGTCTCCTCGGGGTTCCATGCTGTCCGTATCAGGCGTATTTGGTAGCAAACATATTAACGTATGTTCACTACCACAGTCCTCATAACACTGTGGCAGCGCTCTGGCCTGGTAACACACGGAAGACGCCATCACCGTTGGGGAAGATGTCAAGCATGAATGGAAGGAAATGGTCCGCAATAACGTTCACACAGTCCACAGATACACTGGTGTCTTCGAGCACTATCACAGGTCCCATGGACGCCAGGAAGATGTCCGTCGCGCGGTCCATGTGTCGTGCAGCCATTCGCGACACATTTTGCACACAGTATTTCCTGTTGCCGCCCTCTTCACACATCGTAGCGCCTACTCCATCGGCATCCCACCTCACCAACATGGGATGCCTGCATCACAGGCCGTATATTCACCAGGATAACCTACCTGCCTTGTCAACACAAATATTTATCGGCAGCCACAACACAACACAACACCAGGTCTCCACCAACGGCCACCAGGGACCGCTACCCGTTCGCGGAGACTGCAGAACAGCTTCATCAGAGTTCGCGGCTGGCCCAGGAGCTATTTTGATACTCCAGGCACTTGATCGCAAATAGTTCCGGCAGATACATTCGCCAAACTGGCTCTACAGGGCGACACACTGCCGGCAATGGGCAGTTCGACGCACCGCTTGGAAGTATACATGGTGGTACATTGATCGAGACCGGGCCAAATATCTCACGAAATAAGCGTCAAACGCAAAAACTACAAAGGACGAAACTTGTCTAGCATGAAGGGGGAAACCAGATGGCGCTATGGTTGGCCCGCTAGATGGTGCAGTCATAGGTCAAACGGATATCAACTGCGTTTTTTTTAAAATAGGATGATTCAAATGGCTCTGAGATCTATGGGACTTAACTTCTGAGGTCATCAGTCCCCTAGAACTTAGAACTACTTAAACCTAACTAACCTAAGGACATCACACACATCCATGCCCGAGGCAGGATTCGAACCTGCGACCGTAGCCGTCGCGCGGTTCAAGACTGTAGCGCCTAGAACCACGTGGCCACTCCGGCCGGCTTGGCTTTAAATAGGAACCCACATTTTTTATTACATATTCGTGTAGTACGTAAATAAATATGAATGTTTTAGTTGGACCACTTTTTCGCTTTGTGATGGATGGCGCTGTAATAGTCACAAACGTACAAGTACGGGGTATCATGTAACATTCCGCCAGTGCGGACGGTATTTGCTTCGTGATACATTACGCGTGTTAAAATGGACCGTTTACCAATTGCGGAAAAAGGTCGATATCGCGTTGATGTATGGCTATTGTGATCAAAATGCCCAACGGGCGTGTGCTATGTATGCTTCTCGGTATCCTGGACGACATCATCCAAGTGTCCGGACCGTTCGACGGATAGTTACGTTATTTAAGGAAACACGAAGTGTTCAGCCACATGTGAAATGTCAACCACGACCTCCAACAAATGATGATGCCCAAGTAGGTGTTTTAGCTGCTGTCGCGGTTAATCCGCACATCAGTAGCAGACAAATTGCGCGAGAATGCTACATCCACATCGATTGCACCCGCATCATATTTCTATGCACCACGAATTAAATGGCGACGACTTTGAACGTCGTGTACAGTTCTGCCACTGGGCACAAGATAAATTACGGGATGATGACAGATTTTTTGCACGTGTTCTATTTAGCGACGCAGCGTCATTCACGAATAGCGGTAACGTAAACCGGCATAATATGCACTATTGGGCAACAGGAAATCCACGATGGCTGCGACAAGTGGAACATCGGCGACATTGGCGGGTTAATGTATGGTGCGGCATTATGGGAGGAAGGATAATTGGCCCCCATTTTATCGATGGCAGTCTAATTGGTGCAATGTATGCTGATTTCTTACGTAATGTTCTACCGATGTTACTACAAGATGTTTCATTGCATGACAGAATGACGATGGACTTCCAACATGATGGATGTCCGGCACATAGCTCGCGTGCGGTTGAAGCGGTATTGAATAGCATATTTCATGACAGATCGATTGTTCGTCGAAGCACCATACCACGGCCCGCACGTTCACCGATCTGACGTCCCCGGATTTCTTTCTGTGGGGAAAGTGGAAGGATATTTGCTATCGTGATCCACCGACAACGCCTGACAACATGCGTCAGTGCATTGTCAATGGATGTGCGAACATTACGGAAGGCGAACTACTCGCTGTTGAGAGGAATGTATTGCCAAATGCTTTGAGGTTGACGGACATAATTTTGAGCATTTATTGCATTAATGTGGTATTTACAGGTAATCACGTTGTAACAGCATGCGTTTTCAAAGTTGATAAGTTCACAAAGGTACATGTATCACATTGGAACAACCGAAATCAAATGTTCAAACGTACCTACGTTCTGTATTTTAATTTAAAAAACCTATCTGTTGCCAACTGTTCGTCTAAAATTGTGAGCCATATGTTTGTGACTATTACAGCGCCATCTGTCACAAAGCGAAAGAAGTGATGCAACTGAAACATTCATATTTCTTTACGTACTACACGAATATGTAATAAAAAATGGGGGTTCCTATTTTAAAAAACGCAATTGATATCCGTTTGACCTAAAGCAGCGCCATCTTACGGGCCAACCATAGCGCCATCTGGTTTCTCCCTTCAAGCTAGGTAAGTTTCGTTTTTTGTAGTTTTTTCATTTGACGCTTATTTGGTGAGATATTTGGCCCAGTCACGATCAATGGACCACCCTATATAGAGCTGCCACCTCGGCAGCCACGGCTAGACGCCTCTTCTAGCTGGCCAATCTCTTGCAGATGGACTTCGTATAGTCGACGAACATCTTGACTTCAAAGAGTTGTTATATTGTAATCTCTCCCTGTGAAGAGACGGGTTTTTTCTATTATTATTTGTTATTTTATATTTGTGACGATCCGCGGTTGGGATACTGTCTGTTGTTCTTTTGGCGATTGTTTTATTGTTTCGTTTTGGTGAGACCAATAAACTGTTTTCGGACTTGTGTTTTCCGCATTTCTCTTCTGCTTGCGCAAATACTTCAATATTTACGTATTCCACGATACATAGTTCAGGATATATGTCATGAACACTGAGATGCGTAAAAAAACTGCCGCATCACGCATGTAATACCATAGAAGTAATAACTACAAACGACATCTATTCGCAACAAATTTTGCAGACAGTCTTCACATAAGCCGCTGAATATACCTACATAATTGTATCATTGTACGACACATAGACAAGGAGATATGAAGCCCAAAAAATTGAGCTGCAGCAACCATAATAAACGTATTAGTACTTTTCTCTTAGTTTCTTGTTTCTTTAAAACTATTTTTAGAGCAAATATTATAGTCTTATTATAAAGTGCTTATATGTGATGAAAAGAAGACTCGTGTATACGAAACGTACAATTATAATGCGGATTAATCAGTTTAGCTAATATGTTTTCTTTATAAAGCAATATCGGTCTTTTGTGTCAACTATTTCATTTGCCTTTCTCATCTTTACCTTTCCTCCTCCTGGCCTTGTACGGTTAAGACGTATATGTTAATGTTAGTGCGTATGAACAGTAATAAGCACTAAATTTATTTCCCATATTTTGTAACACTACATTATTTCATGCTAATAACATCCTTTTTATATGTATTAATAGGTTTTGTAACAAAATGCAGGTGACTTTTACTTGATGAACGGTAGGTAATAAATGGCTTAGGCGAAATTTGGTTAGCCGCGATTACGGATATCTCACTGAGACCGCTAAGAATTGTAGTAATTATACACGATCTGTTTGCTATTTACTTTATAAAGTCTGATTTGCTAGTGCGAACAATGTTGGCCCACTTAAAGATGATGGAAGGACACGGTCGCGAAGGCAAGAATTCAAGCCAGTTATTCGGGAAACATAATGTTTCTTGCAACTTGAAGATTTTTCTATTCATCGTCAGTTTACCTCTCCAGCCGAGTTGAAAAACGAAATTGCAGGGCAAAGTTAGCTACAGATACAGGCGAAATACGTGTACAAGTATGTGTGAAATATCTTAAATATATGCGACATTTGCGTACTCTAGCAAAGCTGTGGATAAGAAGCTCTGGATCGATTTCAACCAAACTTGCTACACTTATTACTTAGGTAACACATTTTGAAGTTTGAGGCTTCTTGGTCAATACAGTTTCGACTTCTTTAATGTTCTGCCACAGATGTATTAAATCTCTGCAACATTTTCGATATGCACGACGCTTAGACACTGAGAGCAATGGTGTAACGTTTCATAGAGTTAGTATGATATTTTTTGGCTGCCTTCCTTTAGGATGTCAATGTTAAGGACTGCATGGAAAGTGGAGTGATTTGCTTGTATCAAATAGAGTATTAAAGATGACTGTGTGGGAAGTTGGACGATTGGATATCTCCGCAAATCACTACGCAGAACTGAACCACCAACAACTTCGTTAAACTAGTCACTTAGCTGAAAAATATAAAGAAATTTTTCGAAAACCCGTCAATGGACCGGATCCTAGCAATACGGTGCGGAAAAATTTGGATAAAGAAAGTGCAAGTCGGCGCCAAGTTTCTTTATTCGAGTGCTGTTTAGTTTATTTTCCTCGTCAACGTGAACTTCGGAATCCACAGAGCACGAAGACGTGAAAGTTACGCTGGTCTGGTTATCACCAGTGAACTTCAGTTCAGCTTTTCGTAGCTAAAAATGTTACGTTAGTTAGAATACGTTTATCCTTAAATGTGACTGGTATATTAACCGCACTGCATTCAGTTCTAAATTTTGATGCAGATTAACAGTAGCTGATCAAATGCAATCGGACGTTGAACAGTGAATATGTGAGAGTGTGGGACAGAATTTGATACGAGAATGTTCTAGAGCGTTTTAAAACAACAAATTTAATCATTCATACGACTTTTTTATTTAAAATGCCCTTATTATTATCATTATCACTTCTTTTTATTGAGCCATCAGTCTTCTCACTGGTTTGATGCGGCCCGCCACGAATTCCCCTCCTGTGCCAACCTCCTCACCTCAGAGTAGTATTTACAGGCTATGTCTTCAATTATTTGCTGGACGTATTCCAATCTCTGTCTTCCCCTACAGTTTCTGCCCCCAGAAGCCCACTATAAGGAAGTTATTGGCTCTGAGCGCTATGCGACTTAACTTCTGAGGTCATCAGTCGCCTAGAACTTAGAACTAATTAAACCTAACTAACCTAAGGATTTCACACACATCCACGCCCGAGGCAGGATTCGAATCTGCGACCGTAGCGGTCGCTTGGCTCCAGACTGTAGCGCCTAGAACCGCACGGCCACTGCAGCCGGCAGGAAGTTATTCCACGATGACTTAACGCATGTCCTATCATCCTGCCCCCTTCTTCTTCTTCTTCTTCTTCTTATGCTTGTCAATGTTTTTCGTATAGTTGCTTCTTCACCGATTCTACGGAGAACCTAGCCATTCCTTATCGTATCAGTCCACGTAATTTTTATCAGTTCACGTAATTTTCAACATCCTTTTCGAACATAACATCTCAGACTTCACGTTAATGTAGCCAAATTGTGGTAAGGTAAATCAGAAACCTGTCATGGAGTATTCAGACACATTCATTGATTAGAACGAGCCTAAAGTGACCTGGTTATAAGCTACAATATATTGATATTACCGATGTGTTGAAGTGAGCTAGTGTTACTAATAGGCATGAAGGGAGTAGGCTTACGATCATTTAGTATTGATAAATACAGACTCCCCCCCCCCCCCCCCCCCAATGAACCATGGACCTTGCAGTTGGTGGGGAGGCTTGCGTGCCTCAACGATACAGATAGCCATATCGTACAACGGAGGGGTATCTGTTGAGAGGCCAGACAAACGTGTGGTTCCTGAACAGGGGCAGCAGCCTTTTCAGTAGTTGCAGGGGCAACAGTCTGGACGATTGACTGATCTGGCCTTGCAACACTAACCAAAACGGCCTTGCTGTGCTGGTACTGCGAACGGCTGAAAGCAATGGAAACTAAAGTCGTAATTTTTCCCGAGGGCATACAGCTTTGCTGTATGATTAAATGATGATGGCGTCCTCTTGGGTAAAATATTCCGGAGGTAAAATAGTCCCCCATTCGGATCTCCGGGCGGGGACTACTCAAGAGGACGTCGTTATCTGGAGAAAGAAAACTGGCGTTCTACGGATCGGATCGTGGAATGTCAGATCCCTTAATCCGGCAGGTTGGTTAGAAAATTTAAAAAGGGAAATGGATAGGCTAAAGTTAGATATAGTGGGAATTAGTGAAGTTCGGTGGCAGGAGGAACAAGACTATTGGTCAGGTGAATACAGGTTTATAAATACAAAATCAAATAAGGGGATTGCAGGAGTAGGTTTAATAATGAATAAAAAAAACAGGAGTGCGGGTAAGCTACTTCAAACAGCATAGTGAACGCATTATTGTGGCCGAGATAGACACGAAGCCCACGCCTACTACAGTAGTACAAGTTTATATGCCAACTAACTCTGCAGATTATGAACAAATTGATAGAATGTATGATGAGATAAAAGAAATTATTCAGATAGTGAAGGGAGACAAAATTTAATAGTCATGGGTGACGGGAAGTCGATAGTGGGAAAAGGGAGAGAAGGAAACATAGTAGGTGAATATGGATTGGGGGTAAGAAATGAAAGAGGAAGCCGCCTGGTAGAATTTTGCACAGAACATAACTTAATCATAGCTACCACTTGGTTCAAGAAATGTGCGAGAAGGTTGTATACATGGAAGAAGCCTGGAGATACTGCAAGGTTTCAGATAGATTATATAATGCTAAGACAGAGATTTAGGGTTGGGTTGGGTTGTTTGGGGAAGACCAGACAGCGAGGTTATCGGTCTCATCGGATTAGGGAAAGACGGGGAAGGAAGTCGGCCGTGCCATTTCAAAGGAACCATCCCGACATTTGCCTGGAGCGATTTAGCGAAATCACGGAAAACCTAAATCAGGATGACCGGACGCGGGATTGAACCGTCGTCCTCCAGAATGCGAGTCCAGTGTGCTACAGAGATTTAGGAACCAGGTTTTAAATTGTAAGACATTTCTAGGGGCAGATGTGGACTCTGACCACAGTCTATTGGTTATGAACTGTAGATTAAAACTGAAGAAACTGCAAAAAGGTAGGAATTTAAGAAGATGGGACCTGGTTAAACTGACTAAACCAGAGGTTGTACAGACTTTCAGGGAGAGCATAAGAGAACAATTGAGAGGAAGGGGGGAAAGAAATACAGTAGAAGAAGAATGAGTAGCTTTGAGGGATGAAGTAGTGAAGGCAGCAGAGGATCAAGTAGGTAAAAAGACGAGTGCTAGTAGAAATCCTTGGGTAGCAGAAGAAATATCGAATTTAATTGATGAAAGGAGAAAATATAAAAATGCAGTAAATGAAGCAGGCAAAAAGTAATACGAACGTCTCAAAAATGAGATCGACAGGAAGTGCAAAATGGCTAAGCAGGGATGGCTAGAGGACAAATGTCAGGATATAGAGGCTTATCTCGCTAGGGGTAAGATAGATACTGCCTACAGGAAAATTAAAGAGACCTTTGGAGAAAAGAGAACCACTTGTATGAATATCAAGAGCTCAGATGGAAACCCAGTTCTAAGCAAAGAAGGGAAGGCAGAAAGGTGGAGGGGGTATATAGAGGGTCTATACAAGGGCGATGTACTTGAGGGCAATATAATGGAAATGGAAGAGGATGTAGATGAATGTGAAATGGGAGATATGATACTGCGTGAAGAGTTTGACAAAGCACTGAAAGACCTGAGTCGAAACAAGGCCCTGGGAGTAGACAACATTCCATTAGTACTACTGACAGCCTTGGGAGAGCCAGTCCTGACAAAACTCTACCACATGGTGAGCAAGATGTATGAGACAGGCGAAATACCCTCAGACTTCAAGAAGAATATAATAATTCCAATCCCAAAGAATGCAGGTGTTGACAGATATGAAAATTACCGAACTGTCAGTTCAATAAGTCACAGCTGCAAAATATTAACACGAATTGTTTACAGACCAATGGAAAAACTGGTAGAAGCCGACCTCGGGGAAGATCAATTTGGATTCCGTACAAATATTGGAAGACATGAGGCAATACTGATCCTACGACTTATCTTAGAAGAAAGATTAAGGAAAGGCAAACCTACGTTTCTAGCATTTGCAGACTTAGAGAAAGCTTTTGAGAATGTTGACTGGAATACTCTCTTTCAAATTCTGAAGGTGGCAGGAGTAAAATACGGGGAGCGAAAGGCTATTTACAATTTGTACAGAAACCAGATGGCAGTTATAAGAGTCGAGGGACATGAAAGGGAAGCAGTGGTTGGAAAGGGAGTGAGACAGGGTTGTAGTCTCTCCCCGATGTTATTCAATTTGTATATTGAGCAAGCAGTAAAGGAAACAAAAGAAAAATATGTAGTAGGTAATAAAATCCATGGAGAAGAAATAAAAACTTTGAGGTTCGCCGATGACATTGTAATTCTGTCAGTGACAGCAAAGGACATGGAAGAGCAGTTGAACGGAATGTACAGTGTCTTGAAAGGAGGATATGAGATGAACATCAACAAGAGCAAAACGAGGATAATGGAATGTAGTCGAATTAAGTCGGGTGATGCTGAGGGAATTAGGTTAGGAAATGAGTCACTTAAAGTAGTAAAGGAGTTTTGGTATTTGGGGAGCAAAATAACTGATGATGGTCGAAGTAGAGAGGATATAAAATGTAGACTGGCAATGGCAAGGAGAGCGTTTGTCAAGAATAAGAGAAATTTGTTAACATCGAGGATAGATTTAACTGTCAGGAAGTAGTTTCTGAAAGTATTTGTATGGCGTTTAGCCATGTATGGAAGTGAAACATGGACGATAAATAGTTTGGACAAGAAGAGGATAGAAGCTTTCGAAATGTGGTGCTGCAGAAGAATGCTGAAGATTAGATGGGTAGATCACATAACTAATGAGGAGGTATTGAATAGAATTGGGGAGAAGAGGAGTTTGTGGCACAACTTGAGTAGAAGAAGGGATCGGTTGGTAGGACATGTTCTCAGGCATCAAGGGATCACCAATTTAGTATTGGAGGGCAGTGTGGAGGGTAAAAATCGTAGAGGGAGACCAAGCAATGAATACACTAAGCAGATTCAGAAGGATGTAGGTTGCAGTAAGTACTGGGAGATGAAGAAGCTTGCACAGGCTAGAATAGCCTGGAGAGTTGCACCAAACCAGTCTCAGGACTGAAGACAACAACAACAAATATAGACCATAGGTAGGAGCGGGCTGGTCTGCTTTCTGAAGACGGCTGTGGTCCATATTACATGGATGTTCATGTAATTTCTTCCAGTTCCTTTCTTGACTGCTCCTATGACACAAATGTAATATAAGAATGCTCCCTTGCGTTCGTTGCGATTTACGACAAGTGTGAATGGGTCTGACGTTTACTAACATTTTATGTTTTGTTCTCTTCCAGTGCAGAGCGGCTCTTACATTTTAAGCCAACTGATTGGCGTCATCGCAAATGCGCTCGTCATGGTTTGCGCTATCGTGGTAAGCCAACACCTAAACTGGTCCCGTTTGAAACATTTTCATTGTATTATCTGTCTTTAGATTCTATTTCTAATCTCTCCCTGTCTTGTGCGTATCTTTTATCTCTGGATACTTTCTGCTCCCACCACTAGATTATATTTTAGAATAAAATCGTGTTCACCAAGAAAAGGGCCACCTCTAAAGCGTTTTCGTTAAGAACTAATCTACTCTTCAGGAAGGATCGGGGTTATGAATCTACGTTTACCGTCTGGTTAGAGGTTTTCACGTGTTTACCGAAATTATTTATAATGTAAAGCTAATGGCCAATATCTTTCCCACTCTTTCCCGTCGGAGCTTATGCGCCGTCTCTAATGATTTTCTTGTCGATGACGACGTCAACCTCCAATTTTCCTTACTTTCCACTACAAGGTACACTCCGTGTTCAGGAAGAGGTTCTGCAGAGTATCCACCGTCTGTTGGTCTGAAGGGCAACTAACCTCATCCTACAAGCCCTGATGTGTACAACACTCCTCGTGCCGTTTACAAGCATTATGTGTAGCGAAAACGTTGTATATGTGACCCGAAATGGAATAACATATTTTTTCGTAATTTACTTCATTTTTATGGTCCGTTTATAATGTAGCTTCTCTATATTCTCATATAAAAATGTTATCATTCCTAGGCATTACTTATTTTAGTACAATTAGAGCCAAAATAGATTTATGAAATTCTATTTGTTTCCTTACACGAAAAACCTACCACACACAACTTACTCTTACAATTTTTGTCAGCCCTTACATTTCCCTCTTTCTCTCCCTTGCGTATTTGAACTGTGATCGTCTCCCTCTCTAGCTGTGTGTTTAGTGTGTCTGAACGACATTTGAGTGGCCCGGGTTCGATGCTTACGCAGGTGAGAGTCTTTCTGTGCTTGGGGATTGGGTGCTGCGCTGTCAGCATCATTGTCGAAGTGTGGCCAGGCGTCCGAACTCCTCGAAAGGCGGCTTGCGGCCATAAGCATATTTTAAATGAGGTCAGAAACACACTGCTGTCTTCTTCTGGTAGTCGTTTTTATTGGCTTCTTTCCTTGCCTTTTCTTTCTTGTACGGTTTTGGAATATGATGACTAAGATCAAAAGAGGCTGCTGTGTAGTTTGCAGGAGCAGTCACCCCTTCGGAGTGAAGTGACGGAAGGGTTCAAGGTGATATACCTGCCTAGAACTATACTGCTCCATACACCAGGCAGATACTGTGGGCTCCCGACTCTCCAGGTGGACGCAAGTAAACAGCCCACATCAACCCAAGGCGCACAGCTCAGGCTGTTTACAGCGGAGCTTCACACAGACCTCACGGCGTCTGGCTGCGCCAACCACGCCAATGGGCAGCGTACCTATCATTATAGATGGCGCTGTAGTCACTTTCTTGCACCACGTCACGTTACCACCGCCGGTTCAGCCACCGCCATCTGCTGACGGCTGCGCTGGCGCCGTTCTGTCCATGTGGGCAATTGCTGACGGTACGCCACATTTTAACGTCCGGTCCGAATTTTAATACACTGCGCATTGATCTTGGTCTGCCATGTACTCTGCATGACATTTTAGCAGATGACCCAGGAGCAGCTGCTCGCGTTCTTCGTTTTATCCACTTGACAAACCTATCTAAGGACATTTGATTATGCTGTTTTCTTTCAATCCCTTGCCTGTTCGTGTGCCTTTTATAGCGTTGTCCTTTTTAGTTGCTGTTTTAACCTTGTGCCTCGCAGTGCATTCATAACTTAGTATGGGCGCTAATGACCACTGTAGTTGTGCGCCCTAAAACCACAAAAAAAAACCTCAGTGCCACAGAAGCATCTCTCCTCGGAAGGGTGTTTAGCTGCTGTTATACCAGGCTATGACCAGTACCCCTTCAGTCTTTCATGACAGCCACGCAGCTGTCCACAGATTGGAGCAATTGCTCTTGACATGAGCACCTGTCGCTGTTGCTACGGAGGATGACCGACCGCTACTCCTAAGTGCCACGTCTCATCCTATGTCGTCCTACCAGTGGTCACTGTCATCGAACAGTAGCCTGCGACAACCTCCTATGCACGTCGTCCCTGAAGTAGCGTTGTCCCACTGGTAGCTATCATTGTCGAGGCATCACCTTCGAGATCCACGAATGCCCCCCCCCCCCCCACCCCACACACACACACATTCCAGAAGCCCATCGTACTCGTGGTTCAAATGGCTCTGAGCACTATGGGACTCAACATCTGAGGTCATCGGTCCCCTAGAACTTAGAACTACTTAAACCTAACTAACCTAAGGACATCACACACACATCCATGCCCAAGGCAGGATTCGAACCTGCGACCGTAGCGGTCACGCGGTTCCAGACTGAAGCGCCTGGAACCGCTCGGCCAACCAGCCAGCCAAATTCCAAGTGTCAGTTTGAATCCTACCACCAATCAACTCAGCCGCTTCTACTCTGCTGCCTACTACGACTCCTAGACTTCATTATGTAAGTGCATCCCCGGCAACGTCTAGGAGAGACATTGAGATATTTCTGTTTGTAGTTACATGGTGTGGACATTCATCCACCACATTGTATCTGAGTTCTGTTTCTTATATCGAATATAAACAGCTGCTGTTGCACTTGCGCATTTCGTTGGTAGTCCGTAGCATCGCTCAAAACTGGTGATGAGTCTGTTTCTCACAAGTGTTACAACGCATTTAGTGTCGAAATGTGTACTGTTCTTGTCTCTTACTCTCATTCACAGTACTCTATTGGTTTCAAGACTGTTCTTTTCCTTGCCTGATGGTAGTTGTTTGTTGGAGCATAGTTCGTTTTTCTTATTTGTGTGGGTTTGGAGACTAAACTGACGATGAAGATGGCGTTTCGACCTCATCGCCACAATTTTATCCTCCATATGCGAGACAGGTGAAGTGGTTAGTGTATTTCAGTCAATGTGTGTGTTGAGTGGGTGTCATCGATTTTGGTACACTTATTTTGTAGTTGCTCCTGTTAGAGTGGATCGAGTTTTTCCTGCTGTGGACCACTCGTACAGCCACTGCTCTGTCCCACTCGTGCCCACACTGCTGCCTGCCACTACAGCCTTCGATGACATCGTGGAGCCGTGGCTGGCTTTCCTTGTCCAGCTTTAACAACATTTCACAAACTCTGTGATCCGTGAAGACTCTTGTCATCCATCATTTCTCCTCTTCCACTGCACCAGCATACAGTATCCGTCAATCTCTTAACTATGGCGTAGGCCTTTCCTCTGTTTCTTGCACCTGCATATCAGCTCATAGCCTACTATGCTGCCCTTTGTAAATGTCGTTTCCAGGTCTTTCAGTGTCCTCTCCACCACAGGATCTGTCGACACGAGCTCCAACACCTGTCGACACGCTGACAGCAGAGACACCTTCACCCCTGCTGCCTTTGACTCCACCCATGGATGTCGAAGCCTCTCCACCTGTCACTGGTGAGCCACCGCCACTGGCGCTGCCCTTGTGGCGGATCTTTTGGCCAGCCCTGTCATTGGCAACGTCTACCACTCCACTGTCAGCCTGGACACCCTAGCCCAATCGTGGATGGCCTTGGCGCCACCACTGGTTTTCCCCCACCATCCCCACCGCTGCCATAGCTGGCCCTGCCACTGGTCCCACAGCAGCTGACCTGCCAACTGGACTTCACATCCTTCCCAAGTCGCCTATTCCTTAGGCACCCTCAGCTACGTCCTCCACCTCGTTTTCTGAGCCACTTGAGCCTGTTGTGCATGCCTACTCCAGGGACTTCTACCTTTCTTTGTGTGCTGCTACTTTCTTTAGCTGCACTGGCTGCAAGTTGCTCTGCTCTGTTGCAGCTCTTTGGTTTTCACCACAAATCTTTGACTCTGCCCTGTCCTGTTGCCCCCACCAGAGACCAGATGATGTTTCTCACACTGACCTTGTCTGTCTCTGGCTTTTCAGGTCCCTGAACTACGTAGTCTTTTGTCAGCAGCATCAAATGTCTCACTGGCCTGTCAGCATTTTTGTTGCCTGGGCAGCCACCATCGATCAGATGTCGCTCTCATCAGCTATCGACATCGTCACTGGCTCTCCATTACTGTATGATACTGCAGTGTCTTTGTTATTCTGAATTACAATGCATGCATATCTGAAGGAACATTGCAACGTTATTTGGGATAACAAACACACTGCAATATCGTATTTATTGGTCAACACCAGGCAAGCGACTTTAAAGTAAAATGTCTCTCCTGTACTGGAATGTACATAGTGGACGTACGAGTACAGGTTGTAGACACATGGTTGGCGACATATGGAAGTTTGGGTCTGCCTGTAAGTCGTGTTTGGATAGCCTAATTTTAAGGCGACTGCGGGCAATAAGCGAGAAATCCGGGTATGAATCCCATCCCAGCACAGATTTTCATTGTTTTAATTCCATTACACATCTGATGGTTGTCCATATTCGCAACGGCGAACACATTTCGCATATAAATAGTTGTGGCTCTCGCGCATTTCACAGGCAGACCGTAGCACCCCTCAGCCATGGACACAGAACAAGGTAAAGTAGAAGAGATGAGGAAAAATACTGCACGATGATGATGTACATTGCCATACTCAGGAGGGAGGAGAAATTCTCTCAGATATCATTCTGAGAGTCTCTCCCATGGAATAAAAGCATATGTTATGTTTTCCAGAATAATGAGCTTACCAACAGCTACTAATGACCCTACATGTCCCCCAAAATACTGCAAACATGCGATAAACGAGTACCATCTGATGATGAATTGCTAGGCTATTCAAAGCTGATAACGGAAAATAAACGTTGAAGTATAAAACAAAACGTGACAGCTTGCAGCAATTACTGGAAACCTTTATCCTCTATTGCGGTTAGCTTGTTTATGGTCTTGCAATTTACAGATAGTGTTTCATTTTAACTTATAGACACATCTGAAGACGGGGCTAAGTCTTTGAAACCTGCTAGTGTAATGACTCCAACAAATAAACTGTAAAACTGTACCTGATGTTTTAACTATGAATGTTCCACCTTGACCATTAACGTTGACAGATGTAGCTAACTCTATCTACAACACGCAGCAGTCAAACTCGCTGGTTGTTACTATGTGAACAAAACCATTCTGATCCCTTCAGCGCTGCTATCAGCCGTTCTGTTCCGCGTCCCTATGCTCCCGACGTCAACACGAAACCACATGCTGACGGTCACTGGTCTATCCACCCTGCACTGCTCACTTCTCATCGTACACGTGCTGCGGCATTAGTCTACTCACCCTGCATCAGCCTGTTATGATCCTGCTACTGCTGCTCATCTTATCGCCATAATAACTCACCCCGAAATGGAAGGGTGGTTCGTTGTGTAATGTTATAATCTATACAGGGTGGTCCATTGATAGTGACCGGGCCAAATATCTCATGAAATAAGCATCATAGGAAAAAACTACAAAGAACGAAACTCGTCTAGCTTGAAGGGGGAAACCAGATGGGGCTATGGTTGGCCCTCTAGATGGCGCTGCCATAGGTCAAACGGATATCAACTGCGTTTTTTAAAATAGGATGTACGTAAAGAAATATGAATGTTTTAGTTGGACCACTTTTTTCACTTTGTGATAGATGCCGTGTAATAGTCACAAACGTGTAAGTACGTGGTATCACGTAACATTCCGCCAGTGCGGAAGGTATTTGTTTCATGATACATTACGCGTGTTAAAATAGACCGTTTACTAATTGCGGAAAAGATCGATATCGTGTTGATGTATGGCTATTGTGCTCAAAATGCCCAACGGGCGTGTGCTATGTATGCTGCTCGGTATCCTGCACGACATCATCCGGATAGTTACGTTATTTAAGGAAACACGAAGTGTTCAGCCACATGTGAAACGTCAACCATGACCTGCAACAAATGATGATGCCCAAGTACGTGTTTTAGCTGCTTTCGCAGCTAATCCGCACAACAGTAGCAGACAAATTGCGCGAGAATCGGGAATCTCAAATACGTCGGTGTTGAGAATGCTACATCAACATCGATTGCACCAGTACCATATTTCTATGCACCAGGAACTACATGGCGACGACTTTGAAAGTCGTGTACAGTTCTGCCACTGGGCACAAGAGAAATTACGGGATGATGACAGATTTCTTGCACGCGTTCTATTTAGCGACGCAGTGTCATTCACCAACAGCGGTAACGTAAACCGGCATAATTTGCACTATTGGGCAACAGAAAATGCACGGTGGCTGCGACAAGTGGAACATCAGCGACCTTGGCGGGTTAATGTATGGTGCGGCATTATGGGAGGAAGGATAATTGGCCCCCATTTTATCGATGGCAATCTAAATGGTGCAATGTATGCTGATTTCCTACGTAATGTTCTACTGACGTTACTACAAGATGTTTCACTGCGTGACAGAATGGCGATGTACTTCCAACATGATGGATGTCGGCAACATAGCTCGCGTGCGGTTGAAGCGGTATTGAATAGCATATTTCATGACAGGTGGATTGGTCGTCGAAGCACAATACCATGGCCCGCACGTTCACCGGAACTGACGTCCCCGGATTTCTTTCTATGGGGAAAGTTGAAGGATATTTGCTATCGTGATCTACCGTCAACGCCTGACAACATGCGTCAACGCATTGTCAATGCATGTGCGAACATTACGGAAGGCGAACTACTCGCTGTTGAGAGGAATGTCGTTATACGTATTGCGAAATGCATTGAGGTTGACGGACATCATTTTGAGCATTTATTGCGTTAATGTGGTATTTACAGGTAATCACACTGGAGCAACCGAAATAAAATGTTCAAACGTACCTACGTTCTGTATTTTAACTTAAAAAACCTACCTGTTACCAACTATTCGTCTAAAATTGTGAGCCATATGTTTGTGACTATTACAGCGCCATCTATCACAAAGCGAAAAAAGTGGTGCAACTAAAACATTCATATTTCTTTACGTACTACACGAATATGTAATAAAAAATGGGGGTTCCTATTCAAAAAAACGCAGTTGATATACATTTGTCCTATGGCAGCGCCATCTAGCGGGCCAACCATAGCGCCATCTGGTTTCTGTCTTCAGACTAGACAAGTTTCGTGCTTTGTAGTTTTTTCGTTTGACGCTTATTTCGTGAGATATTTGGCCCGGTCATGATCAATGGACCACCCTGTATAGTGCCGTTCTTTAACTGCCGCTTGCGCTTGCTATATTTCGCCGTCTCGGATCTGCCACTGACTTTTATATTATCTTTGATTCTGTACTGAAGCCTTTATGAATTGTTCTGGTGGTCCAGCTACTCTGTGCCACTGCCGTCTACGAACTTCCTCTTATTTCGGACTTCGGTCCTTAGCAGGGTGATGCCGAAATACGAGATCACGACGACTACTTCGAGCTACGATGTAAACTTCGAACTCTTAAGCTGTACTTCTGCATGTTTTAAATTCTTCCTCTCTCACGTCAGATCCCCTTAATGACAACTCTAAATAGTCTAAACTTTCAACAAAAATCGTCCATTTGTTTCGGGCCCCGTTGATATTGTCGCTGGCCCTCTGGGTCCAGGCCGTCCAGGACACCGCCAGCACCCAGTGTCAAAGTATGTCTGTATCCTTGTGCAGCAAGTGAGTGGTGCTCATCCCCTGACGACTCGCCGCTGCTGGCTTCGTTACTGCCCACGCTCCGACAGTACCAAGTACAGACTGCAGCGCACAGTGTCTCCCTCTCTTTTCTCACTACTTAGCACACACTGAAGCGCCAACGAAACTGGTATAGGCATGCGTATTCAAATACAGAGATATGTAAATAGGCAGAATACGGCGCAGCCGTCTGTAACGCCTATATAAGACAACAAGTGTCTGGCGCTGTTGTTAGATCGGTTATTGCTGCTACAAGGCAGGTTATCAAGATTTAAGTAGTTTGAACGTGGTGTTATAGTCGACGCCCGAGCGATGAGACAGGGCATCTCCGAGTTAGCAATGAAGTGGGGATTTTCCCGAACGACAATTTCACGAGTGTACTATGAATATCACGTATCCGGAAAACATCAAATCTCCGACATCGCTGAGGTCGGAAAAAGATCCTGCAAGAACGGAACTAACGACGATTGAAGATAATCGTTCAACGTGACAGAAGTGCCACCCTTCCACAAATTGCTGCAATTTCAGTGCTGGGCCATCAACAAGTGTCGGCGTGCGAAACATTCAAAGAAACATCATCGATATGGGCTCTCAGAGCCGAAGACCCACTCGTGTACCCTTGATGACTGTACGAGAGAAAGCTTTACGCCTTGCCTTGGCCCTTCGACAACGACATGGACTGTTGATGACTGGAAACACGTTGCCTGGTCGGACGAGTTTCGTTTCAAATCGTATCGAGAGGTTGGACGTGTACGGATATGGAAACAATCTCATGAATCCATGGACCGTACACGTCTACAGGGGCCTGTTCAAGCTGGTGGAGGCTCTGTAATGGTGTGGGGCGTCTGGAGTTGGAGTGATATGGGACCCCTGATACGTCTAGATACGACTCTGACACGAGGCACGTACATAAGCATTCTGTCTGATCACCTGCATCCATTCACGTCCATTGTCCATCCCGACGAACTTGAGCAATTCCAGCAGGACAATGCGAAAGCCCACACGTCCAGAATTACTACAGAGTGGCTCCAGGAACATTCTTCTGAGCTTAAACACTCCCGCTGGTCACCAAACTCCCCAGACATAAACAATATTGAGCTTACCTAGGATGCCTTGCAATGTGCTGTTCAGAAGAGATCTCCATCGCCTCGTATTCTTACGGATTTATGGACAGCCCTGCAAGATTCATGGTGTCTGTTCCCTCCAGAACTACTTCAGGCATTAGTCGAGTACATGCCACGTCGTGTTGCGGCACTTCGGCGTGCTCGCAGGGGCCCTACGCGATATTAGGTAGGTGTCCCAGTTGGTTTCGGTCTACAGTGTATAACAGGTGCAACGATCACCCTTAGCTGGTACAAATGTAACAGGGGAGCAGTGCGTTCGATGAAACGCCCTATTACATTACGAACTCCGTCCGTACATCAATGCACAAAGCAAATAGACATGTCGGTACAGGCCGTATCAAGCCTTACGTTCTTTTTTCTAGCACTCGTGTAGTGATGTATATTATTGTGGATTTGCAGAGTTCGTCTAAGTTGATGACTTGGGCGGCGCCGCTGCATATAGTCGCCTGCCTGCATAACCTTGCAGAATTAGACGGGAGGACTACTGTAGCGGTGAGCAGGATCCGGCCCCTCGACGCGCCAGCTCGCTATCGCATTACCGTCAGCATCATCTTTACCTGTGAGTCCTACATTTTTGCCTCACTGCTACCTTAATCCGCTTGTACGTAACCAACTCTGTTGCTGTGATTTCTTTTAATTGTGCAATACGCCTGATGAAACAGTTTAGAATATTCGGTAACTCATGTTCGTGTGGAGCGGAATTATGCTGCAACAAAACGATGACCTTGCTTGGAACTCCAGTATGACTGTCCTGAGATACTTCAACCGAAGTCTTGCCGACACATGGTGCCGGAATCGTCCGAATGTTCCGTCAGTGCCTTGCATGCTCACATTTAAGTCCCACGACGACGGAAAGCTCCATGGGCGACGGCCTTCAACTTACGGCACCACTGCCGTCAATAAAAATAAAAATTAAAACGTTGATTGAGGAAGTCACCCAACCCCTCAGAACAAGGCTACTGGATGCATGGAGCCCTAGGAGATTGTTTGCGTGTTGGTAGATGTACACTGTTTCAGTTTGGTTTTGAATGGAATACAGACACAAGAGATGCAGTAGGGCTTTCGAAGAGAAGTTTACTGAAAAGACAAGATATGTGTTTCAAACA
The DNA here is from genome assembly GCF_021461395.2 of Schistocerca americana. Classification (NCBI taxonomy): domain Eukaryota; kingdom Metazoa; phylum Arthropoda; class Insecta; order Orthoptera; family Acrididae; genus Schistocerca; species Schistocerca americana. The sequence goes on from NC_060126.1 coordinate 370,676,879, forward strand.
CTTGGGGAAAGTTTTTTGATAATATGGCCTACCATTTTCGAAATGTTCTTAGAAAACATTATTGACTACAACCCTTAAGACCACAAGGGGGACCGAGCGAGGTGGCGCAGTGGTTAGCACACTGGACTCGCATTCGGGAGGACGACGGTTCAATCCCGTCTCCAGCCATCCTGATTTAGGTTTTCCGTGATTTCCATAAATCGTTTCAGGCAAATGTCGGGATGGTTCCTTTCAAAGGGCACGGGCGATTTCCTTCCCCATCCTTCCCTAACCCGAGCTAGCGCTCCGTCTCTAATGACCTCGTTGTCGACGGGACGTTAAACAACACTAACCTAACCTAACCTAACCACAAGGGGGTAAATATTGCCGGAAGAAGAATATAGTGTTTTCGGTTTACAGACGACACTGTCCTCCTCGCAACAAATGAAAAAGAATTACGAAATGTACTGGGTACAAATGAAGCTAAACTGAAGACTTATTAAATCAAAATCAATACAATGAAAATAAAGGTAATAACACTAGGAGGAAATAAGAGGGTAAAGATAATGCTGAATACTGAAATATAACAACATGTGCAGAGCTTTAGATATCTAGGAAGCAGGGTAGACAGTGACTAGAAGAAATGCGCAGCAGGAATTAAAATTAGGGTAGACATTGCAAAAGAGGCATTTACTATGGTGACGGGCATTTTCCTTAACAACAAGGACCAAGTTCTGAGGAAAGACCCATAAAATTTTTCGTGTGAAGTATTTTCCTGTCCTTTATAATGCTGAAAGGTGGACAATGAGGAAGTAAGGCAGAGCAAGGCTGGACGCTTTTGAGGCGTGGACACAGCAGAGGATGGAAATAATGAGTAATATGGACAGGGTGAAAAGTGAGGAGGCTTTAGGAAGAGTGAGAGAGCTAAAACTGAATGTAAGAGAGAGGAGGAAAAGGTATGGGATTGCAAATACATTGAGAAGGAAAGAGGGGCTAATAAAAATGTTGTTAGAGGGGTATGTAAAATGGAGAGAAAGGTGAGAGAGGAAGCGATTTCATATTGTGCAGGGTGTGTTGGACGGTGCCACATCCAGCAATATTCAGAAGGATGCATTGGATCGCAGGGAATGGAGATGAAAAGGATCTGCTAACATAACAGAAAACTGACGATGATACTGTTTCATCAGCACAGTTACAGGACGAATCTTGGACAATTCTACCCATGTGATTGGGAGCAATGTCAACCAGAAAGGCATAGTTCTCTGCTGGGAAGAAGACATGCACCATTTAATAAACAGGATTGTCTCAAAAAAGATCGAATGCTCGACCTACCCACCTTTCCATACATGGCCACAGGAACCATTTAAACACGATATAACGAGCCGAACCATTACCGAACGTCAACCAAAATACACAGTTAGAAGAGCAAATTTCACATTGTAAGTTCCTCCGAGGCTTCCCGCGTCCAGTGTTAGAGGGCATTTTAACCATAGCCTCGTCCGGCCACACTGCGTCTTCCCAAATACTTTAACATCCTTCTTGTTCGAAGCAGAGTGAAACTGAACCGTTGTCTACATTTGACGTTATAACCTCCAGGTATGTATACGAGAAACAACAAAATTTAAAACATGTTAGTGCATGTGTGCTCTAGACAGGAATTAGTAATAATTCATAGAAACCTGGCATGAAACATGGCATATTCATGAGTGTTTGGTGGAAAAGAGGCATTACTTTACGCTCAAGCAATATAAAGTCAAAATTAAAATGTGCGGGAATAAACAACATAGATCCATAGCTATACCACTTAGCCGTATATTTTTTCAGGTATGTTGGAAGGCCCCCTATAAAGTGCTGGTTAACTTAGTTCAGAATTCGGGGAACTTTCAATAGGACCATACCGAGTAAAGCACCAGAATGCTCAACCCAACCCTCATGTTGATGACAAATTTACTTTTTTATAAAGTTGTAGATGTGCACTAACTCCCAACTCCCTTATGTCTGCATTCTCTCTCTCTCTCTCTGTCTCTCTCTCTCTCTCTCTCTCTCTTATTTTATTAATTTTTTTTAGTTGTCAGAAATGTATCTGAAGCTTCAACATGACAATACATCATCACAGTGTGCCAGTTGTGGTAGCGGCCCCCTTTCGAGAATGCTACAGTATAAGGAAGAAACTGAAGGTCTCGAGGTGTGTTATTGTAGGATGTCTACTTTCTCCAGCCCCTGTGGAAACAATCAGGATGTAATGATCTGAGGGTTACGTTTAAATCAGGTATCACAACCTGACCTAATTTTATCAGCTTTTACGAAATGCCTATGTTGATTATATACAGCAAATGTTAAACAGAACATGTAGATACATTACGAAGTTGAAGTACAACCGGGCAGTAGATATGTCCGGACACATCGCCATAAACATCACAAACCACATTTCTATACCGTAACTTCCAAGATCCAGACATAAAATAATGTCCTCTCTATGCAACTAGTTTTAAATTTTAAAAAAATTAAATTAAATGTGTCAATTTCAAGACCACCGCTGTTGCCAAGAACATAATGGAAGATTACAAGGGCTTTTCTTAAGTACACTGACAATGATATTTTGATTGCTTATTCGTGTAAAGTTTGAGTTCGATACTATCTTCTGAGCACTTTAGTGCCAGTAATAATTGAAACAGGAGGCAATACAGACTACCATGGTAAATTCACCAGTACACTTGTTATATTTGAAACCGGCCGCAAGCTCCTACAGGACTATCGGTGATTTGTATTTTCTGTCGTGGAATTATTCTAAATTATTGAAGGCCAAGACCGTGACACAAGCAGCAGCTTCGTATTTTTATCTGAGCCTAAGGAATCTTCAGTCATTACAAAACTTGGCTACCCTTCGGTGCACTGCTTGAGTGGCAAAAACATTTCACAGTTTCTATACATATCCTTCGTGAATACGCAACAGACAGGAGCATTCTTGTTTACTGAAGTATTCACGAAAATGTCACTGAAAGTTGTGACTGACGTAGTTCAATCTGGGAACAATGACGTAATGGCCACAATGAAATTGTATAATCTACATCATGAACACATTGATGAATTTACTATAAATATAATTAAAAATGAAATTATTGTCAAAGGGGACATTCTAAAAACCTGGAAAGGCAGGATTATTTCGAATACCATGTCTTCCATGATTACAGACACACACTTGTAACATTTTAATGAGTACTTGCACTGTCCTTCTCAAACTCGAGAACCAAAAAGAAAGAAAGCGGATCTGCCTTTACGAAATTAAAAGGAACAATGAATGACCTTGCCTTATTATAACTGAAAACGTATATCCAGCGTGTTGTCAGCAGACTGCAGTTAAGAACACACGTAATATTTAATAAACAACCACTTTAGTATGAAGTTTACATACGGCATAGTTAACGAGACTTGACAATCTCATATATATAACGTAAGTCGCACAAGGTGTAACAACCTTGTTTATTTCTTGAACATTCAAGATATCGAAACAAGGCTTAAGGCGAATTATGTTACCCAAAGAAGCATGTAATTTTCTTGCATGCTTAATCCTCCCAACTGTTATCAACGAAGATACTGGAGTATGAGTGGTACAACGTTTGTTAATGATGGTGGTGAAACGTTGCGCCCAGGTAGCCGAGAGTTGTGCTCAAATTGAAATGTAAGCCGATCGGAATAGGCTATTGCAGTGTCAGCACCGCAAAGTGTAGCTCTCTTGCCAGGATCCTTCGTTATATGCAGCTAGTTGATAGCACTACGCTACTAAAATATAACGCATTTCCTCTTGGACCTACTTTACACGAATCTGATGCAAGTCAGCTACGATGTTAGTAAATGAAACTGTATGATACTTTCTCTTGTACCAGAAAGCTATTAGGAAAATTATTACAAATGCGTGTACGTATTCGCCTGAACAGTATTTGGGAAAACAAGCAAAAAATAGAAAGAATTAACATGGTGACGGATCCTGACCCATTTGGCAGAGTCCACACAGGAACAGATGATTCTGGTCGAGTTGCAGCTCGTTTCTCGGATATCTTTGAAAAAAGTTTCACCGCAAATATTAACGAAGGTTGTATCATCATACTCAATTTTTCAAGAACTTCCGAATATCGTTGAAAAAACTATATCGTTAAGGAAAAAACCTCGATCCAGTAATTCGGTAGCTAAAAGAGTTAAGAGAATTAAAAATGCAGTGGCATTACATACCTCTCTGTGCACCGTCATTTGCCAACACCTGGTTTCGATATCTTGAACCATTCACGAAATTAAATGCTTGTTGTGACCTGCGAGAATCACCCACCATTTTTATCAGTAGGAATTCAAATTGTCCTTTGACCGTTGGTTGCCCCCGTGCAGGAGCATGCTACATGCTCCACATTCCTTATCACTAACACCATCATTTTTATCGGTGATATCATAAAGCCACACCCCTTTCTCTCTCCTTCTCTCTTCTCCTCTCCACCCCCCTATTTCCAGCCAGTCAAAAATCCAACATGGAGAAAGCAGTCCAGCAGAGTTAGAGGAGAAAATTAAAACCACTTCGACTCTTCAGTCTGTCAGAGCGTAGGACAAGAATGAGATGTAGAAATGGTGCCAGGCTCCATTATTTCTACAAAAGTCAAAGATATTTACATACCTCTGGCGAAACGTTTTTCTCTGCACAATGCATAATTTTTCCATACATATGGTACTGTTTTGTCATTTGCATTCCCTCTATCAAATATTTCCTATTTCATACGCGTGTATCTGCGCACAAATCATTTCTACATTTGCTTAATCTTTATATTACAAAACGAATGAAACCAAAATAAAAAATATAATATTTAGGAAACTTTTTTACAAAAATATTACAAAAAATATGAACTTTGACAATTTATGCTGTCACACACAGTGGAAACATACGAATTTAATAGACATTCAATTCTGTCTTCCGTATTTTTAGAGCATACAAAAAATACTGCTGTTTCGATTCTTGCTTTTAACGCATAGCTCCTCCTCTTCTTCTACGGTCGAAGCTGCAGTTAGCAGTTGAGCGTAATAAACCTGAAAACTATGAGCAAATCTGGACTTCATAACCATAAATTCGCTTTTTTGCTAGTCGCAACCTGTCGAAACAAGTCTCAACTTGCTTAGGCTCCTCTGTTTCCTTTTGCTTGAGTGACAGGTGATGTAAGAGGTGGATTCGAGGTTGCAGAAATATACTTGTGCAGGCTCTGATTCAGCAGAAAATGATAAGAAATTCTGGGTAATCCCCTCTCAACACCTTGCCTGTCGAAATATGCTTGGAAACGCACGGGAATCTGTAAGGTACGAGCTGCAATTTTGGGGAATCCCTGGCCACCACTATAATGGTATAAAAAGCGGAGTTCCAGCTTGTGGAAGATTCTTCTATTGCATCTTCATAGCAGTCAATATCTAGAGTGAGAGCAGAATCGGAAATTCGACATGTGCAGCAAAACTTTGAGCACAACAACCACTACCTCTGCTGCTACTGCTGCTAGCCAGATTTGGAGCTGCGGTGCTGGTTCATCCGAAGGAGTGCGATATGTATCTGCCATTAGTATTCTTGATCATCAGTGCCGCTGAACTTTATTCACTCGACAGTGTCAATATATGCACGTGACATATCTTGCAGAAGAGTGAATACCATGGACAGATCAATATATACAGGGTGTTACAAAAAGGTACGGCCACACTTTCAGGAAACATTCCTCACACACAAATAAAGAAAAGATGTTATGTGGACATGTGTCCGGAAACGCTTAATTTCCATGTTAGAGTTCATTTTAGTTCCGCCCAATAACGCTCGGTGGAGCACGTTATCATAATTTCATATGGGATACTCTCTACCTGTGCTACTAGAACATGTGCCTTTACAAGTACGACACAACATGTGGTTCATGCGCTATGGAGCTCCTGCACATTTCAGTCGAAGTGTTCGTACGCTTCTCAACAACAGATTCGGTGACCGATGGATTGGTAGAGGCGGACCAATTACATGGCCTCCACGCTCTCCTGACCTCAACCCTCATTTATGGGAGCATTCGAAAGCTCTTGTCTACGCAACCCCGGTACCAAATGTAGAGACTCTTCGTGCTCGTATACGCCATTCTCCAGGGCTGCAACAGCGCATCAGGAATCCCATGCGACGCAGGGTGGATGCATGTATCCTCGCTAACGGAGGACATTTTGAACATTTCCTGTAACAAAGTGTTTCAAGTCACGCTGGTACGTTCTGTTGCTGTGTGTTTCCATTTCATGATTAATGTGATTTGAAGAGAAGTAATAAAATGAGCTCTAACATGGAAAGTAAGCGTTTCCGGACACATGTCCACATAACATATTTTCTTTCTTTGTGTGTAAGGAATGTTTCCTGAAAGTTTGGCCGTACCTTTTTGTAACACCCTGTATAAGAGACATTACTATTAGATCTCTACAAGAAGACTGTTGTGGCTCGGCTCCTTGTTTAATTTGCAAGGGTGTTTAGTTCTCACCTATAGAGTCACTGGCGATCTAAATGCTTTTACATAAATGTAGGCGACAGTAATACATTTGGTTCAGAGAGAGTTCATTGTAGGTTCCCAACACTTCCTCGCTTTTCATGTGTACGAGAGGTATGAATGTAAGTATTACACTCTAGTGTTTCTCTTCCGGTATAACACACTGGTTGATTGTAATATATAGAATATATTACAATTATTGTATACATTTTACCTGCAAAATGCAATTCAGAGTTTTTTTCGATTTTATTAAGGCAGATGCAGTGGTCAAAACATTGATGTGTAATGGAATTGTCTGAAATATTTCCTCAAATTTGTAACAACCTAGTGTTTGAAACAGATAATGTTTTTTAAAAAATGGAATATCGAGCAGAATGTGTATTAAATTTATTTGTGTCCACTGTGTGTGGCAGCATAAAGTGGCAAAGTTCACTGTGAAAATTTGTTACACTAATTTTTTTAAAAAAGTATTACGTTTCATTTTTTTGCTCTCATTCCCTTCATAATACATTATAATGATGAGGCAGATGTGCATATAATTTGTGTATGCATAAACAGAAACATGTGAGATAGGCAATATTTTGTGAGATGAAGTTTAAGTGACAGGACGTACAGTATTTACAAAGATGGAGCAGAGCATTATGCAGTGTGTGTGTGTGTATGTGTGTGTGAGAGTGTGTGTGTGTGTGAGAGAGAGAGAGAGAGAGAGAGAGAGAGAGAGAGAGAGAGAGAGAGATTTTTTACGCATCTCTTTAATATTATGACAGAGGATGTATGTGTTTGTAATTATGTGACTTTCATGCATTTGGGAGTAGACAGCTTCAGTGTAGCGCAGCATCTTAAATCACTTACTAAAGGCAAGGCCTGCACTCCAGATTATATACCAGTGAAGTTCCTTTCAGAAAATGCTGACACAATAGCTCCATAGTTAGCAATCATGTACAACTGCTCTCCTCATCAAACGACCCATACCTAAAAGACTGGAAAGTTTCTCAGGTCACACCAATACCCAAGAAAGAAAATATGATTAATCTGCTGAATTACACAGACCGTATCACTAATGACGATTTGTAGTAGGATAAAACGTGTTCCAACATCATGAATAACCTCGAAGAAAACGATTTATTGGCAAATAGCCAAACTTATTCAGAACATATCGTTCTTCTGAAACACAGCTAGCTCTTTTTCTCACTCAGTAATGTGCAATCGACAAGAGATGTTTAAACTGATTCCATATTTTTAACTTACAGAAGGCTTTTACCACCGCTTCTCACAAGCGACTTCTAATCAAATTGCATACCTATGGAGTATCGTCTCAGTCGTGCGACTGGATTCGTGATTTCCCATCACAGAGGTCACAGTCCGTATTAACTGATCGAAAGTCACCGAGTAAAACCGAAGCAGTATCTGGCTTTTCCCAGGAAAGTGTTGTACGCTCTTTGTCAGCTACATAAACGATTCAGAAGACAATCTGAGCAGCTTTCATACATTGTTTCCAGACGTCATTTAGCTTCTTGTTAAGTCATCACATGATCAAAACCAATTGCAAAATGATTTCGACACGTCATCTGAGTGGCAACTGACCATAAATAACGTAAAGTATGAAGTCAACCACGTGACTACCAAAAGGAATCTGCTAAATTTTGGTTACCCCATAAATCACGCAAATCTAAAGGCTGTCAATTTAACTTAATGCTTAGGGATCACAATCATGAATAACTTAAATTTGAACGACTACCTCGATGGTGATGTGGGAAAACCGAACCAAAGACTGCGATTTATTAGCACAACATTTAAAAACGTAATAGGTCTGCTAAAGAGACAACCTACACTAGGCTTGTCTGTCCCCTTCTGAAGTACTGCTACGTGGTATGTGATTCTTATCAGACAGGACTGACAGAAAACACTGAAAAAGTTCAAACAAGGTCAGTTCGTTTTGTTTTATCGCCAAATAGGGGAGAGAGTGCTATGGATATGGTACACGAATTGGGGTGGCAGTCATTAAAACATAGGCGTTTTTTGTTGTGGCAGGATTGTCTCATGAAATTTCAATCAGCACCTTTCGCTTGTAAATGAGAAAATATTTTACTGGTGCCCGCCTACAAAGAGAGAAATGGTTATCGTAAGAAAGTAAGAGAAATCGAAGCTCACATGAAAAGATTTAAGTGTGCGTTATTTCCATGCGCTATTTGAGAGTGGAACTGTTGAGAAATAGCTTGAAACTTTTGTAAGGCGCCGGCCGCGGTGGCAGAGCGGTTCTAGGCCCTTCAGTCCGGAACCGCGCGACTGCTACGGTCGCAGGTTCGAATCCTGCCTCGGGCATGGATGTGTGTGACGTCCTTAGGTCAGTTAGGCTTACGTAGTTCTAAGTCTAGGGGACTGATGACCTCAGATGTTAAGTCCCATAGTGCTCAGAGCCATTTGAACTTTGTAAGGCACTTCACTGTGAACCGCGAAGTAATCACGAAGATCTAGATTTTTGAGCTTCGCTCCATTCTAATCCCATTTTAATACTACACTCTGACTAGCTGGATATGCAAGGAGTTTTAAATTTCCCCACTAGCACAATTGGGCTATTACCACCATCTTGGTTTTTTTGATTGGCTGGAGGTAGGCGCTTGGTAGGGGAGAGGAGAGAGACATGGGAGAGGGGCGGGGCCACGACTTGGTGACATCACTGACAAGAATGATGTCACTGATAAGGAGTCAACTTGTAACCAGAATATCCGCAGCATGCCTACACCAATGTGTGAAGTGTGTGTATTCAAAAAATCATTTCCACTGACAGTTGCAGACTTGTCATGAAGATAATTGGACATTATGAACGACTGTTGTCTCATGGTGTGCTCACAGGTCTGAGGCTGTTCACCGTGTGGCTAGTCTGTAGGTACTGGTGCGTCATGAGTTAACTGGTGGGATGACTGGCGGCCTCGCTACGACGACGACGACGACGACTCCTGCTCCTTCAACACTGTCAGAACCTTATCATAAAATCTCAATAAATATTCGTAGCCATCAATTGTGCAACACTCACGACCTCGTTTATTGCCTTCCTCATATTTGTCGAAGCACATCTCTGTATTATTAACGGAAGATTTCTGTGGAGGAGTGATGCTGTTACGTTCCATCAGAGTTCTGAAAAACAGTTTATTACCAGTTCAAACAAATTTCGGGCTTGCAGCCGGTCGTCGTTCAATACTTCGCTCGATATTTCAACTGGGCACCTGCCAGTCATCTTCAGGTGAGCCGTCACAGACTGGCGGCAGTGTGGTTCATCTATCAAGTTTTCGACGCATGCGCAGAATAGTTACAGTACGCTATATATTGCGGAACGGAGGACGTTTTCGCCAGTCTGCGACGGCTCACCTGAAGATGACTGGCAGGTGCCCAGTTGCAATATCGTGCGAAGTATTGAACGACGACCGGCTGCAAGCCCGAAATTTGTTTGAACATTCAATTCGCCGGGAAAAATTTAAAATTCACAGTTTATTACCATTTCCTGGAAGTAGCTGAGCAATAAAAGAGAAGTTACATGCATGCAGGAAGATACAGTAGAGCGTCGATTATCCGAAGTAATTGGGGGACATGGGTGTTCGGAAAACTGGTTTGTTCGGATAATCGAACTGTACATGTTTATTTGCCAAAAAGAAGCACTGTACAGTAAATTTATTCATAAAAACAGGCATCCCTTATACTAACACAAAGTAACATACAAAGGCAACTTCAGTAGGAATATATAGCATGTGGCACAGTTTATTAAACAAAAATATATACATGTTACATACTCATTTGTTTTTTTATATCCGTAATTGTCGACTTCCCCACCTTGTACTCATTGGATACAGTGGTTGCAGATTCACCTTCTTCTAACCTTTTAATAATCTCGTACTTGTCCCTGATGGAAAGGACAATACGTTTACGTTTAAGCATTTTGTATCGTCAAGTTCACTTCTTTACGCAGTAGCGCACTAGTGTTCGTAACAGAGAACAGAAGGTGACTGTTTGCACCGTGAGAAGCTCTTCTTGGGGGCGCGTAATCCTGCAAACTGCGCCGAGCGGCACGCCTCAACTCATGCTGGCGCAGCTGTTGCTGTGAACAGCTTTGATACTGCCGCTACTTCTACTGCCAGTGCCAAGCCTACATAAGTGTGCTGATTGTTGAAACACAGCGACTGGCGGCTTGGCCGCTCAGCAGCGCCTTGTGAAGGCCCCATTAGAGGCAATGTTCCGCCAGCGGTGGCCCAGTGCGGCGACTACTGTGGGAAACTTGGTTTGGGAGTGAGGGGGATGATGGACGGTAGGGTGGGCGAGTAACAGGTGCGAGCGAGTACACAGTTCGGTTAATCGGTCGTTCGATTGACCGACGTTCGGATAATCGACGCTCTACTGTATGCAGAACTTTAGAAAGTTGGTATTCCAACAGTCACATAACATGCAACTAGAGGTAACAAACGAGCAGGAAATTGTATCAATTATTTAATGAATGAGAAGTAAAGCCTCATATGTGCATGATGAAAAGTCAAGTACGCTAATGAAGATCAGGGCACACTACAGTAGTTATGTACTCAGTCACTTGAGCAATGTGTCTTTCAGGTGATGTATAGAATCACTTTATTAAAATGGAAAGAAGAAATACATAAAAAATTACAGGCCAATTTCACTGTTACCAATGATTTCGAAAGTTTATCAAAAGGCAGTGTATAAGAGAGTTGTAATACGTATCTGTACACGTAATTAGCTGGCAGATCTGCAGGCAGGCATGTTAAGTACAGTAAGAAACTTTGATTAAAAACAAGCATTTGATTTGCGTAAGTTTTAACATTACAGAGTCAGCAGGAAGAAAAACAGTGACTGTGTCAACAAATAGGGAACAGACGTGAATCCGAGTGGTATGCTGACAGTGAATAGAAAGGGAGTGGAGAATCAGATCTGGGTCAGGAGCTTTCTTATTACATATCAGTGATCTGGTGCTGTATATGTATGCAGATTCAAAAATACTTCTGCAACACATGTGTAATTGTAAAAGACATGTACTGTTCTGTAAACAGTTAGTAACTTGTTGTACACCGATTAACATTTCCCTACAATAAAATACAGTCTATACCATTTCTCACGTGGATCTCCTGCAGAAAATAACATTTTTTTGTCACAAAGTCCTCAAATATCATTTCTGTGAAAACTTTTAAATTAACATTGAACGAAGTATAGACTAGAGGACAAAGAGAAAAAGATGAAAATGCTGTACAGAATGGTAAAAGAGTTGCATGTAAATCTTCTGAAAGAAGTATCGATTTATTCCAATGCTAAGGTTCAGCCAGCTAAAATATTAAATTAATGGAAACATGCGAAGGACACAAAATATTCTGATTTTTTTTAAATCCTTGAACAATGACACGTATAATAAAGCTAAACATTAATAGCCACCTCATTGCATTTTTAATTTAATACTAGCTGACCCGGCGAACTCTGTTCCGCCTTAAAGCCAATAAATAATCAGATTTTGGATGTTAAGTTCAATTTTTATTAGGAAATACAAATAAAAAAATTAAGTAATTTAATAATTCTTTATTCTTTACGTTTTTTGGTGCATAGCTTCCACTCTTCAATTAAGTACCTTGTGATACACGACATTTTTTGTTTTATTATCAGGCGCAAGGACAAACAACGCAGATGGTCTTCTGACCTGTGAACATTCCACATATAATTGACCAATTGAAAAACATGGATATTCCAGATTTAAACCACAAACTTTCAAGGATTGGCCTTGTGATTTGTTAATGGTCATGGCGAATCATTTTGATATTGAAATAATATCCACCTTCTCCTTGCCAAAACATCAGGAGGTGTTGCAACTGTCATTTGAACGATGTGTTTCAGATGTTCGTTAAAGTTGCCCAGTATCGCGACGTGTAAGCACAATATCGCGTGTTTCCAAGTGTTCGCCAACAATCAAGATGGAGTCACGCGATCATCGTTTTGCCAACGGCAGATTATGACAAAAGCGAAGTAGAACCGTTTGCAAACAGTCAGACATACGTGCCTGCACTACCGCCTCCGACAAGGCGCAGGACGGCGTCGCAATCTGATGACATAATGCCTGGGCAGTAGTCAATCATAATAGGCGAGGGTCTAATAAAACGTGGGACTGTAAAGAGTCTTCTCACAGGAATCCTCGAAAACACCCCCCCCCCCCCCCCCCCGGCTGTCTTTGTGAGGACTTTTAGAAATGAACGTTTTACCTCGGCATTGGTCCGAAATGCAATAGCTTCAGTTCATTGTTGGTTCCATAGAAGGTGATGGGCGGTTGTGAGCAGCTGAAGAGGTGGTAGAGCACTGTCGAACTTACGAAGAATTTGAACAGGCCTTCTTCGAGAAATACAGGTCGCAGGGAATCCAGGAAAGACTACGAATGGAAATTTTTTACCCATAGCAATTTAAAGTAAAAGAAGGCGGACAGCGCCGGTATTTCGAAAGGTACTTAAACAAGACGAGATACTGGAGCAATCCAGTATCAGACGTCGTTGTTCTGAGGATATTAAAGAGATGTTTGCCGAATAACATTCGCGAGAAACAGGTAGCTGTGCCAACCTATGATCTAGAGTGCTTTCTCACAGTCGTGGACTTGATTGACCTCATTTACAAGAGTAGTCAAAACTAAGATGAGTATAACAGAAACCAACCGGGCCCACCGAAAAATGAAAGATCTAATAATCGTGTTAGCGGTAATAGCAACAACAACAACAACAACAACAACGGCACTAATAGCAGAAATCGGTATGGCATTGCACACTCCGGTTGGCATCCATAAGTGTCGCCGCAGAGATATAACGACAATGAAGGATTCTGAAATCGTCAACGTAACGTTTTCCACGAGAGAAATAATAGAAATGAAAATTCAGGGTACCTTGGCTGACCATCAAGAAATAACCGTAACGGTTGGAATAACTGGCGCGGTCCCGATGATAATAGACAAGGACAGGCTATGAACACCCATAAATAAATAATATTTGTCAAAACAACACCTAAGGGAGCGGCATACACCAAAAACAGCGAAAAGTCGCACACAGTATTGCGCAGAATAGAACATGGAAAAATGCCGATCACGTTAAGAACATTGTAGAAGAGACTGAAGCGAGTAGCAGCGCCCGCGTCTCCAGGCAGTAAACAGCGACCGGTCGGCCTACACCCCATCCCGCGCTGCCGACCGAAAACGGGACGCTAAACCATTATTTCTTAAGGTATGACGAAGAAATCGGTATGTGAGACGACCAGCATGCAGACAAGACAAAGGATACGGAAAGAATCAACGTTGAAGTACAGGCGGCAGTTAATGCCAAAATAGGAGCAACAGATGTACATGTGATACCCGATACAGGAGCGGCTATGAACCTTGTTTTGTACTGCTTGGTCAATGAAATAAAAGGGAAACTAAACCTACTTACTTTACCTGGGCAGAACTGCCATATTTTAACTGCTTTAGGAAATAAGTCAAAAGGTGTCAAGTTACAAACGTATGTTCCAATAACTTTCGTTGGAACAGCACTTACTTCTACATTCCCAGTGGTAGAAAAATTAACAGTTAACTGTCTCCGAGGAATGGATTTTTTCACGCACTATCAAGCGAAAATTGATCTAGGCAATGGCAAATGTTATCTTTACCCAAGCAATAATATAATTTCAGTTGAATTATTCAAAACATATGTTGTGTGAATCACCATTCAGCAGATAAAGTGAGTATCCATGTGATGTATCCAGACGTCTTTTACATGAACGAGCAATGTAATGAACAGATTACAGAGGAAACGACAGTTTTACACACTATTGAGAGTCGTTGCTGTTGCGGTCTTCAGTCCTGAGACTGGTTTGATGCAGCTCTCCATGCTACTCTATCCTGTGCAAGCTTCTTCATCTCCCAATACCTACTGCAGCCTACATCCTTCTGAATCCGCTTAGTGTATTTATCTCTTGGTCTCCCTCTACGGTTTTTACCCTCCACGCTGCCCTCCAATACTAAATCGGTGATCCCTCTATGTCTCAGAACATGTCCTACCAACCGATCCCTTCTTCTAGTCAAGTTGCGCCACAAGCTTCCATTCTCCCCAATTCTATTCAATACCTCCTCATCAGTTATATGATCTACCCATCTAATCTTCAGCATTCTTCTGTAGCACCACATTTCGAAAGCTTCTATTCTCTTTTTGTCTAAACTGTTTATCGTCCACGTTTCACTTCCATACATGGCTACACTCCAAACAAATACTTTCAGAAACGACTTCCTGACATTTAAATCTATACACGATGTTAACAAATTTTTCTTCTTCAGAAACGCTTTCCTTACCATTGCCAGTCTACATTTTATATCCTCTCTACTTCGATCATCAGTAGTTATTTTGCTCCCCAAATAGCAAAACTCCTTTACTACTTTAAGTGTCTCATTTTCTAATCTAATTCCCTCAGCATCACCCGACTTAATTCGACTACATTCCATTATCCTCGTTTTTCTTTTGTTGATGTTCATCTTATACCCTCCTTTCAAGACACTGTCCATTCCGTTCAACTGCTCTTCCAAGTCATTTGCTGTCTCTGACAGAATTACAATGTCATCGGCGAACCTCAAAGTTTTTATTTCTTCTCCATGGATTTTAATACCTACTCCGAACTTTTCTTTTTTTCCTTTATTGCTTGCTCAATATACAGAATGAATAACATCGGGGAGAGGCTACAACCCTGTCTCACTCCCTTCCCAACCACTGCTTCCCTTTCATACCTCTCGACTCTTATAACTGCCATCTGCTTTCTGTACAAATTGTAAATAGCCTTTCGCTCCCTGTATTTTACCCCTGCCACCTTCAGAATTTGAAAGAGAGTATTCCAGTCAACATTGTTAAAAGCGTTCTCTAAGTCTACAAATGCTAGAAACGTAGGTTTGCCTTTCCGTAATCTTTCTTCTAAGATAAGTCGTAGGGTCAGTATTGCCTCACGTGTTCCAACATTTCTACGGAATCCAAACTGATTTTCCCCGAGGTCGGCTTCTATCAGTTTTTCCATTCGTCTGTAAAGAATGCGCGTTAGTATTTTGCAGCTGTGACTTATTAAACTGATAGTTCGGTAATTTTCACATCTGTCAACACCTGCTTTCTTTGGGATCGGAATTATTATATTCTTCCTGAAGTCTGAGGGTATTTCGCCTGTCTCATACATCTTGCTCACCAGATGGTAGAGTTTTGTCAGGACTGGCTCTCCCAAGGCTGTCAGTAGTTCTAATGGGATGTTGTCTACTCCGGGGGCCTTGTTTCGACTCAGGTCCTTCAGTGCTCTGTCAGACTCTTCACGCAGTATCATATCTCCCATTTCATCTTCATCTACATGCTCCTCCATTTCCATAATGTTGTTCTCAAGTACATCGCCCTTGTATAGACCCTCTATATACTCCTTCCACCTTTCTGCTTTCCCTTCTTTGCTTAGAACTGGGTTTCCATCAAAGCTCTTGATATTCATGCAAGTGGTTCTCTTTTCTCCAAAGGTCTCTTTAATTTTCCTGTAGGCAGTATCTATCTTACCCCTAGTGAGATAAGCCTCTACATCCTGACATTTGTTCTCTAGCCAACCCTGCTTAGCCATTTTGCACTTCCTGTCGATATCATTTTTGAGACGTTTGTATTCCTTTTTGGCTGCTTCATTTAGTGCATTTTTAAATTTTCTCCTTTCATCAATTAAATTCATATTTCTTCTGTTATCCAAGGGTTTCTACTAGCCCTCGTCTTTTTACCTATTTTATCCTCTGCTGCCTTCACTATTTCATCCCTCAAAGCTACCCATTCTTCTTCTACTGTATTTCTTTCCCCCATTCCTGTCAATTGTTCCCTTATGCTCTCCCTGAAACTCTGTACAACCTCTGGTTCTTTCAGTTTATCCAGGTCCCATCTCCTTAAATTCCCACCTTTTTGCAGTTTCTTCAGTTTTAAACTACAGGTCATAACCAATAGATTGTGGTCAGAGTCCACATCTGCCCCTGGAAATGTCTTACAATTTAAAACCTGGTTCCTAAATCTCTGTCTTTTCATTATATAATGTATCTGATACCTATATAATCTATCTGATAACTTTTTGAGAGTAAGGTAGAAAAATTTGCATGTTTTCAAAATGAAACCAGGAGAAATTAAAGGATATATCTATTACATGGAAGCATACCTCCATCACACACATCCGTCATATACAGTTCCTTGGACAAAGAAGGAAGCAGTACAAAAGGAGAGTGAACATATGACTAACTAGAATATTAGTGAACC
Source organism: Schistocerca americana (assembly GCF_021461395.2). Classification (NCBI taxonomy): domain Eukaryota; kingdom Metazoa; phylum Arthropoda; class Insecta; order Orthoptera; family Acrididae; genus Schistocerca; species Schistocerca americana. The sequence continues at coordinate 370,693,668 of NC_060126.1, forward strand.
ATCTCACTCGCCATTTTGGAGCCCCATCCTAGCAGCACCCAATGGAAATGTACAACTGGTTTTGGATGCATGGGAAATTAACAAAACCATAGTACCTGTAAGAACCAAACCAGAAAGACTATAGCGGCAATTATTAAAATTCTGTGGAGTAAAATTCCTTAGAACAATATATCTAAAACATCATACTGGCAAATGTTGTAGCAGCTAGATAGCCGACAATTTACAGCATTTGTGTATAATGGTGGAAGTTATCAATTTCGAATGTTACCATTTGGGGTTATTGTAAGTGCAGGAGTGTTTATTGCAGCTTTGAATAAGGTAATAGATCCCGAATTATTAAGTCAAGTAACGGTCTATGTGAATGATTTACTTAGTGCTACAACTGAATTGGGTGAGCGTTCTTGTATATTAAGAATTGTGTTAGACAATTTTCCACATATGAAGTCATAGTTAATTTAAAGAAATCAGAATTTGCCAGAAAAGAGATTGTGTTCTTAGGTCACATTATTACACCACGAGGCATTTGATCTGAACCGTACAAACTAGATACCTTTAGACACTTTCCTATCCCACAAACTAAAAAAAGCAGTTAAAAGTAATCACAGGCTTAGCCTCATTCTTCCTTAAGTATGTGCCTCGTCAGCCACTACGTAGTGATTCACTGCTTAATCTTTTCATGAAGAACAACACGTGTCTACGGACAGTAAATGGTAAGAAGGACTTTTATGTAACAAAACAAGCTTCAGTAGACTCTGGGACATTTGTACATCCTGATACTACACAAGAATTTTACCTCAGCACCAATGCATACTTCCAGGATCTGGGGGCAAGATTTGTCCAGATTAACCATGATAATGAAAATCAAAATGTAAATATATTGAGTTTTGCTAGTTGCACATTGGCAGAATGTGAAAGAGCTTATTCCATAACTGAGTTTGAAGTGCTCACAGTAGTAAGGACACTCCGCAAATGTCAGTAGTATATTGTGATCATTAGGTACTTTCATTCTTACTGACATGTATACTATTACACGAAAGACCAACAGTTAATGATAATGATACAGCTTTTCTCCTTTTTATAAATTGAAGCCCGCTCTCGCGATATAATTAAAAAAACCGGTCTCAATACTGCGTCCCTCGTTATATGCGAATAGACTTATCCCGGAATTGACCGCCCTGTAGGTGTACTCAATTTAATGACCACACTTCGCTATCCGCGATTTCGCGTAACTAAATGTCCATTTGTTAGTCTGATTATACACCGTAGCTATTTAAAATTCGCCCCTATATTTTTCACAACGCACAATTAGCACTTCTTTACTTGTTTTTTTCTAAGAGTAAACGGAAAAAAAGACGCCGTATCATCGGCTTAGTCGGTATAAAGCAAAAGACCTTAATATGCCCAATTTTACCTCTTCTTACTCATTAATTTACTACATATTATTTCCAATAACACTAAACAGGTATCGCCGTTATATTTTAATTGTATTCAAAAGCATGTTATTATTATTATGACCGACCAAATCGTAACAAATCGCGCGGCTTGCGTTTTTAACGATAACTCTACACTCGCCCAGCCTTTATTCATGGAATATTATATATAAATATACTGACAGGACCGAAAGATCGATCTCTCTACCGCAACCCATAGAGGTAAATACGCTATTCAAGTTCCGTGACATCTATATTGACTCGTAATGTTACAAGCTTCAAGAGGAAGTTACTCAATGGAACAAGGTAAGGCAACAACTAAGAAGTACTCATGATGCACACTTGAGAAAACGTTATGTTACATAATGTAGTTTTGTTTTATGGCCGAACACCTCAGTCTGGTAAATGGTGTGTTTGTTTACCCAAAGCATATGTAGACTGTTTTATCAGGTATACATATATCTCGTGAAGTCACTATAGTGTAGCGAAATGTGCTCAGAAAGAAGTGTCATACTGCTATTTCCGTAACATTACACACAGAGTACAATAGAACATCAAGAAATGTGTAATGTGTCAAAAGGCCAAATACTTAAACATATCACGATTCAGTGAATTGAATCCGATTATACCAGTAAAATCTCTTGACCTCGTATCATTCGATGGTCCAGGACCTTCTACAATTGCAAATGAGGGGTGCAACATGTAACAGCTTTCTATGATCTGTTTTCTAAATATCTGCAGGTGTACGCGGCTAAAACCTTAACGGAGGGCCTGTAATCAAGTGAATCATGAGAGAATATTTTGTCAGAATGGGTAAACCAAAAGACATTCTGACTGATAATGTTACTAACTTCGCAAGTCGAAGTGGAAAGAATTATTTAAGTCACATAGCATAAAACATCTTTATGCATTCAAATTTCATTCCAAGATCAGCCCTACAGAATGGGTATTTTGTGAGTTTAGTAGATTTATCAGAATGCATACACCAGACAGACACCGTAAGTGTACTGAATGCGTGAATCCCTTTAAGCAAATACTAAATAATTTCCCACACTTATCATCAGGTTTTACACCAGTCGAATTAATGTATATCAAGTATAAAGTAGACAACTCGATTAAACCATTACCTAAATTTTCTGAGAAAGTGATGCCATTACAAGGAAAGGTTAGACAAGCAAGCCTTAATAACGCTGGAAACGAAGTTACAAGCTAGGAAAAAAACAATATGATAAAAGCCTAGGTCGCAGAACTACTTTTCACATTGGAAATGAGGTGCTATTGTCCACACATCCTCCATCTAGTAAGCACAAAAAGTTTAACAATTAATGGCAATTGTTGTACACAGGACCATACATTATACACTAAATACGACATCCCGAATGCTATTTGTCGAGCAACCCAAAAACAGGGAAAATACGTGGATTACAGCCACATAAATATATCGAAGAAATTATACAATATAGAAAAGAGGTCAATGCAACTCAATCACTTCAACATCTAGATCCCTTACGGAAAATATGATAATCTATAATCCTTGTAACAATTTGGAGAGTCTATTTGATAGTAAAAAATGAATACATTTCTAGGACGTTACACAACACTCATTTTTCGTTTAAATAAACGCAAAATTTACATATTACTTACGAATGTTAAACTACGTATAATCTCACGTAAGTACTAATATTTTTTTGAAATCTTTTATGAAAATTTTGTTACTCCATTGAGAGCGAAATGACAATATACAACTGTACGTTAAGCACATTTTTGGAAACAACGAATATAAATGATAGCAATACAGTTTACCAGCATGCACTTGGCACAGCGCGAGGGGAGGAGCTAGCGGAGTTGCGAGTGGTCCTCGTTCCCCCCTTCCCCTCTTCCCAATTTTGACGTAGTCTGCAGTCGCCATATTCACGAATGCATGTTATACCTAATGCACTAGAGACCGCTTAACAAGCAGTGAATGAATGCAAGAGACACAACAAGTTGTTCAAACATTAAGTAGTGAAAATGGCAGAATAGGACTTCATTGCGCAACGGAAATACTATGAATAAACTGCATTAAGTAAACACTGACACATACGTAACACCAAATTACAAGAAATTCAACCAGATGAAGTAGCAATTATTCAATGTTACGTATACAACTAGTTATTGGAACAAAGAGTACACTTGATAACCTGTATCGTTATCTATTGTATTGACCATAAAAATAAACATGTAGAACGAGTACTATTACTGCACACTTTTTTTTATTTTCTACACATTTTGTTCGTAAGAAATATTTTATCTAATGACATGTCCATTTTGCCACCTCATTATGTGTAAACTACAAAACCAACTTCACACATGTGACCAAATGTAGATGTAGGCCTATGTACAAGAAAAAAGATATATTAGAATAAGGAGCTGTATACAAAAGAAATACTTTACATGAAAGAGCTGTAGTCATACGTGAGGAAAGAACTACTTACAGATAAATTACGAGTATACTAAAGTAATAAATAAAACAAATGTCAATGAGTGATCTACGAAAAGGAACAGGCTAATGAACAAAGTGATGGTACTAAAATTAAGTGCGATTTGTATTACAGTATCTACAGCTATGTACAGTAAGAAAGAACTATCCTTTTTATATAAAATTACAACTGATTAAGCTATGATGATTATACAATATTTTATACAGTTCTATTGAAAACTATCTCTACATTAAAATGAATACGAAGAACTAATGTACAGTATAGGAAGGAATACAACAACAAAAGGAATAGAAGAAAATGAAATTAGGTACACGTAATTGAAATTGTGAAAACCTTGCACAGCCAGCAACTACAAGCCTGAAGCTAAGTTATGGTTAATAACAGCATATAAGGGTTATTTACACAAACACAATGCAGCTGGCAAACCACTGTCAAAGAGCCCATAAGAAAGTATTAAATATTGATAAACATATATCTGAGAAGTACTATGACGAAATGTTATTAGCAAAAATATTAAATGTAGGCAGTTGTACCTTATGTCTGCACATTTGTGAATGAACACGCTGAATGACCTTTGGGCTGTTATGCATAATTAAGAAGTTATGCAGTTGTAATATCTCTTTATATTCGATGAATTATTCTGATACAAATTTACCCTTGAATGACGTTTACTAATTTTCTATCTTCATACTCGCAGAATCCATGCGAAAAGTAGTTCATACAATAGCTATGCCATGAGCGCATAAGTATTCCTTGTAGTACTCTCTCTGGTGGTTGTTAAAAAAAAAAAAGAAAGGGAGCTTCGGAGATTGTCTTCGTGCCGATTAGCCTGTGCTTGGTTTGGAAGAACTGTAATCTGATTATTGAGATTTATTACAGAAGATAACTGATATGAACTGTACGATTAAATGGAAATATATATAGATGGCTCCTTCAAGTAAATGGTGTGTATTTTAAATTTGAGAATTAATGATATTTATCGATATATTGCGTAGTTGTTAATCAGAAGGGACTTCCGAAAGACTGGATACGAACCTGCACTTAATAATCCAAGAGCTCCATTGCTTCTTCGGAAGGTTAAACTTCATCAAAGCCAAATATCCGCTTGATCTGAGGTTTCCCGACTGATTATACAACGCTCCCAAAATTACGAGGCATTTTATTTGTGCAGATTAGCAGACTGCCGCAAAGCACGAGCCTGCAGAGAAGAAGAATCATCGCCTGATTTCATTCTAACAAGTAAAATTTCAGAATCATTTTGAGTGACTGAGTTATGACTGTATTTCCTATCATGAATGATTGATGGCTCGAACGAATTGAGAGCTACATAATCACGTAGATAGGAGGAAAAATTACAGTGGCGCCAGTGTGACAGGACTCTCTTGGATTGTTATATAATATATGTATTTTTTGTTTCATGAAAACCTACGAGAACGAGAGGTAACTAACCTGAAGAGAGATTCGGTGCCCATAGTAAAAGATTGCTGATACCAAGAAACGATTTCAACTATTGGACAACACCGAGACTACAGAACAAGGCCAGAGAAATCTAATTTTTTTTCATCCTGTAGTTAAAATAGTTTGAAATCAATTTAGAAAGAACTTTTTTCCAGATAGTAGTTAGATTGTAGAACTGTATATTGTGTGATTTTCGTATCTGGACATTGAACTTTATACCATCTGTGAAGTAATTTGAAAGTTAAGTGTGTCTACGACAGTAAATTTGAAACTGTATTTAGTGACTGGAACCTGATATTGACAGTTATTTAATGGTATTGACTAGAGCAGCATTTAAAATGTCATTGAATCAGCAACGAGACGTGCAACAGCCTTCAGCTGTTTGCACAGAAGCAGAGGCCACGGATAGTAATTCTGAGACTGTTGTGGCTAGCGGTAGCAATATAAATAATCCCGCTGGTTCAGAAAACATTCATACAACAGCTGATCAGACCGTTGTTGACACATTAGTTGTTATTATGCAACAGTTGTCTCTATTAGCCGAAGGCCAAGCGGAGGTAAAACGAGACTTATCCGTTATACAAAATGAATTCAAAAATCAACTAGCCGAAAATCAAACAGAATTACAAAATCAGTTAAGAGCAACCTTTACCGAATTAGATCAGAGATTAAATACCCAGACACAGGAAATAAAGGAACAGGCAGAAAGGACCGAACAGAATCTTATTGCTCGAATTGAGCAGGTCCGCCAACAATGCCAAGAAAACAATAGTAAATTAAAAGCGGAACTAACCGAATATGTATCCGTCAAAATTGACACGATACAAAAACAAGTAGAACTGTTTCCTCAAGTAATACAAGCTCAAGAGGACATACAGTGTTCCGTATCTATGATACCAGAAATAACAGAATCCCAAGATAATCTAAAGAAGCAAATTGACGAAGTGAAGGAAAAACAGGAGACAGTGGAACATAGAATGAATGTACTTGCGGGAAAGTTTTCAGAAATGACATTAGAGCGGCAAAATTCTCCTTCGGAAACGATAGAAGAAACTGTGAAAGTAGCTTTACAGTCCATTTCAGAGAGTTCCGAGGATAATTTTTTTAACAAAGGGTTAAAGGAAATTCGAGAACAACTTGGCGAAGATTTCTCGCGTTGGAAAGAAAATATCGAAAGATCACTAAATCTCTCGCAGGAGGATTTAGAAACATCGAGAAGTAGGAAACAAAACTCTCAATCTGTGCGTGACATTCCGTCCACGTCAAGATCCGATGTAGACAGAACTGCAACGTCACAAGTAAGATTCGATATAACGGATAGCCACAGGGAAAAGTACGAACAGGATGATTTTTGGAATCGTAGTAGCGTTGAGGAGAAGATGATTAAACAGAGACAATTTCAAATCTTTAACCCTGACAAAAAGAATGTTCATCCTGTAGTCTTTATTCGAAGTTTCAATGGTCTATTTCCACGATCTTGGACAGAATGGCAAAAGATTAGTTTTGTATCTGGATATATACAAGGAACAGGAGCATTGTGGGCATCCGAACAAACATGTTCTTGTAAATGTTACAAAGAATTTGAGCAGGCTTTTCTAGCTAAATATTGGTCTGCTGGAATACAAGAAAGACTTAGGCAGGAAGTATTATATCCTGAGCCTTTCTCATTTTCTAGAGGACCTCTAAAGCGATATTTTGAGAAATACATTAATAAATCTTTGTATTGGGATGTACCGATTCCTTTGCCGGATATACTTAGAATACTCAAGTCCAGACTACCCACCAGTATAAGGAATCAGCTGTTATATACAAATGATAAGGATATAGACTCATTTATGACTACGCTTGATCGTATTGATATAATTGAGGAGGACAATAAAAGGGCAAGAGAAATGCCATATCAAAGAAGAGCAATAGAAGCGAATCCGAGCTGCAACTCGAGTGGGAATGGCAGTAATGGTAGCAGTAACAATAATCATAACCAACTACACTCTCCGAGGAGACTTAGAAATGGACAAAATGCAAACAATAATTATTACCATAATGAAAACTTTAGTAATGGTGCAGCGAGGGGCTATTTCAGGAACAGTAGGAATTTTAATCGATATGATCCAATGTATGGCAACACAGGACAGTTCTACCAACACCAGCAGAACAACAACAATAATTACACAAATCAAGCAAGACAATGTAGACCGAATGCACCACAACAACCAATAATCACTGAAGTAGCTGAAGAGATAAATACCAATCGGACCAATAATCAGTCAAACTAAACATGACCGCATCGTGCCCCGGAGGAGCGGTCAGGGGATCTGTTAGGGGCGAAACAGTAAAATTACAAATGTTAAGATATAATGATGGTGAGCTGTTGACTGAAGAGTTAACAAAGGATTTAATAACGTGTCATAATGACAGATCGAGTGTTCCGGTATCGGAAGTATGTGTTGAAATAGAGGAAGTTCCAACGAATGTGATATTGGACACCGCCGCTTCCGCCAATGTCATCTCAGGCGCTCTTTTTCGGAGAATTATTAGGAAGAAGAAGGTACCAATTTTGCCAGTACAGAACTGCAAAATCATCGGAGCTGTTGGAGCACGCTCTCCCAATGTCAAAATACAAACACAATTAGAGATGAAAATGGGAAATGTAGCAATAAAATGCACGTTCCTTGTAGTGGAGAAGTTATTAGTGGACTGTATTCTTGGTATTGGGAGTATGCAGGAGTACGATTGTCAGATAGATTTTTTGGAAGGAATAGTTAAATTTAGATTAAATGGAGAAGAGACAGCACTGGATTTAAATAGAAAGGAAACGGTGCATGAGAAATATTGTCGCGGTGCCATAATTCAATTAATTGACGCTACAAACGGTCGTTGGAAGGAGCTTTCAAAGGATTTGATACAACAGGAGGACTTTAACCAAACAACAATGATAAAAGCTAGTGAATCAAATCAGCTTACCGGAGAACAAAGGCAGCAGCTTCATTATTTGTTAGAGGCATATGAAGAGATTTTTGATGAGAAACCAGGAATTATTAAAGGGTATATTTGTCACCTACAAGTGAAGCCACATCAGACTTACTGTTACACGCACTACCCGATCCCCTGGCGTTTAAAAGAATCTGTTCAAAGGGAGATAAATAGAATGTTAGAATGGAACTTGATTGAGCCATCAACTAGTCCATATTGTTCTCCACTCTTAGTCGTCCCAAAACCTGGAGGTAACGTTAGATTAGTTCTGGATGCGAGAGAGATTAATAAAATAATAGTACCTGTAAGAACTCATCCGGAAAATATAGATGAATTAATTCAAAATTTCCAGGATGTTTCGTACTTAACTAGTGTTGATTTGAGAAGTTCGTACTGGCAGGTCCAAATGGATGAAGAATCTAGGAAATATACCGCATTTATCTATGCTGGGAGAAGTTACCAATTTAGAGTTGTCCCGTTCGGACTTAATATTAGTGCCGGGATATTTATTTCAGCGTTGGATTATGTTCTTGGACCAGAATTGCGTAGTCGTATAACTGTGTTTGTTGACGACTTATTAATAGCCACGAAAACATGGGAAGAGCATTTGCATATTTTGGAAAGGATTTTTGCTGTTTTCAAGAAAACCGGAATTACAGTAAACTTACAAAAGTCTCAATTTGCTTTACCACAAATCAAGTTCTTAGGACATATGATAGATGCGAAAGGTATCCTGCCTACCGAGAAGAAGATAAGTGCAATTCGCAATTTTCCATCACCACGGAATAAAAGACAGCTGAAGGGATTTATAGGTATGGCATCGTTCTTCCGTCGTTTCATAAAGACTCAAGCCATGAATTCTGAGGCATTAAACCGGCTTCTACGGAAGGATGTGCCATGGCAATGGACTGAAGAATGTGAACTAGCTTTTCGAGACATTAAAGACCAACTCGTTAACGCATCCTTATTATATCACCCTGATATGAATTGTGAGTTCTGTCTGTCCACGGATTCATCGGATGTTGGATTAGGTGCTTGTCTCTTCCAAATAAGGAAAATAAAAGGGGTACCAACATTCTGTCCGATAGCATTTGCTAGTCGAGTGTTATCGCCCTGTGAAAGAGCTTATACGACCACAGAACTTGAAGCACTTGCGGTTATCTGGGCATTCAAGAAGTTTAACTATTATTTATATGGTTCGAAAACGATTGTGTATTGTGACCATCAATCACTAACCTTTTTGCAAACATGTAAATTATTACATCCTAGATTGTCACGTTGGACAATGACACTACAACAGTACCAATTTAAAATTATTCATGTTTCTGGCAAAGAAAATATTATTGCGGATGCGCTGTCAAGATCCCCAGAAGGTTTAACACCGGAAATGGAATCAGTAAATACTTCGGATTTTCCAGTATTACTGTTGCAGGACAATATCTACAAGACTTATTATGTACATCTTTGTAGAGATATGGGAAATTTACAACGAAAAGACCGTCGATGGAAGAAGATAATTCAGCTAAAGGAACAACAGAATTCAAGGGCTAATTTAGATCATTATAAATTAGTAAATGGAGTATTATTCTTCAGACGTGGGAAGGACAACAATCCACGGTGGTGTGTATGTATCCCGAAGGAATATGAGGAAAAATTAATTTGGTTTACCCACTTATCATGGGGACATTTTGGTGTAATTAAATGTGCCAATAAAATAGGAGCATACTGTTATTTTCCGAATATTCGGAGAAAAGTGCACCAAACAATACAAAACTGTTTACTCTGTCAAAAGGCAAAACCGGATAATAGAGGTAGTAAGCATGTTCTGCATTCAATTATTCCACGAGAGCCAAGGGCGTTAATTTCGTGTGATATCTGCGGCCCTCTCCCACGATCAAGAGGAGGAGTAAAATTCATTGTTGGATTCTTTGACGTCTTTACAAAATATGTAAAACTATATCCATTAAAGTGTGCTACTGCCAGAGCTGTTGTAGTGAGATTGGTGCGTGACTATCTTCCGCATGTAGGTTTACCGAAATCCATAATTACAGATAATGCCAGAATTTTTACTGGATTTAAATGGAAGCAAACACTAACACAACTTGGTATTCAACAAATTTTGACATCATGTTACCATCCACAAGGTAGTCCAATAGAACGAGTTTTTCGAGAATTAAACCGATTTATGCGTACATACTGTCACAGTAAACAAACATCATGGGCTGATTATTTGTCAGAATTTGAACAAATATTTAATAATCTGACACATACCTCAACTAACTTTACTCCAACAGAGCTTATGTTTAGTCAGACTGAAAAGAACTTCTGGATAAACCATCTGCCAAAGTATGAAGACCAGAATTTAAAATGGGAGGAAAAGATTCGACTCGCACTTGTCAATTTAACTAAAAAGGCAATACAACGGAAATTGACATATGATAAACGGATTCACCGGATTCAGACGTTTCATCTTGGAGAAAAGGTTTTATTGAGGCGACACATCCATTCCTCGAAACTGATGAAGAACATAAAGAAATGGAATCTTATTTATACCGGACCATATGTTATTGTAAATATACCAAATCCTGGATCATACTTGTTGGCATATCCCGAATCGAAAAGGATAAAGGGATTATTCCCGCATAATGATATTAAGAAATTTAGTGAAGGATCGTAGATCTGTGATACCAAATATGGAGAAGAATTTAGTGTGGAATTTGACTATGAGTCGAATGTGTATATAAATATCAAGAAGTTAAGAGAAAGTGAGACTACTCCTGTGCTAGGTTAAGAGACAGTGAGATTACTCCTGTAATAGGTTAAGAGACAATGAGACTACTCCTGTGCTAGGTTAAGAGACAGTGAGATTACTCCTGTGATAGGTTAAGAGACAGTGAGATTACTCCTGTGATAGGTTAAGAGACAGTGAGATTACTCCTGTGATAGTTTAGCACAAAAAATTTTAAGATAGGTAGAAGAATTTGTTAATTACTAGTGTTTGTAAGTGTGGACTATGAGCTGAAGCCACAGTGATATACAATGAAAGTGCATCTACATTTCCTCAAGACACGGCACTTACGTGGGAATTGCGTGTGAAACTTGAACAGTGTGGGATATGTAGGTAAATACGCTGTGTGTATGATGTGCGCTGTTCGCGCAAGATAACAAATGAACTGTGAAATGAAGCAACAGTCGATAATGTCACTGTTGCAAACAACTGAAGAAACTCTCTGGTTGCGCGAGAGAAAATTATTATAATTTTTAGATTTTTCATTATGCCTTCTTTACCAGGAGACTTAATTTAAGAATTTTAACTAACATTTTAAGAATAGCGGTTTGTGTGTTTCATATTATGGACATAATTGTTGAAATATATTTCCATAAATGTTCATGAGAGGATGAAGAAGATTCTGCGATGGGATGATTTGTTAAATGAACATACGTCATCATTAATGATATTTATTTGCAAGTGGATCTATAAATCAATTAATTATAAGAATAATGAAAATTTTTCAAATTATTCCTTTTGTGGAGTCAGTGTCATATGCCTATGTTTAAAATTTTTCATCAGGTGTAAACTTAAATTTTATCCATAATTTTGTAATTGAAAGCAAACCTCGGACAGATTCAATGCTCTACTTCCACCTGCACTATAACAAAACGAAGATGAGATTAAAAATTATTTTTTTGAGAGGAATACATTCGATATGTGCTACAACAAAATTTAAATGCCCACAGTCTATATGGCAATGTTTTGGACAATCAGCAGTTGTAATGCAAAACAACTTTGGTATTGAGGACTACAAAAAAAAAAAAAAAAGAAAAAAAAAAAAGAAAAAAAAAAGAAAAAAAAATTTCGCGATTGTCAGGACTGATGGATGTTCCAGTCTAGTACAGATGGAAGAATGTAGGGATCCACTCCGATTTTAAGTTCAACGATGAAATATGGACTTCATTGCCTTAATCCACTCTCTTCCAGGGATTTATTCAGTCAGAACCTTTTCTTATTCCGCTTTAAACCTGTTTCATGTTCACGTCCCTGACCATCTGTTCCTGAGATCATCTTCCTGTTTCTACGGCACGTTACCAGCTTCTATCCTGTACCATAACCATCGCCTGTCCTCCGTGCCGCGTCCACCAAACGCTGTACGTCGCCTACCCGGTGTCCGTACCCAGTGTTCCTGTTCCATCGACTGCACAACGAGATCGCCGGCTACATCGTCGAAAGAAGAATTTTGAAAATTTTTTTTTGAGCAATATTGTATAATTTTTTTTGGCTATGAGGCACTTTTCCTTCGATCTAATCTATAGAGCTTCTATATATTTCAAAATTACTGGATTTAGGCTTTCCTATCTTCTTTAATACCTGAGCTGGGGTCTATTCTTCCGGGTTTTCCAGGGTTTCCCTGTGATGGCCAGTTCCCAAATGGGTAGACCTTTTTCGTAATTACACCAATCTACATCTTCCCTGGTTATGTACTCGGGATGCGGGTATACCCCGGTACATGTAAAAGCTACAGCTTAGGTATTCTCGTAACTTATTGTCTTAACATGTTACCCATACTCTCTATAGTAAAATTCTACTAATTCAAAATATTCCTCTTTTGAATAAACAACCCAACAAATTTTTTCTGTTAGCTCACAAAGTGTATTACCATTAACTTTGCTCGCTGCGAGGGGCAATTGTAATATCTCTTTATATTCGATGAATTATTCTGATACAAATTTACCCTTGAATGACGTTTACTAATTTTCTATCTTCATACTCGCAGAATCCATGCGAAAAGTAGTTCATACAATAGCTATGCCATGAGCGCATAAGTATTCCTTGTAGTACTCTCTCTGGTGGTTGTTAAAAAAAAAAAAGAAAGGGAGCTTCGGAGATTGTCTTCGTGCCGATTAGCCTGTGCTTGGTTTGGAAGAACTGTAATCTGATTATTGAGATTTATTACAGAAGATAACTGATATGAACTGTACGATTAAATGGAAATATATATAGATGGCTCCTTCAAGTAAATGGTGTGTATTTTAAATTTGAGAATTAATGATATTTATCGATATATTGCGTAGTTGTTAATCAGAAGGGACTTCCGAAAGACTGGATACGAACCTGCACTTAATAATCCAAGAGCTCCATTGCTTCTTCGGAAGGTTAAACTTCATCAAAGCCAAATATCCGCTTGATCTGAGGTTTCCCGACTGATTATACAACGCTCCCAAAATTACGAGGCATTTTATTTGTGCAGATTAGCAGACTGCCGCAAAGCACGAGCCTGCAGAGAAGAAGAATCATCGCCTGATTTCATTCTAACAAGTAAAATTTCAGAATCATTTTGAGTGACTGAGTTATGACTGTATTTCCTATCATGAATGATTGATGGCTCGAACGAATTGAGAGCTACATAATCACGTAGAATTATACAGAATTATATAGAAATGAGGAAAAATTACAGTAATAAGAATTGCACGTGACGATGCAGAGTAGCATGTCTCACTTGGTGAAAGGATTGAATTGGAGGTGGAAGGTAGCAAACAAAAGCCCCCCCCCCCCCTCTTTCGTATTAGTTTATAAGTTACGTATAATTGTGATTGTGTGTGAATTTATGGAAAGGAAAGTAGGTGCATTTACGCTCAGTACGCTGATACACGCCCTGCCACATAAATAGTAACAACGAGTACGGTGGATCTTACATTAAGTTAGCCTGCATGTTAAGCAGTTACGTTAACTTCTGAGTGCTATATGCAATGAATTACGTACAAGGCCTTACAAGACACATCTGAGGATAACTTAACACTTATGTTCACGTTGTACAAAAAGTAACACAGAATTAGCGTTGAAGAAACACCTGGACACCATATTTATACACAGAGTTACCAGTGAACCTCAACACAAAATTTAATCAAGAAAATATGTACGCCTATATCGGTTTGTGGCATACAAAGACGGTTTCAACGGTGATTAGCTGAGTGAAAAATATAAATATTAAACAAAGGATGTAAGGCCAGCCCTAGTAGCAATTAGCGTAAATTGTTTGTGAAATCAAGTACTAGTACAAGAGAATGCATAATATTTATCTTAAACAGAAGTTGCTTGATGAAATTCCTGTTTCCCTTTCCTCGTGAATTGGTGAAATTCCTCTCGATTGTGTTGATGATAATATTAGTTTTCAAGTTGTTACTGAAGGTGTAAGGTTTTCGAGAAGTAAATTCTTTACTCACTGAAAGAAATAAAAAGGAGAAAATTTTCTTAGAATTAAAAATAAAGATTTCAACGAAAAATTAACTATGAGGAGCCTCGACTTAGAATGTAAATAAGATTTTCTTGTAACTGTGCTTGTACAACTTATTTGTTTCACGTCTCTGTAAATATGTTTACGTATATCTTGTAAAACTGTGGAAACCGATCTTACACAATATCAGACGTATTAGAAAGTGCAAGTAGGCGTGAAAGAGTGCTACATAAGTTTTCCAACGTACCTCAAGTATGTGGAGTTGCCACCTAGTGGTTAAAAATAGTGCTGAGCGACGATTCAAGTTCGCAATCGCCAGGTGATCCATCATTTGCAATGCAGAAAGTTTAACGAATCAACAATGCCGAGCTGAATAAGTGGAACAGTTACACGTGTGAGCTAATAGAAAGGTGAACACTCGCCAAAATGTTGGAGATTTCATCCAGACGTAACTGGTCCAGTAGTGTCCTTCGGCCTCATCATGCAGTAGAGACCGTATTCGCTTACAAAATGCGTAGGCAGGTGTAAACAGTTACCCCGAGTGGACACTACGAACTGTTCACACTCCATCACGTGCGCAAATATTGCTCTGCGTGGTGCGGGAAGCCGCGCGGGATTAGCCGAGCGGTCTCAGGCGCTGCAGTCATGGACTGTGCGGCTGGTCCCGGCGGAGGTTCGAGTCCTCCCTCGGGCATGGGTGTGTGTTTGTCCTTAGGATAATTTAGGTTAAGTAGTGTGTAAGCATAGGGACTGATGCCCTTAGCTTTTAAGTCCCATAAGATTTCACACACATTTTAACATTTTTTATTTTTTTTTTTTTTTTTTTTTTTTTTGGTGCGGGAGACAATAGCTGCGAAAATCTTCAGACAATGGAGCCAGCTCACGCCGACTCAACGGCAATAGAAAAACAAATGAGAGAGAAGATGCAAATTTTTATTGCAAACTAAAGGAGAGACACGCAACTGTCATAAATGGAAATAAAAAAAAGATAAATATTTAATTGAATGTGAGAAGGGACTTTATGATAGAAAACCAAATATTGTAATATTTTCCTCACATGTCTAATTTGTAATTTTAATATACTTCAAGAAAAGTTTTGGTAAAATACATGAAATATAAAGAATTTGATAAAAACGAGGTACCCACGTAGCTAAAACGCATTACTCAGCTAGTGTATTGCAAAATAATAGACAAATAAGCCAATAGTCGAAAGCCAAAACGAAGGTTTCTGACCCTTCGACCTTGAAAGGAGAGAACTGCATAAAAAACGTAAACTGAATAAATCTGATTACACTAATAAGAAAAGGAAATTTTGTTCTGTGTGCTATGTATATGAGTCCACAACCCACAGTAGGGGGCAGCCGTAACGGCACTTGCTAGATGTTTCCGAAGAGGTACACGTAACGTAAAAAGCAAGCGAAGCGCTGCAGCGGAGATGCTGTTTTTCTTAAGTCGGCAGAAAGAGAAGAGTCTGTGGTGTGTCTTGATGAAGAGCGGACGCGGACATTTTCTCGATCTTCCTATTGTACCAGTTTTGTTAATAATATTGGATTTTGGGTTAATGTAAATGACAAACAGTTCATATCACCGAATTGAAATATGAGTTTGTTTCATTAGGCGACACAGTCGAGAATTAGCAACTTCTACAGCGGCTGTATTCAAGACGACCATCGCAGCAGAAAGAAGAGGTAAAGCTTACCACTGAAAAGGAAATACAATTAAGAACATTCACTATTAAATTTCCTATAATGTTATTTCAGTTGCGTTTGGTGATGCTTGTTCAGCAGCCGGCCGTAAAAGCATTTCATTAATTTCCATTTATAACTTCACATTTCCAAATCAAAAAGTCTAATTCATTATCCGGCCATTAGTAGGGATAGACTGTAATTCAACGATTTCGAAGACAATGTGAGCAGGCCTCTTAGATTATTTGCAGATGATGCAGTCATTTACCGTCTAAGTCGTCAGGTGATCAAATCCAACAGCAAAATTTAGACAAGGTACCTGTATGGTGCGAAAAATGGCAGTTGACTTTAAACAAGGAAAAATGTGAGGTAATGCTCTAAGTTTAGTTTAGATGATAAATCTCACAAATCAAAGCATGCGAATTCAGTTAAATGTTTAGGGTCTACAACTACGACTAACTTAAACAGGAACGATCACACACGTAACATTTCTGGGAAAGTGAACCAAAGATTGCGATTTGATTGACAGAACAGTCAGAAGATGCAACAGGTCTAGTGCACACACTGACTACACTGCGCTTCTCCGTCTTCTTCTGGAGAGTTGCTGCGCAGTATATGATCCGCATCAGATCAGAATGATGGGGGATGTAGAGAGGTGAAGGAAGGGCAGCTCGTTTTGTATTATTGGGGAATAGCGCACACACTGACTACACTACGCTTCTCCGTCTTCTTCTGGAGAGTTGCTGCGCAGTATATGATCCGCATCAGATCAGAATGATGGAGGATGTAGAGAGGTGAAGGAAGGGCAGCCCGTTTTGTATTATTGGGGAATAGCGCACACACTGACTACACTACGCTTCTCCGTCTTCTTCTGGAGAGTTGCTGCGCAGTATATGATCCGCATCAGATCAGAATGATGGGGGATGTAGAGAGGTGAAGGAAGGGCAGCTCGTTTTGTATTATTGGGGAATAGCGGGTGGAGTGTCACGGACATGACACGCGAATTGGGGCTGCACAACCATTAAAACAAAGGCGTTTCCAGTTGCTCCGAGACCTTGGAGCATTAGGGGAATAGCTTGAAGGTGGTTTGATAAACCTTCTTCCAGAAACTTTATTAAGAATATAGATGTAGATGAGGCCTAATGAGTAGCAGTCTGGGCGTTACTCAGTTTCGTACTATTTTTCAACTGTTAGCTTCCCTGAATTAAAATGATTGGACTGATATGGGCGAGTTCGGCAAAGATGCAAGGACATGATACGATATCAGTGAAAACTGGTCGGAAATTCCGAACAAGCCGTATAAAATGTCGTGATTAATGAAAATTTTTGTCACATTAGTACTCAAATCCCCTATTTTTATACTTTTTGCGAGCAGAGTATGTTTGCAGGCTTCAGTCAAACTTACAATGTCACAGATATTCTCACTTGTTTTGCCAACTCCATTACCAAAGGCTCTCCCATATTCTAGGTTGGAACTACGCCTATGAGGAAACGTATCTTGTGGAGATCCGTGACTTTCTCAGCCATAAGGTCAAGCAGGAAATTTGGGTTTGAGTCGTAGACTGACACGAATACCCATTGGGCGCCTTGTACTCCAGCGTTTACTGATATAAAATAATCTATTTTTATTTTATTTATACGTCTATTTCCGTAGGACCAAATTAAGGAGCAAATGTCCAAGGTCACTCAACGTGTCAGTAAAAGAAATTACAACATACAATGTTTATGAATCCAAAAATGTCAAACCATAAGTTTAAGTAGTCGCAGTCAACGATATAATATAGGAATCAGATTAGTTTTTCGCGGAACTTGTCGACAGAATAGAAGGAGTGACCCATGAGGAAACTCTTCAGCTTCGATTTGAAAGCGCGTGGATTACTGCTAAGATTTTTGAGTTTTTGAGGCAACTTATTGAAAATGGATGCGGCAGTATACTGCACGCCTTTCTGCACAAGAGTCAAGGAAGTGCGATCCAAATGCAGATTGGATTTCTGCACAGTATTTACTGAGTGAAAGCTCCTAATTTTTGGGAATAAGCTGATACTGTTAGCAAGGAACGAGAGTAAAGTATATATATATTAGGAGAGCAATGTCAGAATACCCGGACTAGTGAACAGGGGTCGACAAGAGGTTCGCCACTTATTGCCTGAAATGGCCGTTTCTGAGCCAAAAAAATATCCTTCGAGAATGGGAAGAGTTGTCCCAAATTATAATACCATAAAACATAAGCGAATGAAAATAAGCAGAGTAGAGTAATTTTCGTGTCGAACGATCACTTACTTCAGGTACCGTTCGAATAGTAAAAATGGCAGCATTAAGTCTCTGAATAAGATCCTGAAAGTGGGCTGTGTTTATTTGTCGCGAATCTGAGTAAAACCTGCAGCTTTCAAGGGCATGTCAATGACTTCTCCATTGCCGCTAGCAATGACCAACTTTTGTATCGAGCGCTTTGAGGAAAGCATATCAAATCTGGCTCCATTCTCATTTTATCGATGTGTTAACAATAGATTCACGGTCTGGCCACAGGGCGCCAAAGTTATGAAACAGTTCATCAGTCGCAAGAATAGTATGCATCCGTACACCTGCCATTCTTAGATGTTGATTGGTCTTGGATGGGAGGCTCGGTCACTGTATACACACTGATGTGTACATGCATGCACAAATTTTCCGCAACCCTGCCAGAGGAGGGCTGTTTTAAACATGTTAATACGTAGATCTAAAACTGTTTGTGAGAAGGGCCGCCTGAATTATATGATTAATCTTCTGAAATCGTCCGCAGCTCGTGGTCGTGCGGTAGCGTTCTCGCTTCCCACGCCCGGGTTCCGTGTTCGATTCCAGGCGGGGTCAGGGATTTTCTCTGCCTCGTGATGACTGGGTGTTGTGTGATGTCCTTAGGTTAGTTAGGTTTAAGTAGTTCTAAGTTCTAGGGGACTGATCACCATAGCTGTTAAGTCCCATAGTGCTCAGAGCCATTTCTTTCTTCTGAAATCCTCCTCCCTCCTTTCTGCAATGCTACATATAGTGTGCTCGGAATAAGGGGCACAACACTCACTTTCTACCCACTGAAGAAGATAAGCGAGATATTACGCACGGTTAAGGGCATGTCATTCGCAGGGTCCAGACCCCTTGTGAGTGCAGAAAAAACCACGTCGGGCAGTCTACCTGTAGCGTTACAGACCCCTGTGCAGAATAACAAATACACATTAAAAAATCGAGAGCTTCAGAAATTAGCAGTTGCTGACCGCTGTCTGACAGATAGACACAGAATTATACTTTCTTCCTTCGTCGTCGGCGTTGTCGTTGTTAGCGTGAGACACCGTTATACCAAGAGGAAAGGCGCGTCAATCTTAGAGCATGAGATACGATGACCTTACGCAATTGACAACACACAACGGTCACGGTAGCACCTGATTCCAGAATAGCTGCAGTAGTTAGTATCTACGAACAATCCCCTCTTGATCAGGTCCCCAAAACTTTACTCGTAACGAGATCCCTTCAAAGCAAATTGTCATAACGATCGTCTATAAAGGCTTCGTACAATGAAAAGAAATGTTACAGTTTGTGGAATAATAACAGATACTACCAAACTCTCTTGTCTCTTCTGTTTTATTTAACATAACTTCGTTCACAGTTTCATTTCGCATTCACCACTCGTTCACCAAAACCCTTTGATGAACAGTTTTGGTTGTTTGACACCAACAGTTAATGATAATGATACAGCTTTTCTCCTTTTTATAAATTGAAGCCCGCTCTCCGCGATATAATTAAAAAAATCGGTCTCAATACTGCGTCCCTCGTTATATGCGAATAGACTTATCCCGGAATTGACCGCCCTGTAGGTGTACTCAATTTAATGACCACACTTCGCTACCCGCGACTTCGCGTAACTAAATGTCCATTTGTTAGTCTGATTATACAACGTAGCTACTTAAAATTCGCTCCAATATTTTTCACAACGCACAATTAGCACTTCTTTACTTGTTTTTTTCTAAGAGTAAACGGAAAAAAAGACGCCATATCGTCGGCTCAGTCGATATAAAGCAAAATACCTTAATATGCCCAATTTTACCTCTTCTTATAGGATCGGCTACCTTACTCATTAATTTACTACATTTTATTTCCAATAACACTAAACAGGTATCGCCGTTGTATCTTAATTGTATTCAAAAGCATGTTATTATTATTATAACCGACCAAATCGTAACAAATCGCGCGGAGTGCGTTTTTAACGATAACTTTACGCTATTCAAGTTCCGTTACAGCTATCTTGACTCGTAATGTTACAAACCTAAAATATAGTGCCATTTTTTAAAATATTGGCATTAAAAAGCAGTGGAAGTTGGAATGTGGGAGAATACCTTGAACCAGGAGACTGAATACAATATTAGCTATGCGTGGGAGCGAAAACTCGATGCCGAGAAGACACGAAGAAATGCTCAGAATTGTTTGTGTTCCTGGCACCATAAATCCAGGCATGGGCAAAATGAAGTGATATTATTGTATGCTGAGGGCTACACATAATTACCACAACAGCACGTACGTTGGTGGTTCTTGACGAAAAAGATGGAGGACTTCGTCGAAATTTTGATGCGACAAGTAAATAAAGGATTATTTATTCGAGGGTAAGTCGATTATTATCCGCAAGGTAGTTATAAAATTTCAATGTAATCAAATAGGAAACTTATAAGAACAATATTTTCCGACATAGTCTCCTTGGGTTTCAACGCACTTGGTCCATGGTTGTACAAGCTTCCTGATGCCCTCACAAACGAAGGTTCTCGGTTGAGCTGCGAGCCAGGAATGCACCGCTTCTTTCACTGCTTTGTCCGAGGCAAATCGACGACCCTTAATGCCCGTTTGAGTGGACCAAACAAATGATTGTCAGAAGGGGCAAGATCGGGACTATACGGAGGATGATCCAGTACTTCAAATTTGAGTTTCTGGGGCGTTTCTGCAGTGTGGGCAGCAGTATGCGGACGGGCATTTTCATGCAACAACACAACACCTTTCGACAGTAATCCTCGGCGTTTGCTTCGAATTGCAGGCTGTTTATTGTTGTGCCCCTTTACCCATAATGTTCCAGTACTGGACCTAGTGCGCCCCACAAATCCGTAAGAATCAGTTTTCCTGCGGACGTTTGGGTCTTGAATTTTTTCTTGCATGGCGAATTTGGATTTTTCCATTTCATACTATGCCGTTTACTCTCCGGCTCGTAGTAATGGATCCATGTTTCGTCACCAGTAATGATCCTGTCTAAGAAGTTGTACCTTTCGTTACCATAGCGATCCAAATGTTTTTTGCAGATGTCCAAGGGCGTTTGCTTATGCAACTGTGTGAGTTGTTTTGGGACCCATCTTGCACAAACTTTATGAAACTAAAGTCTGTTGTGGATGATTTCGTGGACAGAACCGTGACTAATTTGCAGACTATATGCCACCTCGTCAATAGTTAATCGTCTGTCTAAGACAATCATTTCGCGTAAACTCTCAATGGTTTCTTCAATTGTGGCGGTAAACGGTCGTCCGGCTCCTTCATCGTGCGTAACACTTGTACGACCATTTCGGAATTTTTAAATCCATTCGTAGGCACTCCGTTGTGGAAAAACACTGTTCCCGCACTGGATCTAAATTCTTCGATGAATTTCGGTCCCTGATACTTTTTCCGACCACAAAAAACCTATCACTGAACATTGCTCTTCTTTGGTGCAAATAGACAGCGGAGCAGCCATGATTAACAGCACGACAGCGATAACGAAACTAACCTAGCAACTTGAAAATTGCAAAGATATAACAACAAATAAACAATGCATACGTCTTCAATGTAAAAAGGCAGTACTACCAAAATAAACAAAAATATAACTAAATTGCGGATAATAATTGAGTTACCGTCGTACAAGGACGGCGTCGTGAGAAATTTCAATCTTATACATTGCGGGAAAAAGAATTACAGCACCGATTGAAAGTTTTCTAATTTATCTATAATTTATTGTGGAAACAATACATACTGAGGAGACGGAATGATTACTTATGCAGATCAAAGCTCAAGCAATTCTGAGGTACCAGGTACGCTGTAACCCCACATTAATACGATGTGTTGCCTACAAGGGTGGCAGCGCAGGATTTGACTCTGGCATACAGTCGATGGTCAAGGTGACTAAACTGCCTCAGCAGGCATTACCCCACACCTGCACCATCTGTTCGCACAGCTCTGTACCAGCTGTGGGAGTCACACGAGTCACTTGTCGTCCCACTATGTGCCACATGTGCGAGACTGGAAAAGTTCGGCCAGGGGAGTTGCTGCAAATCTTGCAGAGCACATTTAACTTCGCGTTTAGTTTGTGTGCCATCATTCTCTTGTTGGAACATTCTTCACGTATCTAGCGCTGGTCAGCGTTCTCTCCAGAGGTGAAGGAGAACTGTAGCCTATCGTACGCCAGACCGTAAGAACTGAGGAGGAACCTCTGCAATCTTCGGAGGTTTCTAGAACAGGAAAGGAAATTGACCGCACCCTTTCAAAGGCACCGACGCGGCATTTGCCTGGAGCGATGTGTGGAGATCACGGAAAATTTAAATCAGAATGGGTACGCGGATTTTAATCGTCGTGCACCTGACAGTGAGTTCAGTTGGCTCGCCTGGCGTACGAGCGAATGCCCCTCAGTTGGCTGCGGGCGGAATCTCGTTCGTCGGCAGAGACCACGGCGCCATCCTGCAGGCGATGCTCTGGTGGCACCAGCCGAGCCGTGCACGTCCGTGGTGTGGCGTGAGTGGAAGGCTGGCTGAAGGTGTGCGTGCCCGTACTGCCACTGCTAGTAACCGGTTTGCAATAACTCTTGTAGACGCTTGTGGGGCATTTCCTCTTATATGCCACGGGCTTCAGTGTTTAGAGTCTAATCATTAATGTGTTTGTGTCGTAAAATGATTGAGATGCTGCAAATAGCTTGATTCTAGACTAGCCCTTAGCTGCACTTACGCATCTACATCTATATCTACATGATTACTCTGCAAATCACATTTAAGTGCTTGGCAGAGGGTTTATCGAACCACAATGATACTATCTCCCTACCATTCCACTCCCGAACAGTGCGCGGGAAAAACGAACACCTAAACCTTTCTGTTCGAGCTCTGATTTCTCTTATTTTATTTTGATGATCATTCCTACCTAGTTAGGTTGGGCTCAACAAAATATTTTCGCATTCGGAAGAGAAAGTTGGTGACTGAAATTTCGTAAATAGATCTCGCCGCGACGCAAAACGTCTTTGCTTTAATGACTTCCATCCCAGCTCGCGTATCATATCTGCCACACTCTCTCCCCTATTACGTAATAATACAAAACGAGCTGCCCTTTTTTGCACCCTTTCGATGTCGTCCGTCAACCCCACCTGGTAAGGATCCCACACCACGTAGTAATATTCTAACAGAGGACGAACGAGTGTAGTGTAAGCTGTCTCTTTAATGGACTTGTTGCATCTCCTGCCAATGAAACGCAACCTCTGGCTCGCCTTCCCCACAATATTATCTATGTGGTCTTTCCAACTAAAGTTGTTCGTAATTTTAACAACTACGTACTTAGTTGAATTGACAGCCTTGAGAAATGTACTATTTATCGAGTAATCGAATTCCATCGGATTTCTGTTGGAACTCATGTGGATCACCTCACACTTTTCGTTATTTAGCGTCAACTGCCACCTGCCACACCATAAGGCAATCTTTTCTAAATCGCTTTGCAACTGATACTAATCTTCGGTGGACCTTACTAGACGGTAAATTACAGCATCATCTGCCAACAACCTAAGAGAACTGCTCAGATTGTCACCCAGGTCATTTATATAGATCAGGAGCAGCAGAGGTCCCAGGACGCTTCCCTGGGGAACACCTGATATCACTTCAGTTTTACTCGATGATTTGCCGACTATTACTACGAACTGCGACCTTCCTGACAGGAAATCACGAATCCAGTCGCAAAACTGAGACGATACCCCATAGGTCCGCAGCTTGATTAGATGTCGCTTGTGAGGATCGGTGTCAAAAGCTTTCCGGAAATCTAGAAATACCGAATCAACTTCAGATCCCCTGTCGATAGCGACCATTACTTCGTGCGAATAAAGAGCTAGCTGCGTTGCACAAGAACGATGTTTTGTGAAACCATGCTGATTACGTATCAATAGATCGTTCCCTTCGAGGTGATTCATAATGTTTGAATACAGTATATGCTCCAAAACCCTACTGCAAACCAACGCCAATGATATAGGTCTGTAGTTCCATGGATTACTCCTACTACCCTTCTTAAACACTGGTGCGACCTGCGCAATTTTCCAATCTGTAGGTACAGATCTATAGGTGAGCGAGCGGTTGTATATGATTGCTAAGTAGGGAGCTATTGTATCAGCGTAATCTGAAAGGAGCCTAATCGGTATACAATCTGGACCTGAAGACTTGCCCGTATCAAGCGATTTGAGTTGCTTCGCAACCCCTAAGGTATCTACTTCTAAGAAACTCATGGTAGCAGCTGTTCGTGTTTCAAATTCTGGAATATTCCATTCGTCTTCCGTGGTGAAAGAATTTCGGAAAACTGCGTTCAATAACTCCGCTTTAGCGGCACAGTCGTCGGTAACAGAACCATCGGCACTGCGCAGCGAAGGTATTGACTGCGTCTTGCCGCTTGTGTACCTTACATACGACCAAAATTTCTTCGAATTTTCTACCAAATTTCGAGACAATGTTTCGTTGTGGAACCTATTAAAGGCATCTCGCATTGAAGTCCGTGCCAAATTTCGCGCGTCTGTAAATTTTAGCCAATCTTCGGGTTTTCGCGTTCTTCTGAACTTCGCATGCTTTTGCCGTTGCCTC
Source organism: Schistocerca americana (assembly GCF_021461395.2). Taxonomy (NCBI): domain Eukaryota; kingdom Metazoa; phylum Arthropoda; class Insecta; order Orthoptera; family Acrididae; genus Schistocerca; species Schistocerca americana. The sequence goes on from NC_060126.1 coordinate 370,718,770, forward strand.
TGCAACAGCGTCTTTTCTGCTAGTACATACCAATGTATGTTCTAATCTTGTAGGTCTTCAGTGTCGTTTCGTTGTTTGCTAGATAAGCAGGGCTCTTCCCGAATGAGAACCAAGAGACTTAGTTGTCAGACCATGTCAGTCTGCAGAGTTTCATGGTGAGAGTCGTAAGGAAATATAATTCACCCACGAAAAAAATGGTTCACTAAACCTTAGTTGTATCGAGTCTTGAGCAAATCTACAGATTAGTCTGAGATGGCTGCCAAGTACAATTAATAGCAACGATAGAGAAGGCATTAACAACAGCAGCACCTTTCGCCACAGCATCGTTTAGTAAGGAGGAGAATGGACGATTTTTAAAGTGCCTGACGCTACCAACGTGGCGTTATACGCCACCAATAAACTTACTGTTAAAAATTTCGTGAGCGTACATTTCAAGATGAGGCAGGCGAATATTCTTTTCTGCCATATCTATCGAGTGAAAGATTCATGGCAGGAGGATCCGAGGATTTCGAGCTCATACACACGCTAAGTGGAAACAAGCTTCTGGCGTAGACGACATTTCCTTAAAATTTTTGACGTTACTTGAAGACATAGCCATGACAGAGAACACACGATGCTCACTGGGCGAATACTACCGAAAAGGTCTAATAAATCACGGTTAGTTACAGAACAATGGAAAAGCTGGAAGCAGCAGACCTCGGGGAAAATCAGTTAGTGCTCTGGAGAAACTTAGTGTTGCACAGCAGCGCTTTTCCCGGCAGCAGTAACGAATTTTCGATGCTGTTGCTCGACACAGATGGCAAAAGAAGCAAATCCAACTCAGACCGCGTGTCACAACCACAATCTAGAGCACGCAAAGAGCGCCAGCACTGCAAAACCAGGGTCACGCCCGTACCTCTTCGCTATGCAGCGAGCAGAGCTATAGCGAGGAGTGCAGACGACACACAGAACGGCGTTCTGCAAACTCTACAATGTTGAGTAACAGGGTGTAACATCCTAACTCTGCTGTTCCAAGGCGTGCTAGTACTGATGATAATGAACGCAGATGCAGGGAAAACCGTCCGTACTTGAAACACCACGGTGTGGACATGACTGCTGACACCTCTGTTTAAACGAGAGCAACCGGCCGCCTAACCTGCTACCTTGACACGATGTCTGGCTTTAAATGTCCCTCTTTCAGACAGCTCGTTCTCGGTGTGTCTGTTCATTCCGTCTGCATGAGGTTAACGCCGCTGACGAACTGTGATGAGCTGCTTGCCACTCGTCTGAAGACTTCAACTACGAGACCGCAGTTTGCCGGCTGTGCGTAGACTTCGTCGCTCCACGTCATCGTTCCTGATAGGTCGCAGCTGTGACCGTAAAAGATTCAGACCTATGGGCCTTCCTCTGGTGAACGGTCTAGCCAACTGACTGCAAGCTGCCCGTTTCTACTTGTTGGATGGGTGTGTGTAGGCGCCTCCCAGGGTGTATGCGTACCGCCTTCTTGGCCGCACGCTGCGTGTGCGTTGAGGGAGCACTGGGCTTCCTCCTTCACGACAACTGCCATCCGGAAGATGCTGTGTGTACAAATCTGAGCTTGCGTTCCTCTTCGAGTGAGGTGATACCTTCGAGTTCACCTCTCCGCGTCCGTGGACCACCACACGGCGTCCCGCTAACAGTGCTGCGCCGTCAGACAGGGTGCCCGAGCTGCCGCACACCACAAAGGCTGTTCTGTTGCTGTGTTCAGCATTTCTCGACGACGCCTGCAAGAGCAGCACGGTCTGTTTTCTGAGTGCCGGACAAGACAATATCCATTGTATAAAACAGCTTAATGAATTGTGATTTAAAAAACTGCTGTTTCTCTGGCGCCTTCGGGCGTAAGACAAACACTCGCCAGCTGGGCCTCCGACACAGTGTAACATCACCCCACCTGTTCATCCTTGAAGCCAACTGACATCCTGACCCGAGGTGTGACCCTTGCAGTAGTAACACGGGAACCAATAGTGACCCTAAGACTTAGTACATAGGTTGTAGAAAAGAAAGCTTATGTTTTTAGCATAGTTAAATTTAGAGTAGGCATTTGATGTGTTGATTGGTTACACTTTGCGGTTTTGAAGGCGACATCAATAAAACAAAGAGCGCCAAAAGATATTTAAAAATTGTACAGAAAGGAGACTGTAGCTAGTAGAGGCCAAAGACATTAGAGGGAGACAGTGGTTCAGAAGGGATTGAGACAGGGTTATAGCCAACCCTCATTATCATGCAGTCTGTGTATTGACCAAACACTAAAGGGAATTAAACGTAAGGGAGAATAAATGAAAACTTTGAGGTTTTCCCATGACGTTTTGTAATTCTCTCAGTGACAGCGAAGGTTTTGTAATTCTCTGAGTGACAGCAAAGGTTTTGGGAAGAACAACTGAATGGAAAGGATGGCATCTTGAAAAGGAGTTCGGACAGGAAGTGAATCGTCGTATGGCAAGAGACCCCCGTCGGGTAGACCGGGTCGCCTGGTGCAGGTCTTTTCAGTTGATGACATCAGGATGAAAGCAATCCAACATCCACTCCCAGAGCGGAGAAAATCTCCGACCCAACCGGGAATCGAACCCGGGCCCCGCGCATGGAATTCTGCCGCGGTGACTTTTTTCTTTTATAAATGAGGCATCTGTCACTTCCGACAAACAAAATTAGAGTTTACATCCACAGCAATAACAGAACAAGAGTACCTTCGAAACAATGAAATGGCATTCGAAACTAATCGTATAATGACAGATAACAGAGAAATAAAAATCTAAGCAAGTCTTGCACGCCATTCCATGTGCATGGCCCATCCGCGTACAGATTCCGTGTTTCAAGTTGATAAACATTTTGCAGCGTGTGGAGCTCAATAACGGAGGTTATCCTCTGCCCGGTACTCCCCAGCTGTGAGAGGAGGTTATCGAAGACACTGCGCAAATAGTTCGCAAATAGTTATCGGTATCGGGTGTGTACGCTCAAGTGTGCTATGACGGTCCTGGAAAATTGCCAGTAATCAAGTACCATCTTCTCATCATTTCGAAAGAGGTAGTATATTGACATGCCTTTAAACCATGTGAGAACGTGAGTCTTCGCAGGCGGGAAATAGTATCCTCCGGACAAAGGAAGAGCCGTGGCTCACTTGTACGAGGCGCGATACGTAGGTAGCAGGCGAGGTCCTTCTGCACTAGCAGCCATACCTCCAACGCCGATCTACATGTTAAACGGTGTTCGTCAGTATCCACGAGGTGGCAACGCGGGTAAAGTGGGGAATCCGTCATCCCAATAGCATGCAACCTCTGTCGTGTTACAACTTTCCCGTTCACAACCTGGTACCACGTGGCTCGTACCCGCGTGGGGAGGAACGGCTTCTGGACCGCTCTCCACACTGCAGGCCATAGGGTGATCGAGCTTTTCCTCTCAATCACATTGCGAGTGATGGGCCTTAGCAGCAAACTGTAAATGTCTCTCGTCTTGGTCTGGCTGTACCTAGCTATACTCAAGAATAAATGCCGTGAGGGAGTAATGTGTACAATCGTGACAGGTGGCAGAAGAGACGCCGGCAGAAATTCCTCTGACAGACGTCCCGTACGGGGAGCATCTTTGATGGGTCCACAATTTCATCATTGTGCACAAGTATAACGCTGTAGCTCTCGCTCGTACATTTATAAGTCCCAGACCGCCTTCACGCGGACGGAGGGTGAGTGTTTCGTAGCGGACTTTGAAAGGGAGTCCCGCGGTAAGGTAATATCCAAACGCTGCTTGCAGTCTGTGTGTCATCGCTGTCTGTATTGATAGAACCTGAGCCATGTGGATCATCTTAGTCACCACGAGAAGGTTGAGGTAATCCACACGGTGTAGGAGGTCCATCCGTCGAAGTAGGTTCCGGCGAACTTCTGTGTGTATGCCCTGTAGTAATCGTTTATAGTTCATGGCAGCTGTGCGGCGCACATCCTGTGTAAATGTTATGCCCAAGAACCGGATCTTGTTGACCAGTGGGAGTGGGACTAAAGCGCCCTCCCGTAGACCTCTCCCAATAGTTATCGCTGCCGACTCGGCCACATTCATGAGGTTGCCCGCTGCCAATCCGTATCGATTTATCCATTGTATCACTGAGCGTACCTCCTCACCAGATTGGACAAGTAATAGAAGGTCTTCGGCATATATCCTGCAGTGAAAGGTGTGATCCCTCAGTGACATGCCCGAGAGCCTGTTTTTCAACCCTCCGACAAGTGGTTCTAGTGCTATCGCGTAAAGAATCATGGAGATTGGGTATCCTTGGCGAACTGACCGTCGGATCGGCAATGGACCCGCAATCCGTCCATTCACCAGCACACGGGATGCAGCTCCGCGAAAAAGGCGCTGAAAGATGTCGAGTAAGTCAGGCGGGAAGCTCATACGGGCCATAACGGACAGAAGGAACTTGTGGTGAACTCTGCCGAAGGCGTGGTCGAAATCAATGGAGATCAGAGCAGTTCGAAGGCGACAGGACGTGGCGATGGCTATTAAATCCCTGCATTCGCGGGTTGCCGTTTACATGTTGGTCTCCGCCCTGTGTCGTTTGCTCCATGGACAGGAGCAGTGGCAGAACCTTCTTTATGCGCCTGGCGAGTAGTCGGGCGATGATTTTGTAGTCCGAGTTTAGCATTTTCATTGGCCTGTAGTCCTCGACCGTCCGACCCCTGGAAGGCTTGTGTATCGGTGTGAGGAGACCTTCCACGAATCCAGGTGGTCATCAGTTCTTGGTACATGGTGATCCATCGGGGCATCATTAGATCACGGAAAGTCCGATAAAACTCGAGCGGCAGTCTGTCTAGCCAGGGCGACTTGTTGAGTGATCCCTTGTTAAGCGCGTCCTCGGTGTCGTCCCGTGTAAGTCCAGCCAAAAGCGACGCCGCTGCTGCGTTGTCGAAGGTATGCGACACTTGCTGCAGTATGACGTGATCGTCTGCTTCCTCCGTAGCCACCTCTTCGAAAAACCGGCGATAGTGATCTGCAAAGGCTTCTGCAACCGCCGCCTGATTCATTACAATCCTACCATCGGACAAAATGAGGTCCGTGATCAGCTGATGTCAGCGTCGACGGCTGTCGAGCACGATGTGATGCATGGACGGGTTTTCTCCTCCCGCTCAGTCTTGACGTCGCGTCCGCACGACAATCCCCTCCAAACGTTGCCTCGCAAGAGACAATATTTTACCTTTAATTTGGTGGCTTTCCATTTGTCGGTCTGGTGACGGTGGTTGGGTGGCGAGTTCGAGGAGCATTGAGTAAAGTCCTATGTGTGACGATGCCGCGCTGCGATGTCTTTTCCGTAGTGTGTTATCACACGCCGAAACGTTGGTTTTGCACATTTCATCGACCATGCTAGATTCGAAGGATATCGGGGAAGACAACGTTCGCAATCTTATCATTCTGCTGGCGATAGTCTGACGGCATTCCGGGTCTTGAAGGTGTGCCACACTCACCTTCCAGGGTCCACAGCCGCGCCATATCTGCTGCTGCTGTGGAGCGACCGTGCATACGAAAGCGCTATGATCGGAGAAGGCAAGCGGCCAACGTTCGGCGTCCAAAACTCCCGGCGCTACAGCTCGTGACACAGAAATGCGGTCTAGGCGACTGGCTGAGCGACTAGTAAGGTATGTGGGTCCGGGGCGGTCACCATGCATTTTCTGCCGAGTGTCGGTGAGAAGCAGATCTCGAACCATTAGCTGAAGATCTTGACAAGTCGATAAATGTGGGGCTTGGTCTTTGGGGTGGAGCACACAGTTAAAGTCGCCACCGAAGATATATTGATCGAAGCGACTAACAAAGAGGGGGGCGATATCCTCCGAGTAGAGCTGCGATCGCTCGCGGAGTTGGTCAGTTCCTGATGGAGCGTAAATGTTAATGATGCGCGTGCCCAGTGCTGTGACCGCCAGACCCTGCCTGACGGAAGGTAAGTCACTTCTTCGATGGCAATTCCGTCGCGTACTAGTATTGCCGTATCGCTGCCATTTCGCCGGTGGACATATATGTCACATAACCGTAGAAGACGGAGAGGGCCGCTATATACACTTCTTGCAACAGAGCAATGTCAGCATCCGAAGAGCGAAGCATCTAACACTGCAACTGGACTTTCACTGCCGTTCTTATCGTATTGAGGTTAATCGAGGCGATACGATTCGCTTGTTGTCGAAACGCAGGTGCTAAATTATCCATTGAGATTGGAATTGTCTATGGAACTTCCGACTGTAGTGGCATCTCCGCATCCCCCCAAATCTCATCTGCAGTCGTTTCTAGAGAGCCGGCGCCAATGGCGTGGGTCCTGTTGGTGTACCTTGCATGGTGCCGTCGTCGTCGTGGTCATCCGCCCACGTCGGGGAACTGAAAGCAAGATCGGCTTCCCTAGCTTTCTCAGAACACGGCATGGGTGCCTGCACTCCAGAATGTGGTTGGCAGCATCTGTCCTGCTTATCGGCAACCGATTGCACCGCTGTGGATACGTGTGATTTGTCCTCAGTTCCGTTCGATGGTGTCACACAGCAGCAAATGGCGGCTGCCTCTGTGGAAGCGTCGTCACTGAAGGTGGAGTCGTCGTCTTCTGGAGGCTGTGTCGCATCCCGTTCGGAAGTTGCTCTACGCCTCCACTTCCGTCGCTTCGGAGAGCGTTGCTTCCTGGTGTGTTGTTCTGTGTCAGACGGTGGCAACGACACACGACGTTCCGGCACAAAGGCTATCGTCATGTAACGCGTCATCCGTCGACGGGAGCGGCGCCATCGGAGTTGAATCCGTAACTTGTAGAACGGGTGTGTCGTCATCGCCCTGTATTGTAGGATGAAGCCGCGACCCAACAGTGGATGTCGGCAGTCGTGGTGAAGTGGTAGCTGTCGTGAGGGCTGCTGCATAAGTCACGGGAAGCAGCGTCGGCTGCGATGGCGGGTCCGCGTCAGCCGGCGGCAGTTGAGTGATTCGACGTTGGATACATTCCGATCTGTGGTGTCCCTCCTTCCCACAACCAGAGCAGGTCTTCGGTTGGCCGTCGTAGATGACGATGGCACGGCAGCCACCGATATTCAGATGTGAAGCTACATGTCTTTTAAGTTCTATTCGGACCTGGCGGACTCCGTTCAGCACAGGATATGTCTGGAATTGCGTCCATTCTTCCGGAATATGATCATGCACCGTGCCGTAGGGGCGCAGCGCTGCCACGACGTCCTTCGCCGGTAGTTCGAATGGAAGTTCGAAAAGTCTGATCGTGCGAAGTCCCATGCCAGAATAAGCGACGTGCACAGTCCCCACATTGCCATCAGCATGGCAGAAACGGAGGCCCTGTTTCGTCTCCCGTAGGAGCCGTTCACATGTCGCGTCGCTGATGATCTTGACATATACGATGCTACTCACAATGGACAAAGAATGCCAAGAATGACGGTTGCCGGGATTTTTGTGTCTCTTCTCGTAGGACTCGTACGACTTCAAGTGCTTTGGGTCGTGCAAATTCGTTGCGGAACGTAAATGAGCGTCGATTTTCTGTATTGGTGCCGGCCGGAGTGGCCGAGCGGTTCTAGGCGCTACAGTCCGGAACCGCGCTGCTGCTACGGTCGCAGGTTCGAATCCTGCCTCGAGCATGGATGTGTGTGATGTCCTTAGGTTAGTTAGGTTTAAGTAGTTCTAAGTTCTGGGGGACTGATGACCTCAGAAGTTAAGTCCCATAGTGCTCAGAGCCATTTGAACCATTTTGTTTTCTGTATTGGCGCGCCATGGTGTTCTATATGCTGAGTACGGCATGCGCGAAACGGCCGAGTACGATGTAAACAACACAAGCGCTCGCTCCACGGCAGGAACACAAACAGCGTGTCCTCACCGCAGCAGTGCCACAGGCCAGCTGCTTCCACTCAGCTATGGAGCCGGAGCGTTGTGACATGAACATCAACAAAAGGGAAACAAGTGTATTTGGACATATTTCGATTAAATAGTGAAGTGCTGAGGGAATTACTTTAGCAAATGAGACACTGAAAGTAGTAAATGAGTTACATTATGTTGCCAGGAAGACAGCTGATGGTGGCTGAAGTAGAGAGGATTTAAGACACCGAGTGGCAACAGCAAGAAACACGTTCCTGACACAGAAGAATTTATGTAAATTGAAGGTAGAAAGGAAAAGAAAGTGAAGGAACTGTTGACGTCAGCTGCCACGGGACTTGATGCGGAATCGCCGACGACCTTCAGTGCGGATGCGCTACTACGTTCGACGTTTTATGGGAATCTCGACGCAGTGAACATGTAGGACAGGGACTGGGCCGCGGGTGTGTGGCGGTACGTGGGAATGCGGGTCGCTCGAGAGGCGTGCCGGGACAGTCCGCGCAATTGCGATGAACAGTGTCAGGGTTAACGCAGTGGATAACAGAAGAATTTCGTAAGAACTAACACAGGGTGTTACAAATATGTACGGCCAAACTTTCAGGAAACATTCCTCACACACAAAGAAAGATAGTATGTTATGTGGACATGTGTCCGGAAACGCTTACTTTCCATGTAAGAGCTCATTTTATTACTTCTCTTCAAATCACATTAATCATGGAATGGAAACACACAGCAACGGAACGTACCAGCGTGACTTCAAACACCTTGTTACAGGAAATGTTCAAAATGTCCTCCGTTAGCGAGGATACATACATCCACGCTCCGTCGCATGGAATCCCTGATGCGCTGATGCAGCCCTGGAGAATGGCGTATTGTATCACAGCCGTCCACAATACGAGCACGAAGAGTCTCTACATTTGGTACCGGGGTTGCGTAGGCAAGAGCTTTCAAATTCCCCCATAAATGAAAGTCAAGAGGGTTGAGGTCAGGAGAGCGTGGAGGCCATGGAATTGGTCTGCTTCTACCAATCCATCGGTCACCGAATCTGTTGTTGAGAAGCGTACGAACACTTCGACTGAAATGTGCAGCAGCTCCATCGTGTATGAACCACATGTTGTGTCGTACTTGTAAACGCACATGTTCTAGCAGCACAGGTAGAGTATCCCGTATGAAATCATGATAACGTGCTCCATTGAGCGTAGGTGGAAGAACATGGGGCCCAATCAAGACATCACCAACAATGCCTGCCCAAACGTTCACAGAAAATCTGTGTTGATGACGTGATTCTACAATTCAGTGCGGATTCTCGTCAGCCCACACATGTTGATTGTGAAAATTTACAGTTTGATCACGTTGGAATGAAGCCTCATCCGTAAAGAGAACATTTGCACTGAAATGAGGATTGACACATTGTTGGATGAACCATTCGCAGAAGTGTACCTGTGGAGGCCAATCAGCTGCTGATAGTGCCTTCACACGCTGTACATGGTACGGAAACAACTGGTTCTCCCGTAGCACTCTCCATACAGTGACGTGGTCAACGTTACCTTGTACAGCAGCAACTTCTCTGACGCTGACATTAGGGTTATCGTCAACTGCACGAAGAATTGCCTCGTCCATTGCCGGTGTCCTCGTCGTTCTAGATCTTCCCCAGTCGCGAGTCATAGGCTGGAATGTTCCGTGCTCCCTAAGACGCCGATCAATTGCTTCGAACGTCTTCCTGTCGGGACACCTTCATTCTGGAAATCGATACAAACGTACCGCGCCACGGCTATTGCCCCGTGCTAATCCATACATCAAATGCGCATCTGTCAACTCCGCATTTGTAAACATTGCACTGACTGCAAAAACACGTTCGTGATGAACACTAACCTGTTGATGCTACGTACTGATGTGCTTGATGCTAGTACTGTAGAGCAATGAGTCGCATGTCAACACAAGCACAGAAGCCAAAATTACCTTCCTTCAATTGGACCAACTGGCAATGAATCGAGGAAGTACAGTACATACTGACGAAACTAAAATGAGCTCTAACATGGAAATTAAGCGTTTCCGGACACATGTCCACATAACATCTTTTCTTTATTTATGTGTGAGGAATGTTTCCTGAAAGCTTGGCCGTACCTTTTTGTAACACCCTGTATAAGCGTTAGTGTCAAGTAGTCTTTTCTGGATATTTGTCTGGAGTATGGCCTTGTACGGAAGTGAATGTGGAAGGGAAGCTGTTCAGGCAAGAAGAGAGTAAAAGCGGTTGAAATGGTCCTGCAGAATAACGCTGAGGATTAGACGGAAACTGGCTTAACTAATGAGGATGTACCGAATCGAAATGAAGAAAAGAAATTTATGGCACAAATTAGCTAGAGTTAGAGGATGCATCAAAAGTCGTCAATTTCTTAATGAAGGGAAATGGAGGAAGTAGGAGGGGGCTAAAACTGGAACTAGGAATGAACAAAATAAGCACTTACATATTATTGTAAGTTGCAGCAGTTACGCATAGATGAAGAGGCACGGGAAGTATAGCTCAGCGTGGAGAGACGCATAAAACCAATATTCGCACTCAAGACCAAAAGAATAACGGACGCATGCTGGCAGTAGTTGTTCTCTCGCACTATTAAGGATAGGAAAGGAAAGGGGGGAAAGTAATAGTGTCCCCCCTCCCCACCCCCCGGACCAAAGTACCAATTCCCAAACAGCGTGAGGCGGCTTGCGCGTTATACAATTAGATATCTGTAGGACAGACACACACACACACACACACACACACACACACACACACACACACACACACAATAATGCTACATTTAAAATCTGTACCAATAAACCGAATCTGCTATTAAGACTTGGTTTCGAGATAACGAGGGCGTCCCGTGACAGCGGTCAGCTATAACGTAATACGGAAACACAACGGCTCCAAAGGCAGTTGTTTCCATGGAAACCCGGGACAGCAGAGCATCGGTCGGTCACCACGATGGGCGAAGTCGTCTTGCGTTGCCTCGTGTTCGTCTCCTGCGCCTTGCAAGCGGTGAGTGTCACCAACGCTCTCTGCAGTTGTCTGATGTGCCTGAAATCATTTCGTGATCGGCAGTCTGCAGTGGCGGAGGAAGTGTTGCGAGCTTTCAGTCAACCAAACTTGACGTGGTTTGCACTTACTGATAAAACAGGCAACACAGTGAGTCGGTGGCGCCCGAAAATAGCTACGATTAGCTGAAGGCTGGGCCCTACCGTGTGAATAGCTGAAACGTCACTCACGAAGCAATTTTAATCAAAGCGTAACTTTTTTTTAAAATTCTCGTCCTCTTTGTGTAGTTACTGAATTACATTATTTGTCTGCATTATCGTTTCGGTTTAAATCAATGTGGGTTGCACGGCGTTTTTAATTTTTGGCGCTTGCATCGAGATGATCAGGACGAGAAAATCAATGATATTTTCATGTTTCGCGCTGATTTTACTGTTATATTTTATGTCTCGTACTACGCGTGTCTTAGGAGTTGTTCTACTTATTTAAATATTCTACAAAAATGACACGTACACTCTGTCCGTACAAAAGAAACAGGACTTCGCATTACTAAGAGACTAATTTGCGCATTAGTGCAAGACAGGTCTACGACACTGATCTACACGTCTGATACGTGATAAGACTGAACAGCAAAACATAGCAGATGCTCTTCTAGAAATGAATACACCCAGAGCAGAATATACGTAATTCCATAGAGCAATGTAGCTTGACTTAATGTCGACAAACATATTTATAAACGTTGTACCCCAAACTTACATCCAAAGGAAAAAAAAGCACTAACCACATTATCCGAATGGTACGGAAATCGTTACATGTGACTAACATATACAGACAAACAAATAATTAAATCATCCAATTTTTTTGAAGTTATATTCAACAAAAGAGTTTTGCAAACTGAGCAAGTCAATAACGCACAAGGGATAGAGGTGGACCGTTGCAAGCAGTTGTTCGGCTTGGTATTGACTCGTAGCGTTGTTGGACGTCCTCCTGAATGATATCGTGCCAAATTTCCTCCGACTAGCGCGTCAGAACGTCAAAATCCCGAGCAAGTTGAAGGGCCTTGCCCGTAATGCTCCAATGTTCTCAACTGGGTAGAGATCCGGCGACCTTGTTGACAAAGGCAGGGGTTGGCAAGCACGAAGACAAAGTAGAAACTCTCCTCGTGTGTGAGCGGGCATTATGTTGCCGAAATGTAAGCCCAGGACGGATTGACATGAAGGGAACAAAACGGAGAGTAAGATATCGTTGACATACCGCTCTGCTGTAAGGGTACTGTGGATGACAACTAAGGGGGGAAATGGCACCACAGACCCTCACTCATAATTTTTGAGCCGTATGGCGGGTGACAGGTTGGTATCCCACCGTTTTGCGGGGCGTCCCCAGACACCCCAGTCAATGAGACTGCAGGTCGAAGACGTGTGTGCAGACGTCACAGAAAGCGGTGGGGTCCCAACCTGGCTGTCGCGCTCCATACGGCCTAACATACTGGAACGTTGGTCTGAGGTGCCAATTCATTTCCTACCAGAACCCTTATGTTATCACTCGCGGCACCCTTAACAGCACAACGGTACGTCGGCGATCTTCTACGTCTCGTTTTGTTGCCCTTCATTGCAAGCCATCCTGGGCTTACAATAACTGCTTCCATAAGGGTTTGAAGTAGACTAAGGCGTTATTCACTTGCTCAGTTTGTGAAGCTATTACTCTAGGATAAATCATCCAGTTTTTCTGAAACTGTCATCATTTGTTTGTCTGCACATGTACGTCTCATCTCCCGATTTCCGTCCCATTCGGATAGTTCCTTCGTGGAGCTTTTTTTTGTGTTAGTAGAGTGCGTGTCGAAGTGCTTGTTTTCGCCATATTATAGCGGACAGTGTGCAAATTTCGTGACTTTCCCGTTCACTGTGGCCAAATTACACTATTTTTTTTTTCTAATGAAACTATGTACTTTTTCTGCGGCATTTGGAAGAAGCTTCTACGAGAACATCAACGACGTAACATGTACGGGACTTAATGAAATAGTATCAAGATTACAGCGCCGCAAGCCTTTATCCTAGAATGAAATTTTCACTCTACAGCGGAGTGTGCACTGATATGAAACTTCCTGGCAGATTAAAACTGTATGCCGGACCGAGACTCGAACTCGGGACCTTTGCCTTTCGCGGGCAAGTGCTCTACCAACTGAGCCACCCGAGCACGACTCACGACCCGTGCTCACAGCTTTAATACCGCCAGTACCTCGCCTCCTACCTTCCAAACTTCACAGAACATCTCCTGCGAATCGTGCTTCGGTAGCTCAGTTGCTAGAGCACTTGCTCGCGAAAGCCAAGGTCCCGAGTTCGAGTCTCTGTCCGGCACACAGTTTCAGCCTTTATCCTGCTGCCAAGAGAAGAGGTTCGACAAACGTCTGCCGTATTAAGCCAAATGTAAGAAAACACGTGACTCAAGTGTGGTTTTTGTGTTTACCTGTGCGCTCGAAGCCTATAAGTCTGTGTTCTGCTGTTGTAGCAATCAGAGAACTTTGTCGTGAAGCACAGTCACAATGTATAAAACAGTCGTAAAAGTTAATATCGTTAATGGTGAATGTTGCCAAACTATTAAGGCAGCGGTACGACTATGAGCTGAAGATTATCCACTTCGTGTCAAGCACCCAAGACCTGTCTTTGCAAACATAAACATTACTAAAAATATATCCAGAAACTGGAAGTGTGGAAAATAAAATAGGCCAAGGAAAAAGAAGAGAAACTGGTCGAATTTTAGCACCAATAACACTCAATGCAAATCTCATTAAAAGGCATCTAGGAAGTACGAGAAGGACCACTCAATTGAGCTTTCTGCAGACACTTCACTTCATTCCGTAGCATTTTATCCTCTTCGTACTTCGCCGCACGTACAGCTTACTGGCAATGACTTTCAAAACTGGTTACAATTCTCTCAATACTACCTATGAAAAATGCAAAGCGATGCCGCATATCATGCAAATTTTCTCTTGAGGAACCATGGGCAAGTCAATCGTCGCAACATGTACGAACCGACAATTTGATATCCAAGCTGACTCACAGAAATTGATAAAAATCAACGTCCTCGGATTATCAATGCTTGATGCGTGTTTTTCAAGACCCGCATCATTGCACCTTGTTTTGTAGATGGCAGTCTAAATACACTCAAGTATCTCTAGTTCCAAAGGTCGCAGTTATTGGAATACATCCCACTGGACATAGGCAATCAGTGTTGTATCAACATGACGGATGTCCTTCCCATTTCGCACATGTAATGACAGGCGCTCTGAAGAGGACATTTGGAGAGCATTTGAACGGTCGTTCAGGAAACGCGAAATGGTTTGCACACTCACTGCACCTAAGACCCCGATACTTTTAACTGTGGTGAAAATTAAAACAAGATGTCTGTTAGGAAACACCCGAGTACTCCCGGAGGCGCGAAATGCCTTATAACATCGGCCTCTGCTGCCATTACCTTCAGATGAAATTCAAAATACAATGTTGTTTCTCCAAAATCACATTACAGCGTTTAGCAACACGCAAGGTCAACATTTTAAGTACTTGGTATGACAGCCATGATGATAAACACACGAACCGAACCTCGCATTGTGTATTTCTTTACATTTGCTATAACAAAAAATGGTTTAAATGGCTCTGAGCACTATGGGACTTAACTGCTGAGGTCATCAGTCCCTTAGAACATAGAACTACTTAAACCTAACTAACCTAAGGACGTCACACACATCCATGCCCGAGGCAGGATTCGAACCTGCGACCGTAGCGGTTGCGTGGTTCCAGACTGTAGCGCCTAGAACCGCTCGGCAACCCCGGCCGCCATTTGCTATAACAGAGCAGGCATTTGTGGAACCACTTCTCTTGACAGTGGTCTGAGGTGCTTTTATCTCGAAACTATCTGATCAAGTACCATACATATTATGTCATTGACTTCCCGTTAGAAGCTACTTTCAAATGCCACAGAAAAAATTACATATTTCCATTAGAAAAAACACAAAGTCGGTTACGTAATTCGGCAACTATGAATCATAAGTCTGCTAAACTGGAAGTCGATATATTTATTCATTCTGGATATATTTTTGGTGACCTGTCTTAGCTGCGTCATCCTGGAAATATTTGCATCTCCAACATCTATCTTTTTGATTTTGAAATGCAATTTGCTTATCATCGTTGGCATTTCTCTCTTTCTTTAGTTGTTACCTTACGATTTGGGAATCTTCCAACAATGTACTCACGTTTTGTTGTAGTTGTTTTTTTCTCACATCTGCATAATTGCTGGGCTGGCTAATCATCAGATATGTTTTTTTAAATGGTGAGTATATGGTGTGAATAGCTCTCCAGAGAAAGTCAAAGAAACACTCTCGCAGCACCTTTAGTTACAATGTATATAAAATTGTGTGTGTGTTGATAAGTATATCTTCGCAAAGCAGCTGCAACTGCACATTTCGTTTTCTTGTATAATGCAACTTACATAAACGTCATGTTCACAGATGGATTTCAAGGTATCTGGCAACTTCTTGATGGATCCATCCCAACGGCAAGAGCTCGCAGAGTCGACGGCTTGTGAGTATTATTGCAAGACGCATTTCTGAGATGGTAGAATTAAGCAGTTACTCCACTGATTAAATTCTGTTATTATCCGCCATGGTGCATGGAGCACAAAAGGGGGTGCGAACATGGTATGTAAGACAGAGTCCCATTTGTATAATCTCTGCAGTGATTTTGGAACGTAGATTCTCAAGGTAGACTGAATACCGTTCGCTCCACTCCTCAACGTGTCTGTGTTGAGGGGTAGACGCCCAACACGCTGTCCCCTAGTTATGGTTTCATCGTCCTTCGACCATTTTCCGTAGTTGCTCACTAGAGTAGGGTGCCAATGGCTGAGCAGTTCCATTGTCGCCGAGATGCTCGTATCCAGGCACTGATGTATAGCGCTCGGCGCTTTGTCAAATTTGTCCATGAGTTATGAAGGACAACTGTCGGAAGTAAAACGATAGAGAGTTTGATAGAACCGCTTTGAGTACAGAGTCAAGATTAATAACATCCTTCGTTTCAGATTGAAGAATCGTGTTAATAAAAAAGGGACGCAATTTACGTCACGTGATACGTGCAAAAAAAAGCCTGGAAACTACCCAAAAGCTTACGTAGGTCAAACAGGCAGGACGTTTGAAATACATTTCAAAGATCACGCTTCAATACACAATAATAAAAAAGCGTTTGGTGAACATCTAAAACCGACATACACAAGGTTGGAACCATACATACACGATTGGAAGTGTCACACAATGAACCTAACAGAAGCCTCCTGACAACACTGCCAGAAATCGAGTCTTTTACACATCGTTTACAAGAGCCTGTCAAAATTATATATCGTAATGGCATTATTAACAGCAAATTTTTAGGAATTATGAAGGCTTCTTCTAATCGTCTATGTCGACGCAATACTCATGTGAGCAACATCCCCACTCACCGAGAAAAGCCCCCTAACTGTATCTGTCATACGCTGTCCTGTTCCCTTAGTCGCTTCACATAATCGCACTTTGATAATTTCACAGTTTGATGCCTTTTGCAGCTTATTACTTCCATTGATCTACATAGTTAATTTTATTTTATATGGTTTTCACATTTTACAGTTTTCGCGTAAGCCTTTCTGTTTTACATGAGTTACTCCAACGTTTCAGCGAACGTAAATCCATCACACGCTAGTCAACCCTCCTACTCCCACTTTGCCTTTTCTCCGCTGTTCCAGTCCCCCCTCGTCTCACTTTTTCTCCCCTCTCCCTCTTTCCTCCTACATTACCCTTTATTCTCCGCACTCACCTCCCTCCATCAGTTATGATTTCAGATACATACCACAGTTACAAACCACACTATTCTGACGCGTAGTCCCTTTACAGACACGACGGGTTGCTTATCCAACAACATACATAATTTCAGTATTTCAGTACAATACCTTTTTCTTGCGGTAAAATAATGTATAGTAGATGCATAGATTTTTACTTTATTATATATGTGTTATACAGGGTGGTCCATTGATCGTGACCGCGACAAATATCGCACGAAATAAGCGTCAAACGAAAAAACTACACACAACGAAACTTGTCTAACTTGAAGGGGAAACCAGATGGCGCTATGGCTGGCCCGCTAGATGGCGCTGCCGTAGGCAAACGGATATCAACTGCGTTTTTCTAAATAGCACGCCCCATTTTTTATTACTTATTCGTGTAGTACGTAAAGGGATATGAATGTTTTAGTTGCACCACTTTTTTCGCTTTGTGATAGATCCCGCTGCAATAGTCACAAACATATGGCGCACTATTTTAGACGAACAGTTGGTAACAGATAGGCTTTTTAAATTAAAGTACAGAACGTAGGTACGTTTGAACATTTTATTTCGGTTGTACCAATGTGATACATGTACCTTTGTGAACTTATCATTTCTGAGAACGCATGCTGCTGTAAATACCTGTAAATACCACATTAATGCAATAAATGCTCAAAATTATGTCCGTCAACCTCAATGCAATTAGCAATACGTGTAACGACATTCCTCTCAACAGCGAGTAGTTCGCCTTCCGTAATGGTCGCACATGCATTGACAATGCGCTGACGCATGTTTTCGGTCGTTGTCGGTGGATCACCAAAGCAAATATCCTTCAACTTTCCCCACAGAAAGAAATCCGGGGTCGTCAGATCCGGTGAATGTGCGGGCCATGCTTCGACGACCAATCCACCTGTCATGAAATATGCTCTTCAATACCGCTTCAACTGCACGCGGGCTTTGTGCCCGACATCCATCATGTTGGAAGTACATCGCCATTCTGTCATGCAGTGAAACATCTTGTAGTAAGGTCGGTAGAACATTACGTAGGAAATCAGCAGACTTTGCACCATTTAGATTGCCATCGATAAAATGGGGGCCAATTATCCCTCCTCCCATTATGCCGCACCATAAATTAACCCACCAAGGTCGCTGATGGCCCACGTGTCGCTGCCATCGTGGATTTTCCGTTGCCCAGTAGTGCATATTATGCCGGTTTACGTTACCGCTGTTGGTGAATGACGCTTCGACGCTAAATAGAACGCGTGCAAAAAATCTGTCATCATCCCGTAATTTCTCTTGTGCCCAGTGGCAGAACTGTACACGACGTTCAAAGTCGTCGCCTTGCAATTCCTGGTGCATAGAAATATGGTACGGGTGAAATCTACGTTGATGTAGCATTCTCAACACCAACGTTTTTGAGATTCGTGATTCTCGCGCAATTTGTCTGCTACTGATGTGCGGATTAGCCGCGACAGCAGCTAAAACACCTACTTGGGCATCTTCATTTGTTGCAGGTCGTGGCTGACGTCTCACATGTGGCTGAACGCTTCCCGTTTCCTGAAGTAACGTAACTATCCGGCGAACGGTTCGGACTCTTGGATGATGTCGTCCAGGACACCGAGCAGCATACATAGCACACGCCGTTGGGCATTTTGATCACAATAGCCATACATCAACACGATATCGAACTTTTCCGCAATTGGTAAACGGTCCATTTTAACACGGGTAATGTATCACGAAGCAAATACCGTCCGCAATGGCGGAATGTTACGAGATACCACGTACTTATACGTTTGTGACTATTACAGCGCCATCTATCACAAAGCGAAAAAGTGGTCCAACTAAAACATTCATATTTCTTTACGTACTACACGAATATGTAATAAAAATGGGAGTTCCTATTTAAAGAAAAGCAGTTGATATCCGTTTGACCTATGACAGCGCCATCTAGCGGGCCAACCATAGCGCCATTTGGTTTCCTCCTTCAAGCTAGACGAGTTCCGTTCTTTGTAGTTCTTTCGTTTGATGCTTATTTTCTGAGATATTTGACCCGGTCACTATCAATGGACCACCCTGTATATTGTATGTTATCTGAAAACACATACGATCCAGTCTAGTCATACCGTAAATAAAGTGTAACACACACGGAACAAAAAATGGCATAATTTTTTTAGATATCAGCTCAGATGGCGAGTACGCCGGCTATACTGGGAGGCGCTTGACGGTTGAATTAGTGGATTTCCCCATTTGGAGCCCGTATCGTTGTTGGACGTCTTCCCACTCGCTTCTGCTGTGCTTACACACTGAGGTGACAAAAGTTACGGGCTAGCGATATGTACATATAGATGGTCGTAGTATCTCGTACACAAAGTATTGAAGAGGAAGTGAATTGATGCAGCTGTCATTTGTACATAGTTGATTCACGTGAAAAGGTTTCCGACGTGATTATGGCCGCACAACGGAATTAACAGAATCTGAACGCAGTATGGTAGTTTGAGTTGGACGCATGGGGCACTCCATTTCGGAAATCATTAGACAATAGGATATTGTGAGCTCCACAGTGTCAAGATTGTGCCGAGGATACCAAATTTCAGGCATTACCTCTCACCACGGACAACGCAGTGGCCGATGGCCTTCATTTAACGACAGAGAGCAGCGGCGTTTGTGTAAAGCTGTCAGCTGTAAGACAAGCAGAACTGCGTGAAGTAACCTCAGAAGTCAATGTGGCACGTACGCTGAGCCGCGCGGGGTAGACGCGCGGTCTAGTGCGTCTTCTCACGGTTCGCGCGGTTCCCTCCGTCGGAGGTTCGAGTCCTCCATTGGGTGTGGGTTTGTGTGTTGTCCTGAGCGTAGGTTAGTTTAAGTTAGATTAAATAGTGCGTAAGGTTAGGGACCGATGATTTCAGCAGTTTGGTCCCTTAAGACCTTACCACAAATTTCCAATTTATATGTACGCTGAACGTATCTGATAGGACACTGTGGCAAAATTTGTCGTTAATGGGTTACGGCAGCAGACGATGGACGCTAGTGCCTTTGCTAACAGAACGACATCATCTGTAGTGCCTCTCCTGGGCCCAAAAATGGCTCTGAGCACTATGCGACTTAACTTCTGAGGTCATCAGTCGCCTAGATCTTAGAACTACTTAAACCTAACTAACCTAAGGACATCACACACATCCATGCCCGATGCAGGATTCGAACCTGCGGCCGTAGCGGTCGCTCGGTTCCAGACTGTAGCGCCTAGAAACGCACGGCCACTCAGGCCGGCCGTGACCATATCGGTTGGACCCTAGGCGACTGAAAAGGTCAGGTGAGTTCCGATTTCAGTTGGTAAGAGCAGATGACAGGTTTCGAGTGTGGCGTAGACCTCACGAAGCCATGGATTCAAGTTGTCAACGTGGTACTGTGGAACTGTTTTAGGATCCATAATGGTATCGGCTGTGTTTTCATGGAACAGACTGGGTCCTCTGGATGTGCGGCTACTTGGAGACCATTTGCAGCCATTCATGGCCGTCATGTTCCAAAACAACCATGGAATTTTTATGGATACCAATGGGCCGCAATTGTTCGCTATTGCTCTGAAGAACGTTTTGGACTATACGAGTGAATGATTTGGCCACCCAGATCGCTCAATATGAATCACATCGAACATTTATTGGACGTAATCGAGAGCTCAATTCGTGCACAAAATCCTGCACCGGCGACACTTTTGGGATCGTGGTCGGCTATAGAGGCGGCATGGCTCAATATTTCTGCAAGGGACGTCCAAAGACTTGTTGAGACCATGCCATATCGAGGTGCCGCACTACGCCGGGCAATAGGAGGTCCGACACGATAATAGGAAGCATCCCAGGGCACGTGCTAGGTGGCACCAGTCTCGCTGTAAAATGTTTTGACTCCTTAGTATATACATACCAAGGAGTCAAAATTCCTTAGAAGGATGAGGTCTACGAATTTTTCAGTCGAATCCTGTATTGTGAGGATACTCAAACGAAACCAAGAAATACAGCATTAGTCTGCGCTCCGCAGTTGCTCCCTTCTGGCTCTCACGAAGGAGCAAGCTAGGTTCCTCATGATCGAGTTTTCGAGAAACATGTGAATTCTGATAACGCCAGTTACCGAAGAGCGTCGATTATTCGAAAACGACAGTCCGTGGTGGGGTTTGTCAAACGTGTCGCGCATTGGTGTAGGGATGATGTTTGGTTCGTGAGGCGCTCAACTGCGCGGTTATCAGCGCCCGTACAAAGTCCCAACCTTTGCTCAGCCCAATCTCGCCACTTTCATGAATGATGATGAAATGATGAGGACAACACAAACACCCAGTCATCTCGAGGCAGGTGGAAATCCCTGACCCCGCCGACAATCGAACACGGGACCCCGTTCTCAGGAAGCGAGAACGCGACAGCGACACCACGAACTGTGCACTGGTGTAGGGAGTACGACCTTTCTGTCTGATACTGATAAAGCATTCGTTATGTATTCCGAGCCGCTGAATACTTCGCATTACGAGAGCAGGTGCTCCTTTGTGACCTCTGCACGCAGTACAGGCATACGATGTCACGATTATTGACGAGGGTTGAAACTTTAGTAGCGGCAACTACTTATTTATAACCTACGTATAATAGATTAATGTTCCAAAGTTTCGCTGGCCTTCAAAGCATTCACCAGCATTAATACAGAACCCGTCCTCTGCGAGTGGAAGTTGTAAGGTGCCCTTAGCAGCGCAGTTGTTTTCATAGTTCGAGTGGAGCGGGCTATCGCCTGAGGAATCTCTGTAACAGTTCTGAAGCGAAATACATGAAGTGTGAAATGGTAAGAGCAGTAAGGGGAATGGTAAGGTGCCAGGCCACTTTACAAACGTACCTTAAAAATAGATTTACTAGTAGTATCTTCATAACGTTAAAGGTTGGTTGGTTGTTTTGGGGAAGGAGACCAGACAGCGAGGTCATCGGTCTCATCGGAATAGGGAAGGACGGGGAAGGAAGTCGGCCGTGCCCTTTGAAAGGAACCATCCCGGAATTTTCCTGGAGCGATTTAGGGAAATCACGGAAAACCTAAATCAGGATGGCCGGACGCGGGATTGAACCGTCGTCCTCCCGAATGCGAGTCCAGTGTCTAACCACTGCGCCACCTCGCTCGGTCCTAACGTTAAAGACTTGAACACAGATGGTCAGTACAGAAAACTTTAAACGAACTCCGGTAACCAACACTAAAGAACGATATTACCTTTACAACTCTGCTGACAGTGGCTCTGAGGACTATGCGACTTAACTGCTGAGGTCATCAGTCGCCTAGAACTTAGAACTAATTAAACCTAACTAACCTAAGGACATCACACACATCCATGCCCGAGGCAGGATTCGAACCTGCGACCGTAGCGGTCACGCGGTTCCAGACTGAAGCGCCTTTAACCGCACGGCCACACCGGCCGGCTCTGCTGACAGTAAAATAATGTTGACACTAAACAATATGTACAAAGAATTCCAAGATTCTTCGAGTATAACCTTTTCTCCTTAAAGCAAACAAGTCAATTTCACAAACGGCTGACACGACAAATCAGTCAAAACGATTAAACAACAGATACAATCCTTGCTAATCCATGGAGAACCAAGGGATACACAAGAGTACTTAATTTGTGTGTGGGGGGGGGGGGGGGGGGGGGGAGGGAGAGGCGAATGCGCCACAATATTGGTATTGGTTTTACAAATGATACGTCCTTCAGTGCACTTATTGGCCTTTCTCTTTACAATAGTCCACGTCCTGGCCCTTCTCGTTAGAATAACTTACGCTACCTGCAACATAAACCTGTTAGCATCAGGCATAGACAAGAAGCCACAGCGCTTAACTAAGGTATTTAGTAACGGCAACAAACATACGTAACCGCACGAAGGCACGCACATACGCAGGAAATTTGCAGTGAAAAGCAATTAAAAGTATTAGAATTATCCCTTGGCACTGAACGCCACAAAACCCATTTAATTTTAACCTTTTAATTTAGCTGTCTGTGAATTAAGCCAATAGATGATTGCTCTCTCCCATACCAACTTAAAGCAAAAGTCTGAATAACTTCCAGACACTTCAAGTAAGAAATAACTATTTGACCGACGCAGACAAGAGCACTTGACTTAACGAAACAATTCCAGATCAACAGAAGTGGAAACACTTTAAGCCAGCTACTCGTGTTCTGCACACACAGTAAGTCGACAGCTAGTTCACACACACACACGCGCGCGCACACACACACACACACACACACACACACACACACACACACACACCTCCCAGGTTTACGACAAGCAACAGAGTCCGCCCACTTAATCGTACCAGAATTATAAACAATTCAGCGATCATCCACCGAACTAATCTTTACGTAATGGTTAAGTGAAAAAAGGAACTCCCTTTAAAGCGCAATATATCTAAAAGTACGGTAAAACTACAAGAGCAGCACATGAGAGTTCTTTATATATTAACACCGTACTAAGTTACAGCCAACTGGAGTTAAGACATTTCTTCATGGGCGAAAGAAGCTTGAACAGCACACTGTGGGCAAATTACTCACATCAACTCTCACAGACCAGCCAGCTGTTTCATAATATACAAGGTGAGTCACCTAACGTTACCGCTGGATATATTTCGTAAACCACATCAAATACTGACGAACCGATTCCACAGACCGATCGTGAGGAGACAGGCTAGTGTAATTGTTTAATACAAACCATACAAAAATGCACGGAAGTATGTTTTTTAACACAAACCTACGTTTTTTTAAATGGAACCACGGTAGTTTTGTTAGCACATCTGAACATATAAACAAATACTTAATCAGTGCCGTTTGTTGCATGGTAAAATGTTAATTACATCCGGAGATATTGTAACCTAAACTTCACGCTTGAAACCTCCGACCGCTGTAACATACATCGCGTTTCTACAGAATGATCTGCCAACGTTGCTCGAAAATGTCCCACTGGAAACGCGTCGACGTATGTGGTATCAGCTTGATGGTGCACCTGCACATTCCGCAATTAACACTAGGCTGACCCTTGACAGGATGTTCGACGGGCGTTTCATAGGACGTGGAGGACGCATAAATCGGCCAGCCCGTTCTCCTGATCTTACACCTCTGGACTTCTTTCTGTGGGGTACGTTAAAGGAGAATGTGTACCGTGATGTGCCTACAACCCCAAAGGATATGAAACAACGTATTGTGGCAGCCTGCGGCGACATTACACCAGATGTACTGCGGCATGTACGACATTCATTACGCCAGAGATTGCAATTGTGTGCAGCAAATGATGGCCACCACATTGAACATCTATTGGCCTGACATGTCGGGACACACTCTATTCCACTCCGTAATTTAAAACGGGAACCACGTGTGTACGTGTACCTCACTCCTCATGGTAATGTACATGTGCGTCAGTGAAAAGACCAATAAAAAGGTGTTAGCATGTGGACGTAATGTGCTGTTCCAGTCTCTTCTATACCTAAGGTCCATCGCCGTTCCCTTTGGTTCCCTACGTAATTCGGTGCTCTCCGATACACACGATCGAACAGCGGAGGAGTGGTACTCAAGCGTCAACTTTAGGTTACAATATCTCCGGATGTAATTAACATTTTACAATGCAACAAACGGCACTGATTACGTATTTGTTTATATGTTCAGATGTGCTAACAAAACTAAGAGGGTTCCATTTAAAAAAACCTAGGTTTGTGTTAAAAAACATACTTCCGTGCATTTTTTTATGGTTTGTATTAACCAGTTACCCTAGCCCCTCTCCTCACGTTCGGTCTGTGGAATCGATTCGTCAGTATTTGATGTGGTTTACGAAATATATCCAGCGGTAATGTTAGGTGACTCACCCTGTATATGCTCAGTAGTGTAGTCCGGTCACAGAATAGTATATACTAGCATAGCTGTACTCGTACTTCTACTGTAACTGTGCTGTGGGACACACTAATACTTTAAATAGCTTTTTAGCTACCAAATTTACCAAACCAACAAACCCTAATTTTACTTATCATCAGGCTCTTTACGTTAAATGTACGCTGCCGGCAGCAGAATCGTGCTGCAGTCAGTTTCATACGCCTGTTCTCTAAATTTCTTTAAAACCACTTCGCAGAACGAACTTCGTCTTCACTCCAGGAATTTCCATTTGAGTTCTCGAAGCAGTTCCGTAATGCTCGCGTGTTGACAGAAGCTACCGGTAACAAATCTAGCAGCCCGCCTCCGGATAGCTTCGACATCTTCCAAAAATCCGACTTTGTGGGAATCTGAAACACTCAAGCTATGCTCAGGAAACAGTAGCTCTATTTGCCGTCCGTTGCAGGTGACCGACACTTTCACCATCGGTGCGTGCTCGTTCCACTCCACATCGATCTACAACTTTATGCCAAGGTATTTCACAGATGTGACTGAGTCAAGGAGCACACTACCAACGCTCCACTCAAACATTACGTGATTGTTTTTACCTGCGTTAACTTACATTTCTCAACATTTAGAGCAAACTGCCGTTCATCAACGAAATATAAATTCTAATCAAGTCATTCTGTTCCCTCCTAGAGACACTCAACAAGGACAGCAACCCATGTAACACTGCGTCATCAGCAGATTGCTGTCCAGTCTGTCTGCCAGATCATTTAGGTACACAGAAAATAACAGCGCTTCTACCACGCTTACCTGGATCACGCCTGACGATAGCCTTGTTTGTGATGAACACTCGCTGTTGAGGACAAAGTATTGGTTTCTGTTACTTCGAGCCACGCACTTATCTGGGAACTTACTACGTACACTCTGACCTTTGTTAACAGCCTGCATTGGGACACCTCATCAAACGCTTGCCTTTTGCCCCTCATCCATGGTTCGCAGGATATCATGTGAGAACAGCGCAGACTGAGTTTCGCACGCGCCATACTTTCTAAAACCGTGCTGATTTGTGAACAGAAAGTTTACACTCTCAAGGAAATTTATTATATTCGGACTAAGAACAATTCCGTACCAAATCGATGTTAAGGATACTGAACTGTGCTTTTAGCATTCTTGAACTGTATACTGGAGTCACCTGCACATTTTTTCAGTCGCTTGGTACTTGACCCTGGGCGACAGAATCACGATAAATGGAAGCTTGAGTTGAAGTGAAGTGTAGAATTAATAATAGGAACGAAGGAATAGGTTCACAACCGTCCAGGGTTTATAAGGACTGATCGTTAGTAGAATCGGGTTTGTTTGTTTTTCAAAGACGGCTGTGCTCCGTATTACCAGGCAAATGTTCATTTAGTTTCTTCCAGTGCCTTTACTGACTGCCCATATGTCACAAATATAATATTAGAATGCTAACTTCATTTTTATTGTGAGCTACGAATGTGAATGGGTCTGACATTAAAAAACGAATTATGTTTTGTTCTTTTCCAGCGCGCATCTCTCTCAACGGAGGGAAATTCACTGGCATGTGCAGCAGTATACTGGTCATGATTGCCGCCGTTTCGGTAAGCCAGCTCTTTTACTGCTCCCGTTTTAACCTCTTTCAAATGTGTGTCGGTCTTTCGACTGTAGTCTTACATTCCACATCTCCTCATGTCTTGTGCTTATGTTTTACCTCCACACACTTTCTACTTCTGTCATCAGATTATTTTACTGAATAAACCAATACTGACACAGGAAACAGCCACTTCTACCGCGGTTTTTTTAGCTACCAACGACCACTAAGGCAGAGTGGTTAAGAACTGATCTTGTCTTCAGGACGATTGGGGTTAAAATTGCCGATCTAGTTTTAATATTCCCGTGTTTCCCTAAATTATATACGACAGGGACCGCAATGGTACCCCGGGGAAGTAAAGTTCATAGTTGATAGCTTTCTCCACCCTTTCCCGTTGGAGCTTGTGCGCCATCTCTAATGACCTACTTGACGCGACGTGAACCTCCAATCCGGCTTGCTTTCTACTGTAAGGCTCACTATGTGTATAGGAAGAATACTAGCCTACTGTTGGTGTGTAGGACAACTGACCTCCTCCCACATGCTTCGTAGTGAAAAGCACTCTAGTGCTGTGCTCAATGCGAAAACGCCGTGTATGTGGCCCGAACTTGAGGAACTATGTTTTCCCATGCATTGTTTCATTTCTGTTATCCGTTTATAATGTCGCTTCTCTATATGTTCATTTACAAATATCATTTTTTTTAGGGATTATTTATTTTAGTTTACTTCGATCCAAAAGAGATTTATGAAATTTTTATTTACTTTCTGACACGAAAATACCTACTACTCACCTCTTCTGTCCCGTGAGTGATTGCAGTCCTCTCTCTCCTTCTGGCAATGGTTCTCACAGGCTCCTTTGCCCTTTTTCTTTTAAACTTCTCCTGAATGTGACGAGCAAGATCAATAACTGCAAATTCAGACCTCTTTGTCAACATCAGCAGTATTATAACCTAAATAAATCTCTTCTTAATTGTACTTAGTCAACATCATTCATCTCATTTACATTAATTCAGGATGATCTATTGATTGTGATCGGGCCAAATATATCACGAAATAAACGTCAAACGAAAAAACTACAAAGAACGAAACCTGTCTAGCTTGAAGGGGGAAACCAGATGGCGCTATGGTTGGCCCGCTAGTTGGCGCTGCCATAGGTCAAACTGATATCAACTGCGTTTTTCTGAATAGGAAGCCCCATTATTTATTACTTATTCGTGTAGTACGTAAAGAAATATGAATGTTTTACTTGGACCACTTTTTTCGCTTTGTGATAGATGGCGCTGTAATAGTCACAACATTTGAACATTGTATTTCGGTTGTTCCAATGTGATACATGTACCTTTGTGAACTTATCATTTCTGAGAACGCATGCTGTTACAGCGTGATTACCTATAAATACCACATTAACACAATAAATGCTCAAAATGATGTCCGTCAACCTCAATGGATATGGTAATACGTGTAACGACATTCCTCTCAACAGCGAGTAGTTCGCCTTCCGTAATGTTCGCACATGCTGCTGTGTTGGCAGAAGAGCCAACACCGTGTTGCTAGAGCAGGCCAAAATGCACGCGTTTAATTACACGCAGACTGGCGTGACGTCTGGAACAGTTAAGGGAATTTTTAGTAGCAAATAAAGTACGTAGTTGATGTAATACTTAACTTTAATCCACAATTGGTGAACATCTCTCTTGACTGTACATAATTTCCATTTCAATATAAACTGATAATGGCGCCTTGCTAGGTCGTAGCAAATGAAGTAGCTGAAGGCTATGCTAACTATCGTCTCGGCACATGAGAGCGTATTTGTCAGTGAACCATTGCTATGAACGTCGGCTATACAACTGGGGCGAGTGCTCGGAAGTCTCTCTAGGCTTGCCGTGTGGTGGCGCTCGGTCTGCAATGACTGACAGTGGCGACACGCAGGTCCGACGTATACTAACGGACCGCGGCCGATTTAAAGGCTACCACCTAGCAAGTGTGGTGTCTGGCGGTGACACCACACATGCATTGACAATGCGCTAACGCATGTTGTCAGGCGTTGACGGTAGATCACGATAGCAAATATCCTTCAAATTTCCCACAGAAAGAAATCCGGGGACGTTAGATCCGGTGAACGTGCGGGCCATGGTATCGTGCTTCGACGACCAATCCGCCTGTCATGAAATATGCTATTCAATACCGCTTCAACCGCACGCGAGTTATGTGCCGGACATCCATCATGTTGGAAGTCCATCGCCATTCTGTCATGCAGCGAAACATCTCGTAGTAACATCGGTAGAACATTACGTGAAAATCAGCATACATTGCGCCATTTAGATTGCCATCGATAAAATGGGGGCCAATTTTCCTTCCTCCCATAATGCCGCACCATACATTAACCCACCAAGGTCGCTGATGTTCCACTTGTCGCAGCCATCGTGGGTTTTCCGTTGCCCAATAGTGCATATTATGCCGGTTTACGTTACCGCTGTTGGTGAATGACGCTTCGTCGCTAAATAGAACGCGTGCAAAAAATCTGTCACCGTCCCGTAATTTCTCTTGTGCCCAGTGGCAGAACTAAACACGACGTTCAAAGTCGTCGCCATGCAATTCCTGGTGCATAGAAATATGATACGGGTGAAATCTACGTTGATGTAGCATTCTCAATACCGACGTTTTTGAGATTTTCGATTCTCGCGCAATTTGTCTGCTACAGATGTGCGGATTAGCCGCGACAGCAGCTAAAACAACTACTTGGGGGTCTTCATTTGTTGCAGGTCGTGGTTGACGTTTCGCATGTGGCTGATCGCTTTCTGTTTCCTTAAATAACGTAACTATCCGGCGATCGCTCCGGGCACTTGGATGATGTCATCCAGGATACCGAGCAGCATACGTAGCACACGCCCTTTGGGCATTTTGATCACAATACCCATACATCAACACGATATCGAACTTTCCCACGATTGGTAAAGGGTCCATTTTAACACGGATAATGTATCACGAAGCAAATACCGTGCGCAATGGCGGAATGTTACGTGATACCACGTACTTATTCGTTTGTGACTATTACAGCGCCATCTATCACAAAGCGAAAAAAGTGGTCCAACTAATTCATTCATATTTCTTTACGTACTACACGAATATGTAATAAAAAATGGGTGTTCCTATTTTTAAAAAAATGTAGTTGATATCCGTTTGACCTATGGTAGCACCATCTAGCGGGCCAATCATAGTGCCATCTGGTTTCCCCCTTCAAGCTAGACGAGTTTCGTTCTTTGTAGTTTTTTCGTTTGATGCTATTTCGTGAGGTATTTGGACCAGTCACGATTAATGGACCACCCTGTGTACAGCATCCACATCAAACTAATTACTCTACACATACATGCAAATAAAAATTGTTCGAGATACGGTAGCACTCATATAGATGGTGTACAAAAAAATATTACGCACAATTTTAGTGTTTAGTTGTGACGCACATTTTCATGTAACGCAATTGACACCAGAGAAACATTTCCCGACTAAAGCTACATGAAGATTTGATGCTAATCACATTCTGCGACGATGCTCAAAAAGCTGTATGATGAATACTGTACTAGACATGTTGCTGAAAATTGCATCTGTAAGCTATTTTTGCGACTCGCTCAAAACATACGTACGAGGTGTGATTGGAAAGTTTTAAGAATGGATCCGCTACTGCTTACTGGTTTGGCGGACAGGTACACGGAGGTTGGGCGTGAGTCATTGCCTTGTCCTTGAACGCCCTCTGACGGCAAACTGCATTTCCTTAATTCAGTTCATCGTGGCAGCCGGTTGAGTGCTGGTCCGTTAGGGCTTGCTGCCGGGTTGTGCCTGCGTGAAAATGGACGTAAAAACGTAGCAAAGAGTTTGTTTGAAATTTTATTTTAAAACGAGAACTCAGCTTGTGAGACTTACAAACTATTAAAAATAGCTTTTGGAGATAATTATATGAGCCAGTCAAATGTTTCTGTAGTGATTCAACAGATTTAACAATGGCCGCGAATCATTTGTGGTTCAATCACGGTCCAGCCATACTTCCACCTCAAAACCGAATGAAAATGTTACGAAAGTTCGCGACTTAGTGCGCTCTGACCGAAGACTTACAATTAGGGAGATGACTGATGAACTCAATTTGAGTTTCTATGCAGTTCAGGCAATTTCAACTGAAGATCTGAACATGCGTCGATTGTCTGCAAAATACATTCCGAAAGTGTTGTCAAGTGATCAGAGACAATACCGACTTGAAGTGTGCCAAGAACAGATTAATTGGACTAAAAATGACCCAGGCTTGTTAAAGAGGGTAATTACAGGTGAAGAATAGTGGGTGTCTGCATATGATCCTGAAAACAAAGTGCAGTCTTCGCAGTGGAAGACTCCAGGGTTCACCACGACCGAAAAAAGCACGGCAAAGTCGGTCGAAGGTGAAGACAATGTTGGTGATTTTTTTCATTCTAACGGTAATTGGTATCATGAATTTACCTCTGGAGGACAGAAAATTAACCAGGAATACTACAAATGTATCCTTGAGCGTTTGTGCAAAAATGTGTGGAAGGAAAGGCCTGCATTGTGGAAAGATAGGAGTTGGGTGCTACACCATGACAATGCTCCGCCTCATCGCGCCCTCTCCATCGTTGAATTTTTGGCCAAATTCAAAATTCCTGTGCTTCCACAACCGCCATATTCACCTAACATGGACCCTGTGGACGTCTACCTGTTTCATAAACTGAAATTTTCACTGAAAGGGGAGTGATTTGACTCGATTGAAGACATCCAGGCAAATATGCAGAGCATCCTTAACATACTTCAGAAAAATAATTTCCAGGAATGTTTCCAAAAGTGGAAACACCGTTGGAGTCGGTGTGTTCAGTCATAAGGAGACTATTTTGAAGGAGATGCATCACAGTAGCGTGTAAGTACCATCATTGAACAATTACAAGTCCATTTTTAAAACTTTCCAATCATACTTCGCATGTTTCATGAACATTGGTTGCAGCTTCATTTAAGGGGGCCATTACTCTTCCGAACTGTCTATCGGTGTCTCGTGCACCGTACGCAAGTTGTCACATAAAAAAGCTTTCTCTTTATATACTCTAAACAATCTACAATTGTTCCAGGATCGTGTACATACATGAATCACTATGACAACAGAGATCATTATAATATCACTTTAAATTAACAATACTTACACTGATGAGCAGTTACAAAATGTAAAGGAGGAACCAGACAGGTTGAGGAGGGTGAAAGGTACAGGGGATTGACAGTTGGCAAGAAGGCAGCTAGGAGGAGGAGGTATTCAGACAGTTGTACTTTGTGTATATGCAAAAGATTTGACCAACTGTCAGAGTGGAGTGGAGAGGAGACTCTTGTAGGTGTAGGTGTTGGAAACATGCGGCAGTCCTCAGCAGTTTGGAGGCCTAAGTCAGTTGCAAAGTCTAACAGAGAGGAAAAGGTTCTGCTGCTAGGTGGTTCGCATAGTAAAGGTGTGGATCAGCAGTTGCAGGAAGTGTTGGGGAGTGAGTACCTGATCACCAGCATTGTGAAGCCTAGTGCACAGTTGACTCAGGTGACTGACAGCATAGGGGAGTTATGTAGGAATTTTACGAAGGAGGATCAGGTAGTGATAGTGGGTGCAGCAGAGAATAGTCTTGATAAGGACTGGGAATATGATTTAGGTGCTGACCTCGTAAAGATAGCTACTCAGACTGGTGGTACTAATGTGCATTTCGTGCAACTGTTTCAGCATCATGATCGGCCTCATCTTAATGCGGCTGTTAAGCGTGTTAACATGGAGCTGGAGAAGGCCCTGATGGCAGAGCGTATGGGTCAAAATGCAATAGTGCCAGCTAAATCCATCCGTGGATCGGATTCCACTAGGCATGGTCTGCACCTCAGTAGGTATGGGAAGGGTAGGCTGCCAAAGCTTATAGGTGACAGTGTAGTGAGTGGTGGTGGGATCACTCATGGAAAAACGCCTGTAATATTTGGTGTTAGAGCTGAACCTTTTTTAGATTGAAGTCATGTTTCCAAGTAGAGAAGGAATTAGCATATTTCATCAAAATATAAGAGGTATTAGAGATAAAGTTTGTGAACTGCTTATAGATGTTGACTCTGGAATTATTGGTATATCGGAGCACCGCTTAAATAATTTGACAATTCAGAGGCTTCCTTTACCAGGATACAGATTAGCTGGTTGTCTCTCAAGGAGTTCCTTGCGGAGTGGGGGCGTGGCCATGTACATAAAAAACAATATTCCGTTTGAGTCCATAGACGTGTGACAGCACTGCACTGAACAGGTCTTAGAATTTAGTGAAACAAAACTTCTAATTGTTGTTGTTTATAGGTCCCCTAACACTGACTTCAGAGCATTTCTGCTCAAGGTAGATATGGTTCTTGATTCACTTCACAGGAAGTACAAGAAATTAGTTATATGTTGTGACTTCAATATTAGTTTTGCATATGATAGTGCAAGAAAAAGGATATTGGTAGATCTCTTAAATTCATATGATCTGATGCAGATTGTGTTTTTTCCAACTAGGGTGCAGGGGAACAGTAGCGCAGCCATAGACAATATTTTTATTCATTCTACATTACTAGATGGGCGTCCTGTTAGTAAAAGGATGAATGGCCTTTCAGACCATGATGCAAAAACTTTAACACTAAAAGGCTTTTGTAATCAAACAAATGTCACATATAATTAACAAACTATGTAGGAAAATGAATCCAATGGCAATAAAGTGTTTATTAAAACTCATCAAGGAACACGAGTGATGTTAACATAGATATCGAATATAATGCTTCCCGTAACACATTTCTCATGCTATTTGAGAGCTGCTTTCTATTGCAGCGATCTAAACGGGGTACTAGCAGCAAAAGGCAACCAGGGTGGCTGACTAGTGGGATAAGGATATCATGTAGAACAAAGCGGGAATTTTATCAAAATGTTAGAAGCATTCACAATTACGCTACAGTAGCCCATCGCAAACAGTATCGTAAGGTACTTCAAAATGTTACTAGGAAGGCAAAAAGTATGTGGTACACAAATAGAATACCTAACTCACAGGATAAAATTAAAACCATATGGTCAGTTGTGAAGGAAGTGTCTGGTCAGCAGCACAAGGTCGACGATATAAAGTCGGTTAGCAGTAAAAATATTTCTGTTACTGATAAATCAGATATATGTACAGTATTTAACAATCATTTTCTGAGAATTGCTGGTGAATTAAATAAATATTTAGTTTCTACAGGGAATCATATAACTTTCTTGGCAAATACCTTTCCGAGATTGATGTGTGAAACACTCCTCTGCGATACAGAGAAGGGGGAGACTGAGTCAATAATGAAAACACTGAAGACTAAGCAACTCATGGATATGATGGAGTGCCTAGCAGAATATTAACGTAGTGTGCTGAGTATGTTAGCCCTGTATTCAGCCATGTTTGTAATTTTTCCTTTAGGATTGGTCAGTTTCCTGAACGATTAAAGTACTCAGTAGTAAAATGGGAGAAAGAGATAATGTAGATAATTTCAGACCTATTTCTATGCCATCAGTGTCTGCCAAAGTTATTGAAAAGGTTGTGTATGTACGAGTAATTGACCATTTTATATCACACAATTTGCTATCAAATGTACAGTTCGGCTTTAGGAGTCGTTTAAAAACTGAAAATGATGTATTCTCTTTCCTCTGTGAGGTACTGGATGGATTAAACAAAAGGTTTAGAACGCAAGGCATACTTTTTGATTTAACCAAGGCTTTTGATTGTCCCGATCACAAAATATTGCTCCAGAAGTTGAACCATTGCCGGATACAGGGAGTAGCTCACAATGGGTTCACCTCTTACTTTAACAACAGACAGCAAAATGTCATTATTCGCAGTGTTGAGAATGGCTGCGATGTGGGGTCTGAGTGGGGTGCTGTCAGGTGGAGGGTGCCCCAGCGATCAGCGTTGGGTACACTCGTGTTCCTTATTTATATAAATGATATACCTTCTAGTAGTACAGATCACTATAAAATATTTCTGTTTACTGACGACACTAGCTTGGAAGTAAAGGAGGTTGTGTACAACATTGGCTCAGTTTCAAATAGTGCAGTTCATGACATGAGTTCATGGCTTGTAGAAAATAAACTAACGCTAAATCACACTAAGTCGCTGTTTTTACAGTGAAACTGAACAGTTCAAATTTCTAGGTGTTCAGATAGACAGTGAACGGTCCTGGACAGCCCACGTTCAGGATCTTGTTCAAAGACTTAATGCTGCCATTTTTACTATTTGGACGTTATCTGAAGTAAGTGATCGTTCGACACGAAAATTAGTCTACTTTGATTATTTTTATTCGCTTATGTCGTATGGTATTATATTTTGGGACAACTCTTCCCATTCTAAAAAGATATTTTTGGTTAAGAAACGAGCGGTTCGGGCAATAAGTGGTGTAAGTTCGCGAACATGTTGTCAACCCCTGTTCACTGGTTTGGGTATTTTGACATTGGGCTTCAATAAATATATTCTTTACTGTCGTTTCTTGTTAACAATATCAGCTTATTCTCAAGAATAAGCAGCTTTCGCTCGGTTAATACTCGGCAGAAATCCAACCTGCATTTTGATCGCACTTCCTTAACTTTTGTGCAGAAAGGTTTGCAGTGTACTGCTGCATCAATTTTCAATACGTTACCACAAGAATTCAAAAATCTTAGCAGTAATCCACGCGCTTTCACGTAGAAGTTAAAAGAGTTTCCTCATGGGTCACTTCTTCTGTTCTATTCGGGAGTTCCTTGAAAAATTAAGCTGATTCTTATGTTATATTGTTGATTACTTTTACTTAAACTTACGGCTTGACTTTTTTTGGGCTCATGAACATATTATTTTTTATCTGCTATTATTTCTCTGTTGTAGTTTCATGTATTGGCACGTTCTATGACCTTAGAGATTTGCTCCTCAATTTGGTGCTACGGACTTAGCGTGTAAATAAATAAGTAAGTAAATAAATAAACAAATAATTTAATTTCACTTATTTATACAGGGTGCTGCAGGAGGAATTGTCAGTGTTCAGGGATATGACAAATACGATCATTTGTAGCAAAAACGCCAAGTAAATATGGGCTCTAAAATATATACCTTAAGAGTTGTGAGCACAACTACTTCATCTGCACTACTGCAAACACATCTGTTCTACTGAATACAGCCTCGTAGCTCATAAAGTATATGATTTAGAGCCTATGTTTACAAGAAATATCAGCTTCGAATGTTCTCTCCCGACATAAACATGAATATGAATATTGATCATTCCTCCAGGGATCCCCTGTGTAGCCGGCCGAAGTGGCCGCGCAGTTCTGGCGCTGCAGTCTGGAACCGCGAGACCGCTACGGTCGCAGGTTATCCCGGGCATGGATGTGTGTGATGTCCTTAGGTTAGTTAGGTTTAACTAGTTCTAAGTTCTAGGGGACTAATGACCTCAGCAGTTGAGTCCCATAGTGCTCAGAGCCATTTGAACCATTTTTTTGATCCCCTGTGTAAATAGCGTCTTGGTCTACATTTGGAACGCAGTACATTAGCGATCTCTGTAACATGAATTAGAACAGCCATTGGTTGTTTCCGGAGGTATGTGGTACCAGATGTCTACCGTCAGGTAATACAATTGCAGCATAGTACG